>NW_024070203.1:40096302-40746090 GCF_014754425.2 Oryx dammah
ATATTAGATTAGCTTTCTTATAGTGTACAGTTTTAACAGTTGTGAGGTATATATATCACGGATACCTTAATAGTAAAGCACTTTAACTTTTAGTAATAGGCCTTTTAAAAAATAAAATGAATTCCAGGTAGTATCTATGATGTGATTGTCACACATTCATGTTGATGTTCTTTCTTGGGTGAGAAAGCAGTGACAGGAATAATCCCAGGAGTAACAGCCCTTCCCGTGCGCGCCACCCCCTGCCAATGCACTTTGCTCTATTACCTTCTCCACTTTGCTCCAGGATACTTAGAATGTAAAGTGAATAATTAAGCTTCAAAATGGTATTGACCCTTAGGAAAGGAATACAAATTGTCTCAACTGGATATTAGCTTAATTTTTTCATCTTGATGAATTTTACAAAGTTTAAAGCTCTGTTCAAGGCTTTAAAAGTCACACCATGAATATAGAGTGAAAATCTATTACAGATTGTCCCTTGGGGGAATTTGTTTCAGGACCCTACTGAAATCAAAATTTGCAGATGCTCAAGTCCCTAATGGCATCTGTACCATATAACCTATGTACAGCCTCCTGTATACTTCACATCACCTCCACATTACTGATAATACCAAATAAAATGTAAATGCCATGTAAACATGCTGCCCATGTGCCAAATTCAGGTTTTGCTTTTTGAAACTTAGTGAAAAAAAATTTTTTCCCCTGCGTGTTTTTGTCCCGTGGTTAGTTAAATCCATGGATGCAAAACCTGTGGACTGGAGGGCTGACTGTAGTAGACATATTTGGGACACAAGAAACCTACCTTCAAAAGAAATCCATAGACTTTTATTTTTTACATTGGCTAGTTAACAAATTTGAATTTTTTCTTTAATAAACTTTGAATTTTGACATCACTAAATGAATGATGAGTTCATTTTATTCAGAATAAAGGCTGATTTAATTACAGTAATTCTGGAAAAAATGGTAGGAACTATTTCTAAGTTAAATTTCTGATCAGGAAGTTGGTAAATTTATTGTGTAAAATTTTTTTAAATTATTTATAATTATTTTTTGGCTGCATTGCATGGCATGTGGGATCTTAGTTCCCCGGTCAGGGATTGAACCTGTGCCCCCTGCATTGGGAGTGTGGAGTCTTAGCCATTGGACCACCACCATATTGTGTAAAATTTAGAACATAGAGAACAGGTTGGCACCTGTTACCAACCATTAAGAAACCATTAGAATTTCATTTTGTTTTTCAAAATGAGCAAGGCAAAACTAAATATGGATTTATATAATATTAAGTCTTTTTTTTTTCTTCTCAGTGTGAACATTTCTCTGTTTTTTATAAAAATGCAAAATTGCTGGACTGGATTCCATCATAGATACACTGCAATTTGTCTATTATTTGGCATCATCTGTGTTCATTTAATCCTTACTCATAAATTTTTGATACATCAGTGGCTTAAAATAAAGCTAACAATCAGTGTTTCTGCAAAGTTTATAAATCAAGTTTTTGTAGAAATTAGAGTGTATTTAAATTATGCCCGGAGGATCTGGGTCTTACACAAAAATAATCCCCATCCTAACCCTCCATCCCCCCCAAAAAACCCTGTAATTTTATTATAAATATATTAAAATAGTCATCAGTTAATTTTTCTCTTGATAAAATTAGATTTAAAATATATATTTTAAAATCTGAAACAGGTACATCTGTTTCCCATTTATTTAAAACAATTTGATTTTAGGGGTGTTCCCCTCCCCCCACATCTTACGTCATTCCTGACTGTGATCTTTTGTTTTCCAGAATAACAGCTATCCACCAATGTCAGATCCATACATGCCTAGTTACTATGCTCCATCCATTGGATTTCCATATTCTCTTGGGGAAGCAGCATGGTCCACAGCTGGAGACCAGCCTATGCCATATCTGACAACCTATGGACAGATGAGTAATGGAGAGCATCATTATATACCAGACGGTGTGTTTAGTCAGCCTGGGGCATTAGGAAATACCCCTCCATTTCTTGGTCAACATGGATTTAACTTTTTTCCTGGTAATGCTGATTTCTCTACATGGGGGACAAGTGGATCTCAGGGACAATCAACACAAAGTTCTGCTTATAGTAGCAGTTACGGCTATCCACCTAGTTCTCTTGGGAGAGCTATTACTGATGGACAGGCTGGATTTGGCAATGATACTTTGAGCAAGGTGCCTGGCATTAGCAGTATCGAGCAAGGCATGACCGGACTGAAAATTGGTGGTGATCTGACTGCTGCAGTGACGAAAACTGTAGGAACAGCATTGAGCAGCAGTGGTATGACCAGCATCGCAACCAATAGTGTGCCCCCGGTTAGCAGTGCGGCACCGAAACCCACTTCCTGGGCTGCCATTGCCAGAAAGCCCGCCAAACCTCAACCGAAACTTAAACCCAAGGGCAATGTGGGAATCGGGGGTTCCGCTGTGCCGCCACCTCCTATAAAACACAACATGAATATTGGAACTTGGGATGAAAAGGGGTCAGTGGTAAAGGCTCCACCAACCCAACCAGTTCTGCCTCCTCAGACTATAATCCAGCAGCCTCAGCCATTAATTCAGCCACCACCCCTGGTGCAGAGCCAACTGCCTCAACCGCAGCCTCAGCCGCCACAAGCGCAGCAGCCACAAGGACCTCAGCCACAGGCCCAGCCTCACCAAGTGCAGCCCCCGCAGCCGCAGCTGCAGAACCGCTGGGTGGCGCCCCGTAACAGGGGGGCCGGCTTCAACCAGAACAATGGAGCGGGCAGTGAAAACTTTGGTCTAGGTGTCGTTCCTGTCAGCGCTTCCCCGTCGAGTGTGGAGGTGCATCCCGTGTTGGAAAAGCTAAAGGCCATAAACAACTACAATCCCAAAGACTTTGACTGGAACCTGAAGAACGGACGTGTGTTTATAATTAAGAGCTATTCTGAGGACGACATACACCGTTCCATTAAGTACTCTATCTGGTGTAGTACTGAGCATGGGAATAAGCGTTTGGATGCGGCTTACCGTTCCCTGAATGGGAAAGGCCCACTCTATTTGCTCTTCAGTGTGAATGGCAGTGGACACTTCTGTGGAGTGGCTGAGATGAAGTCTGTTGTGGACTATAATGCGTATGCTGGAGTCTGGTCTCAGGATAAGTGGAAGGGCAAATTTGAAGTTAAATGGATCTTTGTCAAAGATGTCCCCAATAACCAATTACGGCATATTCGCTTAGAAAATAATGACAACAAACCAGTTACCAATTCAAGGGACACTCAAGAGGTACCCCTAGAAAAAGCTAAGCAAGTGCTTAAAATAATTGCTACTTTCAAGCATACCACCTCAATCTTTGATGACTTTGCACATTATGAAAAGCGTCAAGAAGAGGAGGAAGCCATGCGTAGGGTAAGAGTACAGTAATTTTTGTGTGTAGGGTCTTTTCATTGGGGCGGTATGTATGGACGGATAGTCTTTAATGCCTTGTGGTGTTATATTCTGAGTTTAAGAACATTACCCTGAAGGAAACTGACCACTTAGCTTATGGAACAGAACTCTGCAAACATCCTTGAAGGCCTGGGATGCCTTCCCAAGGGCAACCTTTACTCTGAATTTGCCTCCTGCCTATTCTTCATACTTCTCAGATGATAAAGGTCTTTGAGTCCTGTTCATCAGAGCTCCGAGATCTGCATTCGTTATTAAGAACTGGCTAAGGATTCTAGTCACTGATCTTTTAACTTTAATTTTATGGGAATATGTATTTGGAGTTTGAGACAAACAGCTTTTAAATGTTTGAATGTTACTGATTTTGTGTTTATGGTTAATAGATATTTTCCCTTAATATTCCTGAGGCATATTTATAATTTGTGCACTTACAGCATTTGTACAGAATATATTGAATAGTGAGGATCTGACTTTAGCAAGACAGCTTAGAACTGAGAGGAAGTGGACTTAGATGTAAACTGCAGAATTCGATTTCTGATTCTGTTATTTGCCCTCTGTGAGACTTTAAGGGAGACTGACCCTGAAGTTAAACACTGTTTACACTTGCCTCAGGTTGGCCAGGGTTTGATCACAGAGCGGGACGGGCTGAGGAATGTTTTCTGTTCCAAACTACAAAAGTAAATTGCAGAGTTCTGTTTTTAGGAGGAGAAGAGAATGGATGGAGTAGGCAACTGGCAGATTTTTCCATTCATAATACATTTAAATTTCTAGTAAAGCAGAGCTCATTAGAAGCTTCTCCAGTAAATTAAGTTGGTTACGATGGAAAGCTTCTATGTAGAAATGAAGATAAAGCAGGAACTTCCACTTGTTCTGTAAAACATCAGTTGTTTGTTTCTGTGCGAACCTAAGTATCTTGTGGCTTCTTAGTCTGTACAGAAGAGGAAACTGTTTCAAGTACAGTCCTCACTGCTCAATAATGTTGGAAATAATGATCCTAAGGCAGTAGATTCCAAAACTTACGCCATACAAATATCAGTTAAGGTGCTTCCTGATACCGCAGCTTCTTGAATCCCACTCTAGGAGAATCTGATACATTTGATCAGGGGCCTGGTGTGCAAGCATCTTGGGTGATTCTGGTGCTAGTGATCACTGTGCTGAATTTTGAATACAATTCAGCACGGTACAACTGACTGTGAAAAGCACTGCTCAGCCTTACCAATGAATTGCTGAATATCCTTGAGTTTTCTCCAGGTTAAATGTGGGAAGTGAGGGAAAAAGAGGATCAAAAGTAGCTTTTTTGAGCTCAGCAGTTGAGCCAGTGGCCCCACTGTAAGCACCTTTACAGAGAGTGAATCAGAAGTGTTTGTGCTTTTCTTCCTCCCACCAGTAAGGATAGGTCACCCTTGTACATATTCTCACATTTCTTCTCTACCCAATTTGAAAATTTATCCTAGTTTTATTTATAATTGTGTCAAAAATTATTTATGTTTTAAAATCATATATACAACAAAGACTTAAACTTAAAATTTTTGCATTTAAATTGTTTCATGGCTTACTGCCAGTCTTTTTATAACATGTCTAAACCCACCTTTGACATTTTAATTTTGAATCTAACTTGTTACCATCATCAGTTTTTTTTTTTAAAGGAAGAGTAATTTGGTAATTATTAAGCGCTTCTAGATCCAAAAAATGCCTTTCTTTGGCCATGATATGTGAGCAACTGTTTTATCTGGATATAGAATTCTTGGGTCACAGTCTTTTCATTCAGGCTTTGTTTTATAGTTTTCTATTTATAGTGTATTATTTATAGTTTTATATTATGGAGAAGTCTGAGACCAGCCTAAATTTTCTTTCTTTGGAAATATCTGTTTCTCTATGTGTGCACAAAATTTATTCTTGCAGTGTGAACATGTGTGTGGAATGTGTGCAATGTGGGTCTCTCATAATTTTCCTTATTCCTTCATTTATAGGCCAAGTTTCTTTTATTCTCCTTAGTAATGTCAAAAAATAATACTGAATCTTGGTCCTTCCGTGCCATTGGTTCTTATCTTTATTATTGTTCTTTGCATTTGGAGAATTTCTCAGAATTGAACTTCCATGTCATGGATTTGACTGTTTGTTGACTCTGTAATTTGTAAGGCTTTCTGTTCCTCACAGACAGCAGTAGTTGGCTTACATTATCACATCCATGTCTCCTTTTATACCTGTTGTTTTCTTACCTGAATCCCTTGTTTCAGAGTCCATCTTGATTTTATTGAGCACAAAGATGACTATTGAAAGCTTATTTCTACTTCCTGTAATTATCATCTTTAGAAACTCCTTCCTCTTCCATAGCTTCTTTACCTTTCTCATTTTAAAAATTAAACTACAGTAAAGTTGAAAAATACCTTTTGCTGCCTCTTTCTAGTCAAGTGCTCCCTTCTGCCTTCTAGTAAGTAATTCTCTGATCTTTTCTCTGTCTCCGTAAGGCATTTTCCATAATTTCACATAAATGAAATTACAGTATGTGAACTTTAACACTGGAGTCTTTTACTCAGCACTGTATCTTCGGAATTTATGTCTTGCCAGTCAGTTCTTTGTTCCTTTTAATTACTACCATTCCATTGTATGGATTTACCACAGTTCATTAACCAATCATTCTTTGAAGGACATCTGGTTGCTTTCAGATTTGGAAAATGTAAAGCTTCTATAAATGTTTGTGTTGTATATATCCTTAACAAAATTTTAAAAAGTCTTACAGTGAAGGTCGCTTTTTGGGGGTGTACAGTTCTGTGAATTGTAACACATTTGTAGATTTGTGTAACTACCGCAGCCAGGTTATAGTATCCCCCCAGATTATCTTTTTCTGCCCTCTTTGTCTTTTATCTTTCCCCGGTGTCTATCTGAATTCATTGTAGTTTTGTTAGTGTCTTTGTGAGTGTGTGTTTGTGAAAAAAATATTTTCAGACTGGCTTTTTTTTCTTTCCTGTCATTAAACCAGACAGAGATCATCTGGATCAGGTATTTGCCCTGAAATAGGTTTGTTTTTGTGTGGTGCTTTAGTGCTTATGTTAGTTGCATATTGTCTTTCCATTGCAGATGTGGAGATGAGAGAGCCATGATGTATTGAGTTGGCCAAAACATTTGTTTGGGTTTTTCCAGAAGATGCGATAGGAAAACCTGAAAAAACTTTTTGGCCAATCCAATATGTTGATGTTACAAGTTAAGGGATTCATCAGCGAGGGGTAGGAAGGGAGAGCCAGTGCACTGGCCATGCTAGTAGGTAAAACTTGACTCTCCTTAGACTTTGAAAGGACCACGTCAGGAAGTCATTTCCCCCGCTGATTAACTGTTTGGCATTTGGGATATCATGTGTCCTTGCCATTTTTTCCCTGGTACTGTTCCTCATTTGTGTATTTCCTCTTAGATATGCTTGTGTTTGCACTCTAGCTTTCCAGCAAAAATTGCTTTCAAATACTCTGGGCATCCTGGTGATGAAGGATGTGTTCCTAAGTTCTTAAAGTAAGTAATACTTTAAAGAAACTAAAAAGACATGCTAGAAACTGGTAGGAATTTAACATAACTGACCAAAGACAGTTATATATAAAGAACTCCTGTGAATTAGTTTAAGAAAAAAATAGTCCCATACAGAAATGGGCAAAAGATAGGATAGTCATTTTATGAGAGAGGAAACAAGTAAGACTAATAAGTATAAAAATGTATTCAGTCTTAATTCAGGAAATGAATTGAGTTAATTCAAGACTATAATGAGAAAATATTTTATATGTATTCATTTGGCAAAATTAAGAAACTTGATAATAGCAAGTATTGGAGGGAATGTATACCAACAAAATGTCTTATGTGTTTGCAGATAGGAGTATTAAATTGATATAGCAGGTAGTTGGGGTAGGTAGTTTTGCATTTTCTTAACAAAGCTGAACATTTCAGTACCTTACAATTCAGCAGTTCTCCAGGATATGTACCTAAGAAAAACTTCCCACATACCCCAGATACATACAAGAATGTTCTTAGGAGTGTAGTTGACAGTAGTAAATAGCAGGAAACAACCTAAATGTCATCAGCAGGAAAAATGCTTGCCTGATAGGGGCTTTTTGAGAGTACATTTCATACAAAGTGGCTATTTTCTAAGAATAAAGTTATTCTCTTAGTAACCATGATATTCTTTCAGTTGGTCCACAGTGTCATTTTAAGTGTTTTGGGGTTTTTTAGCTCTCTCTCTCTCTTTTTTTTTTTTTTTTTTTTGTAGTATAGGATCTAGGTTAAGATTGGAACAACCCAAGCAGTTTTGAATAATAAGAACTATTTTATAACATTTATGCTAACATGACTTCAAATCTTTGCCTTCTCCAAGTTTGAGAAACTTTTTTCCTGTACTTTCTTTCTTTTCTTTTTTTTTTTTTTCAGGCAGAGAAAGATTTGTTATAAGAAGAAAGAAAGTGACTGGCTTTAGAGAGAAACCAGTGCTCACCCTTTACAGCCAACCCTCCTTAGTTTATCTTTAGCCCACAGCTGGGGTCTTGTGATCATGGGTCTCAGGGGCAGGTTTTCCTGTACTTTGTAATAGGACTTTTGTAATTTAAAATTTTACATTGAGTTTTGTGGTTACTGTAATTTCCTTTCTTTTCTTACTGTGTTTATGTTTTTCTTTAAGTTGTTGAGCCGACTTGTGGTAACAGACAAGAAGTGTAAAGAACTAATTTCATCTTGTCATTGCTAGAGGTTTTTTTTTATTGACTAATTTTTTTCTTCCCCTTCTGGTTATTTTGGCAGTGGAGGAATTCCCCACCTTTCTTTGCCAGCACAGCACCCTATGGAGGAGCCAATCACACATAGCCTGTTGGGTTATATAAAACTTGGAAAGTTCTGGTTATATAAAACTTGGAAAGTCAGGTTTTCTCTTTTATAGTGAAAGAGTAGTTGTGAAGCTTAAAGCTAAAGGAAAAATTTATGCCAGTGTCATTGTAGTATTTGTATAGTTCTTCATTCTTAGATTTGAACACACACTTTTTATATATTTGATTAAAATCAAGCTTGACAAGAAAAAAAAAAAAAGGCAAGACGGATCCTCTAAAAGAAACGGGTAATTCAGAGAGCAGAAAGTAATTTATAAAACAAAAGTTGATTTGTTAACATTCATATGTAAAAAGAAGAAAACCAGAAAATGTTCTTGGAAATGAAAAACACTTATCAAAAATTTTTTTAGAAGTCTTCTTAAGCAAGTGGATTAATACAGTGTTAATGTTTTAGTTCTGAAATTTTAAATCAAAGAAATTTCCAAATGTGGAGCAACAGTGATGAAAAATAGAAGGAGTGGAAGACATGGTGGAAAGGAGATCTACTGCCTCTAAAGGAGAAAAGCAGTCAGAGGGCAGAGTGATTAAAGAGAGCTTAATTTCAAAAGAAAAAAAGGTAAAGAGACAAGCTTTCTGAACAAAAGACAGATTTATGCCTGCTACCTATAAGCTACAAAGGAAGGAGAGTCAGACTGCTATCAGAATTCTCTCATGTACAACTCTGGACACATACACGAATTCTGATTTTGTTGTGTAGAGGAATGGGGCATAAAATCAGGCTCTTGAAGATGAGTGTTAAATTATATCTGAGGGACGAGTGCAAAATAAAATTTTTAGGTGTACAAGACCTTAGCTACATATCCTTGAAAAACTTGAAGAGGTATTTCAGCAGAATGAAAAAGGAATTCAAGAAGGATGACAGTTGCTAGCTGGTTACATTAGAACAAATATCCCTCTGTAGAGACTATGCGTTTTGAGTCAGACAGTCTTCATTGTACAGAGTGAATCTCAGGGCTGTAAGCATCTGCCTGCTCTGTCTGTTAAATGGCATCGTGGTCTTTGAAGCCTGACAGAGACATGAGCCCTTGGTTGGGATGCCCTGAGCACTCTTGGTTGGCGTTGCTCTATGATTCTAGGATTCTTTGCGGAATCCTTAGCGTCTAATGCTTGGCCTATAGTAGGCAAAGTCAAGGATGGTCACTGGAACTAAAATAGAGTGAGCCCTGTTGTAGAGAAGAAGAGAATATAGCTAAATTGCTCATCATATACAATAGGAGGGCTTCCTTCATAGCCCAGTCAGTAAAGAATCTGCTTGCTGTGCAGGAGACCTGGCTTCAATTCCTGGGTCAGGAAGATCCCCTGGAGAAGGAAATGGCAACCCACTCCACTATTCTTGCCTAGGGAATCCCATGGACAGAGGAGCCTGGCAAGCTACAGTCCATGGGGTCACAAGAGTCGGATATGACTTAGCGACTAAACCACCAAGTGTCTGAACTGGCAAATCAAGAATGTATGTATTAGTATGCCAGTTACAGTTACAGTGGTACCCTGTCAGAGGAAGTTAAAATAGAAAGGACTTGAGGAGGGTAGGGGAGCATTACTTTCTTTAACTTGCAATTGTGTGTGTGACTTCTAACGATAAAGCCAGTGTGATTACAAAATAAAGAAAAAAAAAAACTGCTGATGTCTGGAGTATGTTTGTCCAGTATAAATTTGAGTCTACATAGCCATCTTAACTATTTAGGTAACGTTTTACTGAAATTTTTACTTTGTTATAATGACTGCATCATTTAACTTCTTCTATATTCTTTCATTCTTTTAAGTCCTTATTGATCAGTAAACAGACTGAGGTGAGATTTTTAGTTTAATAGCTTTTTAAATTCCATATAAGAATAATTAGTGTATTTGAGTACCTATAACTTTGGGGTGCACTTCTAAAATATGATACTCTTTCCTTAGAAAGAGATGAAGCCCTGCAGCTTAAACTGAAACAAGCAAGACATAATTGTAATAAAATCCCTATTAAATAGTTTCGATTTCCAGAAGTCTTGTATATTTTAGTCATTTATGCTATTTTATATTGTTGAGTATTTCCAAAGAGTAAGTTTTAGTCCCTGATAGAAGTTTTTTCACAGTTGGAGCAATTTTGATTCTGAGATGAGATGATGTTAGGTCTGTCTCAGAGTAATCAAGTTTGTGTTGATACAGAAGAAATTACTTGAGCAGTAGGTATATCTTTGTCAACAGTAAACATTTTCCTGACAGTTCTGTACTTCTTTTTCTCAAGTGGAACATTTAGTTTAATGTTTTCTCATTGTCAGATTATAGTTGTTAACTGTTGTATGGTTGAAGTTGTCTGTTTAGTGAGTTCATTATGGTGAACAGAAGCAAACTCAGTGTATAAAATCCCACTTTTCATTTGATCCTCACTGTAAAAGACTTCTCTGGAAGATAGGTTTTGGCCCAGGGTGTATCACACTTGATAGAATAAGCTTAACTGCATATTTAAGTGAGTAATTCTATGTTAAGACATTGAGTGGTTTTCTGAATAGTCAAGATGATTCCATTTTTATTGTAGTAATACAATATTCTATTCTGAGCTTGGTAAATAACATATCTATTATGGTGTGAACAATCATCCTTAAAGTGAATGGTATTTCAACTGTTTCTTTTTCTTCAGCAGCAAATGCATGATTACAGTCAACCCTCCATGTCCACAGATAAGAACCTGTCAATATGGAACCCATGGATACAGAGGGCCAGCTACTGTGAGGGCCTTGAGCGACCTTGGATTTTGATATCCACGGGGGTACTGGAACCACCTCCCTGCAGCACATAAAGTAAAAGACCTAGGATGTAAAAGAGCTACACGTGAACAGTGAATGACATTCTAGAGTATAATAAGTTTATTATTTTCATTTTATCATAGTCCAAAACCTCACTCCAAAATAGGGTTGCATATTGATTCCTCTGTGTGTTTTTAAGAACTTGTTACTGGGTCCCAGATAAGTTCCCCCTGCACCCCTCCCCGCACCAGAACACTAACGTGTATCTTGTGCTAGTCATCCTTTATCACCATATATTTAGACCCTATGTGTTCTTTTCTTAACTGTTCCCTTATTCATTCAACAGATAAATATTAAAAGTTTACCAGTAAGCCACTTCAGGTAAATAGCCCTTGCTTTGTAGAACTTAAGAGTTTTGGGGAGAGACAAAATATAATGGTAAAATTTTGTAGTTTTCACTGTTGAAAACTTCATGTCACTTACAGAATTGTTTTGTTAAGTATTTTATATTTTTTTCTGCCATTATAATTTGTATTTTCAGTCTTCCCAGTTTTTTGCTACAAGCTTATAGAGGTGTCTTATATTGTGTGACCTTGCTAAATTCACATATTAATTCTAGTAGTTATTCCTGCCTAACCATCTGCCAGTAGAGACCATTTTATTTCTCTTTGATTTTTATGCTTTTTTCTTAAAGTTTATTACTTATATAGCATTATTTAAACCTAAAGATAATTAAAAGGAATTAAGTCATTTACCTGTAATGTTTAGGTGATGACCCCTCTGAGGACACTGAAGAAAATTTTTGTTTTCAGCTCTCTCCTGCCCTTAAGGGTAGGGGAGTTCTTAGCTCATCTGTTAAGCTGTGTCAAAAAGACATGGGCTGGCGAGTAAACTTCTCCCAGAGTTCATCTCCACAGGCTGAATTCTAGGTGTTGGTCTTGAGATCTCCGGTACCTTTGCTGAAATCTGGGTGGGGAAGAAGTCGTCAGATATCTGCATCTGCTTGGTTGAGACCTAGCCCTCTTCCTGGAGAAGAGAGGGAGGAGGGATTTTTCTGCAGGCTGTTGTTGCTTTATTTTTGAATTGTCAGTCGTTACTAAAAGTAAAAATTGAGTTCTGTGAACCACTTTGGAAAGTTTGTATCCTAAAGATGTCTGAAGTGCTGTCTGCTGAAACAGCACTAGAGGCTTCATCCTTTCCCAGGTCTTCTGGGCCTTGGCTCCTTTGTGTAATTCAGGTTTCCTATCCCCCTGTGTTACTTCATACAACCCACTGGGGCATGCAGTTAAGACCTCAGCTGTGTCATATGTACCTGGTTTTAAAACAACACTAAAAGTTATATCACTGATAGATAGCTCATTATTTCTTAGTCTCATGTTTTTAGTGGCCTGTTACTAATAGCATATCCAGAGATTTCTCATATTCAAATGTTTATTTACTACTGACAGTATCAAGCACTGTTCTAAATCTTATGATATAAATGTGGGGTACTTGAGGGTTTTTGCCTAAAACAGAGGTGTTGATGACCTTTTGACTTCAGGAGGAATTGAATTTTGTTGAAGGATGTTATACCATGCTGAGGACTTGGAAATTTGTATACTCACACTGCACCTTTCCTTCTTTCTCTAGACTCATGTATCTAATTGCCGGGGTAACATCTTCACTTAGTTGTTTCATAAGCATCTTAAATCCAATATGGCTTCTGTTTCTTTGCCTGCCCCAGACCTGCTCCCCCTTTGTAGAGGGCCATTGTCCTTCCAGAATAATTTGATATTTCTCTTTCACACTCCATATCTAACCAGTCTGTTGGTCAGTCTTGTTGGCTCTGTTTTCAGAATATATCCTGAATCCAAGCACTTCTCACTAGTCCTGCACCCTTCGTTATTAGCATTGCCGTGCTGGAGGATTATTGTGCTGTCCTTACTGCCTTCCTGCACCTACCTGTGCTCCTCTCCACACTTTGTTATCATCAGAACAGCCCATAAGAGATCCTTTTGGGACAAGTGAGACTGGATTCAGTTTTCTCATACTTTTCTGAAGTTAGTATCAAAGTATTACCTCAAAATACATCAAGAAATACTCTCTCTTTTCATTATCTCTAATTCTTGGATAATTAATCAAATGCATTTATGGAACCGTGAATCTGGTAGTTTTTAGTTTGGGATAGATTTTTAATTGTCAGTTAAAGTTCTTTAGTTTTTATAAGTCTCTTCAAGTTTTCTTTTTACTGTTGAGTTTGTTTTGTCATGTTGTATTTAATAAATTATGTTTTTAGCAAGTTGTTGGTATTGTCTCAGACATTTTTGGCACATTGGCATTTGCGACCCTATGGACTGTAGCCTTCCAGGGTCCTCTGTCCATGAGCTTCTCCAGGCAAGAATACTAGAGTCGGTAGCCATGCCCTTCTCCAGGGGATCTTTCCCACCCAGGAGCTGAGCCGGAGTCTCCCATATCACATGCAGATACTTTACTGTCTGAGCCACCAGGGGAGCCTCATATTGGTGTTAATAGTATTTAAAATTTTTTTTAGCTATATCAGTCTTCATATTATTTATGCTTTCTATTTTAAAATGAGTCTTTATAGAGATTTTTCAGTTGTTAGCTTCTTTTACCCCCTCCTCCCAACATCAGTTTTTATTTTTGTTTTCTTGTGCTGTCTTTGCTTTTTGTTTTCTGTTAAATTGTTCTCCTGGGTCTTATATTCTATTTTGGGGGACTTAACTGCTGCTCATTTCCTAACATACCAAGTGGATGATGAGCTCTTTTTTCAACTGAAAAATATATATTTTTTCAAATCAACACTTGTAAATTTCTAAGTGCTATTCAAGGGCTTAGATTTGGTATATTGCACTGGTGTTAAAACTTTGGAATTTTTGTTATGGTCTTTTGGGAGACTTTTAGAAGTGTGTTAGAATTTCCAGCGTGGAAAGATTTTGTTGTTACCTGTTTGCTGTTAAAATTGATGTCAGAAAATGTGATCTGTATGATACTGATTCCTTGGTATTTATTTTCATTTTCTGGTCTAACATATAGTTCCTTTTTGTAATTGTTCATTGTGTACCCTGCTATAATTATTTGGCTCAGTTTTCTGTTTTCTGTATATTCAGTCTTTATTTTCACCAATTTGTCTTCTTTATCAATTACTGAGAGAAATGTGTTTAATTCTACTATAATTAAGAACCTGTCAGATTTTCTTTGTAATTCTGACAACTTTTAATATATGTAAAGTTGTATTTTTTTAATACTGCTATAATTATAAAATGTTTTTCACTCAGTATGTGATTGTTTAACAATGGTTTTTGCCTTTAGAATCCACTATATATATACACATATATATCCACTATATAAGTGTATATATCAATCAAGTATATACAGTTGATTGATTCAGTCTTCATCTGGCTTGTTTTTCACTATTTTTAACTTTTCTGTCTCCTTACGTTTAAGGTTAATTTCTTGTAAATCATTTTTTAATACAAATTTGAGCTCTTTTGTATTTCTGTTGAACCTACATGTTTTGATGGCTTGATTTTAATGTGTATTTCTGCCACTTTATATTTGTGCTTTCTCATTAATCATTTCGTAGGGAAGAATGAACAGTGAGCCATTCGTTACCTCCTGTGTTTTATAATCCAGCTAATTATAGCAGGCTTCACCATTTTGCGTGCAAATCTGTTTTCCTTCAGCTGAGAAATAAACTTCCTTTATGTTTAGGCTGATTTTTTATTTTTTAAAGCTTTAGGTACCTTGTAAAATTAGACTGTAACTTCCTGGTTCCAAATTATTATTACTTTTTTCTAATTTTGGGGGGGTCTCTTTTTCCTTTATGCTGTTGGATTTTTGTTTTTGTTTATCCTTTTGGAAATTAGCTTGCTTTGTGTCTGTTTTCATTTTTGTTTTATTCTTTAATTTCATCATATCCCACTGATACTTATGGGTGCATAAAATAGTTTATTTGTGGTTATTTGTATAGTAGGACATTTATTTGTTAAACTTCCTGTGTTAAATACTGTCATTCAAGTTGTAGAAATATACACAAATGAAGAAGGAAGGGCTTTAGTAACAAAGACCTTTAGGTTGTCTTTAAAATTTTAAATAATTTCCTGATGTCACAGAGGATGGGACATGAATTTTACCATTTTCAAAGTATGCACATATTTATTATGGAATCTGTATTACTCATGAAAAAGGAGTAGTAAAACCAAAAAGAGTCTTAGCATGTATTAGACACAAGTGGCTTTCAAACTGTGTCCTTGGACTGGAAGCATTAGGATCACTGTGAACTTGTTAGAATTGCAGGCTCAAAGATAAGTATTGCAGGTGGATATTTGATTAATAACCATCAGGAAAACATCACTCAGTTTAACTTTTGTTCAAGGGATTTCTGCTTTCTTAAAAGGAATTATTAGTAATAAGTATTAGTATTTATTCAAATGAAGAATTATGCTGAATGTGAGAGTATGATATGGAGAAATTAACACAGAAAGCTTAATTGAATGCAACTTTTAACGCACCTCTTCCTTTCCTCCTGATCCTACCTCAGCCAGTAGTTCTCAGATTGCTTCACAGAACTTACAGTCTGTTTGATACTTAACCATCAAGAACTCATGGAAGGAGCTAGAAATACATTTATTGTAGTAGTCTCACGTAAGCAAAATTCTGTGGGAAGATAGGGCTGTGGAAGGGACCTATAATCTCTTGAACTGGGTCTTTGTGTTTGGAATTGTCTATTTTAAAATGGCTTGTGGTACTCCCACTGAGGTGTGTGTAGGTAATAGTGAATCGTTTTTACCTATTTGAATTAGTATTTGAAGAACTTCTTTATGGACGTGGTTTACTTTCTATGTGCATCTAATTTAAATCCCTAAACAATGATGATGTTTCCTTAAAGGTCTTTGTGTTTTTCTTTCAGGAGAGAAATAGAAACAAACAATAACCCTATGAAGATATCCTGTTAGAATTACAACACTAATGATGTAGACTCTGGAAATGCCTAATAAGTCAAAGAAGACGTTATTAAAGCTTTTTTTCTGCTTAAGGTGACATCTTTGAACTCTAACAACACAGAATTGACTCTTCTTGTAATGGTTTTCATCAACGCGTCTGCCCTTATACTCTCACCAAACACACTTGAGAACTGTAACTCCGTCAAGCACTTTCTGTCCTGAAGCTTTTACCAGTATCTGCTGTCTTTTGTAATTATGCATCCTAGCTAAGGCACAGAAGACTGAATGAATGCAAGGGTTCATTAACTCTGAATTTGTTAAATACTAACAGTTAACCATTAGAAGTGGTTCAATGATGTAAGAGTCACACTGCTTCAACTTTTTCTTTGTTGTAGTTTTTAAATTGTCAATTTTTAGCTATTTGACAGATTAAAAGCAAAAGAATCATGCCATACTTAGTCCTGGAGTTCAAGTCTAAATGTTTATGTGAAAATTATTGTAGTAAACTTTTAATATGGCAAAGCAACCTTAAGCTCTATTTTAGCCAAATGAAACATAATCTGAGATTATATTAGAACATTTCCCTTGTCTTCAAACTGTTTGGTGTAACAGAATATTGATATGCAGCTTGGTGGGTCTCACCAGTTAATGCACATTCTTCTCCCCTCCTTCCCCCAATAATATGTATACTGAAAAATGTGCATTTGTCTGAGGAATTATTTTGTTTGCTACCACTTAATGAATCTCAAAATTTTGAGTAATGTACCTCAGTCTAATCAGACTTTTTATGACCTTTATAACTACATTTAAAACCCTTAATTCCTATTTCTGGGTGTTTGCGAGCCTGATTGCTATCATGAAGTAAAAATTTATTACTCTAGGTATTCACTAGCTAAATAAACATAGTTCTTGTTTAGCAAGCATATATTGTTCCTCAACTCCTTTCTCCGGCTTTTGCGGTGTCCTGGCATCCTTAAAATATTTGAAAATATGGCCTTGATCCATGGATTAAATCAGTATCTAAGTGAATGTGTTGATGTTTTATTGATCAGATCTATATAAATGGGAATACAGCATATATCTGGGTATTCTTATAGTTATCTTTTTAACATCTTATTTTTTTCATTAATGACATATCAACGTTAATTTTGTATCTTGAAACAAATTGATTTTGTATAATTAAACGTGTCAAGCATCTGTATTACCTGATTTGATGGCGTATGGTTATGAAATAATGTACTGCCCCTTATATTACGGTTCCAAAAGGAGAAAGCTATGTAGAAAGATACATTAAGAATGGTAATAGCAATATAGTAGGTTTGAATACCTTGATGTTTCGCATTACTCCACTTATGTTTACATCATGTTTAGAAATGTTTTCATTACTATGGTCTTTGGTCACTTCAACTCAAAAATTTAGTGACAGATATTTCTTTGAGGCTTTCATTTATATGATTTTTTTTTGTACAATATTTTCTTAAAATGTACAAATACTGTATTCAGGTGAAAAAAAATACAGTATTTGTAGATAAATTGTAGTGACTTCACAGTGCTTTGGTAGTCCCAGCATAGTTATCAGTGTTTACTGAAGGGAACATCAAAATATTAATAGTGTATTACAAAAATCAAGACTTTCTTAAAGGAAAATTGCACCTATTTTACCTTTTTCAGAGTAAGCCATGAAATCTTGTAAGATATCTCTTAACTATTTATAATGAAAGTTGGTGTTTGGGTGTAGTCCCCGCAGCAGCCTTCCACGTCCCTTGGGTTATATAGGTGGGACGGGTCAGAGAGGACCATTGTCACTCTGAAGGTCCTGTGGGAGAAAACTGTGCAGGAGTGACCTGTAGAAAGGCTCTGAGTCCTCTGAGCTGCTCTTTTTCTTGGTGCTTTATTAGCAACTCTGAATATTTTTTATAAAACTAGTTGTTACATTATTCACAGATCGAAACTTGTTTAATTTACAGTAGGTTTCTGTGTAAGAAACATCGCAGAACACTCAGCAGGCAGGCTGATTACAATAGCAGACTCAGAAGTGTCACCTGTAATTCTACTCGTGGTGAGGAGTTCCTCCCAGTGCCTTTAACCTGGATTTCTAATATTAAGTGAAATGGGTGCAGCATTCCTTTGGGAAAACAAAAACAAAAGTTTTCAATCGAATTTTTTTTTTCCCCCTCATTTATGTTTTCTTCAGAGTACCTACTTTCTCTCCCTTCTTGGTCTGTCAGTGTGCAGCAGAATATTTTTCCTCTTAAGTGAAAGGATCGCAGGTTGTCTCATTAGCACAAGGAATGGGAGGTTTCTTAACTCCTGGGACCCAGAAGGGTGAGAAATTGGGCTCTTCAACAGGAGACTGACCCGCTGTTTTGAGCAGTCACAGATTGAGACATTATTGGCCCAGTAAACTCCTTGCCTAATGTTTTTCCAAGATCTGGTTTGAATGTTTCTTAATTAAAGTTTATCTTATATGGGTGTTTTATTTTGAAAGGTATTATATAGTTTGTATATTTAACAGTAAGGGGGAAAATGTAACCAAAATTAGTATTCTTTCTCTATACATATTGGTACTTGAAGATTCCTTTCAGAAGAAACCCCAGCCTTTTCCTGAGTTCAGTCCTCGTTTTAACTTAAGTGATCTTTTTAATTCTGAAGCTGTGTTCTTTTTGAATACCATGCATGGGGGTTAAAGCTGATGTTAAAACAGTTTGCAATAAAAAAAAAAAAAAGAATCAGCTTAAGTCATTTAATCATTTCAAGTGCATTCTGCATCCTATAGACATAAGTTTGAGAAATTTAAGAGAATTGTGTTTCATTAAGTTTTGCATATCTTTTGTTATGCCATGTAAATTCCCTTCTTTTTCATATGATTAAAGAAAGGTTATGATAAAATGATTAGTTCATTTACATTCACTTGTAGCAATTACATGAGAATTTGAATTTTGTCGTGTTTGGGTTTGTTCATTCCTGTGAATGATGGTACAGTTAGGTGAGATTTTCTGTTATGGTACCCAAACTCACCATTTGGTCCTCTTAATCTTTGAGGGTTTCAATAAAAATTGTTCACTCACATCTGTGTTCTTTCCATTTTATCTTTATAAATATGCATTGCCTTCCAGAAAATTTTTAACATTTTTGCCAACTCTGTTATGAATTTCCTGATTGACATATTTCTCAAGTACAAGTAGATTATATCACTCGATTCAGTTGGCCATTTGAGATTAAGTAGGGGAATTAAAGAGAAGAGGAAGGCTAACAGTTTATCCTAATCTTTATCCACTCCAGTGTGCTTATTGAATTACATACCATTAATACTAAACTTAGAGCAAAAGAGAAAGAGGCTAATGGGAGGAAGTCTTGGCACCAGCTGTCTAATGTCCATAATCTCCCATTCTTGGGACCAGGGAATGCTTTTTAATAGTGTGTATATTATCCTTTGGGCTGATTACAGTAAGTTTATGGAGGTAAGGGGGTGGTGACTCTGAATGGTGTGTTGGTAATCATCGCTGGGCTCTGTAAAGCACTTGATCAGATGGGGGAAACCAAAGTTTAGTTTTGTGCTGCATACAACAGTTAGCCTGCGATCAGGACATTGTTTCACAGACACCCCAGGTGTCCACACTGGCATCACTGGAAGCTACCTTCTTACTGTTCATCTCCTAAAGAGAAGGTTTGCCTCACTTCAGCAGCTTATATTTGAGGCTACTTGCTTCTGGCTGGGCCTCTTACTGGCTTGGCTTTATCTTTGTGACATTAGATTCAGTAATTCTAGCCTAGGAACTAAAATAATCCTGCAGTTAGAAGTTAAGGGACCTAAGTTGTTTGCTTTGTTAGAACAGTTGACCCATGAACAACACAGGTTTGAACTACATGGGTCCACTTGTACATGGACTTTTTTTAGCAGTAAATAGGAGTGTACTGCACAATTAGGCTGACTCAAGAGTGGACCCAAGAGTCACTAGTACTTGTCATTGTCTGGACTAGTACTAGTCATGGACTAGTATTGGCATTAGTACTTGTCTGGCACTAGAACTTGTCATTTCCTAATCTTGACATGTAATCTTTCCCCATCGCTCTTGGTGCAATAATAGGAGCAGAACTCCCCTGTAAATCACCCACAGATAGGACAGTTTAAATACAGTTTATTTATAAACATTGCACTAAATTCAGAATGTGTCTAGTCCATAACTTGAGTTACTTGTACAACATTGGAACTAATTGTAAATAAAAGTTGTTATAAAATGTAGTGTTCAAGTAACATGTGAGTTCAGACTTCATAGCACTGTGGGATGGGGCTTCCACATCCCATCCTGCTACCCTGGGCCCTTCCAAAGAATACCCCTTATGTAACACTCTCAGAGGTTAGCTGCTGGGATGTCATTTTGAAACATCGTTGGCTACTTCTGACATGTTTGTAACCAGAGTAGAATATTGTATGGAGTAGGATCTTAGAATTGGAAATTGGAAAGTCAGACTTAAATAGTTACTCTTATTTTTCCCTCAGGAAATTTACCCATTTCCTGGATAGGTTGCAATTGCTCTACATTTTACCCTATTAATGTAGAAAATACTGAAATAGAAGCTGCTTTGTAAAATGAAAGATAAGACATTGTATCCAAAGATAAACTATGTTTTACACAATGGTCCCTTTTCCCTTAGTATTAAATTTTAAATATCTATTTCTTTTTGTTATAATGATTATTTTACATACTCAAGTTGATCTGCATTGCAAACATAGTAATTCGCGTACTGTCTGTAGAGGCTTGTAATAGGAAGTGCACACGATTCCTTCTAACTGGTAGACTGACCCTGACCCTGAACAGATCACTGTTGCCAGTGCAGTTGGTAGTTCAGGAGATTGGCATAAAATGCATCTTAGCTTCTTTGCAGTTCTGAATTTTTACAACTTTATGATTTAAATCACTTTCTAAGCTTGACTTACTCCGGCAATGAGTGTTCATTTAAAAGTAAGTCTGGAAACCAGTAAAATTTGTGATAGTTATCTTTTGTTTATTTCAAAATATAGGTGCTGAAAACCTCAAATTATATTTGATTAATTGCCTCTGATAAAATACAACCACTTCTTCTCTTCAGTGAGTCTTGAAGTCTAGTGATTCAAACCATCATCTTTTCCACAGTGTTTGTATAAAGCAAGAGAATATATGTCCCAAAGAAATCCAGTCCATTTTTTTATTCTACTGCCATTTTGCATTAATCCTTTACTGTTTTCAAACAGACTGTTTTTTAGAACAGTGAGACCCGGGTTCAATCCCTGGCTCAGGAAGATCTCCTGGAGAAGGAAATGGCAACCACTCCAGTATTCTTGCCTGGAAAAATCCCATGGATGGAGGAGCCCGGTAGGCTACAGTCCATGGGGTCGCAAAGAGTTGCCATGACTGAGCAACTTTGCTTTCACTTTCACTTTTCACAGAACAACTGAGAAAAACGATGCAGAGAGTTTCCATCTACTTTGCACCCAGCTTCCTTTCTTGTTAACATCTGCCATTAGTCTGGTACATATGTTATAATCAGTGGATTGGTATTGATGTGTTATTATTTTTTTCTGATTTTTGTGTGTTTTTACCGAATGTCCTTATTCTTGTTCAGGGTGCCATCAAGGATAGATATCACATTACTATCAAAAGATGGTTTCTCACACTGGGGTTTGATGACCTTGATAGTACTGAGAGGAACTGGTCAAATATTTTGTAAAGTTCTTTGGAACTTACGTCTTTCTTATGATTTGACTGGGGTTACAAGTTTGGGGGAGGAAGACCACACGTGGGTAAAGCTGCCATTTCTCCCACATCATGTCAAGGATACATACCACAGACATACACCTGTTGGTTTGACTTTGACCACTTGGCTGTAGATTGCTCAAGTCACTCTCTGTCCCTCCTTTCCACACTGGGCTTTGGAAGGAAGTCACAGTCCATACTTGAGTAGACAGTTGCACTCTTCTTTGATCCTGTGTTTATAAAGAGGAATACAGGAAACTTACTACTACCTAGGCTCATCCTGGCAGGCTTGTGTGTCCTTTTTACTTTTCTTAATTGGAGGATAATTGCTTTACAATGTTATGTGGGTTTCTACCATACAAAAACGTGAATCAGCCGTAAGTATACATATATCCCCTCCATCTTGACCCTCCCACCCAACTCTAGGTCATCGCAGAGCACCCGGCTGAGCTCCATGTGCTATATGGCAGCTTCCCAGTGTATTTCACACATGACCGTGTATATATGTCAACGCTACTCTCCTTTTATCTCTTTAGAGCTACCCTCCCCTCCCTCTTTTTCTTTCCTCATTTCTCAACAGTTAGTTGTATTTTGGAGGAATTTATTAGAGATTCATACCTCCTCCCTGAATGGATTCTAATTGTGTGTATAAGGGTGCAGAGGTCTTAATAAAGGGATTGAAGGTGTATTAATAGGGAAAATTTAGATGGTGGTTGATTATCTTGGTCTTACGTATAAGAACAGATAGTCATTCAAATTTGCCTGGATTGAAAAGCCAGAGGTAGGAGTTAAAACAATATTATGGTTAGAATGATGCACTCCTTTTAAAGAAGGTGATTTAAATAGTTAGGCATCCTTTTTGATGGAATGGTTTTGAAATATTTCTGAGTCTGCTGCATAATATTCTCGCCAAGAGCATACACTTTGGAGGCCAATAAACCTGTACTGGAATCTGGGTGCACTAGGCTCTGAGCCTAGATTTCCTCATCAGTTAAAAAAATAAAGAGCTGAATATTAGTCACTCAATCATGTCTGACTCTATGCGACCCCATGAACTGTAGCCTGCCAGGCTCCTCTGTCCATGGAATTCTCTAGGTAAGAATACTGAAGTGGATAGGTAGCCATTTCCTTCTCCAGGGAATCTTCCTGATCCAGGGATAGAACCCAAGTCTTCTGCATTGCAGACAGATTCTTTACTGTCTGAGCTATCAGGGAAGCCCCAAAAGGAGTGAGAATGGAGCCTATTTCAGAAGGATTAAATAAAGCGGTGAGCACAACCCCTGGGTCTGTGGCAAGACTTTAAGTGTTAACTTGCTCTTTTGTTTTGTATGGAAAATTTAGGATTTATTGATTACCACTGGACATTTCTTAGGATAATCTTCACTGCTCAGATGCAGTAGAAAGTTTGATTATTTTCAGTTCATAGTGTTATATGATTGAGATCCTGAGAACAGGCACTGCCTGTCTAAATCTTACATTATTATTTATCTTTGTTTTTTGCAGTTTTGGGTTTTCAGTGACGCTCAGCCATTGTTTCTCAAAGTAAGTAAACTGCAACAATACAGCTAGTTAATCCTGCCAGAGCAGAGCAGACAGCAAAACCGAAGGGAAATTAGACTAAAAGGAGAGCAAATGGAATGACAAGAATATCTATAAGCAATATAAGAAAATAAAGCCAAAGATGAAAATTAGATCAAGAAATTTTGCTGTAACTAAGACCTGGCACTGCTAAGTAAATGTGTGTGCTTAGTCACTCAGTCCTATCCAACTCTGCAACCCCCTGGACTGCAGCCGCCAGGCTCCTCTGTCCATGAAGTTTTTCAGGCAAGAATACTGGAGTGCATGCATTTCCTTCTCCAGGATCTTAGTGACCCAGGCATTGAACTCGCATTTCTTGTGTCTCTTGTGATGCAGGCAATAAATAAATACTAAAAAAAAAAGAAAAAAAAATGTATGCTTTGCCTGTTACAAATGCCGCTTGATATCCATGCCACTTAAGTAGTGAATTATAAGAGCTTCACAATGAATATTTAGTAACAATTCAAAATGGAAACACTAATGTGGATGTATTACCTCAGTATGGCATTGGTAACATTGTACAGCTTTAGAAGGAAGAGGTATTTGACACATAGTAGTTCTAGCTACCCTAGTACATATTCAAGATTATATCTTGAGGTAAAAAGTTTACAAATAAAAGCTTTATCATAATATTGTTCCATGCTAATATTAAAGCTATCATCTCCAGTATATTAAACTTATTCTGCTTGGGCTGTCAGCAGTAACTTTGTTAGATCACAGTTAATACTTGCATCTCAGAGCTGTTTTCTAGTTTGTCCTTGTACATATGCTTATCAATATCATTTGTGGTTTTTTCTAAGCTTGCTTATTCCAGTTGTACTTATTTCTTTTATTATGACATTTAAATATGTAAACTGATAAAATGTGACTGAAAGAGTTGTTGCTTTGAAAACTAAATTGACTGCTTTGGAAATAACTGGATAAAAGTTATTTCTCTAATTAGGTGTATATCAGTTCAGTTCAGTTCAGTTCAGTTCAGTCGCTCAATCGTGTCCGACTCTCTGACCCCATGAATCGCAGCATGCCAGGCCTCCCTGTCCATCACCAACTCCCGGAGTTCACTCAGATTTACGTCCATCGAGTCAGTGATGCCATCCAGCCATCTCATCCTCTGTTGTCCCCTTCTCCTCCTGCCCCTAATCCCTCCCAGCATCAAAGTCTTTTCCAATGAGTCAACTCTTCGCATGAGGTGGCCAAAGTACTGGAGTTTCAGCTTTAGCATCATTCCTTCCAAAGAAATCCCAGGGCTGATCTTCAGAATGGACTGGTTGGATCTCCTTGCAGTCCAAGGGACTCTCAAGAGTCTTCTCCAACACCACAGTTCAAAAGCATCAATTCTTCGGCGCTCAGCCTTCTTCACAGTCCAACTCACATCCATACATGACTACTGGAAAAACCATAGCCTTGACTAGAAGGACCTTTGTTGGCAAAGTAATGTCTCTGCTTTTCAATATGCTATCTAGGTTGGTCGTAACTTTTCTTCCAAGGAGTAGGCATCTTTTAATTTCATGGCTGCAGTCACCATCTGCACTGATTTTTGGAGCCCCCCAAAATAAAGTCTGACACTGTTTCCACTGTTTCCCCATCTATTTCCCATGAAGTGATGGGACCAGATACCATGATCTTCATTTTCTGAAAGTTGAGCTTTAAGCCAACTCTTTCACTCTCCACTTTCACTTTCATCAAGAGGCTTTTTAGTTCCTCTTCACTTTCTGCCATAAGGGTGGTGTCATCTGCATAGCTGAGGTTATTGATATTTCTCCCAGCAATCTTGACTCCAGCTTGTGCTTCTTCCAGCCCAGCGTTTCTCATGATGTACTCTGCATAGAAGTTAAATAAGCAGGGTGACAATATACAGCCTCGACGGACTCCTTTTCCTATTTGGAACCAGTCTGTTGTTCCATGTCCAGTTCTAACTGTTGCTTCCTGACCTGCATACAGGTTTCTCAAGAGGCAGGTCAGGTGGTCTGGTATTCCCATCTCTTTAAGAATTTTCCACAGTTTATTGTGATCCACGCAGTCAAAGGCTTTGGCATAGTCAGTAAAGCAGAAATAGATGTTTTTCTGGAACTCTCTTGCTTTTTCCATGATCCAGTGGATGTTGGCAATTTCATCTCTGGTTCCTCTGCCTTTTCTAAAACCAGCTTGAACATCAGGTGTAGATCAGAAAATGGTAAAAACTTGGCAGGAAACTCATTAAAATGTAGACGTTTGCTTGTAGTTTGCAAGTATATTTTCAGTTTTCACTCCATTGGGAAATTTTAGATGGTGCCTTAGAGGTGAGGTGTGGTTCATAGAAAAAAGACATGATTCCTATTTGAAGAACTCTTGGATCTAAATCAAATCCTTGTGGGATCCTACTTCTGAGATCAGGAACTGAACACAGGCCCTTGGCAGTGAAAGTACAGAGTCCTAACCACTGGACCATCAGGGAATTCTCTGCGTACTTGTTTTAAATTACAGTGTGCAAGGTTTGTTTGTATCACTTATGAATCCACTCCTTAAATGATGTATCTTTCATTATTTAACACTTTATTTGAGAAGTTTTGACCTAAATTATCCTTTTTAAAGTCCTAAAACTTCTTTCCCTCTGTATTAAATATCTTAACATGACTGCCTGTGTCCATATGTAATGATAACTTGGTAGGACATCTTTGCAAATAAATGTAATAAAGACAAGTATTCATACCCCTTGGAAAATATAATGTGCCAGCACTTACATATTTATTTCAAATATCTAAACTATGAGCAATGTTTTCTGTGTGTAATGTTGGAGAGAAGAAATGTACCCACTAACAATTTCTTGTATCTAAATTTAAAGCCAACTGAAACCATGTCACGTCTTGAGTCAAACCATTCCTCTTTTGGAAAGACACGTTTCCTTTCTCAGAGTTTATGTAAATTGATGATTTTCCCCCGTTACTCCATTAGTAAGGTGGGAGGAGGGAAGGCCTGAGAAAGAAGTTAGATATTCAGTACCTATCTTGGAGTTGTATGTAGCCTTGGTTTGATTCTCTGTTTTGGTTCTTCCCCTGCCCCCGCCCCCAAATTTCTTCAGCTTTCCAGGCAATGATTTAAAAGTCATGCGTTAAATGAAATGTGAAATGGAAAACTGAAGTTTTCAAATTTCTTCAGGTTTCCAGGCAGTAGTTGAAAGGTCAAATGAAAAACCGAAGGAATGAATATCAATAGCGTATATATGTATGTCAGTGTGTGTGAAGAAATATTGAACAGCTTTCTGAGAAAGGTTCAAATGTAAAAAAAAAGACATTAATGCAAGTTTCATTCTCATAGACACAGCGTCTTCTTCCCCTTCAGCTCTTGTGTATCACTTGGTGTAGAAAATCCATTCCTTTTGAGGAAAGCCTCTGATCTTTTGTCATTGTAGATCTGCTTTTACATCATTTAGGAGTGTTGCACAGGACCAATGGTAGACAAATTACTGCCTTGGAAGTGGTTCATGGATGGTTGTGAGTCTTGGATCTACTGTCCTAGTATCTAGTCTTAATGCAACTCCCCATTTAATAATAAAATGATCACCAATCACTATCCTATTGTAACATTTACATCATATTTATAGTACAATACTATATAATATTAATAACCTCAAATTTACTAACAGGTTGAGCCACAGTTCTCAAATTTTTCTGTTACCCTGAAATGATTGAGGAACCCCAAAAGCTTTTGTTCCTAGGGGTTTTATCAATAGTCACCATACTGGAAACTAAAACGGAAAAATTCTGAAGGGCTTAATGTTTCATTTAGTAGCAGCTGGATTTTCATCGTTCTTGTGTTCAAGCTGTTGCAGTATCCCTTGTCATGTAGTTCTCTGGGAAGCTGGACTGTACACTCAGGAGAAAATAAGAGTGAAGAGTCCTGGTATGATTATGAGTATAAACTTGGCCCAGTGGATGCCCCCTGGGAACCACTGCTTTGGGGACACTTGATGGACTGTGTGGTGTTCGTGGTCCTTTGTGTGAATAGCTCTCCTTAGATCTGTCAGGTCCTGTTGGATAACTCCACCATTCACGGGTACACAACCCCCGACCTTTCTAGAGAAACACACCAGTTTTTGTCCTTCTTGATCTGCCAACATAGAGTTCAACAGGCTTCTCAGTTAACATGTTCATTACAAGGGACCTATTGTTCAGAGATTTTAATTACCCCTGAACTTTTTTCCTTTAACTTTGTATCATTTCCACACCTTATCTGCTGCTTTATTGCCTATAGAAATAAGAATGTGAATGATTTGATGCTCAAATTAGTTTTTTTTTAATATTTATTTATTTGGCCGTGCCGGGTCTTAGTTGCCACACTCAGATCTTTAGTTGCGACATGTGGTATCTAGTTCCCTGACCAGGGATTGAACCTGGTCCCCTTGCATTGGGAGCATGGAGTCTTAGCCACTGGACCACCAGGGAAGTCCCTCAAATTAGTTTTGACTTGTGTTCGTATTTGTCAGGGAATTGTTTTGGGGGATATCTGCTGGGGGATGTTTGCTTTCATCCTTGATCTTCTTGCCTCTCCTCACCCCACTCAGCACCCTCTCACTTCCTTTTTCCTCTACTCTCCTTTCCACACCACCATTCAGCTTACAAAGCTCCAAGCAAAGGTGGTGGGAACAAAAGCACGGGCTGTGCCCAGCGAGCGGGGTTCCTCTTCCCCACTTGCCCCAGCTCCACTTCTCTCCTGTCCAAGTTGGCTCTCCTGCTTCCACTGTTGACCAGCCCAGACTCCCCTCCAGCCTCAGCCCACACACCTTCTCTCTGCCCTGTCCCCATCCTCCAGCCACCCTGACTTTCTTTCACTCCACATACTGTAGATTCACTCCCACTTTCAAGGTCTTCTGTCATCGGCTTGGATCAGATATTTGCTTTCTTCTCCAGTGTTCTTGCCTGGAGAATCTCAGGGATGGGGGAGCCTGGTGGGCTGCCATCTATGGGGTCGCACAGAGTCAGACACGACTGAAGCGATTTAGCAGCAGCAGCAGCAGGGGCTCTGCTAGGATAACTTCCTCAGAGAGGATGTCCTGAGGGGGATTCAAGAGGGAGGGGACATAGGTACAGCTAATGCAAATTCATGTTGAGGTATGGCAAGAAACCATCACAATATTATAAAGTAATTATCCTCTAATTAAATACATATATATATGTATTAAATACATATATATATATATACAGTGAAAGTGAGAGTTGCTCAGTCGTGTCCGACTCTTTGTGACCCCATGGACTGTATTGCAACCCCATGGACTATATACAGTCCATGGAATTCTCCAGGCCAGAAAACTGTAGTGGGTAGCCTTTCCCTTCTCAAAGGGATCTTCCCAACCCAGGGATCAAAGCCAAGATATATATATAAGGGAGAGAGAGACCAGGTGTCCCTAGTCGCCATAGCTGAAACAGTTACCCTACCACTCCATTCTCTTACCTCTATTTTCTTCATAGAACTTCTCCAGAAGTGTTTGTGTTTGTTCTTATCTTTGTAAACTGTGAGATTAGGAGGAAAGGGACTTCTCTGGTTGTAAACTGCTCTGAAGCTCCCAGTTGAATGAGTCATTGGCACCTCCCAGCCGCTCCAGGGTTGGGATGAATGGAGCCTTTGCTATTGATGTTTCGATGGTGGCCTTTGCTGATTGAAATCCAGACATCAGTCTATAAACTGGCGGTGAGTGGAGCAGGGAAAAGTTGCTGCTGCTCATTATTGTTTGAAAAAAAGCCATGTGACTTTCATTTTTCTCACCAAGGGGCACGTTCACCACCTGCCAATATCTCCATTTCACTGCAAGTATTCTATTTGGCTGCTCTTTTGAAATCTGCCAGCTTCCCTCCCATTTTTCCTCCCTCCTTTCCTCCTGATCTCAATGAGGCATCAGTGAGCGGTGGCATGAAGCAAGACCATAATTCCCTGCCTAGAAATTGAACCTGGATAACCTGAGTGAAAACCAGGAATCCTAGCCACCAGACCAGTAGGGCTAGAGGCTAGAATCTCTTTTTCCCTGGATCTTTGCCCCCAGTGAAAGATCCTGGAGGCAGAAACTATAAATGCAGGTTCAAAGTTTATTATTAGAGACGTAGCACAACAACAAGTGGGAGAGCACAGAGAAAAATGGTTTGTTTAGTTAAGGCAGAAGCAAGGAAGAGGTGAACACCCACAGAGAAAGAGAGGAGGAGCTCAATAAAGAGGCAATTAAGACATTTATATAGGGCAGTTCTTCTGGGTCTTTGTTTACCGTTAACCAATTTTCTGGTTTCTTTTTCCACATCTGACCTATCCTGGGACCCTCCCCTGGGTACCCACACACCCCTCAGCCAAGATGGATCTTGAAGTGAAGGCTTCTGGGAAGAGCAAGACTCATTATGGCTGGTATTACCCCCTGACTTTTGACCCCTAGGAGCCTTTCTGCGCATGTGGGGGAAATGGAGATCCTTTAATCCTTTACTCAAACAGGGTTTTGCCCTTCTTTGTTCTTGCCATGACTATTACCTTAAGGATTTTACAAGAGACAAACACTGGCAATTTACCCTGTTTCAGTTGTTACTTCCATTTCAGAGGGCAAATAGGAGGGTGCTTGTAAATGCCTTAACTGGAGCCCACCTAGCTCTCGTCTCAAGAAATGCTAGCAGTATTAAGTATCTAATCTGAAGGCCACTTCTTCGTGGCCCATGAAATACAAACAAGAGGCCAGTTTAAAATGTCTAACCTGGAGCCCATCTATCTCCTACCTCACTCCCACTCTCTCCCTCTTTCCACCTCCTTCCTTCCTTTCTTCCTACCTTCCTCTCTTTTTTCCTTTTTCTGCAAATTGCCTTTGTCATTTAAACTGAACCATCTCTGGGTCAGATAAGGGGTGGGGGGAAATAGAGTGTGATGGGCCTGCAATGGTTTCGAGTGCTGGAAAAGACCTGTGAGGCCACTGAATCACATCTTTCAATTTTTAGTGGAAGAAATAGGCTGCGAGGCTGTGACTTTCCCAGGGTCCCCGTGAGTGACAGAATGGGGACTTCAAAGCCCAGATTTTCTAGCTCCCACTTCAAAGCCAAAGACTTCTAAATCTGTGCCCAATCTTTCTCCTTAGTTGTTGACGGACCAAACAATTGTCTTCTTGTTCGTAAACTGAGAAATATCCCCGCTCAGACTTGTTCGGAGCATCCGGTGAGAATGCGCGCCGAGGGGCATCCTGCCGGCAGCCTCCGGGGCGTGTCAGCCCCGGCTCCGCCCCCGTCCTGTGCCCCGCGGTCCTGGCGCCTCAAGTGGAAGAACCTGTTCTGTTCCTAATTGGCCTGGTGTTTGTTCCTTTCTCTGCATTCCAACCTTACGTCTTCCACATCCTTTTCAAAGCCATGGACTTTTCAGCTCTCGCAGGACCAGTGTGGCCTAGACGAGTGAATCATTAAGAGTTGTCTTTTAGAAAATGTGCCTAATTTTTAGAGATCGAGGTTTATTGAAGCGTATGTAGCACTTTTCACTTCGGAAATGTAGCCATTTCTTTTGTTGTTGTTGCTTAGTAGCTAAGTCGTGTCTGACTCCATGGAGTATAGCCCACCAGGCTCTCCTCTCTATGGGGATTCTCCCGGCAAGAATACTGGAGTGGGTTGCCATTTTCTGCTCCAGGGGATCTTCCCGACCCACGGATCCAACCTGTGTCTCCTACTTTGACAGCTGGGTTCCTAACCGCTGAGCCACCAGGGAAGCCCAGTCACTTCTTAAAGTTACCCTAATGCCTCTACTGTATAGAAAACTGTCCCACATCAGATCATCCTTATTCATGATACAGGAGTGGGCTTCCCAGGTGGCGCTAGTGGAAAAGGAGCCCACCTGCCAATACAGGAGACAGGATACAGGAGTGATGCTTCCAGTTTTAGATGACGTAATTAAGGATTTTATCAACTGACTTCTATACTACCCAGCTTCCTGTGATTTGTAATTGAATAAAACGAACAAAAAAATTAAATTACATAAAACGACAGCAGAGGGAGCTATTGAGGTTTGATTATATTTTCCATTGCCCTGGCTGAGGTTTTTCTTTATCATATTTCGACTTAGACTTTTTCAGTTTTCTCAGTTGTCAACAGGCAGGGCAAGTTTTATTATATTGGAAGAGAATATATGCACTGTGGAGGATTACAAAAAATGAGTTTTGCTTTTTTTTTTTTTTTAAATCTGGTCCCCTTTCTGTCCCTTTATCTTTCCCCAAACACCTATTAAGGTAGTTATTATAAGAATAGTCATAATTTTATGGCAGTGATTTTAGAAATGAAGCTCCTCCGTTAGGCTAGATCTGGGTCAACAGGATTAGCTGTTCTACAAGCCATTGTCCCAACTTGTGTTTCTGTCTGGCTTCGTGGAGACTGATTTGGGGGTCTCAAAGTCTTACGGTGATTGCCTGTATTGATGTGAGCGCTATCTCTCCACTTTGCTTCAATTATATATGGTGGAAAATGAGACCTGAAGGTGTTGAAATTCGCAGCATTTTGTGGAAACCCTCATGATGAGGAGGGAAGGCTGCCTTGGATGATGCGTGCTGTGCGCGTGTGTGGGTGCTGTGCACGTGTGTGGGTGCTGTGCGCGTGTGTGGGTGCTGTGCGCGTGTGTGGGTGCTGTGTGCGTGTGTGGGTGCTGTGTGCGTGTGTGGGTGGTGTCTGCCGTGTGTGGGTGGGTGACGGTTTGGGGAGGGAGGTAGAAAAAGTTTGTTTCAGGCCTTTCTTTCAGTCACACCCACGGGTGTGATCTATTTCTGGCCTCCATGGCTGTGGTCCCTGCTGGCCCTGTGCCCCCTAACTAGACCATCAGCTTCAGAGTTCTCCCTACTCCAAGCCTACTCTCTTCACTTCAGCCATTGTCTTCAGTCTTTCACCACCACTCTGAATTCCTCTCCTAGAAAGTTCTCTTTGTGTACATAAGTGCACAAAAAAAGGTGTGAGGGGGTGGGCATACTCCTTGCAGTATTGTTTGTAATAGCAAATTAAAGGATGGAAACAAACCTGTTGGTCTAAAAAGTAAATGGTGGAATTCCTTACAATGAAACTTTAGGTAGCTGTAGATGCTGATGCAAGAAGATGGTGATATATTTTCTTAAATTAAAAAAAAAAAACTTCATGGTATATATGATCTGTACCAGGAGTTTTAAAATTTAACACACAACTGAAATAAGAGATCCACATATAATTTTAATACATAATTTAAGCATTTTTAAAAAGGGTTTTATAGCTAAAGATTTTGGAAGTATACATAAGGCATTCATAACAATGACTACTTCTGAAGTATGATGTTAACCTTGCTGGCTGAGGGGGAGGAAAGAGGAGAGGTTTTGCTTTTTCTCTTATATCTTTCTTTGTTTTTCTAAAATGCAATTTTGTTGTGTCTTTATTTTATTGTTATTATTATTGGAGTAGAATTGCTTTAAACTGTGTTAGTTTCAGATGTACAGCGAAGTGAATCGGCTATGCTTATATCCACTCTTCTTAGTCTTTTCCAAGGTCATTACAGAGTACTGAGTAGAGTTCCCTGTGCTATACGTGCCTGTGGGCTCAGTCACTTCAATTGTGTTTGACATTTTGCGACCGCCGTGGACGATAGCCCACCAAGCTCCTCTTGTCCATGGGATTTCCCAGGCAAGAATACTGGAGTGGGCTGCCGTGCCCTTGCCCTTCTCCAGGGGATCTTCCCAACCCAGGGATCAAACCTGGGTGTCCTGCATTGCAGGCAGATTCTTTACCACTGAGCCACCAGAGAATACAGTAATGTGTGTACGTCAGTCATAATCTCCCGATTTATCCCCCACTTTCCCCTCGGTAATCGTAAGTTTGTTTCCTCCATTTATGACTCTATTCCTGTTTTGTAAATAAGTTCACTTGTGTCATACTTTAGATTCCACATACAAGTGATGTCATGTGATATTTCTCCTTCTCTGACTGACCTCACTCAGTATGACAGTCTCTAGGTCCATCCATGGTGTTGCAAATGGCATTATTTTGTTCTTCTTCTTCTTTTTTTAATGGCTTTGCTTTGAACTGTCTACTGAGAGCTTCTAGTTATAGTTGACAAAATAATTTAAATGAGTGAATCTACTGATCTTCCAAGAGTGAATTACAGCCTCAGAGTCTCCTGAAGCCTTACAGGCACCCCCAGGTCTGATTTGGATGGTGTTTCTTTGTGGTCACTGAACTGAAATCCTCCTCCCTGCTTGAGGCAGTTTTTGTAGTATGAAGCAGAAAGGCCTTTGATCTTAGGACTGGGTAAAATCATGACCCGGACTTTACCTGCCATGTGATATTTGGCAAGATATGTAACCCCCGTTAGCCTGAGTTTCTTCACCATGAAAGTGGGGACCCTGATGCCGTATTGCAAGATTGTTGTGAGGGGCAGAGTGAATTTCTGCCAAGACTCAGCCAATGACAGACAGATATCTGTGGTCAATAAGACGTCACAGGTATTTTTTTAGAGAATGGAAACTATTTTGTCCATTCTCATAGCCTTGATGCTTTGTGGAATAAATGTAGTAATGGTTTTTATACAGGATCTTCTGCTGGTGTGGCGTCATTCTTTAGACTTCTGTATCAAATTGTACCTGTGCTATGTCTCATTCACTTCAAGCTGTGCTCCCAGCTAGCTATGTGGAGGAAGAGTCTTGAGTGTGGCTTAATACCAAAGCTTGCTGCCGTAAGTCCAGTGGTCATTTAGTGGCCTTCCTCCAAGGTGAATCCAGTGGTGACATCCAGACACCGTATCAGGAAAAGCACAGTTAGAAGAAATTCAGACTGAAAATTTGGCTTCTTGGTGGTTTCTACTGCCGATGGTGTGGGTTTTGTCTGGCCAGCATGGAGCAGAGAAGAGCAATTTACGCTGATGTTGCAGCACTGGCCTGCTTCAGAGACTGTGGGTAGTCCCACGACTTTACCAGTATCACCCCTCTTATGCATGACCTCTCTTTAAAGCCACTTCCCCTGACTGCTTTTTATGATACTTGATTTTGAAATGGTAAGTCGCATTTGTCTTATGGCAGCACCTTCTCAATGAAAATTTTTGAATGAATGAATGAATGCATGAGTTTTGCCCAAGTCTGATGACTTCCCCAAACATCTGCTTTTATGTAATTTTATTTAATGAGGTATAATCAAATCCTGTCTCCTGCTTCTTGGGTAGCATTTGGAATGCAAGAACCATGGATCAACTCAATTTTTCTATAAAGTTGTAAATGCTACTTGCAGAGTTCTCTTACTTGAGAGATGTTTCTGGAAACTGGTCCTGCATGAATGTAATGAGGGATGCATGCAGGTGAGTGAAATATGTGTCAGAAATAGATCTGATAAAAATTCAGTGCAGCTGTCTCCTTTAGTTCCTTTCAGCAAGAAGCTGGAAGTGTGCTTGGTTTGAGCTTTGTTTCTTTTGACACTTTGTTTTTTACCAGCAACAAGAGATGTGTTGTTTTATCTTCTGTTTTTAATCTGTTTTAAACTTACCCTACCATCCCCCACACCAAGAACAAATTAAAGTCTCTTTTTCTTAATAGCTAAGATTGTTATTCCAGGAAATGAGTCGGTGAAAATATCTCTGCATAAAATAGCAGTAGCAAAATCTATTCTTAATGAGATGCATTGTTCTAGCAAGAGCCAGCAGCTCAACAAAGAGGTCAGATGATTTTCCCAGAGCACCATGACCGAAACTTTTGCCAATCAAGTCAAGATGCCAGGTCACATACCTGGAAGGAGATACTTACTAAAGCTCCTCTTCAATGAGCCTATTTGGGGAGAAAAAAAAATGACCACAGTTCCTTCATCATGCCCCTCATTAGGAGTTGGTGGTGGTCGTTTAATCACTAAATCGTGTCCAGCTCTTGGGACCTCATGGACTGTAGCCCGCCAGGCTCCTCTGTCCATGGGATTCTCCAGGCAAGAATACTGCAGTGGGTTGCCATTCCCTTCTCCAGGGGATCTTCCTGACCCAGGGATCAAACCCGCATCTCCTGCATTGGTTTAAATCAGCAGAAGGCAGTGCAAGTGACAGTTGCCTATGTGGATCCAAGCATTAAGGTCTGGAAGCTTCCAGTTTCATATTTCTTTAAGCCCTGAGTTGCCATATAAAAAATCTGGCCACCCTGCTGGAGAGACCACATAATACTACATGGAGAGAAAGTCCAATCCATCCAAATATCCATGGGAAACCTCTAAATAATTTCAGTGTTGTTCCCCTCCTGATTGCATGCATGCTCAGTCACTCAGTTGTGTCCGACTCTTTTGCAACCCCATGGACTGTGTAGCACACCAGGCTTCTCTGTCCATGGGATTTCCCAGGCAAGAATACTGGAGTGGGTTGCCCTACTCTAGGGGATCTTCCTGACCCAGGTATTGAACCCATGTCTCTTGGGTCTCCTGCATTGGCAGGCAGATTCTTTACCACTGTGCCACCTGGGAAGAACTCCCCTCCTGATTACTGTCAACTTAAAAAATATTCACAACCTAAAAGTTGAGAGTTATGTTTTATATAGAAGTTTTGTAACAAAGGTCAGGTAGTCTACGCATCAAAAGATTATTGTTAATTAAAGAAAACCAGATATCCCAAGTCATGGAATTTTTAGTGTTTTTCTATGTATGGGTCTGGGCTCACTGAAATCATTCCTTTCATAGGCATCTCAGCTGTTCTGGGCCAGTATCCTGTGGTTTCTTTCACATCCTGAGCTCCCTCGGGGCTCACCATAGGGAGTGACTGAATTCTGAGGGCTGGCATTCTCCTTCCTAAGTGCCTCCAGAGCTCACCAGCTCACCATCCATGTGGCAGCAACTGCCGACAACTGTGACATTCTTGTTTATGGATACGGCAGGAAATATTCCATTTCTCCTTCAATCGATCACAAAAGTTTATGACTTAGGATTTGGCTTTGGGGTGGGTACAATCTGGAAGGGACTCAAGGGGATTATTGTTCTGTGGCCTGTGGGATCTTCCCGGGCCAGGGACTGAACCAGCGTCCCTTGCATTGCAAGGCTGATTCTTAACCCCTGGACCACTAGGGAAGCCCCTGTTGTTCACTTTTGATTGGCAGTTTCACAGACTTGAAAAAATTAACATAGACGTTTATTATACTCTGAAATTTCCATTTAGGCTTTATGCCAGTGGTCAATTTATTGCCCGTCAACTCCCAATTCATCTTCCAATATCTACTATGTCATAATGGACAGGCTAACGTTAAACATTTTTCATTTATAGTGAGCATGATATTAAGCTTCCTTATAGAGGGTACTGGAAGGACATCATCGAAGGAAGGGGCATTTGTGCTGGTTCTGGTGCCTGCACCGTCTGTCAGCAGTGTGGATGTGAACACTTCAGTGGTACTCTGCCCCAGAAGTGAGTCGAGAATGCATGGTTCTTTGATGATTTGCAACCCTGGCCTGAGCTGATGATCAAGACACTACCCTGTGGGCTCTCTGCCCCCACTGGCATCCCACTCCCTCCCCATCCCTCTTGCCTGCTCCCTCCATCCCAGCTTCATCTCCTGCAGCTCTAGCAATATAAACATTAGGCCCTCCAGATATGCAAGTGTCCCCATCCCTCAGCACCTTGTGGGCCAGCTCATCAGCCACAGCTTGCTTGTGTCACAGAGATCACTTCCTCTTTGCCCTGTTACTGTGGACTGGCAAATTTATCTGCCAAGTAGTGGTCTGAAACCATCGCTTCTCTACTGAGATCTGAACCCCAGCCCTGGGGAGGGGACCTCCTCTTATGCTTGGTTTTCCTTGAGGACTTACTCTTATAAAGTTTTCTTACATATTAAAATTACCCCCTTAAGTTGCAGTATAGTAATTCTTAATGTTAAACGCACCCTGTTTAAGTCACTGTGTAGATTCGGTACCCTGATTGGACCCAGACCGACCTAGGTCTCCTGAGAAGCTCTGGCTGCTCTTGAGTGTCTTGTGGCCCCTGTCCCCGGGGATTTAGAGAAGCAGTGTGAATGGAGAGAGAAACACCAGGGGCAGGATCAGGGGACATCAGATTTCTGGCTCTATGACCAACTGACTCTAAAAGTTCAGGCAAGGGACTTCCCTGGTGGCCCAGAAGTTGAGCTTCCCAGTGGAAGGTGAGGGTTCAATCCCTGGTTGAGTAACGAAGATCCCACATGCCTCATGGCAAAAAAAAAAAAAGAAAGAAAAAAAGAAAAAAGCTCAGGCAGGCAACTCATCTTTTCAGCATCTGTATACAGAATATCAATTTTGTCCTCCCTGTTGCACTAAATGGGAGGGCTTCCGCTATGAATAAGACACCACCTTCCATTTGCCTTCATGGAACTCTATCTAATGGTGATGAGGGAAGACAGATATGGGGCAAAGTATTATTAATATTGAATATTTTTATAATTGATACATGCACAAAGAGAACCAGAGGAGGAAAAGGAAGTCAGGAACTGTTCTGGAATAAAAAGAAAGGCTTTGCAGAGGAGGTGATATTTTTGAGTCTTAAAGAATGAATAAGCTGGGGAAGGGCATTTCAATCAGACAGGGTGTGTTGGGGGCCAAACTTCGGCCATGACAGGCTCAGCAAGGTATATTAGGCTCAAGACCTGAGTCATGTTTCCCTAACAGAGCATTCCTTGACCAAATTAGGAAAACTCCTCACACACCGACCAAAAAGAGACAGGATGTGCGTTCATCCTGCCTAGCCAATCATGGGACACCAGCTACCCCTGTGACTGAGACAAAGAACTGCCTGTATATAAACGGCCATGCTACTTTGTTCGGGGCTCTTGTCGGATTCCACTGTGTGGGATGAGACTTGGGCCCTAGCGCACTAGAAATAAACTCCCTTCTTGCCTTTGCATTACTGTGGTGGACTTGTTCTCTCGGTCGGTTTGGAGATACGGACGTGGTGCATAACAGGTGGAGTGTACAAAAACGTAGAGGTGAGATAAGGAAATAATAATAATTTACAGAGAACTTACTATGGAACAGTCACCAGGATAAGAATTTTACATGGGACGTAAGCATCATTGATCAATTCTAATGAAGTAATCCTCTTATTAACCCTATAGAAAGAAAGTGAAGTCATTCGGTCATGTCCGACTCTTTGTGGCCCCATGGATTGTAGCCCACCAGGCTCCTCCATCCATGGAATTTTCCAGGCAAGAGTACTGGAGTGCGTTGCCATTTCCTTCTCCAGGGAATCTTCTGGACCCAGGGATCAAACCTAGGTCTCCTGCAATGCAGGCAGACGCTTTACTGTCTGAGCCACCAGGGAAGTCCTGTTAAGCCTATGCAATTGGCTAAAAAACTTCTAGTATTGTTGAATATCAATAAGAATGTGTTTAAGTGGAGACTTACAGACTTAACTTTTGGTTGCCAGGGGGGAAGGGATAGTTAGGGAGTGTGATGGAGATGTACAAACTGCTATATTCAAAATGATGGTCAACAAGGACATACTGTATAGCACAGGGAAGTACTCCACGTTATGTGACAGCCTGGATGGGAGGGGAGTTTGAGGGAGAATAGATATTATAGTGTATGTGTGGCTGAGGCCCTTGGCTGTCCACCTGGAACTATTGCAACATTGTTAATTGGTTATACCCCAACACAAAATAAAGACTTAAAAAAAAAAGAATGTGTTTGACGACCTATTTTTAAAATGAGGAAACAGAGGTACTGAAACATGCGATCTGTCCATCGTACTTAGCTGCTCTGCTCTATGAGGAACATGGAGGATGGCCGAGGGGCACAGGATGGGGTCAAAAAGGCAAGCAGGGCTACATCACAAGAATCTGCGTAATGTTACATCTTCAGCCCAGCTTCCTCAGCTGCAGAGTGAAAGAGCTGCCCTAGAGACCTCTAGCTCATAGAATCTGAGTGCTCCAATCCACCATATTCTCTGGGATAAGATTCTGTAATCTTTATTGCCTGTTAGCGTTTAATATTCTTCTTCCCAAGAGATTTTCTGAGCTTAGGAGGAGAAAATGTGTATCTTGTCCTAAGAAAAGATAATGGGGAGTTGGGTCATGACTAACTTCCTTAGGTCACTTGCCCACGAATCCTAGAAGTCTAAGCGGCAGATGGGGACAGGGTGGCATGCCACACACTGCCTGGGGAGGTGGACCGAGTGTCCGCTCACTAGGTGAGCTTCTAAAGAAGGTGAGCTGGTGGGGGTGAGCCACTAGGTCTTCTGATCCATCCCATAGATGTTGAGTTAGCAACCACAATGACCTAGTATGCGTAATTACAGAGTCAGTGACTCCATGCCAGATGACCGTGGATCTGGTGAGTTCTCCACGTTTGGCTGTCTCCAGGACCGCATTGGCTTAACCAGAGACACAGGCAGTGGAGTAGAAAAAGCACAGTTTGAAACCAGCCGTGGCTTGAATCCCTGCTGTGACACTCACTAGCTCTTTGACCTTGATGATATTCATTGTATCTCTCCAAGCATCAGTCTCCTCACCTTAAGATGGTGAAATGAAGACCCGTTTCATAAACTCGTAATTATGCTTAAATGAGATATGACACAAAGTGTGATTCTATTAGAATGGAGGCTCAAAGAAAGAAGCTGGGGTGAGCATTAGTCGAGTCCTCTACTCTTGCCAAGCAGAGAAAAGATGAGGGAGGCCACTTTAATGAATGATTAGATGAGGGTTGAATATAAAAGTGTAATGGACATAGATTATCTAAATGATACTAACTTGAATTCAAGTTAATTTTAGTTTGCGAACTCAATGTCTGTGTTAAAACCTCTCCCTCGTATTTGTATTCCTCATCCGTTGTTCCCTAAACCCTTAATACTGTCATCATTCTTAATTCCTTGGTGACACTTTGTACTAACCCACAGCCTCAAAGTATGTCCATTGTAATTACTTTCCCAAGACATTTGGTGACAAGTTTGATCTCATTATAAATTGTTGAATGGTTGCTGGAACCAATTTTATTGACCTTGATCTTTTGAGAAATTGATATCCTTCTTTGTTTTCTGCTTGACTTGATGGTGTTCTAACAATTACTGAGATTTATTAAGGCATTTCAGAAATTGTTTCTTCTGTGTCGAAAACACAGTCTCTTGTCTTTTATAACTCAGAAGACGTGGATGAAGCCTTTGTTGTTTTGCAAAAGCAAGCTTTTCTTGGAGCTGGGTGTTTTGCTTTTAGAAGAAGCTCCTCGTCACTAGGTTATCTTGAGATTTCACACAGACAACAAAAAGCATAGAAAACCACTCTGTAGGCATATCGGTTTAAAAGATTTCCATGAAGTCGGGTAAGAATCTGAGCCATGTAGGTGATGTTCAGCATTGGCAATGGGTTGTTCTTATTTTTAAAAAGGCATGAAGTGGGAAGAGAAGGATAAAGAAAAGAAAAATTACAAAAACTAAAACTTCCCTCACATTTTGGACTGAAATTGTTGAAATATCTGATATCATGGAAGGCTATCAAGGTTGAGTCTTAAGTCACTAGTAAGTGAAGGAGGTGATGTGATGCAAGTCTGAAAAGGCTGATCATCGATCCTTCTTTCCTCTCCCAACCCCTTCCATCTTCTCCTCACTTCTTCCTTGCCTTTCTCAGTTTTTAATTTTTTAAATTAATTTTTTCTTTATATGCATGCATACACATATATGTATCAGTTCAGTACAGTTCAGTTGCTCAGTCGTGTCCGACTCTTTGCAACCCCATGAACTGCAGCATCCCAGGCCTCCCTGTCCATCACCAGCTCCCAGAGTTTACTCAAATTCATGTTGAGTCGGTGATACCATCCAACCATCTTATCTTCTGTCATCCCTTCTCCTCCTGCCTTCAATCTTTCCCAGCATCAGGATCTTTTCAAATGAGTCAGCTCTTTGCATCAGGTGACCAAAGTATTGGAGTTTCAGCTTCAACATCAGTCTTTCCAGTGAACATTTAGGACTGATTTCCTTTAGGATGGACTGGTTGGATCTCCTTGCAGTCCAATATATGTAATTTAATATAAATGCTTAAATGGCATCATACAATAATCTTGGAGGAGAAGCCATAATATCTTTTTTCTCCTTTTTGGCTTTTTCTTTCTTCTCTCCTTTGCTCTTCCCCAAATCAGGCAGACCCTCCCTAACCCTTCTGAATGTGTTTACTCCATGCTCTATAATTATAATTATAAACAAACTACATATAGATATACTCCTATACACACAGGTATAGAAATAGAAGGCCATTTTTAGTTCTTATTAAAAATGGCATCATTATTTTTATTATTTTTGACCTAGTGGCTTGTGGGATCTTAATTCCCTGACCAGAGATCAAACCTGGGTGCCCTGAAGTAGAAGCTCGGAGTCTTAACCAATTGACCAGGGAATTCCCTTAAAATGGGATTATATTATTCCTACTATTATGTGTTTTCTTTTTGTCACTTAAAACTTCAAGGAACTCTGTTAAGTATATAGTATCATTCTAATTCATTGCTTTAAGTGATGCAAATTATTTCATGATGTAAAATTATCTTAATACATTCAACTATTCCCCAGATTGATAGTACTGCATATCAATAGTCCTGTGAAAAAAGCAGAGTTGTAGATATTTTTAGGTGCCTTTATTTTTATATGATAGATTATCAATAGAATGGCCCCATCAAAGGAGGTAATTCTATTACCTTTTATTAGATGTTGCTAGATGGTTTTTCAGAAAGACTGTAAAGCTGACATTTCACCCAGTAGTTTGAGTCTCTTTCCCCTGCGTTCTTGTCAGTAGTAGGCATTTATTGCACTTGAATTTTTGCCAGATGTGATACTTCATTGCTAGTTTTTAATTTTTTTTTTTTGCATTGACTACTAATGAATCTGAAATCTTTTCATGTGTGTGCTGGTCACTCAGATTTGCTTTTCTGTGAGTTGCCTGTTTTCATGTCCTTTCCCGTGTTTTTGCACGTTGTTTTGGAGGAACTTTTTACACATTTCAAATGATAACTGTCGATCTGTCAACTTGTGACTTCTTTTCCCCCAAAGCGCTGTTTATTTGTATTATCTATTGATTTTGTTTACGACACTTTCACCCTAATGAAAAAAAGCTGTTTTGTCAAATCAATCTTTTTCTCTCTTCCTCATTCCCGTCCTAGTGTTTTCTTTCTTTCAGCTTTCAGTTTTTCTCACTTGGTTAATAAATTTTCTTCCATACTTAGAGTATATATACAGTCTCTTACATTTTCTTCTAACATTTTATTTACTTACACAGATAATTCTTGTATACCCCTGGGGATGGTTTCATACACAGTGTACATAAGGGGCCATCCACTCTCACTTTCTCCTTATGGAGCACTATATTATCAGGCTTTTAAAATGAATCAGTTCATTACTCATGAAATTAATGTATCCCTTTGTGACATATATACTGGGATCTATTTATGAATTATCTATTTTATTCCATTGATTTATTACTTTTCATCTATTTTCATGTCAATACCATAATGATTTTATTACAGTGGCTTATTACAGTATATCTCCCATTGTCATTAGATTTTTAAATAGTTTTCTTGGCTATTCTGGATATTTGTTCTTCCATAGGAAATTCAAGATAATCCTAATGAAATAAAAATTCTTTTGAGGTACTAATTAGAATTACATTGATATTTACATTACTACTTTTGAGAGAACTGACATTTTTATTACTGTCTTCCTATGCAATATGTTATATCTTTGCATTTGTTCCAGTTTTGTTTTCTGTCTTTTAGTAATATTTGTACTGTTCATTTCTGTGCTGCTCTTGTACTATTACTACTTTACAGTTTTTGTCACTTCTGTGAATGGAATATTTTTCCATTTCTAAGTGTTATTATTATTATTTTTTTTTTTTTGGCCATGCTGTGCAGCATGTGGGATCTTTATTTCCTGACCAGGGATTGAACCCATGCCTCCTGCAATGGCCACGCAGTCTTAACCACTGGACTGCCAGGGAAGTCCCTGAAAGTGCTATTATTTCTGCAGAGAAAAGCTACTGATTAGAAGTATTTATTTTGAACCCAGCAGATACATTCTTTTAGTAAGTTTATTGATCATATTTACCATTCCTTGAACAACTCTTGAACACTTTTCTAAGCTCTAGGATAAAGCAGTTGAACACAAGAACTCTGCCCTAAGGGGGCTCACGCTCTAATGCATATTACAGTAACTAAAGCAGGAGATACGGTCTCAGTTATTGAAACGAAGGAGCGCTATGATAGGCTGAAGGAACAGACTCAGAGTGTTTATTCCCAGCGTGACTTGGTGGTGTCTTGCAGGATATGGCAGTGACCATCAACTGAGATTGGAGTCTTGATCACAGTCTTTTTCTGACTTCTCTCTGCCGTGTTTGGAGATTTCCAGTTTTCCCCCTCCAAGCACCTCTTTCCCCACTGCATCTTATCTTTTATGCGTCATGTGCTTTCAGAGTGTCGCTGCTCTGAGACAAATCTTTCAACTTAGGAAGTTGGGATGCACCAAAAATCCTTGTGTTGCCATTTCAAACTTGAGAAGAAAGGTAAGAAGCAGTACTGTTATTTGTCTAAGCTTTTCTAGAAACCAATTAGCTAATTACTATGTCATCTTCAGTTCCTTCATCCATGTATTTGCAGACTTTTCATGGATTTTCATCACAAAACAGTGTTGAGTGCTTTGTTAAGATGTAAATAGATTGTTATTACTAGATACGTTCATGTATTCATTCAATAATGTCAAAAGACATGATGTGGTCTGATGTAGCTTAGGCTCTTATAAATATGTACTGATAACAAGGCTACATATCCTTCTTTCCCAGATAGACGAAATTAATTTCCTTGTTGTATCTTCAATAACTTTTGAGATATCAAGAAACAAGCCGTTTTAGTGATTAACAATTGACTCTATCTCTTCTGGAGTTGACTCACATCATTTTCTATAGCTCTGAAATAATTCCTTTGATGACTATAATAAATCAAAGATATCTTTCCCAATAATTTGCTGCCTCATAATCCTGATAAGATTGTTAATCTTTATTATTGCCTGTCTAGACTCCTGCATCTAGAGGTTGATTATGACAAATCTGAATTGTACATTAATCCCTCTCTTGTTTGTTTTCAAGCCTATTATCTAAAATTTATAAACCAGCTTCTGTTTATACACCCCTGGAACAAGAATATGACACTGGATTGTTTCAGAGTCTCCATGTACATAATAACTGTTGATCAATAAAACATTCTTTAAGTGATTTAGCTATTTAACTTTTGGCAGGGCCAAATAGACTATAGGATGAAATACATGGCAGACAGAAGTCTGCCGAAGCCTGGTAATCATGCTTACTGTGAGTGAGAGACACTCAGAGATTAGAATCACATTCATGTACTCTGATCCCTTCCTTCTCCATACTGCAAAGAACTAGGTACTCTCTTCAGTGCTGTTTAATCACTAAGTTGTGTCCAACTCTTTTGTGACCCCATGGACTGTAGCCCACCAGGCTCCTCTGTCCATGGGATTCTCCAGGCAAACATACCTGAGTGGGTTGCCATTTCCATTTCCTTCTCCTGGGGATCTTCCTGATCCAGGGATCCACCTCATGTCTCCTGCACTGGCGGGAGGATTCTTCACCACTAAGCCACCAGGAAGCCCTTATTCTGCATTATATTAAGGTCATTTTAAAAATTACTATTATTATTTCCCTTACTACTGTTGGGTTTTCTCAGGTAGATATTATAGTTCTTGAAAATAAAACATGTTTTTATTTATCCATTTCTGACCAGTCTTTATCACCCAGTCCATTGAGCCACACAGTATACATATGACAGTAAATGAATGGGATTGACATGTAGGTTGGAAGTTAAAGCCATGACCTCAGGGTGGGGCTATGCAGTTGCTAGCTGTTCAGTTCAGTTCAGTTCAGTTCAGTTGCTCAGTTGTGTCCGACTCTTTGTGACCCCATGAATCGCAGCACCCCAGGCCTCCCTGTCCATCACCATCTCCCGGAGTTCACTCAGACTCACGTCCATCGAGTCTGTGATGCCATCCAGCCATCTCATCCTCTGTCGGCCCCTTCCCCTCCTGCCCCCAATCCCTTCCAGCATCAGAGTCTTTTCCAATGAGTCAACTCTTCGCATGAGGTGGCCAAAGTACTGGAGCTTCAGCTTCAGCATCATTCCTTCCAAAGAAATCCCAGAGTTGATAACCTTCAGAATGGACTGGTTGGATCTCCTTGCAGTCCAAGGGACTCTCAAGAGTCTTCTCCAACACCACAGTTCAAAAGCATCAATTCTTCAGTGCTCAGCCTTCTTCACAGTCCAACTCTCACATCCATACATGACCACAGGAAAAACCATAAGCCTTGACTAGATATATAATGCCTCTGCTTTTGAATATACTATCTAGGTTGGTCATAACTTTTCTTCCAAGGAGTAAGCGTCTTTTAATTTCATGGCTGCAGTCACCATCTGCAGTGATTTTGGAGCCCCCCAAAATAAAGTCTGAAACTGTTTCCACTGTTTCCCCATCTATTTTCCATGAAGTGATGGGACCAGCTGCCATGATCTTCGTTTTCTGAATGTTGAGCTTTAAGCCAACTTTTTCACTCTCCACTTTCACTTTCAAGAAGCTTTTTAGTTCCTCTTCACTTTCTGCCATAAGGGTGGTGTCATCTGCATATCTGAGGTTATTGATATTTCTCCCAGCAATCTTGATTCCAGCTTGTGTTTCTTTCAGTCCAGCGTTTCTCATGATGTACTCTGCATATAAGTTAAATAAGCAGGGTGACAATATACAGCCTTGATGGACTCCTTTTCCTATTTGGAACCAGTCTGTTGTTCCATGTCCAGTTCTAACTGTTGCTTCCTGACCTGCATACAGATTTCTCAAGAGGCAGGTCAGGTGGTCTGGTATTCCCATCTCTTTCAGAATTTTCCACAGTTTCTTGTGATCCACACAGTCACAGGCTTTGGCATAGTCAATAAAGCAGAAATAGATGTTTTTCTGGAACTCTCTTGCTTTTTCCATGATCCAGCGGATGTTGGCAATTTGATCTCTGGTTCCTCTGCCTTTTCTAAAACCAGCTTGAACATCAGGGAGTTCACGGTTCACGTATTGCTGAAGCTTGGCTTGGAGAATTTTGAGCATTACTTTACTAGCATGTGAGATGAGTGCAATTGTGCAGTAGTTTGAGCATTCTTTTGCATTGTCTTTCTTTGGGATTGGAATGAAAACTGACCTTTTCCAGTCCTGTGGCCACTGCTGAGTTTTCCAAATTTGCTGGCATATTGAGTGCAGCACTTTCACAGCATCATCTTTCAGGATTTGAAATAGCTCAACTGGAATTCCATCACCTCCACTAGCTTTGTTTGTAGTGATGCTTTCTAAGGCCCACTTGACTTCACATTCCAAGATGTCTGGCTCTAGATTAGTGATCACCCATCATGATTATCTGCGTCGTGAAGATCTTTTTTGTACAGTTCTTCTGTGTATTCTTGCCACCTCTTCTTAATATCCATACCATTTCTGTCCTTTATTGAGCTCATCTTTGCATGAAATGTTCCCTTGGTATCTCTAATTTTCTTGAAGAGATCTCTAGTCTTTCCCATTCTATTGTATTCCTCTATTTCTTTGCATTGATTGCTGAGGAAGGCTTTCTTATCTCTCCTTGCTATTCTTTGGAACTCTGCATTCAGATGCTTATATCTTTCCTTTTCTCCTTTGTTTTTCACCTCTCTTCTTTTCATAGCTATTTGTAAGGCCTCCCCAGACAGCCATTTTGCTTTTTTGCATTTCTTTTCCATGGGGGTCTTCATCCCTGTCTCCTGTACAATGTCACAAGCCTCAGTCCATAGTTCATCAGGCACTCTATCTATCAGATCTAGCCCCTTAAATCTATTTCTCACTTCCACTATATAATCATAAGGGATTTGATTTAGGTCAAACCTGAATGGTCCAGCGGTTTCCCCTACTTTCTTCAATTTGAGTCTGAGTCTAAAGTTGCTAGCTGAGCTTCATCAATAATACAAAACCTCTCATTCTGTTTTCTTGTTACCAAAACATTTTAACACAGAAATAACAACCTTGGGCTAAGGTGACAGAAGTAAAGTCTGATGCTGTAAAGAACAATATTATATAGGAACCTGGAAAGTTAGGTCCATGAATGAGGAAAAATTGGAAACGGCCAAACAGGAGATGGCAAGAGTGAACATCAACATTTTAGGAATCAGTGAACTAAAATGGACAGGAATGGGTGAATTTAATTCAGATGATCATTATATCTACTACTGTGGGCAAGAATCTCTTAGAATAAATGGAGTAGCCCTCATAGTCAACAAGAGTCAGAAATGCAGTACTTGGGTGCAAACTCAAAAATGATAGAATGATCTCTGTTCCCAAGGCAAGCTATTCAATATCTCAGTAATCCAAGTCTATGTCCCAACCAGTAATACCGAAGAAGCTGAAGTTGAATGGTTCTGTGTTGACCTACAAGACCTCCTAGAACTAACACCAAAAAAAGAAATCCTTTTTGTCATAGAGGACTGGAATGCCAAAGCAGGAAGTTAAGAGATACCTGGAGTAATAGGAAAATGTGGCCTTGGAGTACAAAATGAAGCAGGGCAAAGGCTAACAGAGTTTTGCCAAGGGAACACACTGGTCATATTAAACATCCTCTTCCAACAACACAAGAGCCAACTCTACACATGGACATCACCAGATGGTCAGTACTGAAATCAGATTTATTATATTTTTTGCAATGGAAAATGGAGAAGCTCTATACAGTCAGCAAAAACAAGACCAAGAGTTGACTGTGGCTCAGATCATGAACTCCTTACTGCCAAATTCAGACTTAAATTGAAGAAAGTAGGGAAAACCACTAGACCATTCACAAATCAAATCCCTCTTGATTATACAGTGGAAGTGATAAATAGATTCAAAAGATTAGATCTGATAGAGTGCCTGAAGAACTATGGACAGAGGTTTGTAACATTGTACAGGAGGTAGTGATCAAAACCATCCCCAAGAAAAAGAAAAGCAAAAAGGCAAAGTGGTTGTCTGAGGAGGCCTTACAAATAGCTGAGAAAAGAATAGAAGCAAAAGGCAAGAAGTAAAGGAAAGATATACCCACCTGAATGCAGAGTTCCAAAGAATAGCAAGGAGAGATAAGAAAGCCTTCCTCAGTGATCAGTGCAAAGAAATAGAGGAATACAATAGAATGGGAAAGACTAGAGATCTCTTCAAGAAAATTAGAGATACCAATGGAACACTTCATGCAAAGATGGGCACAGTGAAGGACAGAAATGGTATGGACCTAACAGAAGCAGAAGATATTAAGAAGAGGTGGCAAGAATACACAGAACTATACAAAAAATTTCTTCATGACCCAGATAACCACGATGGTGGGATCACTTACCTAGAGCCAGACATCCTGAAGTCTGAAGTCAAGTGGGCCTTAGGAAGCATCACATGAATAAAGCCAGTGGAGGTGATGGAATTCCAGTTGAGCTATTTCAAATCCTAAAAGATGATGCTGTGAAAGTGCTGCACTCAATATGCCAGCAAATTTGGAAAACTCAGCAGTGGCCACAGGACTGGAAAAGGTCAGTTTTCATTCCAATCCCAAAGAAAGGCAATGCCAAAGAACGTTCAAACTACTACACTGTTGCACTTGTCTCACATTCTAGCAAGTAAGGCTCACAATTCTCCAAGCTAGGCTTCAACACTATGTGAACCGAGAACTTCCAGATGTTCAAGCTGGATTTAGAAAAGGTAGCAGAATCAGATTAAGTTGCCGTCATCCGTTGGATCATAGAAAAAGCAAGAGAATTTCAGAAAAGCATCTACCTCTGCTTCATTGACTACACTAAAGCCTTTGTGTGTATCACAACAAACTGTGGAAAATTATTCAAGAAATGGGAATACCAGAGCACCTTACCTGCCTCCTGAGAAATCTGTATGCAGGTCAAGAAGCAGCAGTTAGAACAGGACATGGAACAGTGGACTGGTTCCAAATTGGGAAAAGAGTACATCAAGGCTGTATATTAACTTATATGCAGAATACATCATGTGTAATGGGGACTGGGTGAAGCCCAAGTTGGAATCAAGATTGCAGGAAGAAATATGAATAACCTCAGATATGCAGATGACACCACTCTTATGGCAAAAAGCAAAAAGGAACGAAAGAGCCTCTTGATGAAAGAAGAGAGACAAAAAGGTGGCTTAAAACTCAACATTCAAAAAACAAAGATCAAGGCATCTAGTCCCATCACTTCATGGCAAATAGATGGGGAAACAGTGGAAACAGTGTCAGACTTTATTTTTTTGGGCTCCAAAATCACTGCAGATGGTGACTGAAGCCATGAAATTAAAAGAGGCTTGCTCCTTGGAAGAAAAGCTATGACCAACCTAGATAGAATATTAAGAAGCAAAGACATTAATTTACCAACAATAGTCCATCTAGTCAAAGCTATGGTATTTCCAGTAGTCATGTATGGATGTGAGAGTTGGACTATAAAGAAAGCTGAGCGTCAAAGAATTGATGCTTTTGAACTGTGGTGTTGGAGAAGACTCTTGAGAGTCCCTTGGACTGCAAGGAGATCAAACCAGTCTATCCTAAAGGAAATCAGTACTGAATATTCAATCCTGATGCTGAAACTGAAGCTCCAATACTTTGGCCACCTGATGCGAAGAACTGATTAGTTGGAAAAGACCCTGATGCTGGAAAAGATTGAAGGCAGGAGGAGAAGGGGACGACAGAGGATAAGATGACTGCATGGCATCACCGACTCTTTGGACATGAGTTTGAGCAAGCTCCAGGAGTTGGTGATGGACAGTGAGGTCTGGCTTGCTGCAGTCCACAGGGTCTCAAAGAGTCAGACATGGCTGAGTGAGAGAACTGAACTGAAGGCCTCTGAGTCAACTCCTATGGGAAACCAGATGTGGTGAGTGAATGTTAGTTCCTAGAGGGCTCGGGGGAGGGGGGAAAGAATCTGCCTACAATGCAGGAAACTTGGGTTTGATCTTGGGTGGGAAGATCCCCTGGAGAAGGGAGTGGATACCCCCTCCAGAATTCTTGCCTGGAGAGGAGCCTGACGGGCCACAGTCTATGGGATTGCAAAGAGTTGCTACCATTAATTATACGCCTATAACCTATCAGACACATTATATACATCCATAGTTAATCAACACATTTGAAAATAAGTGCAATTATCCCGATTCTGCAGGTGAGAAAATGAAGTACAGAGATGCAGAGCAGTTAGGTTATTTACTGAAAGTCACTTAGCTAATAAATTACACTAACTTATTGTGGCTTGAATCTATAGCCAAAGAACTCAAGAACTCACAAACTGTTAAAAACTTTATATTATGGTAACAAAATAACGTGAAGTGGCCTTTACAGAGATTATTCCCCATTATTTTGGGGTTGTTTCCTGGCCAGGGACCTTAGACCGAGTTTATTTATTTATTTATTTATTATTATTATTTTTTTTAAGTTGGTCCAATTTTATTGAAATCTGTTACAGAAGACAATTCAAATATGAAATACTGTCTGTGGTTTTAAGGCCTATAGAAATCTGAATCATGTTTTACTGCAAAATAATATAAAATACATTAATTCAAACTACTGTAAAAAAGACTTTATGTCCTCATTAAATTACTTGCACGTTTTCCTAAATACTTACAACTAATTTAGAGATATCCAAATAGCCAATTTAAATTTGAGAAAACACACACTGTTAACATGAAAGCTGTTCACATTGAGATACTCCAGCCCCAACTTCACAAACTCCTGGAAATTAGGAGATACTTTGTTGCTAGATGAAAAAATCTCACTTAGGTCAGGGAGAATCATACTAGACTAGCAGTTTAAAATGAGCAAGAATTCATGTAACATTAGAGAAATCATCTCTTGCCTTACAAATGCAAAATAAATCCTCTAGACTCCTTTCTGAGAGTTGTAGAGACCATCAGCTGACTGTCCTGCCTCTGAAACATAGCACAATTGGAGAAAAAACAAGACAGACTTCAATGTAAGAACTGGCCAAAACATTTCCCAAGGGAACCATTTCTGATTTTGTTAAGCCATTCTCTCAATCTGTAAGCTCTTTAAAAAAAAAAAAAAAAAAAACACACAAACACCACAAAACACTCCATTCCCAAGATCAGTCTGAAAATGAAAAAAAATAGATCTGAAGGCGCTCACATCTCACATTTTGAAAAATGTGTTTAGTAAATAAATACCCTTCAATACCTGTCCCTTATTTCCTGATATACAAAGCATGTAAAGCAGGTGGTGTTCCCCGGGACTGTCTAAAGCTTACTTTTATACCAACTGTTTAGGAATTTCCATTAAGTTTTGCCTTTACAGATTAAAAATCAACACAGAAAAAAAAAAAAAAAAACAACTTCAGTTATCAAGCATCTGTTCCCCTAATTTAGAGCAAAGCTACATAACATAGCAAAAGTCCACTTATTAAACTTTATCTTATGAAAACTTAAAATTTTAAAAATAGTAATTCCAGGTCCCAAGGTAGACCATGAACCTACTTAGATGCAAACATGGTAGACACTTAAAATTTTTTTCCAGTCTTCTAAAAGAAGTGTGTTTTTGGCTGACAGATCAACATTATATGTGAAGTCTGTTGCTAAGGAACACAATTTTTGACCTAGTAACAGAAATCATTTTGGTAATCTGACACAAAACCAAGATTCTAAGATTTCATTCTACAGAATTAAAGGCATTCTTTTGGATTCTGTTCTTTAATAATTTTTAAGAGGAAAACCATGACAAGGCTTCCAGCTCAGTAGAAACATTGATTAAAGCTTGGTTTAAAAAAAAAAAAAAAAAAAAGCAGATTTGCAGACCTTGGGTAACACCTGTCAAATTCAACAGGCCAAAGGAGTGGGCTTTCATGACGGGGCTCTAAACCACTCACTGGTTTTGGGCCAGTTTTCCATAGCCACCTCTTCCAGCATCATAATCCTGACGATATTCATCTCGTACCTGGCCCCCAGAACGCCCACGGCCATACTGCCTGCCCTCCTTAAAGCCTGCATCCCAGTCTGTACGAATGATCCGGTCATCCAGACGAGTTCCATTTATATACCGCATGGCATTTTCTGCATCTGCTCTTGAATAGTATTCCACAAAGCAGAACCCACATGCTGTCTTCTTCATTTTATCCAGGCCCATTATGATTTTCTTTATGTCACCACTTTTGCTGAAGAGCTCATAGATTTGTTCTTCCGTTGTATAAAAGGAAAGATTTCCAACATACAATGTACAGCTTTTCTTCAGTAATTTTTCCTGTTCTTCATTGTCACCCCGGAAGTGCTGGTCCCGGTACTGGCTCAGCTCGACGTAGGAGTCGCTGCGCAGCGCCTTCAGGAGGCCACCCGACATAGTGCAGAGAGGTGGCAGAGGACACCGCCACTCAACACTATAGACCGAGTTTAAAAAATAAAAAATCTCCTATAGACCGAGTTTGAGTGAAGAATTTCTTTGGGCGTATCCCTAATATAAGGGCTTCCCAGGTGGCACTAGTGGTAAAGAATCTGCTTGTTGTGCAGGAGAAGCAAGAGACGTGGGTTAGATCCCTGGATTGGGAAGATCCCCTGGAGGAGGAAATGGAAACCCACTCCAGTACTTTTTTCTGGAAATTCCGATGGACAGAGGAGCCTGGCAGGCTACAGTCCGTGGGGTCACAAAGAGTCGAACACGACTGAGCACACACACACACACAGACACACACACCCATCACTAACATAGATGCATGTTTTTTACAGGTAATTGTCTAATTCTCTACTTGCACTTACTTTATGGAAAGATACTTAAATTTGCAGCTGCATAATGATATTGATAGAGTTCAAATTGTTCTATACAGATAATTTTAAAATTACAGTACAGAACCATGTTTGGCCACCAGAGGGCAGCAATGCAAGATTCTGAATGCCTTTCAAATAAAATCTCTTCCTGAGACTATATTCTTAAATTTTATAATTCGGCATGTGTACTACTGAAATATACTTTTACAATATCTCAGGAAAAACATATATTTCATTTCAGCATAGGGAAAATGAACTTAAACTCTGAATTATCAGAAGCCTGGGTTAACAAGATTTTAATATATAGACGTTTACAATAATTAACAGGATAAATTCTTTCTTAAAGAATCTATCACATTCATTATAGCATATAAATGTATAATGTCAAGTATGAATGTGTCTTTTCTTGAAGCAGAATAGACAAAACTGTATTTGATTGGACTTGTTGCCAGGAGCTTCAAGTTAGACTGTGGACTTTACAATAATAACACTACATTTTAATAACACAATGTATGATTTAGGCTGTTCTCTCTCAGGTAGTCTGGATTAGTGTTTATTTTTTTATATGTTTCAACACCAAATTCAAATAAGGTGATGGTAGAAGTAGTAATAATTAGGATAATAGCAAATGGATTCTGAATAGTTGACCAAGCATTTTCCTATAATTGGTCTCATCTTGTGATTGATAGTTGGTAGACTGATTTACGTATCAGTTCGACTATTATAGAAAGATATTGCAATATTTGTTTAGGAAATACTTCCCTAACTCTTTCTTTCTTTCCTAGGTGACTGCTTGGCCCTCCTGGCAAACATAAACAGATCAGTTTGAAGAATATGCAGACAAATATGCTTCATTTTATGGAAGATCACCTATAACAACTTCAGGTTTCCTGGGTGTTTCAGGGGTAAAGAATCCACCTGCCAATGCAGGAGACACAAGAGACATGGTTTCGATCCCTGGGTCCAGAAGATCCCCTGCAGGAGGAAATGGCAACCCACTCCAGTACTTTTGCCTGGAGAATCCCATGGACAGAAGAGCCTGGTGGGCTACATACAGTCCATGGGGTTGCAGAGTCGGACAGGACTGAGCGACTAAGCAGGTATACACACACACACACACACACACACACACACACACACACACACACACCCCTCTGTCTCAAACTCTTGGATGATTGATACCCTCTGGTAAGAGCTACTCTGTCCCTCCTGTGTAACAATTAGTGAGATTTTGTGAAATGACAGATAGCATTCCTGGATTAAATTCAATTTAAAATTACAATTAAAGAAATTAAAAGTCACTTAACTCCACATCTGGTGTCAGACCTGGGGCTTAACAGGTTTCCTACACGTCTGAGAATTCATTAGTGTCCCTTCTCCTTTGTTCTTTCACGTGTCTTGACTTCATGCTTAGTGTACTGATCCTTCCTCAGCCATGCAAGAAGCTCTAAAAGTATCTGTCTACAGTACTTATTTTTTAATTCCGAACAATTCCTCTCCCAAGGTTACTGCTAATTATACTGTCAGGATGCGGTGGAGTTAGCTTAGTTAAAAAGAAAGAAACGCAAGGAAAAAAAAGGCTATTGATAACTTGAGGCGACGTTCTGAGTGTGAGAACACAGCAGAAACACTTGGTGGATGGAGAATTAAATTTCCACATGACTGTATGGATGTTCGTAGATGATTCAGTGAGTCAAGGATAATGAGCCTTTATTTGCTTGGCTCCATATCCAAGGCTCTTCAACTGATTTCTGTTTCAGAAGCATCTTCCTGTCTGTCCTAAGAGACACAGGCTAGTGCAGAGCCCAGTTCAATGGACTGCAAGCTCCTTGGGACTTGTGTTCTTCACATGCCTTTCCCAGCACCTGGCGTGACACAGACTCACATATAGAGGGACTGAGTGTGTCACAGAGCTGTGACTTACCTCCTAGGAAGCCGACCCTGACACTGGGTGCAGGGGGAGCAGGTTCCATCAGAGGAAAGGATGGCCCTTATCACCCTGACGAGCTCCAGCCCGTGTGTCAAAGGGAGCAAAGATGCATGTTTATGGTGTGGGTCTCCCAGTTCACTCTATGACTCAGAACTCTCACAGGAACCCTTCAGAAATTGGATGAAGGGACTTCCGTGGTGGTCCAGTGGTTGGCAGTTCACCTGTCAATGCAAGGGACACAAGTTCCACCCCTGGTCTGGGAAGATTCCATATGCCTTGGGGTCCCTAGGTCCTTGCACGACAACTGCCGAGCCCACGTGCTGCAACAGCTGAAACCCACACGCCTAGAGCTCGCACTGCTCAAGAGAAGCCGCCACAGAGAAAAGCCCGTGTGCTGCAATCAGAGAAAGCCCACGCTTAGCAATGGAGACCCAGTGCAGCCAAAAATAAATAAAAATTAAAAAAAGAAACTGGATGAAGATAAATGACAATGTGGCAAGGGTTCATGTAAAAAATAGCTGTGGAGTCCTTGCTTGATGATTGTGGTCAAGGCCTTTTTATAGCCTGCCTTCAGTTACTCAGAGGAAGACATTTCAAAAACACTGCTTCATCCTCTTCCTCTTTCTCGTCACCTCTAATAACTCCACACTGCAAGTCTGTGTTATTTCTCCTTCAACAAAAGTCAGTCAGTCTAAAAGCACTCATTTCATGGACAATTATTACATATTCTACTGATGCAGAGCACATTAAATGACAAGAAATAAAAAGAATTGGCTGTTACTGCGTGCTTGTCACCTTTGATAGTCTGGAGAGTTTTATTTCCCTGTTGTGTAGAGAAGACTGTGTAATGTCTGACATGGGGGCCACCACATTCATTACATGCTCAGTCCTTCCATCCATTTGTTTCTCATTGATCTTTTAAAAATTATATTTATTTATTTTAAATTGATTGATGATTGCTTTATAATATTGGTTTGACTTCTGTCATACATCAGTATGAATCAGCCATTGCTGTACATATGCCCCCTCCCTTTTGAACCTCCCTCCAACCTCCCACCACATCCCACCCCTCTAGGCTGTCACAGAGCCCCGGTTTGAGTTCTGTGAGTCATACGGCAAATTTCCACTGGTTATCTATTTTACATATGTTATTGTACATGCTTCCATGCTAATTCTAGTTGATTTTTGAGGGTACATCAAGGTATAGAAAAGTTTCCCCCCCTCTTCAACAAAAAAGAAAAAAAACCCACAGTGGTTACTTTTACTGTTGTTTTACAGTCACTAAGTCATGTTCAACTTTTTGCGACCCCATGGACTGCAGCACGCTGGGCTCCTCTGTCCTTCATCATCTCGGAGTTTGCTCAAATTCATGTCCATCCAACCATCTCATCCTCTGTCATCCCTGACTCCTTTTGCCTTCAGTCTTTCCCAGCATCAGGGTCTTTTATTTTTACTATGGTAATGGAAACCACAAAACCTCTCATTGGAATAGATAATAAGGAAAATTGTCTAGCAGGGACAGGAAACCCATGTTGGGTGTTCATGCTTCCTTTTCTCAATGCCATTGGACTGAAGTAAGAGGTCACTCTGGCTCATGGCCTGCTGTAGCCTGCAGAGGCTGAGGGCAAGGGCGTGGTGGTGGCGAACAGCTTTTCTCTTATTAGGGAAAGTCACCTCTGTTTTGTCCAAGGTGCTGTACTTGCTAAGATTATCACTGATAACTGTGTGTCTGTAAGCTCTGCTTGGGCTTCCCTGGTGGCTCAGTGGTAAAGAATCTGTCTGCAGTTCAGGAGATGCAGGTCTGATTTCTGGGTTGGGAGGATTGCCTGGAGAAGGACATGGCAACCCATTCCAGTATTCTTGCCTGGAAAATCCCATGGACCAAGGAATGTGGAGGGCTGTAGTCCATGGGGTCAGAAAGAGTCAGACACGTCTAAAGTGACTTAGCAGGCAAACTTTGCTCACCACAGTCAGAAATGTTGGCCCAGATTCTAGTAAGAAAGGACAGAGAGCCCTAGCTGGTAGCACTGGAAGGAAATCAACCCTGGATATTCATTGGAAGGACTGGAGCTGAAACTGATGCTCCAATACTTTGGCCACCTGATGTGAAGAGCAGACTCATTGGAAAAGACCCTGATGCTGGGAAAAATTGAAGGCAGGAGAAGAAAGGGACGACAGAGAATGAGATGGTTGGATGGCATCACTGGCTAAATGGACATGAGTTTGAGCAAACTCTGGGAAATAGTGAAGGACAGGGAAGCCTGCTGTGCTGAAATCCATGGAGTAGCAAAGAGTCAGACCCAACTGAGTGACTGAACAACTGCCTGAGGGCCCGTGTGGTGGAGTAGAAAGATTCCAGGTTCCACAGCCTCAGGCTGGTTCCTGGCTCTATAACAGTTACTAGAAATTCATGAGTGTCAGTTTCATCAACCTATAAAATAGGCTCCTAATTTCTACCTTGATACTTTATTGTGGGAATCAACAATAAGAAAAATAACTAATGAAAACATATTGAGATCTTGCTCTAAAACAGCTCCATGCTGTGTCTTTTATAAACTCATTTGATTTAAACAAATGATGGTATTTCATCCTTCTGTGCAGTATGGGGTGGTTTCTTGGTGTTCTCTGTTACTAGAGGAAAGACAGGTTTACAGGGATTGAGGAACTTCCAGTAGGTTAAACAGCTATGAGAACCCAGACAGGTATATCCTAAAGGTGTGGCCATAGCATTGACATGAATCTTTCTTAAGCTTAGAACTGTATGAACCCTTTTTCCTATAAAATTTATTTTATTTACTTGGCTGCACGGGGTCTTTGGCAAAGCCCAAAGAGAAAGTGTTAGTCACTCAGTCGTGTCCGACTCTTTGTGACCCCATGGACTGTAGCCCGCCAGGCTCCTCTGTCCATGGGATTCTCCAGGCAAGAATACTGCAGTGGGTACCCATTCCCTTCTGCAGAGGATCTTCCTGACCCAGGGATCGAATCCAGGTCTCCCATATTGCAGGCAGATTCTTTACCATTATAGCCACCAAGGCTTATAGTTCACATCTTTATTATGGATGTGAATTATTTTTTTCAATGTTGCTTAATTTCCACAAGCTAAAGATTAGTATGTGTTTTATAGTACAGGGAAGACATTGTTGCTTTACTCTTTATGGTGCATGCATGATAAGCAGCTCAGTTGTGTCCAACTCTTTGAGACCCCACGGACTGTGGCCCACCAGGCTCCTCTCTCCATGGGATTCTCCAGGCAAGAATACTGGAGAGGGTTGCATTTCCTGCTCCAGAGGATATTCCCAACCCAGGGATGATAACTTCATCTCTAGCATCTTCTGCGTTGGTAGGTGGATTCTTTTCCTCTGGTTACTAGGGAAGTCCCATCACATTTTACACTAAACATTTTTGAATAGGTGACTTATGGTCCAAAATTTTAAAAGTCTAAAAAGGAGAATTGGTGTTTAAATGAACAAATGTATATAGTATGCCAGAATTGGTATATATATATATATATATATATTTCTTTTACCATTTTTATTTTCTCTCTGCCAATCAAAAATATGAATGATCCCAGAATGGTTATGTAGAACATATGGATGACCATCTTTCTTTGCATTTCTTGTCACAGCTAACTTTCAAACACCAGGGAGGCCAATTTTTAGAAGGATAGATAAATGCAATCATGTAATATACACCTATGTATACCTACACGGGTTCTCCTTTGATGACAGAGGTGCAGTTTTGGAGAGAAGAGTAGCAATATTGACAAGGAAACACGTGGTGTGTTGGAACGAGTGGATCTTCAGTCAGTCACGGGCACGTTGCTGACTGTACAGCATAACATTTCAAGATACCACATCTAGATTTGTGTCACTGGGAAGGCTTCGGAGAGAACAGATGTGAAATACTAAGCCAAATGAGTATGCGAGTTTTGCACATCTGTCCCTTTAATTTCTCATATTTTTGCTTCATTATCTGCGCCATTGGACTGCTATATCTGTCATAGGCCGACAGATGGCAATATTATAAGATCACTTTTTTAAGATGGTTAAAATGAACGATAGTCTCTGCTGCTGAGATTAGTCAGATGGAAGAAACAAGATCTTTATTGGTTGTCTCTTTGGTATTTACAAAATCTTTTTTTTCTAAATTTTTCATAAAATATTAGCCATGTTATTTTCACTTCACTGCTGCCTCTTCGTGATTGGTTTTCTTTTCTTTTTTTTTCTTTTGCTTAGGTTTTTACTCCATAGTTAAATCTATCTTTGTTGTATTCTATGTGCAAATATGGTGGTAAAGAATCTGCCTGCCAATGCAGAAGATGCAAGAGACACGGGTTTGATCCCTGGATCCCCTGGAATAGGAAATGGCAACCCACTCCAGTATTCTTACCTGGAGAATTCTCTGGACAGAGGAGCCTGGCAGGCTACAGTCCATGGGGTCGGACAAGACTGAACGCCTGAGCACATGTGCAAATATAAACCTGCTAGTAATGAAGGCAAAGAGTATAACCATATAACTATTATTAATTAAGTAGTACTAGCTGATGCTGGGAGGGATTGGGGGCAGGAGGAGAAGGGGACGACAGAGGATGAGATGGCTGGATGGCATCACTGACTTGATGGACTTGAGTCTGAGTGAACTCTGGGAGTTGGTGATGGACAGGGAGGCCTGGCGTGCTGCGATTCATGGGGTCGCAAAGAGTCGGATACAACTGAGTGACTGAACTGAACAGAGGCATATAACATTGGAGAAGGCAACGGCACCCCACTCCAGTACTCTTGCCTGGAAAATCCCATGGACAGAGGAGCCTGGCAGGCTGCAGTCCACGGGGTGGCGAAGAGTCAGACACGATGAGCGACTTCCCTTTCACTTTTCACTTTCATGCATTGGAGAAGGAAATGGCAACCCACTCCAGTGTTCTTGTCTGGAGAATCCCAGGCACGGCGGAGCCTGGTGGGCTGCCGTCTATGAGGTCACACAGAGTCAGACATGACTAAAGCGACTTAGCAGCAGCAGCAGCATATATAACATAATGAATTTAAATGAAATTGGTTTTTTTGGAGAATAAGAGATAAACAAGCCACACTCGTAACTTTTTTTTTTTTTTGATAACTTTTAGACTGGAAGAAGTGTTTTTATTTTTTAATTAATTTCTTTAAATGGAGGATAGCTGATGTACAACATTGTTTTAGTTTCTGCTGGACAATGAAGAGAATCAGCTGTATGTATACATATACATTTTGAGCCTCCCTCCCCCCCCCCCCCCCCCCCCCCACCAGCTCCTCAGAGAGCACCTAGTTGAGCTCCCTGTGCTACACAGCGCCTGCCCAGCAGCTGTCCATTTTGCACCTGGTAGTGTATGTATGTCAGTGCTGCTCTCTCAGTTTGTCCCATCCTCTCCGTGGAAGAAGTGTTTTTTATTTTAGAACCCAGTGTTTACAATTTGTAAAGACCTCAAAAAGGTACATTTTGTATTTTGAATACTACCCTTCTCTTCTCAGTAGGTTCAGAATCATGTTAAACCTGCCCCCTGTGGAGACTCTCGAAAGACATTTAAGAAGCTCTGGGTTCTGGTGGCTGGGAAGAGCTTTGAGTAAAAGGCTTAAGACAGGAGAGAGACGGGGTTGAAGGCATTGAACCTGCACTGTTGCTGGAAGGAGGCAGTTCCTCCTGCAGCGTCAGCTACATCCAGATGGAAGCCCTTCTTTTTGAAAAAAAAAAAAAATAAATATATATATATATATATATTTCTTGTATTATCATTATTTTTGGCTGTGCTGGGTCTTTGTTGCTGTGAGCTGGCTTTCTCTAGTTGCAGCGAGTGCTGGCTACTTTTCCTTGCAGCGCGCAGGCTTCTCACCCGAAGGCTTCTGTTTCAGAGCTCAGGCTGTGGGTGCGTGGGCTTCAGTAGGTACAGCATGCAGGCTCCGTAGCTGCAGTCCGCGGGCCCTAGAGAGCGGGCTCCGCAGTCGTAGCACACAGGCTTAGCTGCTACTAGGTATGAGGTATCTTCCCGGACCCGGGTTTGAACCCGTGCCGCCTGCATGGGCACGTTGATTCTAATCTACTAGACCACCAGGAAAGTCCCAAGACTCCTTTTTATTTGTAACTTTCCTGGCCCCTTTCCTCTGCCCTACAGCCCTCTGGGCCCTGAGAGCGACTCGCCTGATATCTCTACCTGCGGGCTGTAATCTGTCTACCCACAGAGTTACAGACCTCAATCATATATGAGGGTTATAAATATATTCCCAGGTCCGACGGCTCTTAGGGCCCCATTCCTGCCGTCCAGCCACTTCCTGGACTCCCCGCACCCGCTGGATTCACTGGCATTTTGAATGTGCTGTGCCCGGGAGAGTCATTTCCTTCATGAACCAGCTCTGGTGTCCTATTTAATACAATCCGTTTCCCACATGTGCAGGTTAGAGGACTGGTCCACAGGTCCTTTGTATCTGAGTCCTGAGAGATACCCAACAAAAAAAGATGGGAGAAAGTCTGGCTATTTATCACCCCTTTGGAGATTCACAGTACTTACAATTGTAGCACGAGCTCAGAAGATTTGCAGAAGAAAATGCTTTTAATTCATTTTAACTCGATTCCCCTGCTTATTTGAACAGGGAATCCCTTTTCTAAGGGGTTTCTGGTAGAAACTTTGAGAACTACAGCCTGGGGGTCATGTGTGCTTTATCCTTTCCTCCTCCTCCCTTGCTGAAAAAATTGAGATACAACTTGCATACCATGCAGCACACAGATATTAAATGTACAGCGTGATTTTATGTACGTTTGTACTTGTGTAACCAAAGCCAGATCGAATGATAGAGCTTACTCTGTGATCCCACTTACATGAAATTTAAGACCAGGCAAAACTAATCTGTGATGACATAAGTTAGAATATTGGTCACCTCTGGGGGTGGGCCAGGAATGGGGGTGGGGAGGCAACATGCAGACTGGGGAAGAGCCTGCAAGAAAGTGTGGGGTTCTGGAAATATTCTATACCTTCCCCACTGGTATTTTCATCAACAGGATCTTTATGCTCCCATGGCTTGAAAGTTTGAATGGTCCTGACTGCCTTCTTTTTCTATTTTTCACTTTTTGGCTGAGCCCCACAGTGGCATGTGGGATCCTAGTTCCCTGACCAGGGATCGAACCTGTGCCCCCTGCGTTGGAAGCATGGTGTCCTAACCACTGGACTACCAGGGAGGTCCCATTGCCTTCTTGCTTTGTGTGCCCAGGGAACCTCATTTCTCCCCTTTATGTCAGTGCCCTGTTCTGGGCTACGCTCTTCCATTTTCCTGGGCCACCTCCTACACTGCTGATACTTCTCGTATTTCTGACATCACCATAGATGTCACTTGCTGCTAAAGTTGAGCTCAGAATCCTTTTTAATGCACCCACCACATTCTGGGTTTTTATTCTATCACCCTGAGCTGCAGTACCCTATTTAAGTATCTGCCTCCCCACCAGACTGTCATTTCCTTGAGGGCAAATGTCTTTTTTTTCTTTTTCTTTTTAAAATGTTTATTTACTTATTTTTGGCTGCACCGGATTTTTGTTGCTGCGTGGAGGTTTTCTCTAACTGTGGTGATCAGGGGGCTTCTCTTGTTGCTGAGCATGAGCTCTAAGCTCAAGGGCTCAGTAGTTGTAGTTATGCTTAGTTGCTCTAAGGCATGTGGGATCTTAGTTCCCAGACCAGGGATCGAAACTATGTTCCCTGCATTGTCAGTTCGGAGTCTTAACCACTGGACCACCGGGGAAGTCCTATCAGTGTCTTTTACATGTTGATTCTTTCAGTGGTTTAAGGAATATCCCACAGATTTGTTTTTAATAAGATTTTTTACAAACTTTTAACTATAGAAGAACACAAATAAATCAGACTTCAGGTAAGAGAGGTTACCTATACTTATTATCGCTATACAGCATTTTAAGATTTCTAATCATCCACCTGGAAGCAGAAAATCGAAGAAGGAATGAAATGTAGCAGAAAGAGCAGTAGGTCAAGAATCTTTGGTCTCATTTTGATTCCTAACTCTTCTATTCATTAACTATGTGACCTTGAATAATTCGCTTCACTCACAGTGCTCATCTGTAAAAGAGACATCTGAAGTTGAAACTCGCTAAATTCTTTTTCAGTGTTACACTGTTATGATCAGCTGCAACAGCAGGAATAGATAGAGCTGTCTCTGACTTAAAGGAAACTCCACCTGTGAAATTTTGGCTTTATCAAACAAGTTAAGTTTTTAAGTATTTTTTTTGCCCGACATTTTTTATAGCGTTACTGTTTTCTCAGCATCACTGACTGCAACAACACATTCTCAGCCCTCACCTTACTTGACTTGTCCACAGTGTTTACCAGTTGATCACTTCATCCTCCTCGTTGACCCATGTGTCATCCCATCTCTTTGTCCCTTTCTACTTTCCTGATGGCTCTCCATCTCCATGTACTTTCTTCTTATTTTCCTAACTTCTAAACAGTGGTGAACCCAGGGCCAAAACCCAGTTCTCTCTCCTGTCTACATTCATTCTTATGATTCTCTTGTTGTTTAGTTGCCAAATCATGTCTGATTATTTTGCAACGCCCTAGCCCACCAGGCTCCTCTGTCCATGGAATTCTCCAGGCAAGAACCCTGGAGTGGGTTGCCATCTCCTCCTCCAGGGGCTCTTCCAACCCAGGGATCGAACTCGAGTCTCGTGCTTTGTCAGGTGGTTTCTTTACCACCGGAACCACCACGGAAGCCCTATGATCTTGTATTAGGTGTATATTGCTTTGTAACAGATTATCCTGAAATTAGCAGCTTAGAACAATACACATTTATTATCTTAGTTTCTGCAATACGCATCAGGAATATGGGCACAGCGTAGGTGGGTCCTCTAATTTATAATTTCTCAAGAGGCTGCAGTCAAGGTGTCAGCAAAGACTGAGGTCTCATCTGAAGACTTGACTGAGAAAGGGGGTATATCCACACTCACAGGGCTGTTGGCACAATTCAGTTCCTTTGGACTGTTAGCACCACTGCTTCTGTTTCTAGCTGGTTGTTGGCTGGAGGTTGCTCCCAGTGTCTTGCCACATGAGCCTCACTAACATGGGCGATAATTTTATCATCCTTTAAAAAGATCGTATTTATTTATTCATGACTGCATTGTGTTTTCATTGCTGCTCAGGCTTTCACTAGTTGTAGTAAGTGGGGGCTATTCTCTGGTTGCAGCACATGATTTTCTTATTGCAGTCAGTTCAGTCGCTCAGCCGTGTCCGACTCTGCGACCCCATGAAGCAAGCCAGGCCTCCCTGTGCATCACCAACTCCCGGAGTTCACTCAAACTCACGTCCATCGAGTCCGTGATGCCATCCAGCCATCTCATCCTCTGTCGGCCCCTTCTCCTCCTGCTCCCAAATCCCTCCCAGCATCACAGTCTTTTCCAATGAGTCAACTCTTCGCATGAGGTGGCCAAAGTGCTGGAGTTTCAGCTTTAGCATCATTCCTTCCAAAGAAATCCCAGGGCTGATCTCCTTTAGGATGGACTGGTTGGATCTCCTTGCAGTCCAAGGGATGCTCAATAGTCTTCTCCAACACCACAGTTCAAAAGCATCAATTCTTTGGTGCTCAGCTTTCTTCACAGTCCAACTCTCACATCCATACATGACCAATGGAAAGACCATAGCCTTGACTAGATGGACCTTTGTTGGCAAAGTAATGTCTCTGCTTTTGAACATGCTATCTAGGTTGGTCACAACCTTCCTTCCAAGGAGTAAGCGTCTTTTAATTTCATGGCTGCAATCACCATCTGCAGTGATTTTGGAGCCCCCCAAAATAAAGTCTGACACTGTTTCCACTGTTTCCCCATCTATTTCACATGAAGTAATGGGACAAGATGCCATAATCTTAGTTTTCTGAAAGTTGAGCTTTAAGCCAACTTTTTCACTCACCTCCTTCACTTTCATCAAGAAGCTTTTTAGTTCCTGTTCACTTCCTGCCATAAGGGTGGTGTCATCTGCATATCTGAGGTTATTGATATTTCTCCCGGCAATCTTGATTTCAGCTTGTGTTTCTTCCGGCCCAAGGTTTCTCATGATGTACTCTGCATAGAAGTTAAATAAGCAATAAGCAAGGTGACAATATACAGCCTTGACAGACTCCTTTTCCTATTTGGAACAAGTCTGTTGTTCCATGTCCAGTTCTAACTGTTGCTTCCTGACCTGCATATAGGTTTCTCAAGAGACAGGTCAGGTGGTCTGGTATTCCCATCTCTTTCAGAATTTTCCACAGTTTATTGTGATCCATATAGTCAAAGGCTTTGGCATAGTTGATAAAGCAGAAATAGATGTTTTTCTGGAACTCTCTTGCTTTTTTGATGATCCAGCAGATGTTGGCAATTTGATCTCTGGGTTCCTCTGCCTTTTCTAAAACCAGCTTGAACATCTGGAAGTTCACTGTTCATGTATTGCTGAAGCCTGGCTTGGAGAATTTTGAGCATTCCTTTACTAGCGTTTGAGATGAGTGCAATTATGTGGTAGTTTGAGCATTCTTTGGCATTGCCTTTCTTTGGGATTGGAATGAAAACTGACCTTTTCCAGTCCTGTGGCCACTGCTGAGTTTTCCAAATTTGCTGGCATATTGAGTGCAGCACTTTCACAGCATCATCTTTCAGGATTTGAAATAGCTCAACTGGAATTCCATCACCTCCACTAGCTTTGTTCATAGCTCAGTAGCTTCTCTTATTTCTGAGCACAGACTCTAGGCACATGGGCTCAGTAGTTGTGGCACATGGGCGCCCATGTGGCATGTTCCCTGATGAGGGATCAAACCCATGTCTCCTGCACTGGCAGGCAGGTTCTTATCCACTGTACCATCAGGGTAGTCCCTTTCACCCTTTACATAAGATATACTTCTATCTCTTCTCTCTTGCTGGAAGTTAATCATAAACTTAACATATTTAATTGGCATCTCAAATTTAACGTGTCCAAAACTTAATTCATAATGTGCAACTCAGGTCCCCACCCCAAATATGCTCCTCCTGCAGTTTTTACCTTTACAGTCAATGGCAATCAGGGTTTTACAGTTTCACGTGCTCCAAACCTTGCAGTCATCCATGGCTTCTCTCTCTTTCTCACTCACATCAATCCATCAGCAAAGCCTGTTGACTCTACTTTCAGAAGAATTTATATCCAGAGCTCAACTATTTTTTTGCTACCTCCCCTATTACCATCCTGGTCCAGGCCACCAACACCTTTATCTGTTGTCTTTGTGCCAGTGAGGAGCCTCCATTGCTCTGAAGGTGAGGAGCAATTCTGTGGAAGGACCTATCCCCATCAGAGCTGGATACTTGGTTAGCCTGGGCTTTCTGTTGGGATAATACCCTGAGGCTCCTTCTACGTTCCCTAGAGAGGACCCTTGACAGAAAGTTAGCTCAGTGAATAATGGTCAGAGAGGCACCAATGACGTTATATCTGCCCTTGCGCATAACTGTCTCCTGAGGATGAGTATGTGTGACCCAGGAGTGTCCTGTCCTCCATCCAAGGCCTGGACAACAGAGGAGGTGAACGACTGTGCTGTTTCCTTTTGGTGTACTAGACATGAAATAGCTCCCCCCTTTTTATTAATAAAAGGTAAAGTTAAGAATGTTTAGTTTGATGAGTACAAGGAGTTGGGTGATAGATGATTCAAGCAGAGTATTTTTAATTACTCTGGCTCATCCAGATGTCATTGTACAATAAAGTGCATGCAGCTTTAGGCCATAAATCTGTCCCTTAGAATTTGTGTGAAAGTATCAGATTCCAAAGACATTAAAAATTAAATAGAAGAAAGGCTTAGCGTTTTAATAGTGTTTTACATCCTGGAAAATTTCCAAGCATTCTTACATGCATGACTTCGTTCATTTATTCAACCCGAATTTATTGAATGCACACCATATGCTGGGCTCTGTGCTAGGCACCACGGATAAAACGAAGAACAAGAAAGACAAATATGAGGCTTGTGATCCATGGAGGGAATGACAAGAGATCACCACCAACAGAGAGGAGTCTGATGATCTAGGAAAGTGGAGGAGAAATTCAAGAGAGAAGGTTAGAGAAGAAACCTGAAGGTCACAGTGGAGCTTGAATCTCAGTACAGATCTTCTCTGACTTACAGTGAGGTTACATACTCCGCCCCCGCCATTAATCCATCCTAAGTTGAAAATATCATAAATTGAATATGCATTTAATAGGCTAACGTACTAAGCATCATGGGTTAGACTAGCCTACCTTAAATGTGCTCAGAAAACATACATGAGACTACAGTTGGCCAAAAGCCTCTAGTACAAAGCCTATTTGATGACACAGTGTTGACTATCTTATGCAAACTGATTAAATACTGTACTGAAAGTGAAAATTAGAGTGGTTGTCTGAGTCCAGAATAGTTGGAGGCGTATCAGTTGTTTACCTTCATGCTTGCGTGGCTCACTGCTGCTGCTGTGTCATGAGAGAGGATCGTTGGCAGGTTGCTAGCCCTGGGAGAGATCAAAATTAAAAATCTGAAGGCAATTTTTACTGCATGTTTATTGCTTCGGCCCCATCATAAAGTTGAAAAATTAAGTAGACCCATTGTTAAGCAAAGACCATGGCTGAAATGTATTAAATAAGGAAGTGACATGATCAGGTTTGTGGCTCTTAATTCTCCTTCTAGGCAAGTATTTAAAACTTATCCTGGTACTTCCCTGGAGGTCCACACTTCCAGTGCTGGAGGCGCATGTTCGATCCCTGGTTGGGGAACTAAGATCTCACATGCCTCAGGTGCAGTTAAGAAAAAAAAAAAAAACACCTCCCCCTCCCCTCAAAAAACCAAATAGATCACCTCCCATACAATAGGTTAGTTTTATGTTTGGTTAAAATTTTATTTTCTTGTTATATTTACTTAGCTAGACCATGGCTAACGTGGCAAAAAGCAGTTGCTACACCCAAGGAAAATAAAGATTCACCCATTTGTGCTTTCTACTATAAGCATAATAACAAAGGAATCCTTGGGTATGAGATAAATCAGAGTTTGAAGCTTAATTTTACCACTTATCATTTTCAAATTTGTGAAAATTTGAGAAAGAAACCTCTTGTATCTTCCCTATCTGTCTGTTTCCCTTGTCTGTAAAATAAAAATAGTATCAGAATATCTGCAAAATAGCTTTCAACTTGCAAGTTTTGTGGTCTTTGTCCCAGAGGCAGTGGGATACTTCCAGCAAGTTCTTAATAAGTATAGTGTATGGCATCTGCTTAAGATGCCACTCATTTTTACATTACAGTCTCCGTTCTTGGTTCAGTCTACTCACATGAATTTACCTACCAACACATATCTGTGAGCACTTGATTTTTGCCCAAGATCCCAAACTAACTACAAACTATTATTGGGATTACAGATATTGATGGGATTACAGATATAAAAGATTGAGAAGATATAAATGGTGAACTTCCCTGATGACTCAGATGGTAAAGAATACACCTGCAATGTAGGAGACCCAGGTTCAATCCCTGGGTCTGGAAGATCCCCTGGAGAAGGGAATGGCGACCCACTCCAGTATTCTTGCCTGGAGAATTTGATGGACAGAGGAGCCTTGCAGGATACAGTCCATGGGATCTATTCCTGTGCTCACTGATGTGATTAGAGATATAGAAAATTGAGAAGATATAAAAGAGCTATTCCATTCTTTCACACCATCAAGCTTCATGGTATGAACAGAACTGGCTGAAAACCAAGTCTTAGGATTGATTAATTGACTTGTTGGTCATTAGGAAGAATACAACTTGTATTATCAAATAGTATCACACCAGCTGTGTAACGGCTGTGAGGGTGGGGTTACCTCTGAGATCAGTCCTGGGGTCTCTGAACTTCACAGTCACAGCATGGTTTTGATCCAGTGAACCGCATCCACTGCCACTTGGGCTTGCATTGGCCTTGAGAAAGAACACCCGCTCCTTCAACTGGGGGCAAGGCTCTCCTGGTAGTTTAGGTAGTGACATGCTGTCTGCTTTTCCTGCTTCTTTCTCCCCTAAACAGACCATGTTGGCCAATTCAATTTGGTCATAAATTCGTTTTCCTTAAAATTTTTTTTGCAAATGTTGGGCACGGCTAAAGCTGAAAATTGGCACTTGGGCACAGCAGGGGACACATTTGCTGTTTTGAATTTAGGTTTTCATTTTATCAAGTAACACACTCCCACTCTCTCCTCCCTAGCAGCTTGGAGGATGTTCCCTTGAGTCTGTATTTATTACAAAAATATAGAGCCACAGGCCAGGTTTTAATTCTATTAACTTTTCTGTGCAATGGATGTTCAGAAGAGAAATGCTGATTAAATTTATACATAAAGGCTAGAAATTTGGAGACAAAATATTTTCTAAGGTAGAAATGCTTCTCTAGTGTCCTTTCTCTAGGGCTTTAACTATTAATTTAGATCCAAGGCCCACTTTGTTTCTTCCACTTGCCTGTGTGGTTTGTTTATGAACAGTTTGCTTATGGAAGCTAAATGTCTTGGTTTTAAATAGGAGTGTGATATTATTACTGCTCATGGCAACCTCCAGCCTAATTTAATAATTCGCCTGATACAGTTTCTCTAATTGAATTGTGTCAGTTATCAACAATATTAAAGACTCAACGTTACCTGTTGTTCCAGTGCTCTGCTCACTCCCTCTGAACAGGAGGCTGAAATTTACAGAGGGATCACTTGGTAAACAAGAATTTAAAGAAACACTTGCTGAGACCAATGGGGACTGGTACAAGCTTGGATAATGTAATATAATGTCACCCATAGCTCTGGGTGTACAAACTGCAGATTTATGCAAGTAATTAATAGTGTCTTGCCAAGAGAGTCGGTAGGCTTTTCAGAAGGAATCTTTCTTTGTGTCTTTTGATATTTAAAGAGCTGTAATTACAATGGCAGAGCTTTGAATTCTTTTTTTTTTTTTTTTCGTCTTCTTATACACATTAATTTATGGACCAATCCAGTATTACAGACAAGCTAATGAAAGAACCACATACTCCCTTTATAATTTTTTCTTACAGTTTCACTTGTGAGGATGAATGTAAAGTAGTTAATGCTATAAATAAGTGTAATGATGTATCTCTTCTCTCAATTGCCAGTTGTTGATACTGTAGGCTCACACAATAGAAGAAAAGAATTGAATTTAAATCTCTACCCATCTCATTTTCTTCTCTCTTGTGCACCAGTTAAGAAATTCAACTGTTTCTGCCATTATGAGGTGTTTTAAAAAACACACTGAAACTGGATTTTCCCCACTCCTTTTTAATTTTAGAGTTATGGAAGACTCAGGAAAAAAAATTACATAACTTCTGCAGTCAGCTTAGGCTGTAGGCTTTGCCAGTTTCAAGGTTTAGCATTCTTGGTTTCTCAATAATAAGTTCTACTCCTCTAACTTTACTCATTTATAAATGACAAATAGAAAGTGTATATATTTAAGGTGTACAAGGTGATGGCTTGATATACATGTATAGTTTGAAATGAATGCCACCATCAAATGAATTAACACACACACACATCCACTTGTGTAGCTACCTTTTTTTTTTTTGGTGTGTCTGTAGTAAGAATACTTAATATCTATTATCTTAGCAAATCGCAAGTATGTAATTCTGTATTATTAACTACAATCATGTTCCTGCACATTAGATGCTTAGAAGCTATTCATCTTCCCCTGAAAGCTTGTACCCTTTGACCAAGCCTCCCCAGTTCCCCAAACTCCAGCCCCAGGTCGCCACCACTTTACTCTCTCGCCTTCAGAATGCCATACCATGTGGGATACACTGACCACAAACCTTCAAATATTCACAAAAATCATCCAGCTTATGGGAGTACCTTGGCCAGAAAACATGACTACTGTATTCTCTGAAATTTTTGAATTTTCCCTTTAAAAGTTTGAAATGATGTTTGCTTTTCCTTCAAACAAGTCATTTTAATATGTGACTTAACTAAAGGCATAAAGCTTGTTAGGACATTTTACCTAAAATAGCCTTTGGGCACAAGGCTAAGGCCAGGACTTGTGGAATTCAAATACCCAGGGACCAAAATATGAGCCAGGATCATATTATATTTATGAAAGCACTAAAGCTAAGATGCTTCAAATCCTTTCTCATAAAACCAGTGTCAAATACCAATGTCAGGATGCTAATCCTCTCAATCCGTTTAAAGTGTGTGTTTCCTCCATGACTTAGACTTAGAAAGGTGCTCTACATCACTTACCCTGGGGTCTCAGACAGTAAAGAATCTGCCTGCAGTGCAGGAGACCTGGGTTTGATCCCTAGATCGGGAAGATTCCTCTGGAGAAGAAAATGGCAACCCACTCCAGTATTCTTGCGTAGAGAATTCCATGGACAGAGGAGCCTGGCAGGCTACTGTCCGTGGGGTTGCAAAGAGTCAGACACAACTGAGCAACTTTCACTTCACTTCACTTCTGTATCATCCAACCCAAATTTCTTTTATTTCACGAATAATAAAACTGAGACCTGAAGAAGGAAGTGGTGTACTAGGGTCCAACGGAGAGTTGATAGCACAGCTGGGACTTAGGTCTGTGTGAATGAGGACAGTATGTCTTCTACAGACTACATCTAATCATTTGTTTATATGACATCCATCAATTCAATGGGGTCGGAGTAGGTAAACAGTCACTTTGTTGCTTCTTCTGTTTGTTGACCCTTTTAGACTGTAATTTCCTTAAGGACAAAGTCCTTGCATGTTTAATTGGCTCCATATGTTACCCAAGAGGACTTTATAATAAGAATGAGAGTATAGAATGTGTACTGCACTCCAGCAACAACACGCCTAAGTTTTTAAAGCCAACTTTGGTTACCATAATTTATTTTTAAACATTTGGTGCTGGGGTATAGCTGATTAACAATGCTGTGACAGTTCTTGGTGAACAGAGAATGGGTAACATCATTTTAACACAGCAAATGTGGTGAATTATCTGGTTCAGTTTAACCATCCCAGAAGGGAGTCATTACATTTGAACAGTATTAATGACCATGAGAGTCTTCTTGAGAAAACTAAAATCCACATGATAGGCACAGTAAATAAACCTTTAAGCGTAATTTTGTAGACAACAAATTATAAGTCACATAAAGTGGAGAGACCAGAGCATGAGCTTTGTGTTGGTTCTGAGACCACATATTTGATTTTCTTCTGAGATGTTGTTTATTGCTCTGTCACTCTATTTCAAACTTGTGTTAGTTGCCTTTAGAAAGTTCCTCCCTTATATTCTAACTTTTGTGCTAACTGCAAAGAATTGCCAGATTTTGTTTGTTTAAGGTTTATATGCTAAGGACTGGGTGATTAGTAACTATATGGCTGTTGTAATGCTGTACTGTGCTTAGTTGCTCAGTTGCATCTGACTCTGTGCTGTAGCCCACCAGGCTCCTCTGTCCATGGGGATTCTCCAGGCAAGAATACTGGAGTGGGTTGCCATGCCCTCCTCCAGGGGATCTTCCCAACCCAGGGATCAAATCGAGGTCTCCCACATTGCAGGCGGATTCTTTACTGTCTGAGCCACCAGGAAAGCCCCTGCCATAGTATTAGTTCTTAATTTTTTAAAGATTATTTTTGATGTGGACCATTTCTAAAGTCTGTATAGAATTTGTTACAATATTGTTTCTGTTTTACATTTTTTTTTATCCCCAAGGAATGGGGGATCTTAACCCCCTGACCAGTGATTGAACTGGTACCCTCTGTGTTGGAAGTCAAAATCTTAACCACTGGACTGCCAGGGAAGTTCCCACACTGCTATTTCTAATTTGTATCTACATATAGATCAACACAGGGAGGAGGAAGACAGCCTGCAATCTAGTCCTTTCCCTTTATGGGAATACAAAGGTGTATGCTGTTGAGAAAAAAAATATCCATGACACTTGTTAAAGGCAATAAGGAAGACTTTACTCAGGGGGTACCTACGCATTGTATGGATGTCATGTACGGATGTGAGAGTTGGACTATAAAGAAAGCTGAGTGCCAAAGAATTGATGCTTTTGAACTGTGGTGTTGGAGAAGACTTTTGAGAGGCCCTTGGACTGCAAGGAGATCCAAACAGTGAATCCTAAAGGAAATCAGTCCTGAATATTCATTAGAAGGACTAATGCTGAAGCTGAAGCTCCAATACTTTGGCCACCTGATGCAAAGAGCTGACTCATTGGAAAAGACCCTGATACTGAGAAAGATTGACGCCAAGAGGAGAAGGGGGCGACAGAGGATGAGATTGTTAAATCGCATCACTGACTCAATGAATATGAGTTTGAGCAAACTGTGGGAGATACTGAAGGGCAGGGAAGCCTGGCATACTGCAGTTCATTGGGTTGCAAACAGTTGGACACGACTGAGCAACTGAACAACAACAAAAGTGTTCTCTGCCAAGAAAGAAAACCATACTTTACCTGGAGAATTCACCCATTGCCCTAAACAGAGAATGCAACTGCTGCAAAAAGTTAAGACCTGGAAGGCCGTACGTAGGATTGAGACTTCGCCTCGTTGTGTCTGTGCATCTTAGCTGTTTGCATTCTTGCAAGTGTTAGGAAAGCTTGGTCCTGGGTAAGATCTCTTTTGAGTGACTTGACCATGTGATGCTTTGGGTCAGCTCATCTATGATACAGGGAAATAAGCTTTGCTTTCCTTCACTGTTCTTTCTCAGTGATGCTCACTAGTAGTTTTTTTTTCCCCCCTATTCTTTTCCTGAGGATCATTTATCTCTATATCTTGTGGTGGAGAAGGCTAGGCTATGCAAATCTCATCTTTTTTTTTTTAGGGGTACAAGAGATCAACTTCTAGATTGAACACTACCTAAAACATTCCCTTCAGCCCTGAAGAAAATATCAGTTATTTGAGATTTCCACTTTTGTATTCTTGAAAAATTTCTCCTGTTACTGTAGCCACCAGATTTTTGTGACATGAAAGTTGTTCAGTCGTGTCCGACTCTTTGCGACCCCATGGACTATACGGTCCATGGAATTCTCCAGGCCCGCTGGAGTGGGTTGCCATTCCTTCTCCAGGGGATCTTCCTAACCCAGGGATCCAATCCAGGTCCCCTGCACTGCAGGTGGATTCTTTACCAGCTGAGCCACAAGGGAAGCCCCATATTTTTCGTGTCTTACAATTTTATGACCCCTGTGTTTGTGAGCTATGGGTAATGGCAAGCAGGGCTAGCAGTCTGAGTTCCCTTTGGTAAAACTGACACTGTTTATGTTGTTCTTGAAAGAACAGTGCTTTTTCTAGTCATGGGCGGAGCGCTAGACTGAAAGTTGGATAATGGTCCCATTCTGCTTCTAATTACCTTTTCTGCATTTGAATATGAAATTTGTTTTCTTGTCTTTACTCTTAAAAATGGAATTAACTATTTTCGTTTTGTGGTAAAAGCTCTCAAAATATTTGTGTTGGTGCCTGATGTGTGCATGCGTGTGTGTATGTGAGAGAGACAGACAGTAAAATCTTGCTGTCCTTGGTTCCATAAAGCAGGTAGTCAATGTAATATGAAAATACTGTGTCAGTTGATTTTTAGATAATAGCACAGCATTCTTTATGAGGTTTTTACGCTCAGATATTCAATATACACTCAATAAAATAACAATAATTCTATTAAACTGATTGGCAGACAGATTTCTGAAACACAGTCTGTAAGTAAAGCAAATCCCTATTAGCCTTCATGACTGTCACTTATTTATTTGATTATTTGTTTAGCTGCACCAAGCATCTTGAGCGATTCCAGTTCCCTGGCCAACCAGGAATCAAACCTGTGCCCCTCTCTCCACTTTGCAGTGGAAGCTTGGAGTTCCAACCACTGGACCACCAGGGAAGTTCATGCCTGTCCTTTATTAAGTAAAACCTTTAAAGCAAATGATCCTATATTTCCATATATTTTTGTTGAACAAGAAATAAACTTTTTAAAGGTAGAAAAGGCTTGTAATTGATATATAAAATTCTGTCCAAGGTCAATACTATCAATGGAGTTGCGAAGAGTTGGACATGACTGAGCGCACACACAACTCTCAATCGAGGGATCAGGAAAGACTCTTTCTGTGAAATCTGAGCAGAGCAGATGAGAGAATGGGTCTTAGGAACGGTTGGTGAAAGGCTCCTGTAACAGGAGCATGTCTTGAATGTTTGAGACTCAGCCAAGTGGCCAGGGTAGATAAGAGCAGAGAAGTAAAGCTGAGTGTGTGTGTGTTTGCTCCAAGTGAGTGAGTTGGCCAGTCACCGGAGGGTTTAAGCAGAGGTGTGATATAATCTGACTTAAACAGCTTTGAAGTATTCTCTCTTGGAGCAGGATAGGAACCACTTGAAACACAGATGAACCAGACTAGTTAATATTGAAAGGATAATTTTGGTTGCAGTGTTGAGGCCAGGTAGAAGCAGAGAGACCAGGTTTGAAGCTATTGCAATAATCCAGGCAGAGTTAATGGTGGGTTTGGCCCAAGATGGGAGTGATGGATATGCTGAGGTGGGGTTGAGTTCTATTTTACTAAGAAGGTAAGCAGAATTTACTTATAAATTAGAGAGGGAGTATTAGAGAGAGAAAGAAGTTAGAGAAACTTCCAAGGCCAAGGTATGGGAGAGGATGGAATTGTCCATAATTGAGATGAGGATGATTCTAGAAGAAGGAAGGTTTTTGAAAAAAATTTTTTTTAAGATTTTTTTTTGATGTGGATCATTTTTAAAGTCTTTATTGAATTTGTTACAGTATTGTTTCTGTTTTATGTTTCAGTTTTTTTGGCCACAAGACAGATGGGATTTCAGCTCCCCAACCAGGGATCGAATCCACGCCTCCTGGATTGGAAGGTGAAGTCTTAACCACTGGACCACCAGGGAAGTCCCAGGAAGGAGGTTCTGAGGCTCGATCCTGTGTCTGTTAGGTTTGAGATGTCTATTAGGTAGTCGAATGGAGATACCAAGTTAGTAGTTAGATATGAGTCTGAAGTTTCAGGTAGTGTTCTGGGTTGGAAATATAAACTTGGAACCCCAGTGAATAGATGGAACTCTAAAGCCATGAACTTGGATAGGATGAAGGTGGGAACAAGTGGAAAAGGAAAGAAGCCCAGGAAAAAGTCCTGAGGAGGCTCATTGTGAAGAAATGGATTAGATGAGGCAGGGCTAGTGATAGACATGAGCAGGGGCACTCTGTGGACAGCCGGAACTAAGTCAAGATGGTATCAGAGGGCAAAGTGAACACAGTGTTTTGAAAGAAGAGTGATGAACTGTGTGCAAACTGTTGATGTTTGGAATATGATCTCTTGTTCTATCTTGAACATTTAGAGATTGTTCCATATTTGCCATTTAATATATTTCAAAGGTGAAAATTGCTATAACAAAAATATTATCTGAAATCAAGCATCTTTTTTCCTCTAAGGAGGGGGTAGGAAGTAAGATATTCTTTATTCTTTGGGAAAATATAAGTGAACTCACATTAGTTTGTACCTTTCACATGGTGGCCTATATAGTTTAGCTTAGTACAATTTGGGGCAAAGAGTACTTATGTAATAATATTTATTTGATTTGGGCTACAATGCAGTGTTTAAAGTTAAATAATTGACCATTTCATATCCTTTGAAATTTGACCAAAACACAAGTGATTTCCCTCTCTTCACTAGATATAGAAGATGCTTGCTATTTATGCACATTTAATCATGCACTTCTGGTTCTCTGTGGCTATTTTTTTTGTACCTTGTTGTACGTTTGGAAAATGAGTTATTCATTTGCAAGTGTGTGAAATCCATGAAGCAAATGGAACATTGTATGAGATGATCTCTAAAGCCTCATCCAGTTCAAAGATTCTAAGAAGAATGCTTATACCAGGGGTCTGTGTTAAGTCAAGTTGGATGGGGGTTGGGAGTTAGCAACCCTTCAAATAAGCTGGATTAACCTTGCTGCCATTTCTCTTAGGGAAAAGGCAGCTCAGCTTTTGAGAGCATATAGGTCATCAGTAAAAGTTAGATTATAAAAGTCTTCAAGTCACAATCATTCTATGGAGTAATAGAATTGAATGTGATTTAGGCTTAAGAGTCAGGGAAATGAATTTCTAGTTAAGAGCCATGGAAATCAGCACAATTTTGTATAGTTTAAATAGACTGCTATTCTCAGTTCAATATAGGCATTCACTCAGTTCAGTTTCCTTGAGTTCAGAGGTAATAAAAAAAGATACACATTTTTCTTCAAATTCAATCAGTTTTGAAAGGGTGTATAATTTTTAAAGCTATTTTTTTTTGTTTAAATTGCATACCTACTAATTTTTCACTGCCAATTTCAAAGAGAGATGCTACAATCTGGAACCTTCCGTGTCTGACAGAGGAAGTGTGGAGATGACACGATGCCAGAGAGGTCTTCCCACTTGTCACTTCTTTTCTAATGTTTCAAAGAGACTTTCAAATTGGGCAGAACCTCTGAGGACTTTACATCCCAAGTTTCCTCCCCAACAATTACTTCTTTATCACAACTATATTGTAAACCACGACTTTGGGGAATGTTCGAGAAGGAATTTCCTTCACAGTGGAAACCAGTGTCAGATTAAGTTTATCAAAATCGCCCAAGAATAAAAGCTGATTTTTTGGTTAAAATGGTGTAAAGTAAATGTGAAGTAGTCACTGCTAGGGGCTTCTGCCTGCCAATGCAGCAGATGTGGGTTTGATCCCACGGTTGGAAGGACCCCTGGGAGGAGAAAATGGCACCCTGCTCCAGTAGTCTTGCCTGGAAAATTCTTGCATGGACAGAGGAGCTTGGTGGGCTACAGTCCATAGGGTCCCAGAGAGTCAGACGTGACTGAGGACCACGCGTGCACACACACACAGAGGGTAAGGTAGGTGAGGGAAACTGGTAAAGCATGTGTGTGTAAGAGATAAGGGAGTGAGGGCGATGGGACCGTTTAAAGGGACAGCCACTACCCAGCTCCAGTTCACAGATGACTGACCAGTCCAGGATTGTCAGGGAGGAAGTAAATCCAAAAGGGCTTTGGTGGGTCAAAGGAAGAAAGCAAAAAGTGGCCTGAGCAGGTTTCTCCTATCATTCAAGTTCGAGTCTTTCTGCCCCACACACTCAATAACTATTTAAGAAAGGAATGAATGAATCCAATTTCACTAGAGGTAAGCAGATAGAAAGAGGGAGGCTAGAGGTATAGAATTTAAGCTTTACATTGAATGCTAGACCTTTGGTTTCTCTTATTTGCATACTAAATGCAGGCTGCAGATGGCTTCTGTTATTACAGCTGCTGAATCAACTTACACTGGCTGTAGAATTTTATTGCCCTTGTTGCAGAAAATGACCTTGAAAAACTGAAGAACTCTTTGGGTTTGTTTCAGAAGACAATCGCAAAAGCAGAATTAGTTCAAAGGATGGGTTATATATTTTAAGGTCTTTTAGGTAATTCCAAGGGCAACTAGAAATCCTTTTTGAAGTCTGAATTTAGATTTAAAAGCTCGATAGAACCCTTATCCTCACTCTCTTGCTGTCGTTTTATTATTTAAGCATTACCAGCTTCCTTTCTATTTTTGATTAGGTTGCTTAATATTTTGTGATTTCTCTTCTTTTCTGCCCTGCTTTCCACACTTCTATTTTTAATAAAGAAAGATGAAAGGAAGAGTGCCTTTTCTACCCATTAAAATGATTTTACCTTTGTATCAGCATGTTTCTCACTTTTCATAACTTGTGAAAATGTCACTATTATCACAGACATGCACAGCAGCGTGTTGGAAGTTCTGTCTGAAATTACAGAATCTCTCTGCACATTTGGGAGATCCTGGAAGATCAGTGAAGTGTGCTGAATGAAGCAGTGAGAGCCTGTGAGGAAAGGTTAAATGGATTGGGATTATTCATCCTGTATAATAAGGGAATTTTCTAAAAAATAATATTAATTCGTTTCAGACAATGTGATCGGTTAAAAAGAAAACCTATAACATCTTCGAAAAAATTTCCTTCTCTGTACAACTTAAAGAGACATATCTGTCAGCCGAGCTGAGGGGAGGTTCTCTTGGTGCTGTCTGATTTTAGGGCTGTATCAGGGTCTCCTAGAAGAGATACCAAACAGAAATTTGAACAAGGAATCTTAATGTAAAGAACTGACTCTTGGAAATAGTGGGGAAGGAGAGGGTGGAATGATATGAGAGGATAGCACTGAAACATATACATCGTGTGTGCTTAATTATGCAGTCGTGTCCGACTCTGTGCGACCCCATGGACTATAGGCTGCCAGGCTCCGACTGTGGAATTCTCCAGGCAAGAATACTGGAGTGGGTTGCCATGCCCTCTTCCAGGGGATCTTTTTGACCCAGGGATCGAACCTTCATCTCTCAAGTCTCCTGCATTGGCAGGCGGGTTCTTTACCACTAGCACCATCTGGGAAGCCCAATATACACATTACCATTTGTAATATATATAAACAGTAGGAATTTGATGTACTGATACAGTGAACCCAAAGCTGGTGCTCTGTGACAGCCTAAAGGGTGGGAAGGGGAGGGACGTGGGAGGGGGTTTAAGAGGGACCGGACATAATGTATACCTAAGGCCAGTTCATGTTGATGTATGGTTAAAACTGTCACAACATTGTAAAGTAATTACCCTCTAATTAAAAGTAAATAAATAAAATAAAAAATAGAATTATTACTTATAATATTGAATTGGAGTCACAAAAGATTGGCTAGTGAGAAATACAGAGAATGTCAAAGAATGCAGGGATAACAGTTTTAACGAGGAGCCACTCACTACTCCTGGGGCTGAGCTTGGATACCCAAGGAAAAGGATCTTGGCCTGGCCTCCAGTTTGATGGAGATCCAGTCTCTGATGCAGAAGGCATGGCTATAGTTCAGTGGTTGGCAGAGAAGTCACAGAGGTGTTGCTCTGGTGGATTGGCTGGAAATCCACCCTCTGGAACTTACTGGATGGCAGGGAATCTGTGGATGGGGAGGTACCTCATTGGTGGCAGTCTACAGCAGCAAGTTACACAACCTGCCATGGGAGCGGCTGGCTGCTGGGTAATGCTGCTCACTGCATGGCCTGCGTCCTGAAGATGCTGTGGGTGTCTCAGGAGCTGAGCACCCCAGAGAGGCCACCTAAAGGTGGCGTCCTCAGGAGCTCTCTGAGAAAGCACACCTTCATAGGCAAGAAAGCCCCTTTCTCCCGGAACACATCTCTAGCTTCCTCTACCTGTAAAGTTTAATATTGTGACACTTGGCAAAGAACACTTAAGGGATCCATTACCATTGTTGTTGAACAGGCAATGAAGGGTGATTTTGCCTATGAGGCAGGCAATAAATTGATAAATATGGCACAGGGATATTTTTGAGATAATGGAAGTTAATTTGTAAGGCGGGCCAGGGGAAGAATTCTGGCTTATGTGCTGTGTGACGTCTCTGGATGCAGGGAGGAGGGTGGGCTATATAACAGACCTCATTCAGTTCCCAACAGTCTATTTCTGCTATGTTATTTGTTCCCTACTGTACTTATCTTGCCTCTGAAGTCTATAGGCAAGGTAAGCTTATATGACTTACCTTGGTTGGGTGAGATACTCATTTTAATTTGAATGGGGAGGGTGTTGAAAAGTCTGTTTATTATTGCTACTGTTAACGATTTCTTATTGTATGTTAACATTTTTGTTATTCAATTGCTAAGTTGTGTCTGACTTTTAGTTTAATCACACAAAAATGTTAACATAGATTTTGTGATTAAAGTACTTCTGAATCTTTTCTCGGTACTTAATGTATAATAAAGGAAGCCTTGCTCTTTGTTCTGTGTAGGTGGGATTTTGGTTGTTTGGGGGGACCATCCCAACCTCTGGAATTTGGGTACTTGCATTTAAAAATATTGTTTACATAGTAAGACACAGCTGGAAAATGAAACATTTCTTTTCCCTCCAAACTAGTCTGTGTCAAAGACATTATTTCCATTATCTTTGTAAGTGAGAGTAATAAGCATGGCAAAGTCATTCAATAATTTTTACAAACACTTTTTGGTGTAAGTCCCAGAAATTGAGAATAAGGTTGATTGGGTAAAGAATCCTACTGAAAGTCAGATGGTTTTTAATTCTTTGCTTGCTACAGAATTAAAGGGAACTCTCAGTGGCTTTTCAGTTGATGGATCATTAAAAACAAAAAAAAAAACTTCAATGATATATCACTTCATGATATTTTTGGAGGGGTTTGAAGAATTCAGTGACACCAGTAACAAAACTCCTGTTCATATTTGCTTATTTATGTGGACAAAGTATTTCAACACTTGGATTTTTGAAAATGAAAAGCAGAAATATAATTTCTGTGGAACATCTCATCCTATTGGTGTGTAATATTCATCCACAAGCACATGAACTCATTGAAAAAATAAAATGGCCTCACATATCTCACTAGATGTGTTTTTTTTTTTTGGATGAGAAGTTACTTTGATAGGCAGCATTCTTGAAATGTTCCCCCAAGGTTCCTGATGCCTGCTGCTGCTGCTGCTAAGTCACTTCAGTCGTATCTGACTCTGTGCGACCCCATAGATGGCAGCCCACCAGGCTCCCCCATCCCTGGGATTCTCCAGGCAAGAATACTAGTTAGTCAGAAAACACGAACCTTGGCATTGCTCTGAACAGACTTTGCAGAATTAAATTATCTGGTGGACCCAAAGTGCATTCATGCTCACTCCAGTTATGTCTAACTCGGCGACCCCATGACTGTAGCCTCTGTCCATGGGATTCTCCAGGCAAGAATACTGGAGTGGGTTGCCATTTCCTTCTCCAGGGGATCTCCCTGACCCAGGGATCGAACCTGTGTCTCCTGCATTTCCTGCATTGCAGGCGGATTCTTTACCGCGGGACATGGGGGAAGCCCAACGTAAACACATACACTCTTAAAAGCAGCAGAAGCAGGGAGAAGCCTCAGCCAGAGAGATGTGGCAGAAGAAAAGGAGACAGAAGGGACATGGAGGGTGAGACAGGCACGTTGCCCAGTTGCTGGTTCTGAGATGTAGAGGGCTCCCTGTATGGACGGAGAGAAGACTCCAGGATCTAAGAATGGTTCCCGGCTGGTAGCTAGCAGGGAAATCGGATTTCAGCTCTACCGCTGCCTAGACCTGACTCCTATCCACGCTGTGGGGGCCAGGTACTGCACTCAGGGATGAGGGGACGGAAACATATGAAATCAGGCTGTTTCTGTACAACACAAGAAGACGACTGTCTACTTGGGGTGTGATCTTTCATCCTACAGAACTCAGCTGTCTGCTGTCTGTGCTTGAAGTGCTTTACATTTGTTGATAAAATTCTTCATTTTCTGCCCTACTTCTTCTTTTTTAAAATTTTTTTGGTTTGGCTGTGTTGGGTCTTAGCTGCGGCATGTGGGATATTTCACTGTGGGTGCTAATTGTGGGAGGCAAGCTCAGTAGCCCCTCACTCGTCATGTGGGATTGCAGTTCCTTGACTAGGGATCAAACCCACGTCCCTTGCATTGCAAGATGGATTCTTAACCACTGGACCACCAGGCAAGTCCCTCTTTGAAAGCCTGGTTTTCCTTCTGACTGTCTGATTTCTTTGACAGCTGGTCTGTGTAGTCATCTTGCTGGACCCATAGCCTCCTTGCTTCTCCTCTCCAGCCCCCTCAGACCACAGTCAGATTCAGTCAAGTCTGCTTCCCTCAGCTGGGAACTGCAGCCCATCCTGTTGTTTGTCTGCAAGCCCAGCTGCAATGCAAATGTTCACTGTGGACAGTGTCCTGGTCTTGTTTTGCCTCTATGGTCTCCTCTGATTCAACCCTTGTAGTTCGATGCAACTTAAAAAAATGCAACCTTGCCTAGGTTTCTCTTCCACTTGAAACCCTTTCTTCAGGGCATCCCAGTCTTTCCTGTCTCCTCTTCTTCAGCCATGCTACTCAAACACATCCTGTTCCATGACTCCCCAAGCGGTAGCCTCTGTAAGAATGGCCTCTGTCCATACTCCCTCTTGTCCACCTGGCCACTCATCTTACCTCTGAAGGCTCACTGCACACATGGTGGAAAAGGCCACACCCTCCACAGCCTCACCTGGCCCTCTTCTAGCACACTGTGCACCAGGGGGTATGTGCAGCACTTTCCATCCACAGACTTTGTTTAAATTCTACAATAAGCCGAGAGGTTATTATTACTCCTTAGTTTTCAAATTAGAAAGCTAAACTCAGAGACAGTAAACAACCTGCCTCACCTGGGAAGAGGCTGGCTTCCCTGGTGGCTCAGATGGTAAAGAATCTGCCTACCAATGCAGGAGACCTGGATTCCATCCCTGGGTCAGGAAGATCCTCCGGAGAAGGGAGTAGCAACCCACTTCAGTATCTTGCCTGGAGAATTCCATGGACAGAGGAGTCTGGCAGGTTATGGTTCAGGGGGGTCACAAAGAGTTGGACACGACTGAGCAACTAACTCTTTCACCTCTTTCAGCAGGGAAGAGGGCTGGCCAGGATTCTGAGCTTCAAGGCTAAGCTCCAGGGTGTATTCATTTTGGAGTCAATGAGCCATCAGTTCACCCACAGTCCTGTTCCACAGTTGCGATGCAGGAGGAGGGGGAAGTTATTCAACCTTGCCACAGTGTCTCTCCTGTAAACCAGGGGTCTCCAGTCGCCAGGATCTAATGCCTGATGAGCTGAGGTGAAAGTGTTAAGTGGCTTAGTCGGGTCCAACTCTGTGATCTCCATGGACTGAAGACTGCCAGGATCCTGTTCATGGGATTCTCCAGGCAAGAATACTGGAATGGGCTGCCATTCCCTTCTCCAGGGGATTTTCCTGACCCAGAGATCGAACCCAGGTCTCCTGCATGGCAGGCAGATTCTTTATGGTCTGAACCAGCACGGAAGTCCAAGATGAGATAAGGTGTTTGTTAAAGGGAAGTCTGAGCACCCTGCTAATAAATGTTCCCTTTCCTTTTCTTTCTTTTTTTTTTTTTTTTGAAATGAGACTTTGCAAACAATTTCCTGACCCTGCATGATGACTTTTTGGCCATCTCAAGGGGTAGACTCCCAGGGAGTGCACTCAGACCTCCTCTTTCTGTTCAGTTGAAAGCTATGGAAAATCATAAGGACTCCGGGGCTTGAACAATCGGCAGAAAGATACTTAAACATGACTTTGTTTGCACATGAGCTTTTTTATTAGATAATTGTGAAAACCAAGCTATTTACAGATGTTGTCACTTTTGTGCCTTCAGCAACTGGTTAGATTTCAAAAGCATCAACTTTGTTCCATGGTTCACAATGGCTGTGAAAAGATGTTAAGACTTCTGGAAATTCGTTGATGGTGAGCAGAATCTTTGCCTATGCTTTTGATTTCTAAATAATAGCTAATTTCTTTGGCAAACCCATCATTTCTAATTTAATGGATAGTATTTCAGTAATTGAACTAGCTTTTGAAAGTGACAACGGCAGCCAAGGAGATCATAACAGAGGACAGGAAGATAAATGGAGAAGAGACACATTGCTTCTTTTTGCTCGTCTGGTTGTTATTATTGTTAATAATAATAATAAAACTCAAGAAATTGATATAACTGTCTTTTTTTGTCGTTGTTTAAAATATCCTTGGGAATGTCATAGAAAATAGCAGTTGTGGCAGTGCACCCTAAATTATAGTACAGTGAGAAAAATTGGCAATGGTGGGTTCTGCCTGACAATTGCTGCCTGATATTTTGAAAGCAAAATAGTCACTTAAACATTTTTAGGCCATTTCATGAAAAAAAAAAAAAAAAAGAGAGAGAATCACAATTTCAGGTGAGTTTCACCCCAGATTATGATTTATTTGCAAGGAGGGAGGGATGGTTTGGTGTGGCAGGCAGACAGGTGGCCTAAGGACCTCCGCCTTCTGTGTTCCTGTCCTGCGTGAGCCTCTCCTCCTGAGTGTGGGCTGGATTTCAGGGGCTCGCTCCTAACAGATAGGATGCGGCAGGAATAACGGGATGCCATTTCTGAGGCTGGATGGTGAAGGGTGGTGACTTCCATCCTCAGTGCTCTTTCTTGCTCTCTCTCTGCCCCCAGCCTGGGGGGTGGCCAGCTGCCATGCTGTGGGCAGCTCCATGCTGTGTGCCTGCACTCAGTCGTGTCTGACTCTCTATGACCCCAGGAACTGTAGCCCACCAGGCTCCTCTGTCCATGAGATTTTCCCAGGCAAGAATACTGGGGTGGGTTGCTGTTTCCTTCTCCAGGGGATCTTCCTGACCCAGGGATTGAACCTGTGTCCTCTGTGTTGGCAGGCGAATTACTTTTTTTCCTTTTAATTGGAGGATTATTGCTTTACAGTATTGTGTTGGTTTCTGTACACCTCAGAGTGAATCAGCCTGGCAGATGGATTCCTCACCTCTGTGCTGCCTGCGGAGTCCTGTGGAAGGCCCCAAATGAGAAGAGCCTGAGTCTTGTCAACATCCCTACAAATGAACCTGAAAGCGTCTCTCCTTCCTCACGTCCCCCTGCCCCAACCCCATCAGCTTTCAGATGAGAACACAGCCAAGGCTGGTAGCTTGATTGTCCCCTCATGAGAGGCTTTAAGCCAGAGGCACTCAGCCATGTGACACTCAGACTTCTGACTCTCAGAAACTGCAAGATAATAAACGTTTGGTGATTTGAACTGTGGAACTGTGGGGTTATTTGGTATGAAGCACTAGGTAACTAATACAAATGGGGAGTACGATGGGAATGACAAATTTTGGAGTGCATAGGTCTCTGAAAACTGGGGGCCATAATGACAGGATCCCTAGGCTCTGTTTTGGTGGGGTTCTGAGAGCACACATCCAGGGTTATCCAAGCTCTTGGGCCTCAGACTTTTCATTTCTGGATACTGAGGCTAATCCTCTGTTTTCAAGCAATGAAAATGGAAACCATCCAACTAAAACAAAAGGAAATTTATTGGAAAGCTATTAGGAGGCTATAGAATCAACAGAAGATTTTGAGGCCAGATTTGGGGACAGGCAGGGACACACAGAGACCCAGGATTTAGGAAAAAGTATGGCAACATTCTCCTAGCAGCAAGTTGGGTCAGCACATGGCCACTAAAATATATGGTCCATGATGTCATTAATACTTTCTATCCTTGTGTTATTCAAGATTCAAAACCCTGAAAGAGACCATTCAATTGGCCGTTCTTAGCAGTGTGCCCAACTCCTGGTTGCTTTGACACTGGGAAATGAAGGGTGGGGCCCTTTGAAGTTCTTTCTTTAAAAATATATATTTATGTATTTTTGGCTATGCTGGGTCTTCGTTGCTGTGCAGGTTTTTCTCTAGTTGTGGAGAGTGGGGGCTAGTCTCTAGGTGTAGTGCGTCGGCTTCTCATTGCAGTGGCTTCTCTTATTGCAGAGATTCCTGAATGAGGGATTGAATCCAGGCACGAGAGCAACTCATCCTGAACCTCCCTCAACACTAAGTGGGCAGAGGCGTGGTTGGGGGAAGGGCTGGCATCTGTATTTTCAATAAGCTTCTCTGGAGACTGTGCCACTCAGACTAGTTTAGGATCCCCTGGTTTAGCTATTTGCTCACTAAACTCCCCTATGGCTCAATAATTCCATGATCCAGAGAGTTCTTTTGCATTAAAAAGGTGTCCATGGATGGGGAAAGGATAAAGGATGTGAAAATTAGTGTAGTGTGCATTGACTAAACATTGATTAACTGTGAAACTCCCTGTCAGGGTATAGGTCCAATGTAGCAATTCTATTTTGCCCATACCCAGTGGCTCAGAGAGTAAAGAATCCACCTGCAGTGAGCGAGACCTGGGTTTGGTTCCTGGGTTGGGAAGATCCCCTGGAGGCAGGCATAGCAACCCACTCCAGTATTCATGCCTGGAGAATCCCCATGGACAGAGGAGTCTGGTGGGCTACAGTCCATGAGATCGCAAAGAGTCAGACAGAGCTGAACGACTAAGCACAGCACACAATGATGTTGTCATCAAAATTACAGGACTCTTAATTCACAAAATGGTCTGGACCTCGTAAGCAGTGCAATGCCAATAGCTATAGAGGACATCTGCCATTAGGCCACCAGGTACAAGCAGGTGTGCCAGCATTCTGCTGGCACTTGATTTCTTTTCAGGACCTTACCTTTCCCTCAGTGGCTGTAGCTTCAGGTCACAGACTAGACTGCCTCAGTGAGTCTTGTTTAATCAAGATAGAAGTTTATTTCTATCTTATAACATTTAAATTATTTCGTGTACAACACAGAAATTACATGACATAGAAGATATTTCTTATATAACATACATAAAAGTTTTTTCTCACTTATAAAGTTCGAGATGGTGGTCCAGACCTGAGTGAGGGCCCAGTGGTTTTGAACACACAAGCTCCTTCCACTTTTAGACTCTGCTGTTCCCAAGGTGGGCTTCCCAGGTGGCTCAGAGGTAAAGAATCCTCCTGTCATGCAGGAGATGGAGACATGGGTTCGATCTCTGGGTTGGGACGATCCCCTGAAGGAGGAAATGGCAACTCACTCCAGTATTCTTGCCCGAAAAATCTAAAGCACAGAGGAACCTGGTGGGCTACAGGCCATGGAGTCATAAAAGAATCGGACACAACTGAGTGACTGAGCATCCCACGGGTATGGCCCTTGTATATGAGGTCAAAGATGACTGTTCACGATCTTTACATTCAGCTATAAAAAGAAGAAATGAGAAAAAGGCAGTGTGAGTACCTCCCTTTCCTTTTAAGGGTGCACTCAGAAGTTGCACAAACCATTTTTGCTCATATGATCTCACTGACTAGAATTAGGATACATGCTTTTGTATGAGGGAGGCTGGGAAAAATGCAGTCTTTAGCCCAGCTATAACTTTCATTACTAAAAAAAGAAGAGGGAACCAGACAATGGGGAAACAGTTATAGTCTCTGCCACAAAAGGAAAATTCCTGGTGCTTGCCCTCCATTAAGAAATTTAGGGCTTCCCTGATGGCTCAGTGGTAAAGAATCCACTTGTCATTGCAGGAGATGTGGGTTCAATCCCGGATCCTACAGTGGGTTGCCATGCCCTCCTTGAGGGGACCTTCCCAACCCAGGGGTTGAACCCAGGTCTCTTAGGTCTCCTGAATTGGCAGGTGGGTTCTTTACTACTAGCGCCACCTATAACTGCGGTCCTATTCCATTATTCCTAGCTGTGGTCTCCAGGAGGCTTGGGCCTGTATAAGCCAATATAAAATAAAATGAAAAGTTATTTAAAAAACAGAAGTGATGTGCTTTGATCTCTTCTCGAGGTCTTTTGTTTCCACTGAGCTTCAACAAGTCCTTGTATTCTTTTGGTGCACTTGCTGTTTCCACCCTCTGAGCCATCCTCATGCACAGGGGACCCTGAATTCATGCCACCCTGGGAGGGTGTTCTTCTAATATCTGAGCCCATATTAGATTTCTCAAGTTACACTGGAGTACGGGGAATGGGTACTAGGGTGCTAAATGTGCTATTGCTGCTGCTGCAGCTAAGTCGCTTCGGTCGTGTCCGACTCTGTGTGACCCCATAGACGGCAGCCCACCAGGCTCCCTCGTCCCTGGGATTCTCCAGGCAAGAACACTGGAGTGGGTTGCCATTTCCTTCTCCAGTGCATGAAAGTGAAAAGTGAAAGTGAAGTCGCTCAGTCATGTCCGACTCCTATCGACCCCACGGACTGCAGCCCACCAGGCTCCTCCATCCATGGGATTTTCCAGGCAAGAGTACTGGAGTGGGGTGCCATTGCCTTCTCCGAGATGTGCTATTGGGAGGATCTAAAGATAAATGTCACTGATTTCTTGACTCTGATCTGCTTTGTCAGCATAGTAAAAGCAGGTAGACAAAGAGAAAATGATGGATGTTAGAGGCAACCTGAGTACACTTAAACTAAGGCAGCCCCAGGAACATAATTAAGTATCTGTGGTAGGCAGAGAAAGATTTCTAGTCAAATAAATCGAAGCTAATTCAAACTTGATTCAAAACAAAGTATTTGTTCTCCTTTCTATCAAGTCAGATACAATTCTAAGTGTTTGTGCATTTTAAGCTTCAAGTGTGCATTTAATTTACCTTTCTTCATTGGCGTTAGAAGCTCAAAGCTACAGCTGAGACTAGATGTAATCATGTAACCTATTGGGTGTTTTAAAGAGGAAATGGGTTATTGTAAACACTGCCTAGGTTTTTAAGTCCACTCTCACTGGGTACTTTTGGGAGAATACATATTATACATAATTTATATAATACACATATTATAACATATTAAATTAAAATATATACATAAAATATAATTATGTACACCTACTAATACATCATACTATATATTATCTTGTGTGTGTATGTGTATATATATATATATATATATATATAAAATATGGGCTTCCTTGGAGGCTCAGTGGTAAAGAGCCTACCTGCCAATGCAGCAGATGTGGGTTTTCTCCCTGGGTTGGGAAGATCCCCTGGAGAAGGAAATGGCAACCCACCCCAGTATTCTTTCCTGGGAAATCCCAAGGACAGAGAAGACTGGTATGCTACAGTCTATGGGGTCACAAAAGATTTGGACATGACTTAGGGACTAAACAACAACAACATATATAATTATGTATACATAGTATAGTTATATATACATGCTGCTAAGTCGCTTCAGTCGTGTCCAACTCTGTGCGACCCCATAGACGGCAGCCCACCAGGCTCCCCCGTCCTTGGGATTCTCCAGGCAAGAACACTGGAGTGAGTTGCCATTTCCTTCTCCAATGCATGAAAGTGAAAAGTGAAAGTGAAGTCGCTCAGTCGTGTCCGACTCTTAGTGACCCCATGGACTGCAGCCCGCCAGGCTCCTCCGTCCATGGGATTTTCCAGGCAAGAGTACTGGAGTGGGGTGCCATTGTATATAATATATATACATAATATAAGTTCACAAAGTTAGGTGAGGAATAAATGTAAATTCATTTTTTTATAGCTAAAAGTAGACTTTAATTTTGTGCACTAATCTGTTGGGGTTTCTTAAAACCTAATTTTAATCTATTTAGATTTCTCCTTTTCCGTCTGGTTCCCTCATATTTCTGGGGGATTTCAATGATGCCACAGAACTGGACAAGGGGAGACAACTGGTTGCTGTCATCTATCCACATTGCCCTCTGATGGCCTCTGTTAACCTCTAGTCCCTGCAGATGGTCCGTGAAAGTCACTGCTAAGCCATCCTCTGTTCCTGTCCCATAGGGCTCTTCGGGTCCAGACTGCTGTTGCTGTTCTTTCAGCATCACACCACGATTGAGGGCACACAATTATCAGCTTCCATGCCAGTCCGGGCCTAGGCCACCAAGACCCCACAGAATCATAGGGCGTCCAAGCACCTCCCTACCTGGAAGACGTGCAGCAAAAGCGATGTGCAGTCATGGGTGTGGCGGTTACTCCTCTCTGCCTTCTCCAGCGCTGCTAAGGTCTTCATTTCTCCCCTGAGAGAGGTGCTGGGAGAACAGGTGGTGACTCGTGAGTGAGGCCCGAATGTCGTCCCAGTACCGAGGGGGATCAGGTCAGCCTCAGGTGGCACTTCCTTTGCCCTGGATTCGAGTCACTTTCATTTTCAGGGATACGAAGTCCAATGCCGGCGTGGGCACACTCCTGCGACCTCTGACCTCTCCTGGTGGGGAGGCCTGGCACTTCCACGCATGCTCAGTCTTCCTGAGCAGCTCGCGAGCTCGGCCGGGTGGAAAGCACGTGAGAACTGTCTCCACTGCCGCTGTCCCGCCAAGAGTGCGGCACCTCCGCGGATGGAGGGGCACGGACCTGGAACTGGACGACTCTCCCGGTTTCAGGGAGCGGGGCCGGGCGGCTGCGCCCTTTCCCCATGTCCATCTTTTGCAACAGAAAGCACCCCGTGTCGTGGTCCCGGGACCCTCACCCCTCCTCCACGAGGTGGCCCGTGTCCAAGTGTCCCAGGTCCGGTGAGTCTAGGGGAGCAACTATGCTCCCCGAACTTCTGCCCTAGAGCCCTTCTGGACCCATGATATTTACATTTATTTCCTCGCAAGATTTTTACTCCTTGCCAAAAGTTACAGACTTTTAAGTGAGTTTGAGCTTCAAAACTTTAATGATACGCAGTTGTTAAAGAATACAAATGGGGAAATTGACCAACTGCGAGGCTGAAAGAAAAGGATAGGCCACAGAATTATGTACAGTATACTTTTTAAAAAGATATACTTTGAGTGCTTCTAAGGGCCAGGCACTGTGCTCGATCTGAAATTTGTAGATCAATAAAACACAGCCCCTGCCCTTAAGGAGAGGTGCCAGTGGCCAAAATAGTAACACATTTATTTCTAGAAGACAAAGGTGTAAGTGATTTTTATTTTCTTTAGGCTTTTCTTTGTGAAGTGCGTTCACAATCTTGAAGTACATTTTAGGTTTACCTTTAGATTCATCCAGTTGAGTTATTTTGCCATAAAGGATACTTTAGAGATCCTTTATGTTTTCCAGAAACTAGTGGCTGTTGCCAGTGGAGGACAGTGGTTCTCATAGTAGGTGTGGAGACACCCTATGTCTCCTTATGTAGACACCTTATGTAGACAGTATAAAAAGCTAAAGTTATTTTTACATTGATATAAACATATTATTTGTCTTTTTTACTCTTAGTCACTCAGGAGTATACAGGGGATGTTTCCATTGTACACTTGGTATGGTACAGTATAACTTAGTAAACCAGCATCTTCTAGTTGACTGATACATGATGTTACAAAATCATGCATGGGTAAAAGATCAATTCAAATTTCTAGATAAATCAATCAGTTTTAGGGTTAACAGTACAAAAGATATGGTTTCATAGTTCTCACTGCAACTAATCTTTTAGGGAACTACATTTGTTAAGTTATGGTGTGATATCAAAAAGAATATCCATATTATCTGAAATGACTATTAAAATGCTTCATTTTCTAGGCTTAAAAAAAGGAAAGGAAATCAGAAGGAATCAGGAATGAAAATAAAAGGAAGTCAGTTCTTAGATTTGAGAGTCAAGAGCTAAACTTGTTATCTTGATAGCCCCTAGTTCATGGCCATGTGGCTATCTAAATTTAAATGAATTGAAATTAAATACATAAAAAGCCGGTCCCTCATTTGCACATTTCATAGCGTTCAGTGTAGCTAAGGAAGCTACTATAAAAATAGTTCAGATTTACAGATCATTTCTGCGTGACTGGGATTGGACAACTGAGTTAGGTCACAATACATAAGTAAAAATGAAGCTTTCAGTCTCTGGGACTTGAAAGGATTTTCTTAGATGGGGAAAGATAAAAGGCTGGAGGAGGCAGGAGAAAGGTGGTCATCTGATAGAGGTGGAGTTCATGTCTGGAGGTGCTTGGTATCCACGGAAGGATGCTGACCACTGCTGGCATGGGAGCATGCAGAACTCATGTCCAACTCTGTGTGCGACCCCATAGATGGCAACCCACCAGGCTCCCCCCTCCCTGGGATTCTCCAGGCAAGAACACTGGAGTGGGTTGCCATTTCCTTCTCCAATGCATGAAAGTGAAAGGTGAAAGTGAAGTCGCTCAGTCGTGTCCGACTCCTAGCGACCCCATGAACTGCAGCCTTCCAGACTCCTCCGTCCATGGGATTTTCCAGGACGAGAGTACTGGAGTGGGGTGCCATTGCCTTCTCCCACAGATCTCGCTGGACAGCTCCAAATCCACAGACCCATTAACAAAATCATATGACCAAAGCTGGGACCACCAGAACCTGTCCTAGGAGTTCTGTTGTATCAACCTCGAAAGGCCCTCTGTTCCTCTCAGAGTTGCTGATCTGGTAGAACATAAATCTGAACTGCAGGTGGCCATTGTTGTTTGTAAATAGGAAGAGTCCTCTTGAAAATAAAGCCACACGCATGAAAGCGTAACTGAGAGACGGGAGCAGAGCCTTCACAGTAATGCTTGGGCACCCGCATGTGGCAGTGCCTAAAATCACAGATGAACCCTTCTGATTGTCAGTTACACTAGTCAGTCAGTTCTCGTTTCTGCTTCAGCTGGTTTGAGCCAGTCTTCCCATCATTTTCAGTGGAAGGAGTTCTAACCAATACAAAATATTAATAATCTTTGCCTTTTTTTAAAGAATCTACAGGATAAATGTTTTTGGGGAGTTCTCAGATCTAGAAATGTTTTTCCTGAGTGAATGCTTTGTTTTTGAATACTGTGTATCACATAAGCAATTCTGTTTCAGGCATAAAGTTCAGAACCAAATTTTGGATTTGCTTCTAGTCAGTGGATAGAGCTTTATCACATTTTAAAAAAATGTGCCAACATTGCTCTTGGCCCTATCCTATTTTTTCTACTTTTATTATTCTTTTGACCCTATTTCATCACCTATTTTCACTTTATCTTGTTTTATTTTGTCTCTGTAAGCTTGTCTAATTCTTTTTTAGCAAAGACAGTGTGTAAAAGCCAAATGAGGAGAAAATTCCATAAGGTTCTGTTTACATTTCCATTGTCAACTAAGAACATCTGTTTCTTTTGAGAAGATATCTCCTTAGTGTATTACAAACATCACTGCCTGCTTGTAAGAGATAATGTGTATAATCTTGCATTTCTTAGTAGGCTTGTGGCTTTACTTAATCTCTTTGCCAAAAAATTATTGTCTTGAGGGGAGATCACGGGGTCTTATTTCAGTAGTTATATAATTTCTTCGCAGAACAAAAAATGTAGACAGGGCACAAATGCATGGATTTACTAAAAGTGGGCCACCACGTAGGGGATGTTAGCCTACACAAACTGGTTTCAGCATCAAGTTAACATCTTAAAGTTTTTTTTTTTTTTAATGTTGTATAATGAATGTAAGATTCTGTGGTAAAAGGATGTCTTCTCCATACTCACTGTCTCTTTGTAAGGTTTCTCTAGCATGGCTTACAGTACAGTCTTTTATCTTCTTGTTCCCCGATCTCTATCAGGGTCCACTGAATTGGCCACCCTACTCATCTCTCCCCTTCATGGATCACAGCCTTACCATGGTGAAGGGGATTGTGTAACTTAGTGAACCTGTGAGCCATGCCATGCAGGGCTACCCAAGATAGATGGGTCATAGTGGAGAGTTCTGATAAAACATACTTCCCTGGAAGAGGAAATGGCAACCCATTCCAGTATTCTTGCCGTGAGAACCCCATGAACAGTATGAAAAAGCAAAAAGATATGACACCGGAAGATGAGCCCCTCATGTTGGAAGGTGTCCAGTATGCTACTGGGTAAGAGCAAAGGACCATTACTAATACCTCCAGGAAGAATGAAGTGGCTGGCCCAAAGTGGAAATAATGCTCAGTTGTGGATGTGTCTGGCAGTGAAAGTTCAATCCTGTAAAGAAAAATGTTGCATAGGAACCTGGAATGTTAGGTCCATGAGTCAAGGTAAATTGGACATGGTCAAGCAGGAGATGGCAAAAGTGAACATTGACATCTTAGGAATCAATGTACTAAAATGGATGGGAATGGGTGAATTTAATTCAGATGACCATTATGTCTATTACTGTAGGCAAGAATCCCATAGAAGCAATGGAGTAGCCCTCATAGTCAACAAAAGAGTCTGAAATGCAGTACTTGGCTGCAGTCTCAAAAACAACAGAATGATCTTGGTTCTTTCCAAGGCAAACCATTCAGCATTACAGTAATCCAAGTCTGTACCCTAACCACTGATGCCAAAGAAGCTGAAGTTGACTGGTTCTATGAAGACCTACAACATCTAACTAACACCAAAAAAAAAAAAAAAAAAAAAGTCCTTTTCATCATAGGGGGTCGAAATGCCAAAGTCAGAAGTCAAGAGATACCTGAAATAATAGGCATGTTTGACCTTGTCATACAAAATGAAGCAGGGCAAAGGCTAACAGAGTTTTGTTAAGAGAACTAGCCAGTCATAGCAAACAGCCTTTTTCAGCAACCCAAGAGACGACTCTATGCATGGACATCACCAGGTGGTCAGTACCGAAATTAGATTGATTATGTTCTTTGCAGCCAAAGATGGAGAAGCTCTATACAGTCATCAAAAACAAGACTTGGAGCTGGTTGTGACTCAGATCGTGAGCTCCTTACTGCAAAATTCAGTCTTAAATTGAAGAAAGTAGGGAAAAGCATTAGGTCATTCAGGTATGACCTTGGACTCCAAGATCAAATCATTCAATCCTAAAGGAAATCAATCCTGAATATTCATTGGGAGGACTGATGCTGAAGCTGAAGCTCCAATATTTTGGCCACCTGATATGAAGAGGTGAGTCACTGGAAAAGACGATGAGGCTGGGGAAAGACTGAAGGCAAAAGGAGAATGGAGTAGCAGAAGATGAAATCGTTAGATAGCATCATCCACTTAGTGGACATGAATTTGAGCAAACCCTGGGAGATAGTGGAGGACAGAGGAGCCTGGCATGCAGCAGTCCCTGGGATCACAAAGAGTCAGACGTGACTTAGTGACTGAACAACAACAAGTCATCTCTACCTTCTGCAGGGTGCTCTATACATTGTCGCCAGGGCAGTATTCAACACTTGGACAGGCATGCAATGGCCAGTTCAAGTCCCTATTGTGGTTCTCTAACTGATGATGATTGCAGAATCACCTTCAAGGAAGTCTCACCATCTGTCTCCCTGCTTCCACTATTTCCAATACCAGTCACACCTGTCTCCTCTCTGCGTTCAGAACAGAGTTTTGCTCGTGCTGTTTTGTTTTTTTTTTGCCATGTCAATATCATCTCTCCAAGTCCTCCCTCTTTCTCTGTTTATCCACATGGTACAGTTGTCAAGTTTAAATTCAGTGAAATTCTTCCTGGGCATTATTCTATGCACACTTCCTTCAAGTCTACAGGCCATCCAGCAGTCTCTGTTCTGATGTCAGCCTCACATTATGTGTAATTGCATGCATTTCTCTAAATAAGAGCTATGTATATATGTTTCTTTTATGTAAGTATCTTGTTTCTTAAGAATAAAAGCTTATTGAGGGGGAATTTTTAAGCCTTTATATCATTCTTATTCCCTAAATATTTAGCATAGTGCTACAAGCATAGTATGTATTTAATAAAAGTCAACTAAATGGGCTGTGAACAAGGAGCCCTGAAAGTTAGTTACAAGCTGAAGAAGGGAATGGCAACCCACTCCAGGATTCTTGCCTGGGAAATCCCATAGACAGAGGAGCCAGGCAGACTACAGTCTATAGGGTCGCAAAGAGAGTGGGGTGCAATTTAGCAACTAAACAGCAACAGTGCTTTTGGTTAGCTGTCATATTTGGTTTATTCAATATTTTACCTTTTGAGTCCTGTAATTTCTTATTTAAAATAGAAAAAAAAAGGGGGGGGAAATGCAAGGACTCTCTGAAAAGAAGAATCCCATAGGGGCAATCAAAGGGATGCATGTGAAAGGAAGCTTGTGTTAGATTAGATGATACTCAGTGTTCCCAATGCCCATGTTCTACCCCTGGGCACACGGCTACATTCAGACTTTCAGGATCTCCTTGAACTTTACCCAACAATCAGCAGATATGGGCCACCTACAGTACGTAACACCCTAGGCTCAGAACTCCCTGAGGACAGGAATCATGTCTTTCTCACTTGCACTGTCTGCTTAGCACTCAGCTAAGGCATGGAGCATCGTACACAGGGCATGGAGCATCGCACATGCTCAGTAAATGTTGGTACTTAGAGAATGAAACAGTCGCCTCAAGTGACACAATGTAGGTATGACTTTTCCTGGTCCACTTAGTATCTGTGTCAGGGTCATATGTACCCAGGGACTAAGAACTGACTTTAAGCCATGATTGTGACAAACTGTAACTCCATTTTTGTTGACTTAAAATGAGAAATTTTAACGTAAATGGAAAATTATTTTTTAAAATGTCAAATAATCATACAAATAATAGCACTCATAGAGCTGAAGTAAGAATCTATCTCATCTTTCTGGAATAAAGTAGCATATAAACCCTGGATGTCACACAAAGGACGATAGACATTACTACATTAGCTCTTGTAAAGCCCTTGCTCTGACTGAATAAGCAAATAAGCAGCCGTTCTTCATTAGGGAGAGGGAGGCTTTGGGTCATCTTCACACTAATTTAATTTTATAAAAATCTTCAGCTAGGTCTTGGTCACTACAGAGGATGCTGTTTTTTTTTTTTTTAAAGCTCTTTTTTTGTATTGGAGGTATAGCCAATTAACAAACAATGTGATAGTTTCAGGTGAACAGCAAAGGGACTCAGCCATACACATACATGTATCCGTTTTCCCTAAATTCCCCTCCCATGGCTGCCCCATAACATTGAGTAGAGTTCCCTATGCTACACAGTAGGTCCTTGTTGGTTTTCCATTTTAAATATAGCAGTGTGTACATGTCCATCCCAAACTCCCTAACTATCCCTTCCCCTGCTCCCTCCTCCTTCCCCCCTCCCCCACCCCGCAACCATAAGGTCCTTTAGAGAACCCTCATTTTCAAGTAACCATGCAACCCTCATTGCTTCCGTCAAAGATGGAACTTGCAGTTAGCTGAGAAGCTTGATACCTGGTTCTTGGTTCCTAAAGCTACATCCCTAATGGTTTCCATGGAAATAACAGTGGCAGTGGCTCCGTGTGTCTGAGTAGGAGCTGCAGCCTGCTGAGCTCTGGAAAGGGGCTGCATTTTCCCTTGACATCAGCCAAGTCATTGGCGTGGACAGACTGCACAATGCTATAGCCTCTGGCCAGGCCTCAGAGCCGCAGTTACTCAGATGATTGAGGAAATCTGGTATTTTGGCTAACAGTTCTGGTGAATAACTAATAAAACTTCTACAGATATGCAATTACTTAGATTGGATATCTTCTTTAAGCTCCAGTTAATTGCATGCATCCAATATTCATACTTCGATTTAATTTAGACTCATATATCTGATATAGCAATTGGTGCATGACTTTTATGAACATGAATTTGTTTAGATTGCTAAAAATTCTCTTATCTTTCATTTAGAGAGAAAGAAAACCTGTATACTGTGTGTCTCGAGTGTTTTCATTGGGAGCTATGTGCTCAAGTAGTTCCTGATAAATGGGGAGTATGTGTAAGAATTTTTATTAAACTTTGTAACCGTGTTTAGACTCTTATAACTTGCTGGGAGAGTTGGCAAACTACTTAATCTCTTGATATCTTGTTTCTTAATTTATTACATAAAGTGTTCAAGTGAGGGTAATGAAGACTGAGATCTATTCTGACACAAATGGCTATAAAGTTCATAACAGAGTGTATGTTTACTAGACTATATTAATATGTAAGTGTAACTAACATTTACTGACCAACTACTGTGCATGGTCATAAACTGGACAGTTTTGGAAAAATAAATATTCTGCTTTATTCATTGTTGACATATAGTCCCTATTTGGCTTATAGTTTTCAAATGATTTTATACCATGTGATAGGTTCTAAATTATTCTACACATAATATAGTTTTTTATGATTTAGGAGTCACTTTGTGTAATGTGCATAATATACTACGAAAATCAGTTAATAGAATACAGCACAACGAACATAAAAATGGTAGAAATATGATAGATATTTCTAATTCTTTAAAATTATTATTTTGATTTAATTAAAAAATTATTATTTGACAATTTATCTTTACTGTAAAAATAGAGCTCAGGAAAGATGTTCTCATTATTTGACTTTCCACTGGCTTAGATCATAACTAAAAGAGAAATTAATGAGCTATAAAAATAAATATATATAGGTATATCCGATTAGTGAGAAAAAGACTAAAGATTTACCAATATACTTGGAGGGGAAAAAAGAACCCTATTCTGACCTAATGGTTAAAATATGTAGATGTGAATTAGAATTGAAAAGTATAAATTCACAGAGGAATAAATGTGTATGTTAATTGAAGCTGGAGAAATCACCAAAGGCAGAAGATGATCAAATTATCATCTTTAAAAACAGGAAATCAGATATTTTGAGGCATTTTAAGGTTTATTATAAAATATGGAAATTCAGACCCGGAACACAGTAAAGTTCATTGATATTTCCCATGTCACTTGATTATCTTACTCTTCATGTGATGCCAGTTTTTTCTTTTTTTTCATTTCCGTGTTAGCAATTATTTTTTATATTCAAGTCACAGTACTCAGGATATTACAGCTTTTGATATTTGAATTTAATATCGTTATAGGACTGAATCCATTAGTTAGCCATCTGGTTTAGGGTAGCTTGCTTGCTATTTCTTTAGGCTTTCAAATTCTTGAAAATGTTTTGTACTTATGATCATTTGCATTTTAAATGTGTGCATGCATGTTCATGTATATACTGACATCTTGCTATAATATTGCACTCTTTTAGAGCTGAATGAAATGAAAGAATGACTTCCAAGAAGATTTAGTACATGAAATGCCAAAGTTATCTCATTACAAGTTTTGTCCCCAACTGTATCAGTTTCTTACGGCTGCTGTAACAACTTGCTGCAAACCCGGTAGCTTGCAGTCCTGGACAGAAGTCTGAAATCAGTTCCACTGGACTGAAGTCAAGTTGTTGGCAGGGCCTTGCTCCCCCTGGAGGCTCCAGGAGACACTTCCTTGCCTTGCCTCTTGTCATTGCACTCTTTGTGTTACTTGGCTCGTGGCCCCTTTCTCCATCTTCAAAGCCAGAACCCGAGCATCTTGCTTCAGGCATGTTGCCCTCTTGTCTGCCTTCATCTTATAAGATGCTAGTGGTTACATTTACAATCCACTCAGGTAACCCAGGATATTCTTTCCTCCTCAGATTCTCATTTTAACCATATCTACAAAGTCTCCTTGGCCATCTAATGACATTTATAGGTTCCATGAATGAGAGCCAGAATGTCTTTGAGGATTATTATTCAGTTGTGCAGGAAAAATTAACTCAGCAGGCCTGGGTTCCTCCAACCCCATATATTTCAAAGGTCTTCAGACCTGACCTTATGTCTGGTCCCCAGGAGATGATCCAGTCTGAATCCTTGGGGTATCCTACTTGGTAAGTTTCTTTGTTTACCTGAGATCTTGGGGCACATGAGATAGCTTATGCTTACAATATGATTTGTAGTAAGCACCTGTTTGTAGTAAGCACTGAGCAACTTCACTTTCACTTCTCACTTTCATGTATTGGAGAAGGAAATGGCAACCCACTCCAGTGTTCTTGCCTGGAGAATCCCAGGGGTGGGGGAACCTGGTGGGCTTCCGTCTATGGGGTCACACAGAGTTGGACACGACTGAAGTGACTTAATAGCAGCAGCAGCAGCATAGTAAACTGTAACAGTGTGTAGAGGTCTTCTGAGTCCTGTGAGTCCTTCCAGCAGATCACGGAGCATAAGAATGGTCTCCAGGAACCCCAGAACATCAGCCTGCTACTGCTGCTGCTAAGTCACTTGAGTCGTGTCCGACTCAGTCGTGTCCTACTCTGTGCAACTCCAGAGACGGCAGCCCACCAGGCTCCTGCGTCCCTGGGATTCTCCAGGCAAGAACACTGGAGTGGGTTGCCGTTGCCTTCTCCAGTGCATCAGCCAGCCACACCTAATTAGTCCAATAACATAGAATTCAGGTTGATGGTAGAGTGGCAGGAGGTGGCTGTGTGTATAAAATGTATTGTTCAAATAGGATATGTGTAATACAGAAAAGACCATCTTTGGTAAAATATTAATTTTAATCAAAAACAGAAACAGTTCTGGTATTTATGAACAAACTGCTGAGAACCATGAAAATCAAATGCTATATCATTGCTGCTTTGGAAAGAATGGAAAAGTATTGAAGATACCATAGCTCTGTATACAAATTTGTAAGCCCAAACTTCAGATAAATACACCAAAATACCATGCGTGGCATTTAATCCTCACAACAAAGGAATGAAACAAAGTATTGTTTTCAGTTTATGAATGCTGAACCTGAGATTCTAGATGGCAGAGCCTGAGTTCATACCAGAGTGGGACAAATTGGAATTCTGTGTCCTTAGTGCGACACACTACTCGAAAAAGCATAGATTTTCAGTTAGTGCTGACTACCCTGAGAATTGCACAGACTTTTCCATGAATTACAATGCTTACTGCCTCCGAGGGAGCGTTGCATTTTGTTGATGCATCCCTTTTTTTTTTTGCATCTCGTCATGGATTTGCCCTGTGGCCCCTTTTACACTGCTGCCTGGAGATTTATGTCTGTAAATCTTTCTTTTTTAACAAAATAGTGCTCTTTTTAAGGGTGGAAACCATATCTTACACATTTCTGTAAGATTCACAATGCCTTGCCCAGGGCCATCTGCATGGTGTTATTACTAAATATTTAGTTACTTTTTTTTTTTTTGATCATAGTGTGAGATGGAATGATCTGGGATGTTATCTTGTAAATTATATGTGGATAACACTTAAAATCTTTACCTTGCATGTGATTTTTCTGTAATTTCTTGGCTAGTATTAGCATGTGGTAAATACTTACCTAATAAAAAGATAGTACCTATATACAAATATGAAGTCCCTGATGTTGGAATTTCCATATCTGTCTTGGTGATACATTGTTTGGTGAAAGGAGGTAAGTAAAAGATAGCAGTAGTTGGTTGCTGTCAAGGAAAAAAATTTCTCTCTCCCAGTGGCCCTTGAATTTCTGGTTTGTCAGATATTGACAGCCTCAGGGGTACAAGTGAAGGATTTCGAAAGATAATTCAAGAATGCTTAGAATGTGTTTGAGACACAGGAAAAATCATTTGCTAACAGGGTCCAATAACATTGAATAGGAATTCACAGACTAAATTGAGTGACTTTCAGTTTCAGCTGCTCTTGCTGTTTTCCTCATTTCACAGGTAATAGCATTTATTTTCTCTTTTCTGTTGGAAGTGCTATAGTTAACCCTCTCCACAGTGAATATGTTAGAAGAAATTCCCTCCCTTCCTTCATTCCTTCCTTCCCTTCTTCCTTCCTCCCTCACCGCCTCCTTTCTTTATTGGGCCAGAGAAAGATGACAGAGAGAGTTACACATATATATTGTATAACATGACTTTTTTTAAAAAAGAAAATTGTTTACTTAAAATATGAACAGAATAAACGACTTTCTCCTTAACATCAAATATTGATCATTTCCACCATGACAAATGGTAACTAGAAAATTCTGCCTTTGAAAATATGCTTTTATGTATTTGACATGAAGGAAAATATTGATTTTGTTTAAACTTTCAGCAGAGTGTTTCACTTGAGAACATTAGTGAGAGTGTGGTAGAAAGGGAGAAGCAGAAAAACTGTGATATCTTTTTTTTTGTTACCCATCATATTCTTAACAATTTTACTTTATTTTTTTTCACACAGCTCTCTGCATTCTCACTTTCTCTCATATGGTCCCTCCAGACTTCTTAACACTTACAGAACACTTGTAAGACTAAAAATTTTCCTATCTAAACCATGCATTAAAAAAAAAAGATTTTCACAGGTAAAAATAAAAACATTCTCATTAATTTTAACAAGTATTTAATATATCATAGAGTTTCAGGGAATTTTTTTTTAACAAAGACTCTTAATAATTGCTAAATGTCAACCTTAGTATTTTTTATGCTTCGAACTATTAGAGAGTGAAAGAAGTGTTTTTGCTTGTTCATTTTCTAAAAGTAGAGTGACCAACAGATAATTAACGAGGAAATAAAAATGGAAACAATCAGGTTTCTTGGCGGCTCAGTGGTAAAGAATCCTCCTGCCAATGCAGGGTATACAAGTTTGACCCCTGGTCTGGGAAGATCTCACCTGCCTTGGAGCAGCTTAGCCTGTGCTCCACAACTTTTAAGCCTGTACTCTAGAGTACGGGAGCTGAAACCACTGAGCCCAAGTGCCCTAGCTGCTGAGGCCCAAGTGCCCTAGAGTGGATGCTTTGCAGCAAGAGAAGCTACCATAATGAGAAGCCCACACACCACAGCTAGAGAGTAGCCCTGCTTCCGTTGCAAATAGAGAAAAAGCCTGAGGAGCAGCAAAGACCCAGTGCAGCCAAAAATAAGTAAACAAATTATTTTAAAAATACATAAAGAATGGAAAAAAATCTGTGAATAACGGTGCTAAAAAGAAACCTACAAAAACAAGACACCAAAAAAGCTTTTAGCAAATACTGCACATTAAAAAAAAAAAAATAGAGAAAGGAAAGAAGAAAGGAATCAGAACCATTAAGAAATTTTTCACTCTCTGAACCAGTAAGAAATTTTTCACTCTCTGAAAGTAGCAGCCTTGGTCTTACTCTGGGTTTTCTGTTTGTTCCTGAGATTTTGTTTTTCAAGGCAGTGAAAGTAGTCTCAAGAAAGACTGCAGTTCAGTCTTAGCCTTGCTTGTAAACTTACACCAAAGAGCCACAATATGTGGTAGTGGCCTCATTTGATGGGAAAGAAATCTTTTAAGGTTTTTCTTTTTAATTTTTTGGCATTCCCTGATAGGTTGATAGGTGTCCTTTCCTATCATGTCAACATCTTCCTTAAAAATATTTCTACAAAGACAATTTGGAGCATACAAAGAAATAGAAGAGTGTAATGCCTTCATATATCAATGAGATTTAACAACTTATTAATATTTGCTAGTATTTTATATATGTATTCCATGTTTAAATTTATAAATTTTTATCAATCCTAAGGTTTTTTATAGAAGTGTAATTTACATGTAAGAAAACTTTCAATGTTAGGTGAATAACATTGAAAATAAAAATTTCAATGTCTAGGTGAATAAATCTTGAATTATGAGGTTTGACAAATATATATAGTCATGTGGCAACCAGCAGAATCATAATCTAGAAAATTCCACACCCTAAAATTTTCTTCTGGCCATTTCTAGACAATTCCTTTCCTCCATTAAAGCTCCAGTAAACCACTGAATTCCTTTCTTCTTTTATAGTTTTATTTTTTCTAGAATGTCACATAAATTGAATCATAAGGTAAATAGTATTTTATGTCTGTCTTCTTTCACTTTTCATGATACTTTAGAGATTCATCTATTTTGTTGAATATATCAGTATTTTTTTTCTTTTTATTCCTGATTAGTGTTCCATTGTATGGATATACCAAAGTTTCCCATTCTGTAGCTGATGGACATTTTGATTATGTCCAGGCTTTTTTTTTTTTGCTTATTTTGCATAAAGCTGCTCTAAGCATTTGGTTATACATCTTTGTGTAGACAGCTTCTTCATGTCTCTTGGCTAATGTCCTAGAAGTAAAACTTGGGGTCATATGGTGTGTATTTAATTGTATAGAAAACTGAAACTGGTTCCAAGTGGCTATACCATTTTGCATTCCCATCTGTCATGAATGAGAGTTCCAGGGGCTCCACACCCTCACCAGTACTTGATTATGTCAGTCTTAAATGTAGCTGTTCTGGTGAGTGTGTAGTGGTATCTTAATTTGCATTACTCTAATTATATTGAGCATCTTTTTACATGATTACTTGCCACTTGTATGCCATATTTTTAAAAGTATCTTCCTTAGTCTTTTAAGAAATTTAAGAAATTGAGTTGTTAGTAATCCTGTTATTGAGTTTTAAGAGTTTTTATAATATAATTCTGGAGGCATGTCCTTTACTGAATACAGATTTTGCAAATATTTTTCCCAAGTCCGTGTCTTGTATTTTCATTCTCTTAACTGTCAATTTTGAAGAGCAGAAGTTTTAAAATTATGATCAATTCCAAATTATCATTTTTTTATAGTTGATGCTTTCTGATATAAAGAAATTTAGGCTGTCAAGATCAGCAAGGTTTTGCTCCTATGTGTTCTTTATGAAGTTTTATAATTTTCCATTTCAAGTAAATGATACTAGGTGAATGTCCAATATCTTTTTATATTTGCATAGAGACTGACCCAGACTTCCCTGTGAGTGTCCAGGAGTCTCTGGCGGAGGCGTGGGTCAGTAGTGGCCTGCTGCAGGGTTGAGGGCAGTGTGTGCATGGGACCTTTTGAAGGAGATCGCCTTTATCTTCATTACCTCTACCATAGTTTGAAAGTGAAAGTTGCTCAGTAGTGTCCGACTCTTTGCGACCCCATGGATTGTAGCCTACCAGGTTCCACCATTCATGGGATTTTCCAGGCAAGAATACTGGAGTGGGTTGCCATTTCCTTCTCCAGGAGATCTCCCCTCCCCAGGGATTGAACGTGGGTCTCCTGCATTGTAGGCAGATGCTTTACCTTCTGAGCCACCAGAGAAGGCTCAAACTACCATAGTTTGGCCCCAGGTAAATAGCAAGTGGAGGTGATAGAATTCCAGTTGAGCTGTTTCAAATCCTGAAAGATGATGCTGTGAAAGTGCTGCACTCAATATGCCAGCAAATTTGGAAAACTCAGCAGTGGCCACAGGACTGGAAAAGGTCAGTTTTCATTCCAATTCCAAAGAAAGGCAATGCAAAAGAATGCTCGAACTACCGCACAATTGCACTCATCTCACATGCTAGTAAAGTAATGCTCAAAATTCTCCAACCCAGGCTTCAGCAATACATGAACCATGAACTTCCAGATGTTTAAGCTGGTTTAAGAAAAGGCAGAGGAACCAGAGATAAAATTGCCAACATCCACTGGATAATCAAAAAACCAAGAGAGTTCCAGAAAAACATCTATTTCTGCTTTATTGACTATGCCAAAGCCTTTGACTGTGTGGATCACAAGAAACTGTGGAAAATTCTGAAAGAGATGGGAATACCAGACCACCTGACCTGCCTCTTGAGAAATCTGTATGCAGGTCAGGAAACAGCAGTTAGAATTGGATATGGAACAACAGACTGGTTCCAAATAGGAAAAGGAGTCCGTCAAGGCTGTATATTGTCACCCTGCTTATTTAACTTATATGCAGAGTACATCATGAGAAATGCTGGACTGGAGGAAACTCAAACTGGAATCAAGATTGCCTGGAGAAATATCAGTAACCTCAGATATGCAGATGACACCACCCTTATGGCAGAAAGTGAAGAGGAACTAAAAAGCTTCTTGATGAAAGTGAAAGTGGAGAGTGAAAAAGTTGGCCTAAAGCTCAACATTCAGAAAACGAAGATCATGGCATCCAGTCCCATCACTTCATGAGAAATAAGATGGGGAAACAGTGGAAACAGTGTCAGACTTTATTTTTGGGGGCTCCAAAATCACTGCAGATGGTGATTGCAGCCATGAAATTAAAAGACGCTTACTCCTTGGAAGAAAAGTTATGACAAACCTAGATAGCATGTTCAAAAGCAGAGACATTACTTTGCCGACTAAGGTCCATCTAGTCAAGGCTATGGTTTTTCCAGTGGTCATGTATGGATATGAGAGTTGGACTGTGAAGAAGGCTGAGCGCTGAAGAATTGATGCTTTTGAACTGTGGTGTTGGAGAAGACTCTTGAGAGTCCCTTGGACTGCAAGGAGATCCAACCAGTTCATTCTGAAGGAGGTCAGCCCTGGATTTCTTTGGGAGGAATGATACTGAAGCTGAAACTCCAGTACATTGGCCCCCTCATGTGAAGAGTTGACTCCTTGGAAAAGACTTTGATGCTGGGAGGATTGGGGGCAGGAGGAGAAGAGGACGACAGAGGATGAGATGGCTGGATGGCATCACTGACTTGATGGACGTGAGTCTGAGTGAACTCTGGGAGTTGGTGATGGATAGAGAGGCCTGGCGTGCTGCGATTCATGGGGTCGCAAGGAGTCAGACACGACTGAGCGACTGAACTGAACTGAACTGAAATAACAGGGAGGGAACACAGCCCCACCCATCAACAGAAAATTGGATTAAAGATTTACTAAACATGGTCCTGCCCATCAGAACAAGACCCAATTTCCCCCTCAGTCAGTCTCTCCCATCAGAAAATTCCCATAAGCCTCTTATCCTTCTCCATCAAAGGGTAGATAGACTGAAAACCACAATCACAGAAAACTAACCAATCTGATCACACGGACTACAGCCTTGTCTAACTCAATGCAACTATGTGCCATGCCTCTGTAGGGCCACTCAAGATGGACGGGTCATGGTGGAGAGTTCTGACAAAACATAGTCCACTGGAGAGGGAATGGCAAACTACTTCAGTATTCTTGCATTGAGAACCCCATGAACACTACAAAAAGGCAAAAAGATAGGACTGAAAGATGAACTCCCCAGGTTGGTAGGTGCTCAATATGCCACTGGAGCTCAGTGGAGAAATAACTCCAGAAAGAATGAAGGAATGAGCCAAAGCAAAACAACACCCAGTTGCGGTTGTGACTGGGGATGGCAGTGAAGTCAGATGCTCTAAAGGGCAATATTGCATAGGAACTTGGAATGTCAGGTCCGTGAATCAAGGCAAATTGAAAGTGGGCAAACAGGAGATGAGTGATGTTCACAAGAGTGAACATCGACATTTTAGGAATCAGCAAACTAAAATGGACTGGAATGGGTGAATTTAACTCAGATGACCATCATATCTACTACTGTGGACAAGAATCCCTTAGAAAAAATGGAGTAACCATCATAGTCAACAAAAGAGTCCGAAATACAGTACTTGTATGCAATCTCAAAAACAACAGAATGATCTCTGTTCATTTCCATGACAAACCATTCAATATCACAGTAATCCAAGTCTATGCCCCGACCAGTAATGCTGAAGAAGCTGAATTTGAATGGTTCTATGAAGACCTACAAGACCTTCTAGAACTAACACCCTAAAAAGATGTTCTTTTCATTATCGGGGACTGGAATGCAAAAGTAGGAAGTCAAGAAATACCTTGAGTAACAGTCAAATTTGGCCTTGGAGTACAGAATGAAGCAGGGCAAAGGCTAATAGAATTTTGCCAAGAGAATGCACTGGTCATAGCAAACACCCTCTTACAACAACACAAGCGAAGACTCTACACATGGACATCACGAGATGGTCAACACCAAAATCAGATTGATTATATTCTTTGCAGCCAAAAATGGAGAAGATCTATACAGGCAGCAAAAACAAGACCAGGAGCTGACTGTGGCTCAGATCATGAACTCCTTATTGCCAAATTCAGACTTAAATTGAAGAAAGCAGGGACAACCACTAGACCATTCAGGTATGACCTAAGTCATATCCCTTATGATTATACAGTGGAAGTAAGAAATAGATTCAAAGGATTAGATCTGATAGACATAGTGCCTGAAGAACTATGGACATAGGTTCCTGACATTGTACAGGAGGCAGGGATCAAGACCATCCCCAAGAAAAAGAAATGCAAAAAGGCAAAATGGTTGTCTGATAAGGCCTTACAAATAGCTGTGAAAAGAAGAGAGTGAGTGAGTGAAGTCACTCAGTCATGTCTGACTCTTTGCGACCCTGTGGACTGTAGCCTACCAGGCTCCTCTATCCATGGGATTCTCCAGGAAAGAAGAGAAGTGAAAGGCAAAGGAGAAAAGGAAAGATATACCCATTTGAATGCAGAGTTCCAAAGAATAGCAAGGAGAGATAAGAAAGCCTTCCTCAGTGATCAATGCAAGGAAATAAGAGAAAAACAAGAGAATGGGAAAGACTACAGATCTTTTCAAGAAAATTAGAGTTGCCAAGGGAATATTTCATGCAAAGATGGGCTCAAAAAAGGACAGAAATGGTGTGGACCTAATGGAAGCAGAAGATATTAAGAAGAGATGGCAAGAATACACAGAAGAACTATACAAAAAAGATATTCTTGAACCAAATAACCATGATGGTGTGATCACTCACCTAGAGCCAGACATCCTGGAATGTGAAGTCAAGTCGGCCTTAGGCAGCATCACTATGAACAAAGCTAGTGGAGGTGATGGAATTCCAGTTGAGGTATTTCAAATCCTAAAAGATGATGCTGTGACAGTGCTGCATGCAATATGGCAGCAAATTTGGAAAACTCAGCAGTGGCCACAGGACTAGAAAAGGTCAGTTTTCATTCCAATCCCAAAGAAAGGCAATGCCAAAGAATGTTCAAACTACTGTACAATTGTGCAGTAATAAGTGCAATTACTTTGCTAGCAAAGTAATACTCAAAACTCTCCAAGCCAGGCTTCAACAGTACGTGAACTGAGAAATTCCAGTTGTTCAAGCTGGATTTAGAAAAGGCAGAGGAACCAGAGAACAAATTGCCATTTGTTGGATCATCAAAAGAGCAAGGGAGTTCCAGAAAAACATCTACTTCTGCTTTATTGACTATGCCAAAGCCTTTGACTCTGTGGATCACAATAAACTGTGGACAATGTTTAAAGAGGTGGGAATACCAGACCACCTGACCTGCCTCCTGAGAAATGTGTATGCAGGTCAAGAAGCAGCAGTTAGAACTGGACATGGAACAACAGACTGGTTCCAAATTGGGAAAGGAGTACGTCAAGGCTGTATATTGTTACCCTGCTTATTTAACTTCTGTGCAGAGTACATCGTGAGAAACGCTGGGCTGGAAGAAGCACAAGCTGGAATCAAGATTGCTGGGAGAAATATCAATAACCTCAGATATGCAGATGATACCACCGTTATGGCAGAAAACCAAGAAGAACTAAAGAGCCTCTTGATGAAAGTGAAAGAGAAGAGTGAAAAATTTAGCTTAAAACTAAACATTCATAAAACTAAGATCAAGGCATCCAGCCCCCTCCCTTTATGGCAAATAGATGGGGAAACAATGAAAATAGCGAGATACTTTATTTTCTTGAGCTCCAAAATCACTGCAGATGGTGACTTGCAGCCATGAAATTAAAAGAAGCTTACTCCTTGGAAGAAAAGTTATGACCAACCTAGATAGCATATTAAAAAGCAGAGACAATACTTTGCCAACAAAGGTCCATCTAGTCAAAGCTATGGTTTTTCCAGTGGTCATGTAGGATGTGAGAGTTGGACTATAAAGAAAGCTGAGCACCAAAGAATTGATGCTTTTGAAATGTAATGTTGGAGAAGACTCTTGAGAGTCACTTGTTCTGCCAGGAGATCTCAACCAGTGAATCCTAAAGGAAATCAGTCCTGAGTATCCATTGGAAGGACCAATGCTGAAGCTGAAACTCCAATACATTGGCCACCTGATGCAAAGAGCTGACTCATTTGAAAAGATCCTGATGCTGGGAAAGATTGAAGGCAGGAGGAGAAGGGGATGACAGAGAATGAGATGGTTGGATGGCATCACCAACTCAATGGACATGAGTTTGAGTAAACTGTGGGAGTTGGCAATGGACAGGGAGGCCTGACATGCTGCAGTCCAAGGGGTCACAAAGAGTCAGACATGCCTGAGTGACTGAACTGAACTGAAATGAACTGCAGTTGCTGGGTGTAGTTTCCTAAAAATGTCAATTAGGTTGAAGATAGTGATTAGTATCATTCAAACCTTTTATCAAAAATACTGATATTTTGAACTGTGATGTTGGAGAAGACTCTTGAGAGTCCCTTGGACTGCAAGGAGATCCAACTAGTCCATTCTGAAGGAGATCCGCCCTGGGATTTCTTTGGAGGGAATGATGCTGAAGCTGAAACTCCAGTACTTTGGCCACCTCATGTGAAGAGTTGACTCATTGGAAAAGACCCTGATGCTGGGAGGGATTGGAGGCAGGAGGAGAAGGGGACGACCGAGGATGAGATGGCTGGATGGCCTTACTGACTCGATGGACGTGAGTCTGAGTGAACTCCGGGAGTTGGTGATGGACAGGGAGGCCTGGCGTGCTGCGATTCATGGGGTTGCAAAGAGTTGGACACGACTGAGCGACTGAACTGAACTGAACTGAACTGATATTTTGGTCTCATTTAAAAAAATTATTGACTGAAAAGAGATGTGTCTAATATTAATGATGGCTGTAGATTTGTCTTTTTTTCCCTGTAGATTCATTATTTCATATATTTTGAAGTTCTTTTGTAGGCCACATACATACTTATAATTGTAATCTCTTCCTGATATTTTGAACCTTTTATCAATGTCCTTAGTAGTATTCTTTGTTTTGATGTCTGTTTTTTTGATTTTATATAGTCACTCCAACTTTATTTTTGCATTGTATATCTTTTTTAGTTTTTCACTTTTTTTATTGAATGTCAGATTCTTCAAATTCTATAACGCTTTGCAGTTTTCGTAAAACTTCACATACATGATTTCATATAATCCCATGTTGTGCTGTGTTGTGCTTAGTTGCTCAGTTGTGTCCGTCTCTTTGTGACCCCATGAACTGGGGTGTGCCAGGCTCCTCTGTCCATGGGAGTTCTCCAGGCAAGAACACTGGAGTGGTTGCTATGCCCTCCTCCAGGGGATCTTCCCAACCCTGGAATTGAACCCAGGTCTCCCGTGTTGCAGGTGGATTTTTAATCCCATAATAATCAACCCCTTAAAGAAGTTTTTCAGTTTTTCACTTCTAATATTTCAAGTGCATTTTTTATAGATAACATATAGTTGCATTTTACTTTTATATATAGTTGGGCAATCTTTGTCGTTTAAAAGTTTCTCTTTGTTTTTTTGGCTGTGCTGCACACGTGGCATGAGAAATTCTCAGCCAGAGATCAAATCTGTGCCCCTTGCAATGGGAGTGCAGGATCTTAAACCATTGGACCACCAGGGAAGCTGCAATCACAGTGTTTTTGTTGGACTGTCTGGCCTATTCCCACTTAAAGTAGTTATTGGCATAATAGCTTTAGGTCTTCCATTTTGGCCCCCCCCCCCTTTTATTTTTCAGTTGGTCTTACTTGTGTTTTGTTCTCTGTTCTTCTTTTTCTGTTTGCTTCTGTGATAATCAGTTATTTTCTAGTTTTCCATTTCAGTTTTTTGATTGCTATGTCTTTCTGTATTACTTTTTTTAAGTGGTTGCTCTAAGGCTTACAACATACACCTTAAAATAACCCCAGTCAATTCAGAATTAATATTTGAATTACTTCAGGTAACATATGGCAATTTTGAAACAGTATATTTTTGTTTGCTATTTTATTGTATATAGCTCACGTGTGTATGCCATATATTTATATATAAATATGAATATAAATATACATATATATGAAGTATATATATATTTGTGTTCACCACATATTTGCTTCTGGGAGTCTTCATCCTGTTGATCTGAGCAGTTGCTATTTGATAGCACTTCCCTTCAGACTTCTCCTAGTAACTCTTTTCCCTTAGGGATTAATCCAATCCATTTTTATTTATTTGACAATGTCTTTCTTTTCTTTCAGTTTGAAGGATAGCTTTGTCGAATATAGAATTCTTGATTAACTTTTTTTTTCTTCTGCACTTGAAACATGTTATCTCAGTTTCTTCTGACTCCCAGAGTTTCCTGTAGGAAGTTAGTCTTTAGTTTTCCTATGGCTTCTCTGTGTGTAATGTATATTTTCTGACAGCTCTGAAGAACTGCCATTTTTCTTTGACTTTTCGGACTGTGATATTTGACTATGATGTACTGAGGATGGTTTCCTCTGTGTTTATTCTGCTGTGAGATTCACTGAGTGTTTTAGTTTTAAAAATTAATGTTTTCCCAACAAATTTGGAAAGTTTTCAGACATAAAATTTTTTTGTCTTTCCCTCCTTGTCTCTCTCCTTCTGACACTCCCATCACACCTACTTGGATTATCTCATATTGTTACTGGAGTTTTGTGAGGTATTGCTATTTTTTTTATTAAATTCTTTTTGTTTGTTTGTTTGATTTGCAGCTAGGACAGTTTTTATGGATCTATCATCAAGTCCACTTATTATTTTCTCTCATTTCTTGTCCACTTTTCAGCCAATTTAGCTTTTTTTAATTTTAGTAATTTGCATTTCAACTCTATGGTATCTTTTTGAAAAAAATAATTTCCACTTTTCTGTTCAGATTTCCTATCAATTATTGCCGGCAAACTTAAAAAAACATTCTTCTAACATATTTTCTGTTAATTTTTTGAATATATTTGCAGTAACTTTTTTTTTTTTTAATGTTTTTACCTGCTAAATTCAACATCTGGCCCAAATTAGCGTTGGATTCTGACTGTCTTTTTTCCTGAAGATGGGGGTTCACAGTTTTCATTCTTTGCATGACTAAGTTTTGACTGAAGCTAAATATTATAGATAATGGGATGAACTCTGGGTTCTGCCATGTTTAGTTGCCAGCCAGGGGTTTGTACAGTTTCCTCTGAATTTTGGTCTCCCTCCTTCTGAGGCTCTGTTGCTACTAAGATTTTCCCCCTTTAAATTTCCAGTTGCTTTCCAAGATTGAACCCAATCTCTGGCATCTTTAGCTAAAATGGGCGGTTGTTCTGCCTGCTGTATTTTAATAGCCATAGCTGTGGAGGTTGGGCAGAGCCATGGGTCAAATAGCCACAAACTGAAAATTCTTAACTTCTCCAGTTGCTCTTTTTAAAAATTAAATATGTGTGTTGTTTTTGCTTGTGTTTAGATGCTTTCTAAGATTTTTAAAGTCATCCTCATTTAAATTTCATGTAGTATTTTATAGTTGTTGTCTGTGGGGGCCTCATCATCATCTCACGTTTCCACCATTACTGGAAGTTGGCCCACATCTTTATAAAAATACTTTAAAATGAGTTATACACATTATGTCATGTTTCACTAAATATTTTATGTGCAGCATACAAAATGAGGACATTTTCTTAAAGTATCCACTGTAACATTATTATATTTAACAAAATTAACAATGAGTCATTATTAGCTCTTATTTCTGGTTCATATTTCCATTTCCCCAGTTGTCCCCAAAATGTCTCTTATGGTTAGTAAACCAGAATTCAGAAAAACCCACAGACTCCAGTTGTTATATCTTTTAAGTGCCTTATTTGGAAGTTTCTTCTCCCTACTTCTTAAATGACATTGAGTCATTGAAAAAAAATAAAGCAGGTTACTCTGTGGAGCATCCCGTATTCTAGATTTGTCTGGTTTTGTTTCACTGCTCTACTCTCTTATTTCCTATAAACTGAAAGTTAGAACTAAGGACTAGACTAGGATCAAGTTAAACTTTCTTGATAAAATATATGCCAGTGATATATCATTCATGATTCATACTGTGAAGGTTTAAACAGTGCCTGGTTATTCTGCTGGATTAGAGCAGGGGTCCCCAACCTCTGGGATCTAGTGCTTGATGATCTGAGGTGGAGCTGATATAATAATAGTAGAAATAAAGTACACAATAAATGTAATGCCCTCGACTCATCCTGAAACCACCCCATGCCCCCATCCATTGAAAAACTGTCTCCCATGAAACTGGCCCTTGGGGCCCGAAAGGTTGGGGGCCGCTGGCTTAGTGAGTTCAGGTGGTCTTCAGTTTCCTTTCTTCCAGACCCTTTCTTCAGAAGATGACTTGATCAGCCAACCTGGGAATCGCCATCTCACACAGAGCCGATAGGTTCATGTTAGAATCGTATTTTAACTCCCAGTTTGTAATTCATATCATCACCAAAATGAGAGATTATCCTTAAACTCTTCCTAGTTCAGACTGAATCCGTAAAATTCAAGGATGTCTAAATTGAAATGAATAATCTCAGTGAGTCACCTAAGTATGTCTATATACTGTCAAGTATCCTCCACTTTCTATCTCCTCTATAGCTATGCTTCGTAAGTCTGTAGCTTAGTGAAAAGTTTCAGGACAACTAAAAATACCCATGTAGATGATTAATGGATATACACTACTATATACAAAATAGGTAAACAAATTCAATACCTTGTAATAACCTAAAATGGAAAAGAATCTGAAAAATATATACATATATACACACACACACACATATATATATGAATCACTTTGCTATATACCCTGAAACTTATAAAATATTGTAAATCAACTTTACTTCAATAAAAAAATATCCCTATAAGACTAGAGTTACTGAAATTGATTCTGTTGACCTAGTATTCATAATGTGTTTGATGCCTGAATCAGAGAAAACTTTTTATATTATGCAGCTCAAGTCAGTTCCTATATATTAGATTATATCAGCTTGATTAAATTTTCTTCTATGTATCTCAACTGGCAGTCATTTCCATGGGCAAAATGAAGACCTTTGAATTATCTTCTTATTTGATTAGGACATGCTGTATTTTTTTAACCTCTTTCTCTCTCTTTTCTAAATCAAGATTTAGTCACGTTAATTAGAACTGGTAGACCCTACAGCCAAATTTTAAATCAAGCCAACAGTCTCATTTTTTGAAATAGCCATGGACGTTTGTATGGGGAAATCTTCCTTTATTACCACTCACTATGGTAGAAAGGAGCAGAGCAATTACTATTGCAGAGTAATTTAATACTGTTTTATTAACACAGCCTTTCATCTTAGTAAGGAGTTCTGGGATTCATGAGGATGTCCATTTTCTGTGAAATACTATCCCATTTAAATAGATTAATCCACTATCTATCGTTATAAAAACATAAAAAAATAAAGATGAACTAAAATTCAAGTATAAAGTGTAAGAATCAATTAACTTGCATCCTTTTAAAAAATATTATACTATTATCTTTAATAATTAGATACATTTTTCCTGTTTCTTACCTGAGCTATTGTTCTTTTTTATGCCAGGTACTTGACATGTTAGACTAGAGAAGAATTAAGTCTGAATTAAAACTTGATTAATGGTCCAAAATACTTTAGAGTTTAAATCATTTGGATGAAGTAAATTGTAGAAATGGATGTTTGTTTTTATGTAGTGAATGGCTCTTTTATCAGACATTATTTGGTGTTTAGGTTATAGTTTACTTTCTCTGCCCAGCAGATTTCCTGGAGAAATGGCATTGTAGGCATTTTAGAGAACTTACATGAATGAACATTCTTTTGCAGTGCTTTCTTTGTAAAAGTAGCATACAAACATAAACTTTTCTCATAATACTTCCTTCTTTTAATTGCAACTATTACTTCTACCAGGGAGAAGTGAAAAATTAAATCACAGAGAAACGAAAGAACTGTCTTTTAAAAGCAGATAGTCTTTAATTCAAATGAATATTCATTTTATTCTTCATATCGGAGTACTCCTTTATTCCTCCAGATCAAAAGATTTGTGTTATGTTGTTTTCTGTATGTATTTTGCGTGCCTGTATTGCCATTTGTATGGAATAAACTTGCTCCATGGCATTAAAGACATTAAAAAAAAGCCACATCCATTTATCTTTCTGATTTTCAAATAAAACTGGGCTCAGGATCCATTTAACTAACCATAATGTTTTCAGTGCTCAGAATCACATTCTTCTCAGCCTCTGATTTCCCACAGTAGAAGGAGGTAGCTCTCAGCTTCAGTCTGTGTGTGTGTGTTTGTGTGGGCGTGCATGCACTCATGTGTGTTAGTTGCTCAGTCATGTCTAACTCTTTGTGATCCTATAGAGTGTAGCCTACCAGGCTCCTCTGTCCATGGAATTCTCCAGGCAAGAATACTGGAGTGGGTAGCCATTCCCTTTGCCAAGGGATCTTCCTGATCTAGGGATTGAACCTGGGTCTCCCACATTGCAAGCCAGTTCTTTATTGTCTGAGTCACCAGAGAAGCCCCAATTTGGGAGTCCCACTTTAATCCTTTCCTGGCTGCCTGCAGTGGATTGTCAGGAAGCAGGGTGGAGCCGACCTGACCCCATCTTGACTTGCTGTCCATCACCGAATGGGCATTTAGGCATTTTTTTCTTTCCCTCCACCCAGGAGTCCTAGCTACGAGTGGTCACGATGAAGATGAGGATTAAGAAAGCTTTTTCTGTTGGATCAGGAGAGCCTCTCTTATTTTTTCAAGACTCCTAGACTATAAATGGCATGTTGAAATCAAGTCCCACCACCCCCAACCCACCCACCCAACTCTGAGTTACGCTGCTGAGTTTATGATCAATCTCTCTATCCAAAACTTTATTCTTCTTGTTGTGTCCCTGTTCCCCTCAGGATTGGGGAGTATCAAACACAAGGGGGAGACTGAAACCAAGCAGGATACTGTGGGGTCCTCCCAGGGACAAAAGCCCCTTTGTGTCCCCAATTTCTTGTTTGTAAAAAAGAATGGCTTTAATCTCCTAGGCTTTCCTCTCTGAAGATGCCTGCCTGCCATTGTCTGAAAGCTTGTGCTTCCTCTTCCCTTTTTGCTGAGTCATGAGGACATTTGCCAAGGCTGGCAGGCTCTAGTACTTATTGCCTGGACTTCTTAGGTACACACACACACAGGGACCTTTCTTAGAGTTGTTACAAGCCCCGGAAGGGCTGTGTACACAAGGTAGAGTCCTTGGGAGACCCTGTCCTCTCTAGTGGGCATCCAGTTATTTCTGAGTTCAGATCTCTACTTTCTTCATGTCTGCAGCTCTGCTCATCTTAGAGGAGAGCTTGTATTAAACCTTGTATATAGCTGTTATGAAATGAGTTTTGAGAATAATCCTTAATTACCTGGGAAACTAACACTTCGAGAACACAAAGCTCTGGGTTTTGTGCCAATGCCCAGTATGGGGAAAAAAGTCGTTTACCTATCTTCGTTCTCTTGCTTTGGAGAAGGAAATGGCAACCCACTCCAATACTCTTGCCTGAAAAATCCCATGGATGGAGAAGCCTGGTAGGCTACAGTCGATGGGGTCGCAAAGAGTTGGACAGGACTGAGCGACTTCATTTCACTTTCTCTTGCTTATATATATGTATTTATTGATGTTACTATTCTCTGATACTTTTCACTTCCTGTATTATGTCTCCTTTTCATCCCAGCTCACTTCCTTTCTGTCTTCCCCTTCTATTTCTTCTCCAAAGAAAGCAGTAATGGGCACAGCAGGTTGACATCATTGAGAAGGAATGGAAACGTTATCTGTCTGATGTCTCTGCTGATTTAAAGGGGAGTTATGCCCATTTTGGGCTTCCCTGGTGGCTCAGTGGTAAAGCATATGCTTGCAATGCAGGAGACCCGAGTTTGATCCCTGGGTTAGGAAGATCCCCTGGAAAAGGGAATGTCTACCTACTCTAGTATTCTTGCCTAGAGAATTCCATGGCTAGAGGAGCCTGGCTACAGTCCACGGGGTCTCAGAGTTGGACATAACTGAAGTAACCTAGCATGCATATATATGCCCATTTTCCTAGGAGCAATAAAGTTGGATGTATCCAGATGGGACCCCAAAACCACTTATTGTGAAGTACTAAATATAATAGTTGAGAAATGTATAATGCCAGTACAATGGAATGTTCTTTACTTTCCCTTTTGCAGATTCATTTTGTTTCTGTTTTTCAGCTTGTAACAAACATCACCTGAACCTTGAGGTAAAGATGAACTTTGTTTTATCTCCCTGGATTAAGGAGAAGGCTAAAGGGAGCAGTACCTACCTAAGTGGAAATGTTTTTCCGTGGGAGGGGCGGTTACCCTCTAAATTCTTAGAACATTTGGGGAGAAAAAATCTATTGAATCACAGTGAAGGCTGGAGCAGGATTGAGATTTATCCATAAATTGGAATGGAAAAATTCCTGGCAGGGCTGCCAAGGCTGGAAAATCACAGATTTACATTTCTTTATCCACGAAAGGTCAGGGAGTTTGTTTATCCCCTGGATAATTAGTGTGCATCCTCTCAGACACCTCCCACACTTGGTGATCTTTCAGGCTGCCCTTCCTGCACTGGTCTTCAACCCCCTAAATATTCCCCCTGCCCTCACCTGCCGAGGCCTCTGGGGAGTATCCCCCAGGTCACGCTGGCCTGCTGTGGGCCTCCCTTTCCACAGGCACTCAGGGGGCCCTGTTTGCCCTAACTGTAGATGTTTCAGGCATAATTTTCCCAAGGATGTGCTCTGGGGGTCACGTCATTTCTCTGGTGGTGTGAAAAAGGTTATGGGCTGTGCGCCACGCTGTACCCCACACTTGGCAAGTGGTCAGCCGTTCTCATGGTCAAGGGGACCTGTCCCCTGCATCACTGGGTGTAGAGGGAACTCTGTGATGATTTCTGTACAAATGATTTACATGCCTCTCGAAATAAGATATCTCGTGTCTTTTGCCTCATAATGATAGGTTTAAAGGATGGAGGAGCAGGGGAGAAGTCAAGGTGACTATTTCCGATGGTCATTACTTTGTTCATAAAACAACCTATAAATTTGCCAGTGTTATTACAGGCTAGTTGGTTTAAGCCATTGCAGCCTCTTAGGGGTGCCTGGGGTGAAGGGCAATATTTCTTCCATCTCACAGAGCATCCATGGATTAGTTCAGGAGAGGTAAATAAGAAGGATATTCAGAGTACCCCACAGCAGAAGCAATTTCCCTAGACGAGGGCAAGGAGCTTATTTAGGGAGCTGTTGGTTTTTGTGAAAATCCTCTCTTTATACATTAGTTATGAGAAGAGGAGTTAAACTTGAATGTTCAGGAATGAAAGAGTCTAGTTGCTTGCAGAAAAGGCTCAGGATAATTAAAGATGCAGCATTTCCACCCTTGTGTGCAAGAGAATGTTAGCGAAGCAAGTGGCAATATCATAGACAGGGCTTAATAATTTGACGGGGTTTACCAGTGCTGAGATGACAGAAGAGGGGAAATAACGTTGGCTGCAAAAGGAGGAAACAAAGACTGTCTTGGGAAGGCATTTTTAACTCATGCTATTCCCTAGTGAGATTGCATGAATATCTAGAAATGGGCAGATGCCCCTAAGAGTCTTATCAGAAGCTTACACATATATGTAAACATGTATAATACAAAGAGATATAGCTAAAACTACATGTTCCAATAATTTTAAAAGGGCAAGAAAAGGGAGAAAAGAGAAAAATATCATTGAGGACAAAAAGCAAAATAACCTAACACTAGGTCTAAATCTAGACATCACACACACATTCAAATACACACATGCACACACACACATACACACATATTCACACACATATACACACACCACACACATACATACATATTCATATACACACATATACCCACAGACACACACACATAGAAACACATGCACACACATAAACACATACATTCACACATTCACACATAAACACATATGTACACACACACACATAAGCACACACACATACACATATGCACACACACATAAACACACACATGGCATTATCTCTTGCATTAATTTGTCAGGTAGTTTTGGCTGTGTTTCTTCCCCTGATAGAGTTCCATTTCTATGTTTATGGAACGAAATTCATCCTGCTGGCTCTTGACCTCACTGAGGGGTGGAGGGTTAATTAGATCGTACACTGGTCCTGACTATCAGCTTTCCAGAGTGCAGAACCAGACTGTATTTTCCACTCCAGACTATAAGACCATATGAGACAGTGGACCCGGGACGCTGTGCTTTCCTTCTCCAGCCCTCAAGCTTCACCCGGGATGTTTAGCTCTGACACTGCAGTTCCTGTCCTCAGCCGTAACTCTCTTCTGATTTCTAAGAATTAACTTGGACTTTGGAATTGTGACTGAGGTGTCGTCTATTAGTTGATGGTGATAGATTCCTTTTATATTGAGACCAGAGAATTTACTGGCAAGCCTCTGAGAGGGCAGGCAAGAAAAAGAAAGAATGTGCTGGAAAATAGAAGATAGTAACACATCCCCCGGAGTATCCAACATGCAGAAGTGAGATAGGACCCAGGAGTAATAGCGTGCAGAATAACAGGAGTCTCCAGGGAGGACTCTGAATCGCTGCAATTAGCATCAGTGTGTGTGTCTTAGTCGCTCATTTGTGTCATATTCTTTGTGACCTCATCGACCGTAGCCTGCCAGGCTCCTCTGTCCATGGGATTCTCCAGGCAAGTATACTGGAGTGGGTTGCCATTCCTTTTTCCAGGGGATCTTCCCAACCCAGGGATCAAACTTGGGTCTCCTGCATTGCAGGCAGGTTCTTTACCAACTGAGTCACCAGGGAAACCTGATTAGCATCAGTAGGACTAAGAAAAATGACCTTTACAAAGGAAAGGTGGCTTGTGATTTCCCATTGTTTTGCTGTGAACTCCCTTTAGCTTCTTTATCAGTTTACTTTTCCTGGGTCTGGAAGGTTCAGGGCTGGACAGCTTTCCTCCCTGCAGTGGTGCTGAAGGGTTGAGTCATGAGCCACAGACTCTAGGGAAGAACTACCTCATTTTCAAGGGGACCTCAAATAATTTAGTTCAGCAAAATACCATTCTGATCGGCTAGCTCAAAAAAGTGCTGCTGAGCTGGCAATAATTCATCTGCTTCCTTGAACAGCTACCATTGAAATTGCATTTGAACACTGAAAACAAATATGCTTTCAGTGTAAGTCCAAAATCTTTTAATTCACCCTCCAAGTTCCAGAGCAGATAGATACTGCATTGCGGCTCTCTTGTTCTTGCAGAGAAGCTCTGTTGGCTGGAGGCTGGGAGGGGAGGGGCCGCAGTAAAAGAGCTTGTTTTTAGCTCCACTCAGCAGATCCCTCAGCTCCAGGATATAATGAGTAAAGTGTCCTCAACTAAACGTGGGTGGACAGAGTTGACAGGGGAGAGAAGGCTAGGTTCACAGGTACTAATGAAATAAGGTTTGCTTGTCTTCATTTACAGAGTAGGCAATGGCACCCCGCTCCAGTACTCTTGCCTGGAAAATCCCATAGATGGAGGAGCCTGGTAGGCTGCAGTCCATGCTAAGGGTCAAACACGACTGAGTGACTTCCCTTTCACTTTTCACTTTCATGCATTGGAGAAGAAAATGGCAACCCATTACAGTGTTCTTGCCTGGAGAATCCCAGGGAAGGGGTAGCCTGGTGGGCTGCAGTCCATGGGGTCGCAGAGTTGGACACAACTGAAGTGACTTAGCAGTAGCAGCAGTATCTTCATTTATTCGTTAAAAAAATCAAGTGTTTTATCAAGCAGTATATTTTCTTCAAAGAGTCGACACTTTTTTTGATATTCTGGAGAATTCATAAAATAGATTCATGGTGCCAGATGGAGTCTCCCCATTCCCACAGGCTCTGCCTCACTGCAACGGGTGGATGTGCCATGTCTTGGCCACTATCGCTGGCTGGAGACATTTATGACAGTAGTGTCCATGCATGCATACATTCACCCATGCATTCTCCATGCATTTACTGAATATTCCCAGCACATTCTGGGTACCAGAAATGCAGGTAAACAAGACCCAAATCATCAGCTGCAACAATAGCTTCTTCATCCTCCTCAAACCATAGTTCTCACATGTGTCTGGAACGCCTCTTGTCGTCTTTCTCCTTCTTTCATCCCTGGGGCCCCACGCTGGCTTCAAGGCAGTGTGTGTATTCTGGTCAGCCCCTGCTATTTCACATCACTTCTCTGTCATTTTTTGCTCCTAAATTCTACTTACTAAGAGTGGAGCACACACAAGACATACAAGCATCTTCTCTCTTGTTAAAACTGACTTGTGATTTTGGTACTCCTATGATCCTCATTTTATAGGTGGAAACCACGAGGTAAAGTGACTTGCTAAAGGTCACTTGGCTAGTGAAAAGCAGACCTGAGATTCCAAATCAGGTCTTGGCTTCTTGCCAGAGTCCTCAACCGCTTCACCTGCTGTCCCCAGCTGGTCTGATGATGCATTGGTTCTGGCTTGGAGAGACCAGAACCCAGCCAGCAACTGCTGGGCTCCTTATCTAGGCATCAAAGCCTCATCTGAGGTACCTTATTTTACATTTTGAGCTCCTTAGGAACAGATCCTTTCAGTTTTTCCATGGCAGTAGTTTGGTCTTACAGGGCGTGCGTCTCTACTTCAGGACAGTCTGCCAAAGGCATGCCTTCTCCCCCACCCCCTTCAGCGAATTGTGTTATCTGATGCTTGTATTAGGGTGTCATCTACTTAAGGAAGTTATGATGGTTTTCTCCTAATTCTGCTTTAGTGAGCCGGTGCTATTTCCCCTTTAATGGTAATAAAGAGAACCACATTCACGCAGAATCTACTGTATGAGACTGGTGGTTTTTCACAACAGTACATGGCCTCTGAAAACTATGCCTCGAGTTTAAACAGAGAAGCCTTGACTATAACTCCAAAAGGAGGTTTGTCTGGGAAAAAGTTGTTGTGCAGCAGAGAGCAGTCTGAAAGAGGCTTTTTGATGAGCTTTTGTTCTAGCCTGTTTAACAGCGTAAGGTTTAGAGAAGCCTGTGTGAGTTCACTTTTTGCGTTTGAGTCCAAAGACTGAATCCATTAAAGGTCTCTCTTGAGCCTGCCGTGAATTTCAGGGCTCCTAGGAGAATGCTCCAGGCTCACTTAACTGGTTTGAAATCGCATGGCCTCAGGCTACACCGTCTTTATTTGGAGCAGAATGGGAGCCAGGGAATTAGTTCAAAAGCCACAACCGCTTTTTCCCTTTACTGTCTAATTTCTGTGGTTCCGTGTTGGTTGGCTTCACACCATTTGCAAAATTTTAAGAACCATTCCAGAAGACATTGGTCATGCCGTTAGAATGAATATCTTTCTGTCACTTTCTCTTCTGTTTTCACGTTTGCATCCTTGCCATCCATACGTATGTGGTTTGGACTTTGGAAATTTAGAGGCTTGAAAAAACACTGCAGGCCTTCTCTCCAGCCCCAGATGGAACTCGTGTTTGTTTTTGCTTGTGGTTTGGGTGGTGTGTGTGTGTGTGTGTGTGTGTTGGTGGGGGAATGGGGGGAGAGAGAGAGAGAGATGATAGAAAACAGAGAAAGGGAGGGTTTTGGTGCATGATAGCCAGACGTGCAGAGAATATCAGTGTTCTCGGCAGAAGGGCATTCACATGGTAGAAAACAGAATGAGACTATGGAGGGCGATATCTGTGCCAACAGGATTAAATCACAGGCTCTATGTAATAATAGCACCTGCCCCAGGAAGCACAGCAGGACCCACTGGGCTTCAGCTCCACTCTGAGCAGGTTTGGAGGCGGGCTGCTCGTACTCAAAGCCTGTTGCTGCCTTTTGATGTGAAACAAGAACTAGTCAGTTCTGCTCAGTTGGTCAGCAAGAGCAGCAGCAGATAGAAAGGGGTGGCCTAGGCAGTGACTGATGGTGGAGTCACAGGGCTGGGTGCAGACCCTGTAGAGGAGGAAGGGGTTAGGGGGGAGGGGGTTGGGGGGAGGTGGCTGGAGACCTGCTGTCTTGACTGTGGATGTAGAATGTGACGCCAGGAGAGTGTCTGGGCTCCAATCCCAGCTCTGCACTGAGGATGATGGTGTGACTCTGAATGACTTAACTCCTCAGCTTCTGAATCCTCATTTATCAGAAAGTGATAATAAGACTTTCCATACTGTTCATGTTCATGGGGTTCTCATGGCAAGAATACTGGAGAGGTTTGCCATTCCCCCCTCCAGTGGACCGTGTTTTGTCAGAACTCTCCACTATGACCCGTCCGTCTTGAGTGGCCCTGCATGGCATGGCTCCTAGCTTCTTTGAGTTACCCAAACCCCTTTGCCACGACAAGGCCGTGGTGGATATGAGCCTGAGCAAACTCCAGGAGACAGTGAAGAAGTGGGAAGCCTGGTGTGCTGCAGTCCATAGGGTTGGAAAGAGTTGGACACTACTGAGCACAGCACAGCAGAGCAGCCTAAAATCATACTGCTGCTGCTAAGTCATGTCAGTTGTGTCCGACTCTGTGTGACTCCATAGATGGCAGCCCACCAGGCTCCCTCATCCCTGGGATTCTCCAGGCAAGAACACTGGAGTGGGTTGCTATTTCCTTCTCCAATGCATGGAAGTGAAAAGTGAAAGTGAAGTCACTCAGTCGTGTCCGACTCTTAGCGACCCCATGGACTGTAGCTTTCTAGGCTCCTCTGTAGATTATTAAAAAAAAAAAAAAAATCAAAGGGTAAATACACCATAAGTGAGCCGAGCATATGCAAGGCTAGGCTTCCGGGAGCCCTTGATGAGCAGGCTGCTGTCCATGGTCTCAGGAGCTGTTTTGCTCCTTTCTCCTTGGCCTTCAGAGCTCATTGCACCCAGTGAAATGGAATCCAGGACACCAACCCTTCCAGGCAATAAAGGGGACAGAGGACAGACCTGGGTCTGAAGGAAGAAAAGAAATCTAATCCTTCCAACACAGTTTCAGCAGACGAAGCGTGCAAAGGGGGCTGGGGAAGGGAGCAGCCTGCTGTCTCCATTCTCAGAGCCCCTGGGTGAGGGAGGGCCTCAAGGGAGGCCCTCCGGATACCGTGAAGCTTCTCTCCCCAGAACTCTCAAGTTTCTTATATAAGTAACTCAAGAGTCTTCAGATTTTGAAGACCCTGGTTTCTCTGTTACTGGCAGCATGACTCAAGCTCTGCCGAGTTTAATGGGCACTTTAAGCTCCTTCATTTCCAACTGTCAAAATTGTTTTCCAACCTCTTGTTTTGTTTAGCGATTACTCTCCCACGTAAAGTTTGCTTCAGATGGAAGGACAGAGAAGTAACATTGGTTTGCCTGAGTCTGAGCTGAGGTGATGAAAAATCTGTGGCTTTGATGTGAATACTTCTGGAATCTGGAAAGGCAGTAAGGGCTCTAGTTAGTGGTCAAACTGAACAGTTACTTCTGAAATCAAGTGAATGGAGTCTTGAAAGTGCAAAGCAGCCCCGATACACAAAATTCAGTCTTAAAGAGGTGTCTTTTCAACTGACTGCTGAGCTCTGTGAGTTCATTTTCATGTCTGTCCCCAGGCTCCTCTCATATTTTCTTGCCTGAATTTCTTGACTGCTTCATCTCTTCACTCACTCACCCATACATCCATCATCCATCCATCTATTCAGTGACTTGATTGCACTCCTGTTATGAGCCAATCAGGGCTTCCCAGTTGGCCCTGGTGATAAAGAACCCGCCTGCCAATGCAGGAGATAGAAAAGACGCTGGTTCCATCCCTGGGTTGGGAGGATACCCTGGAGTAGGGCATGGCAACCCACTCCAGTATTCTTGCCTGGAGAATCCCATGGGTAGAGAAGTCTGGCAGGCTGTAGTCCATAGGGTCACAAAGAGTCTGACACAACTGAAGCGACTTAGCGTGCACACGTGCAATGAGCCTGTCACCACCTAGATTTGGGGAATATTTGGTGAATTGTCTTGGAGCTGGCAGATCCTCACAGCTATCACCAGTCTGTACTTCTTCCATCATTTTCATTCAAGTACCAGCCCCTTTCTCGGCTAACTCCTGTACTGTTCCCTGCTAAACTTGTCTCCTAGTATCAAGTTAGCAGTTTCTTTCTTGTTCCCACAACCACCCTGACATGTATAATTGCTGAATCCCATTTCGCCAAGCACCAACTTTTTTGTGTGGTCAGAGTAGAGCTCAGCCCCTGGAGATGGGGGTGGGTGCGTTGGGATAATTGTAAGGTGCAAGAATGTAGTTTTGTGTTTGACATGGGGACCAGGGAACCTGAAGATGACTGATAAGTTCCCTTAACCTCATGGAAAATCACAGTTGGAAAACCCTAAGAGGTTACCTTATCCAGCTTCCTGGACCTCAGAAATCTCTGCAATGTTTATATCGGATCATGAGCCTTTTCTGTAATATTTCTCAGGATAGAAAGTTCATTCAGCAGCACACTTTGGGATTCATCTTACCTATTATAAAGTTCTTCCATGTATTCTCACCAATATCTTCCTTTTTATTAGAATAACCTCAATACTTTGGTCCTTGTTTACTCTCCCAATGGAAGCAACAAGAATATCCAATTTCTTTTCCATATTGCAACTGAATTACTGTGGATTTTTTCATTTGTAAGTAATGCAAACCCTACCTTAACTGGCCTAAGCATAATGGGGGACTTACTAAGAAAGATGTAGAGTTTTGCTATGGTACCCAAGACAGAAATGCACAAATGCGTTAGGCTTGAGGAATGATCTGGAAGCAGAGACTCAAAAGCACCAAGATTCTTTCCAAGTGTTTCATCTCTCTCGCTCCCTCTCCCTCTCTCCTCCATTTTTACAGGCAGATTCTTTACCCTCTGAGTCACCACAGAAGCCCAAATGTTAGATGCTCAAAGTCATAGTTAAACAAATAGGATTATAATATATTATTGTAGGGAAAGGATGTTTTGATCCACATTTCCTTTTAAAATAAACAAGCAAGCACATACTTCCTCATTTTGGCTAAAGAGGTTAAATGCCCCACAGTGAACTCACAAAGCAAACTCAGTTTGTTATTTTTTTTAATCATTCAAATAACAAATATTTGACTGCAGCAATATTTGTCATATTTCTCCCAAATTTTATCACCAGGTTATATATCTCCAGTTTCTCCAAACTTTCCTCAAATGATAGCTTCCATGAAGACTATTTCCCTATCTTCCCTATCTGTTGTTTTTTTTTTTTAACTTTTCAAAATTTTATCCTTAAAAACATGGCTTCATTGGAACAGATGTATTTGATCAGTATGGAGTTAAGGTCATCTGGTCAAAAGTTGGAGTCCCCCTTGGAGATACCTTCTCTTGGAACTTACCACTTCACCTAACCTGAAAGTTTCCATCACTCAAGAATTATGATCCCAAAGAAATTTTTCTGTATAGAGAACTCAAGATGAAAGACTGAATAATGACATTGGCCAAGGACGGTCTGAATCCAAACCAAAGTGAAATCTTATTAATAATATAACTGAAAAATTTGCCCTGAGAACATTGAGCTATTACTTATACCAAGCTTTTAGAGACATATTGTCTCGTTTAGTAGTTAAAATTCATGAGCTACAAATAGTAAATGCATACAGCAATTTTTTTTCTTTATATACTATTTATCTCTTATATAGCGATACTTAAGTGGTACTTTAAAAATTACTTTATGTTTTGTAATTGGTTTAAGCTTCATTATTTCCTAAAATAACAAGATTACCTTTACCACTGCATTGTTTAATAAACCATTTATTTAGAACCAACTAAAGACATATATAAAAGGTATTATGCCAGGTACTGAGGCTTTGGAAGTGAATATGACTTTTGAATCTCAGGAGTTTATGACCTAATAATGCACCTCTATATGCATGCACACACATTGTAGTTAAGGGTGTGTCTCAGGCTTACCTAGGGTAGCTGCAAAAATCAGAGGACAACAAATACAATTAAAGGGCATTATGGAGGCTTCCCAGGTCACGCTAGTGGTAAAGAACCTGCCTGCCAGTGCAGGAGACGTAAGAGACAAGATTTTGATCCCTGGGTTGGGAAGGTCCCCTGGAGGAGGGCACAGCAACCCACTCCAGTATTCTTGCCTGGAGAATCCCATGGACAGAGGAGCCTGGTGGACTACAGTTTATGGGGTTACAAAGAGTTGGACATGACTGAAGCAACTTAGCATGCATGCACACAGAGAACAGTGAATGACCTTCCAGGCATGCTGACCTTGAGGTCCCCGTGGGCCTCTTGGTGGAGATGTTTAATAGGTATTTAGATTTTAAAGAGAAGATTTAGAGAGAGAACTCTAACCTAGAAATGTGACTCTAGGCTCTACAAACTAGCTAAGTCATTATCCTGTTTGTTGTGCATTGGAATCCACTCCTAGGCTCTTCTCTGGAAGGCCAGTGGTTAAAACTTAGCCTTCTAGTGCAAGGGCTGCAGGTTCAATCCTTGTTTGGGGAGCTAAGATCCCACATGCCTCATGGCCAACAAATGGAAGCAGTTCGGTTCAGTTTGGTTGCTCAGTCCGGTCCAACTTTCTGTGACCCCATGGACTGCAGCACGCCAGGCTTCCCTGTCCATCACCAACTCCTGGAATTTACTCAAACTCATGTCCATCGAGTTGGTGATGCCATCCAACCATCTTATCCTTTGTCAACTCCTTCTCCTCCTGCCTTCAATCTTTCCCAGCATCAGGGTCTTTTCCAATGAGTCAGCTCTTCGCATGAGGTGGCCAAAATATTGGAGTTTCAGCATCGACATCAGTCCTTGATGACTATTCAGGACTCACTTCCTTTAGGATGAACTGGTTGGATCTCCTTGCAGTCAGTCCAAGGGACTCTCAAGAGTCTTCTCTAGCACCGCAGTTCAAAAACATCAATTCTTCGGCACATAGCTTCCTTTATAGTCCAACTCCCACATCCATACATGACTACTGGAAAAACCATAGCTTTGACTAGACAGACCTTTGTCAGCAAACTAACATCTCTGCTTTTTAATATGCTGTCTAGGTTGATCATGGCTTTTCTTCCAAGGAGCAAGTGTCCTTTAATTTCACAGTCACCATCTGCAGTGATTTTGGAGCCCAAGAAAATAAAGTCTGTCACTGCTTCCAATGTGTCCCCATCTATTTGCCATGAAGTGATGGGACTGGACCTAGACAGTATATTAAAAAGCAGAGACACTACTCTGCCAACAAAGGTCCATCTAGTCAAAGCTATGGTTTTTCCAGTAGTCATGTATGGGTGTGAGAGTTGGACAAAGAAAGTGGAGCACTGAAGAATTGATGCTTTTGAACTGTGGTGTTGGAGAAGACTTTTGAGAGTCCCTTGGACAGCAAGGAGATTTAGCCAGTCCATCCTAAAGGAAATCAGTCCTGAATATTCATTGGAAGGACTGATGATGAAGCTGAAACCCCAGTACTTTGGCCACCTGATGCTGAGAACTGACTCATTAGAAAAGACCCTGATGCTGGGAAAGATTGAAGGCGGGAGAAGGGAGGACGACGTAGGATGAGATGGTTAGTTGGCATCACTGACTCAATGGACATGAGTTTGAGTAAACTCTGGGAGTTGGTGATGGACAGGGAGGCCTGGTGTGCTGCAGTCCATGGGGTCGCAAAGAGTTGGACATGACTGAGGGACTGAACAGAACTGAACTAATGGGACTGGATGCCATGATCTTAATGTTCTGAATGTTGTGTTTTAAGCCAACTTTTTCACTCTCCTCTTTGACTTTCATCAAGAGGCTCTTGAATTCTTCACTTTCTGCCATAAGGGTGGTGTCATCTGCATATCTGAGGTTATTGATATTTCTCCCGGCAGTCTTGATTCCAGCTTGTGCTTCTTCCAGCCCAGCGTTTCTCATGATGTCCTCTGCATATAAGTTAAATAAGCAGGGTGACAATATACAGTCTTGACATACTCCTTTCCTGATTTGGAACCAGTCTGTTGTTCCATGTCCAGTTCTAACTGTTGCTTCTTGACCTGCATACAGATTTCTCAGGAGGAAGGTAAGGTGGTCTGGTATTCCCATCTCTTGAATAATTTTCCACAGTTTGTTGTGATCCACACAGTCCAAGGCTTTGGGGTGTCAATAAAGCAGAAATAGATGTTTTTCTGGAACTCTCTTGCTTTTTCGACGATCCAAAGGATATTGGCAATTTGATCCTAGTCAACAAAAGAGTAGCCATCCTAATCAACAAAGGGTCTGAAATGCAGTACTTGGATGCAGTCTCAAAAAGGACAGAATGATCTCTGTTCATTTCCAAGGCAAACCATCTAGTATAATAGTAATCCAAGTCTATGCCCCAACCAGTAATGCTGAAGAAGCTGAGGTTGAATGGTTCTGTGAAGACCTATGAGACCTTCTAGAACTAACCCCCCCAAAAAGAAGTAGAAGCAATGCTGTAACAAATTCAGTAAAGATTTTAAAAAAGGTCCACATCAAAAGAAAGAAATCTTAAAAAAAAAAGAACCCCCTTCAGGGCTTCCCTGATGGGTCTAAACACTGGAAACCTGTAATCAGTGTGATATCTTGCCTTTTACTGGTACCAGCATACCCAGAAGTTTCTTACTTACCAGGAAAACACTCATCTCACCATGCATTCATTGCCTCCCAGGGAAAATGCTGGATGTAGCTCACACTGGGATAACAGACTTGGAGACCAGGTAGTCAGAGTGGTTACACTGGGTCTGATTTGTACCAGGAATTGGATAAGAGTCTTCACTTTGAAGTCTCTCCTAGAGACACTGCAGCATGAACAAGCAGTAAAAACTGTGTTTTAAAAATTTATTGTCAAAAACCTTAGAAACTTAATAAAAAATTCCGGGAAATCACAAGCTTCTGGTGATGTGTGAGTCATCAGGAAGGAACGCTTGAGCCCCCGACCAGAGCTTGACTGTCTAATGATGAACGGTTATGTTTGCCTCCTGTCCACTGAGCTCTCAGACCCACAGTCAGTTGCCAAGCCTAAGTTAAATGACCTCGTAGGCAACTCTCATCTCATAGATAATTCTCATCTCTCCTTCTCTTCCTTTTAATTCCTTTCAATTACAATCTCAGCTAGAGCTTTCACACTAGATTCCTTCCTACCTTCCAAACCATTCCACACCTGACATGGCATTGATCTTAAATCACTGAACACAGTCCAGGCTGGCATTCAGGTTCCTCCACAGTGCACTCCCAGGCTGGCCTCCCAACTCCCTTTGTTCAACAGGTGTTACAACTAGAAGCTAGACTTTTTCTAAATACACATTGCCTTTTCCTTCCCTTGTATTTTTGCTCCTACTGTCTTTTCTGTTGTGCCTTTTCTCCATCTTTGTCCGTACCCTTCCACCTCCCCCACTGAGCCCTTACCTGTCTTTAGCAACATTCCTGAAAACTTCTTTTCTTAGGATGGACAGCCTTATCTCCTGAGTTGGAAACCCATTCTTTTAAAAGAAACTTTCTTATACAGCGATGTATGTAAAAATGTTTTCTCTACTCAAATATAAGCTCTTCTAGGACAGGAAGAGCTTTGTTTTATTCTTGTACCTTGTACTGTGCCTTCCACCCAGTAGGTGCTTATTAAGTGACCGTTGAATAAATAACTGAGGCCATAGGTCTTGAACCTTCTTGATTTAAAGTTTTTCCATTTTAGCATTTCTTGGAGCATCCCTCCTCTTAGGAACTAAGTTTGGCCAGAGGGGTTATGGTGATGAAGGTTCTGTTACAAGTGAGCCTTAACCTTTGTTTGGGGTACTGAAATTCAGTCATTTATTGGAGGATTTATTGACACTGCACTAGCCTCTGAGGTTACGGATCTATAGAAGACACACTCTGCCCCAGAGGACTCCAGGGTTAAAAGTGCTGTAATAAAAGCATGTTTGTAATGCTGAGGGAATCCTGAGGAGGGAGCTCTAACCTTGCTTGGAGAAGTAGGTAACGTATCAATAGTTTGTGTAACATTTCATTTGTTTGTCAATGCAGGTGTTTCCTTAGCATTCCCTTTACAAAATTTATTAAGTACCCAAATGCTATGTTTGCACCTGTGCCTAGCTGAAATTAGTTAATTTTTCCACAATTGATAGACATTTCCACAGTCTTCAAGAATCTTTAGGTCATCGTGTCAGGCATTATTCTAAGCACTTCATAGACAATATCTCATTTAATACTCATGACAGTCTTATGGAATACATATTGTTTTACATGGTTTTTCCAGTAGTCATGTATGGATGTGAGAGTTGGACCATAAAGAAGGCTGAGTAAGAATTGATGCTTTGAACTGTGGTGTTGGAGAAGACACTTGAGAGTCCCTTGGACTGCAAGGAGGTCAAACCAGCCAACCTAAAGGAAGTCAGTACTGAATATTCATTGGTAGGACTGATGCTGAAGCTAAAGCTCTAATACTGTGGCCACCTGATGCAAAGAACTGACTCACAGGAAAAGACCCTGATGCTGAGAAAGATTGAAGGCAGGAGGAGAAGGGGTCAACAGAGGATCCGATGGTTGGATCGACTCAATGGATGTGAGTTTGAGCAAACTCCAGGAGATGGTCGAGGACAGGGAAGCCTAGCGTGCTGAGTCCATGGGGTCGCAGAGCTGGACATGACTTAGTGACTGAACAACAAAGTCATAGGGAAGTAAATTAGTTTTTTATATTAATTGTCAGGACTGGGACTTAACATAGTTCTGCTTCACAGGGCAGAGTACTAACCACTGTCTGATCATGACAAGGTACAGGAGGCCTGCACAGTTCTGATTCCATATCCCACTTTCTTAACATTACAAGTTAATAATTTTGAAAGACAAATTTGAAAAAATTATGGAAAAATCATGACCAAACTTTGGCATTTAACTGTTTTAAAATTGACGAAAGCAAACCTAAATGGATAGCCAATCTTTAGGAGAAAAAATAGTTTATTTATTTATTTATTTATTTTTAAAGAGCACTTCAAGTACTATTTAAAGCACAAAACAATCAGTAAACTAAACCTTATCCATAGAATTCTGAGGTTTGTGAAAATATGAGATTCTTACAAATATGGGAGGAGAGAAGGAAGGAAAATGGCCATCACTTTTATTGCTTTAGTCACTTCTTGGACTGTTTAACATTTATCTTCTTAGAAACTGCTTAGAAATAGTATTTCTGCTTTTGCAAAAGCTTCACAATCACCATTTCATGCTCTCCTCCTTAAATACAGACTTGTGGGAAGTAAATCTTCAGTTATTAACATCAAGTCTCCGCAATTTGTGCTCCAACAGCTCAGAACCCTCCCACCCCCCATTTTTCCTCCTCTGAGGATCAATTTCCTAAACAGGGCTTGTTTATTCTTATATCTATTTTTTATATTTGGAGTACAGATTTATTTTAGAATCTCAAACATTATATCAACTTAATACAGAACAGGTTTGTGTATGGAATTTATACCCAAGGAGATTTAAGTAGTGTAAAGGAGCTTCTGAGACATTAGGTAACATACATATCTGCTTCTGGTTCTGGGCAGAGAGCTTCTAAAGCTGATGTAAATTCCTGCTTGATAAAAGCATTTGGAGGATCTTTTGTTGTAGTGAGGTGGCTCTGGATGGCTCCAGGGTGGGGGCTGGTCACCAGAAAGATGAAGCCATGATTGGAAGCTTTGCGTTTTTTTTAAAGTTATTTTTAATTGAAGGATAGTTGGTTTACAATAGTGTGTTTGTTTCGCCATTTATCAACATGAGTCAGCCATAGGTATACATATGTCCCCTTCCTCTCGAACCTCCCTCCCACTTCTGACCCCTTTCCACCCCTCTAGGTTGTCAGAGAATCCTGGTTTGAGTTCCCTGAGTCAGACAACAAATCCCCACTGTCTATTTTACATGTGGCAGTGTATATGTTTCCATGCTACTCTCTCCATTCATCCCACCCTCTCCTCCCTGCCGCCCCCATGTCCATAAGTCTGTTCTTTATGTCTGCATCTCCATTGCTGCTGTCCTGCAAATAGATTCATCAGTACCGTCTTTCTACTGCTGCTGCTGCTAAGTTGCTTCAGTCGTGTCTGACTCTGTGCGACCCCATAGACGGCAGCCCACCAGGCTCCACCGTCCCTGGGATTCTCCAGGCAAGAACACTGGAGTGGGTTGCCATTTCCTTCTCCAGTGCATGAAAGTGAAAAGTGAAAGCGAAGTCACTCAGTTGTGTCCAACTCTTTGTGACCCCACGGACTGCAGCCCACCAGGCTCCTCCGTCCATGGGATCCTCCAGGCAAGAGTACTGGAGTGGGGTGCCATTGCCTTCTCTGTACCATCTTTCTAGATTCCATATATATTTATTAAAATACAGTATTTGCTTTTTTTCTCTTTCTGACTTACTTCACTCTGTATAATAGACTCTCAGTTCATCTACCTCATTGACCTTGACTCAAGTGTGTTCCTTTTTATGGCCAAATAATATTCCATTGTATATATTTACTAAAGCTTCTTTATCCATCCGTCAATGGACATCTAGGTTGTTTTCCTATCCTGGCTATTGTAAATAGTGCTGCAGTGAACACTGGGGTCCATGTGATTTTTTCAGTTATGGTTTTCTCAGGATATACGCTCAGTGGTGGGATTGTTGGGTCTATGGTAGTGTCATGTCTAGTTTTGTAAGGAATCTTCCATAGTGACTGTATCAATTTACATTCCCACCAGCAGTATGAGAGGGTTCCTTTTTCTCCACACCCTCTCCAGCATTTGTTGTTTTTAGATTTTTTGATGATGGCCATTCTGACTGTTGTGAGGTGATATCTCACTGTAGTTTTGATTTGCATTTCTCTAATAATGAGTGATATTTAGCATGTTTTTATGTGTTTATTAACCATCTGTATGTAGAAGCTTGGACTTTTTAACTCCACCCCCCCACATTCTTCAGAGAGGGGAGAGGGGCTGGAAATGAAGTGAATAATTGATCACACCTATATGAAGAAGCTTCAGTTGTATGGAGCTCAGAGTGCTTCCATGTTAGTGAACACATACCCATATGGGGAGGGTGATGGGCTCAAACTCCATGGGACAGAAGCTCCTGCATTGGATTCCCCCAAGACCCTGTCCTGTGGATCTCTTCATCTGGCTGTTCACAATCCTTTAATAAATTGGTAAATGTAAGTAAGTATTTTCCTGAATTCTCCAAGAGGCTTTAGCAGAGTATCAGATCCAAGGGGAGGAGGTAATGGGAACCTCTGATTTGTAGCCATGTCAGGCAGAGATTGTGGATAACCTGGATGCTTACTCTTTGTCATTATCTGAAGTACGGGGTCAGTCTACTGAGGCTGAGCCCTTAACATGTGGAATCTGATGCTGTCTTTAGTAGACAGTGTCAGAATTAACTAGCTGGTGTCACAGAGAATTACTTGGTGTGGGAAAATCCCACGCATATTTGGTGTACAGAAGTGTAGAAGTGTTGTGAGTGTGAGAACAAAGGAGAAACCCAGGAGGATTACTGGAGATTTTTCCCTACACAGAGCTGTAGTTCATAAGCATTCTGGGTACTAAACATGAAATATCAAGACTAGTAGGTAAATTGAATAATTCCTAATTCAAAAAAAAAAAAAAAAGAGTAGTAGGGTGCTAGGCATAAAGCTTGTGTAAGTGTCTCTATTCCAGATCCCAGAAATAAACCCATGCATAGATGGCCAACTGGTCTTCAACAAAGATGCCAAGAACTCACATGAGGAAAAGACAGTCTCTTCAACACATGGTATGGAAAAACTGGATATTCATGTGCAAAGAAGAAAATAAACCCTGATCACATACACACCACTCACAAAATTGATTTGAAATTGATGTCAAGACCTGAAGCTGTAAAACTACTAGAAGAAAACATAGGGATTAAGTTCCTCAACATTGATCTTGGCAATGGGTTTTGGATGTATACCAAAAGCACGGGCAACAGCAGCAAAGATGGGACTGAACCATTTCAAAACCTTCTTCACAGCAAAAGAAACAATCAGTTGTGTGAAAAAGCAGTCTACAGAATGGGAGAAAATATTTGCAAACCATCTATGTGATAAGGGGTTAGTATCTAAAGTAAATAAGGGACTTATGTAACTCAATGCCCAAAATTAATCTGATTAAAAAATAGGCAGAGGACTTAAGTAGACATTTTTTCAAAGAAAACATATAAATGGCCAATAGGTACATGAAAAGATTGTCAGCATCACTAATCATCTGGGAAATGCAAATTAAAACCTCAGTAATGAGATATCACTTCATACCTGTTCAAATGACTATCATCAAGAAGACAGGAGCTATGTGTTGGTGGGGAAGAAAAGGGAACCCTTATGCACTGTTTGTTGGAATGTAAATTGGTGCAACCACTGTGGAACAGTATGGAAATTCCTCAAAAAATTAAGAGCAGAACCACCATGTGATCCAACAATCCTACTTCTGGGTGTATATCCAAAGGAAAAGCAGGTTATTGAGGAGATTTCTGTACTTCAAGCTCATTGCAGCATTATTCGCAATAGCCTGGGCATGGAAACATCCAAGTGTACATTGACAAATGAATGGGTAAAGAAAAAGTTATATAAATAAATAAAGAAGTGAATATTCAACCATGAAGAAGAGGGAAACCTTGTCTTTTGTGACAACATAGATGGACCTCAAGGGCCTTATATTAAGTAGGAGAAGTCAAAGAAAGTCAAATATTGTGTGATGTCACGTGTGGAATCTAAAAAAGCTGAGCTCAGACGTAGGGAATAGAATGGTGCTTACTTGGGGTTGTGGGGCAGAGGAAATGAGATGCTGGTCAAAGGTGCAAATTCTAGTTGTAAGACAGTAAGGTCTGGGCATCTAATATACAGCCTGGTGACTATAATTAATAGTACTGCACTGTGTACTTGAAAGTTGTTAATAATAGATCTTAAATGTTATTACCACAAAAAAGGTAATATGAGGAGATGGAGGTGTTAGCTGATCTTATTGTAATAATATTTTTGTGATATACGTGTGTCAGATCACTCTCAGCAGTCTCAGTATCATGCCCATCAATTTTAAAAGCAATATATGTTTAACCTATTTTACCTAATTATTAGGAGAGACTATATTTTAATATCTTAAGCTCCTGGTTTTTTTCCCTTGGTTTTTATCTACTTTATTTTGTCCTATCATAGCATTCCCTTCTATCAACTTTCCTATTTACAAGGCCATTTTTATTCTCATCTCATTCCATCCTGATGCTCTCAAATCCTCTCCGCCAGTTCTTTCTCTTCCATGATGTCTATTTCAAGATTCCTGAGAGATTGACAAGTCCTCGAAATACCACTCGCCCATCTGCTTTCTTTCCCTTCTTTCATAGTTGGACCTAAATTTCACTCAAACACATCTTCCTAAATGCTTCATGACTATGACAAAGCTGACATGCTTATAACTGGCTCTTGTCTAAGTTTTGTGCACCTGCCAACTTCAGGAAAAGCGCTGAAGTTACTGTGTGTGTGTCCTTGTGTGTCTGTGCCGACACTAAAGTGTTAGCTGTGCTTCTCTCTAGATGCTGAGATACAGGTAATTATTTCTTCCTCCACTCCCTCCTCCTCTTCCTTCTTTGTGTCCATTTCTTTTACTCCTCCTCCTTCATTTTCCTCTTTAAAAAAAATTCTTCTCCTCCTTTCTTTTCATCATCTCCTTCCTCCACTAGTTCATACCTCATCTCTGGTTACAATTCTACCAGTGTATTTCTAATAATGTTTTCATCTTCACCATCTGAGGGGAGCAGTTCATGTTTTGTTAGTATCCCAGTACTATGAACCCTGTAGCTGTTAGAAGTTGATTTTTAAAAAATTCTCATTTTCATCTTTGATTTTTTCTAGCTTTATTGAGGTATACCTACAAAAACTGTATATATAAGGTATAAATATATGGTGAGAGATCTAGAGACTAGAGATCTCTTCAAGAAAATTAGAGATACCAAGGGAATATTTTGTGCAGAGGTGGGCACAATAAAGGACAGAAATGGTATGGACCTAACAGAAGCAGAAGATATTAAGAAGACGTGGCAAAAATACACAGAAGAACTATACAAAAAAGATCTTCATGACCCAGGTAATCACAATGGTGTGATCACTCACCTAAAGCCAGATATCCTGGAATGTGAAGTCAAGTGGGCCTTAGGCAGCATTACTACGGACAAAGCTAGTGGAGGTGATGGAATTCCAGTTGAGCTATGCCAAATCCTGAAAGATGATACTATGAAAGTGCTGCACTCAATATGCCAGCAAATTTGGAACACTCACTCAGCAGTGGCCAAAGGACTGGAAAAGGTCAGTTTTCATTCCAATCCCAAAGAAAGGCAATGCCAAAGAATGTTCAAACTACCACCCCAAAGCACTCATCTCACATGCTAGCAGCGTAATGCTCAAAATTCTCCAAGTGAAGCTTCAACAGTATGTGAACTGTGAACTTCCAGATGTTCAAGCTGGATTTAGAAAAGACAGAGGAATCAGAGATCAAATTGCCAACATCTGTCAGATCATTGAAAAAGCAAGAGAGTTCCAGAAAAACATCTACTTCTGCTCTATTGACTATGTCAATCACAACAAACTATGGAAAATTCTTCAAGAGATGGGAATACCAGACCACCCGATCTGCGTCCTAAGAAATCTGTGTGCAGGTCAAGAAGCAACAGTTAGAACTGGACATGGAACAAGAGATTGGTTCCAAATAGGGAAAGGAATACATCAAGGCTGTATATTGTCACCCTGCTTCTTTAACTTATATGCAGAGTACATCAAATGAGATATGGGGCTGGATGAAGCACAAGCTGAAATCAAGATTGCCAGGAGAAATATCAATAACCTCAGATATGCAGATGACACTACTCTTATGGCAAAAAGTGAAGAACTAAAGAGTCTCTTGAAAATGAAAGAAGAGAGTGAAAAAATTGGCTTGAAACTCAACTTTCAGAAAACAAAGATCACAGCATCCGGTCCCTTACTTCATGGCAAAGAGGTGGGGGAACAATGGAAACAGTATCAGACTTTATTTTGGGGGGGCTCCCAAATCACTGCAGATGGTGACTGCAGCCATTAAATTAAAAGATATTTCCTCCTTGGAAGAAAAGCTATGACCAACCTAGATAGCATATTAAAAAGCAGAGACATTACCTTACCAACAGAGGTCTGTTTAGTCAAAGCTATCGTTTTTCCAGTAGTCATGTATGGATGTGAAATTTGGACTTATAAAGAGAGCTGAGTACCACCAAAAGAAGTGATGCTTTTGAACTGTGGTGTTGGAGAAGACTCCTGAGAGTCCCTTGGGCTGCCAGGAGACCAACCAGTCAATCCTAAAGGAAATCAGTCCTGAATATTCATTGGAAGGACTAATGCTGAAGCCGAAACTGCAATACTTTGGCCACCTGATGTAAGGAATTGACTCATTGGAAAATACGCTGATCCTGTGGAAGATTGAAGGCAGAAGAAGGGGGTGACAGAGGATGAGATAGTTGGATGGCATCACAGTCTCTAAGGACATGAGTTTGAGCAAGCTCTAGGAGTTGATGATGGACAGGGAAACCTGGCGTGCTGCAGTCCATGGGGTCGCAAAGAGTCAAACACAACTGAGTGACTGAACTGAACTGAAGTATATGGTGAGAGTGGGCATCCTTGTATTGTTCCTGATTTAAGAGGAAAAGTGTTTAACCTTTCATCATCGAGTATGATGTTAGCTTTCTTTCTCTTTGCTGTCTTTTTTTTGTGTGAATGATAATTTTTCATAGTGTTATGATTTGATTCCCTATGTTTATATTTTGAGTTTTCACTGTCGGTTTTTGCTACGTAGTTATTATGAGTGTTATCACTCAGTGGTGTCTGACTCTTTGAGGACTAACACTCATAATGACTGCAAAGCATATACTATGAACCTTCATAAAATATTTTTCAGATATAACGGTCTGTTTTAAGCTGATAACAACTTAAGTTTGCTTGCATACAAAAACTCTTACTCTTTCACATTTTCCCCAAAATTTTGTGTTTTTGATATCACAGTATACCTCTTTTTATATTGTGTATCTGTTATCAAATTATTGTATAGTTATTTTTAATACTTTTGTCCTTTAACCTTTAAACTAGAGTTAAGTGATTATCTGATTATCACACTGCTATATTGCAGTACTAGAGCAATCTGAATTTGATTATGTATTTAGCTTTACCAGTTTTATACTTTGATGTTTTTTAATGTTACTAGATATTTTCCTTTCATTTCAGCTTGAAGAGCTCCTTTCAGCATTTTAATAAAGGCATTACAAGAAATGTTGTAATGTGTTGATGAGTTTCCTTACTTTTGTCTGAGGGAATATTAATCTCTCTTTCGTTTCTTTTTTTCCCCAACTTTATTCATTAGTTTTTATTCATCTTCAAACTAATTATTTCTTTTAAAATGTTTGATTGAAAAAATTTTTTAATTTTTGTTGTTTTATTGAAGTATAGTTGATGTACAGTTCAGTTCAATTCAATTCAGTCGCTCAGTTGTGTCTGACTCTTTGTGACCCCATGGACTGCAGCACACCAGGCTTCCCTGTCCATCACCAACTCACAGAGCTTGCTCAAACTCAAGTCCATTGAGTCGATGATGCCATCCAACCATCTCATCCTCTGTTGTCCCCTTCTCCTCCCACATTCAATCTTTCCCAGCATCAGGGTCTTTTCCAACAAGGTCTTTCTACCTGCATCAGGTGGCCAAAGTATTGGAGCTTTAGCTTCAGCATCAGTCCTTCCAATGAGTATTCAGTACTGACTTCCTTTAGGATTGACTGGTTTGATCTCCTTGCAGTCCAAGGGACTCTCAAGTGTCTTCTCCAACACCACAGTTCAAAAGCATCAATTCTTTGGTGCTCAGCTTTCTTTATAGTCCAACTCTCACATCCACACATGACTACTGGAAAAACCATAGTTTTGACTAGATGGACCTTTGTTGGCAAAGTAATGTCTCTGCTTTTTAATATGCTATCTAGGTTGGTCATAGCTTTTCTTCCAAGGAGCAAGCATCTTTTAATTTCGTGGCTGCAGTCGCCATCTACAGTGATTTTGGAGCCCAAGAAAATAAAGTCTATCACTGTTTCCATTGTTCCTCCATCTATTTGCCATGAACTGATGAGACTGGATGCCATGATCTTCATTTTTTGAATGTTGAATTTTAAGCCAACTTTTCCACTCTATTCTTTCATTTTCATCAAGAAGCTCTTTAGTTCCTGTTAGCTTTCTGCCATAAGGGTGATGTCATCTGCATATCTGAGGTTATTGATATTTCTCCCGGCAATCTTGATTCCAGCTTGTGCTTCATCCAACCTGGCATTTTGTTTGATGTACTACCAGTCAGTTCAGTCGCTCAGTCATGTCCAACTCTTTGTGACCCCATGAATTGCAGCACACCAGGCCTCCCTGTCCATCACCAACTCCTGGAGTTCACTCAAACTCACATCCATTGAGTTGGTGATGCCATCCAGCCATCTCATCCTCTGTCATCCCCTTATCCTCCTGCCCCCAATCCTTCCCAGCACCAGAGTCTTTTCCAATGAGTCAACACTTCACATGAGGTGGCCAAAGTATTGGAGTTTCAGCTTCAACATCAGTCCTTCCAGTGAATACCCAGGACTCATCTCCTTTAGAATGGACTGGCTGGATCTCCTTGCAGTCCAAGGGACTCTCAAGAGTCTTCTCCAACACCACAGTTCAAAAGCATCAATTCTTCTGTGCTCAGCTTTCTTCATAGTCCAACTCTCACATCCATACATGACCACTGGAAAAACCATAGCCTTGACTAGAAGGACCTTTGTTGGCAAAGTAATGTCTCTGCTTTTCAATATGCTATCTAGGTTAGTCATAACTTTCCTTCCAAAGAGTAAGTGTCTTTTAATTTCATGGCTGCAATCACCATTTGCAGTGATTTTGGGCCCCCCCAAAATAAAGTCTGACACTGTTTCTACTGTTTCCCCATCTATTTCCCATGAAGTGATGGGACCAGATGCCATGATCTTAGTTTTCTGAATGTTGAGCTTTTAGCCAACTTTTTCACTCTCCTCTTTCACTTTCGTCAAGAGGCTCTTATGCATATAAGTTAAATAAGCAAAGTGACAGTATACAGCCTTGATGTATTCCTTTCCCAATTGGGAACCAGTCTCTTGTTCCATGACCAGTTCTAACTGTTGTTTCTTGACCTGCACACAGATTTCTCAGGAGGCAGGTAAGGTGGTCTGGTGTTCCCATCTCTTTCAGAATTTTCCACAGTTTGTTGTGATCTACATAGCCAAAGGCTTTAGTGTAGTCAAAGAAGCATAAGTAGATGTTCTTCCGGAATTCTCTTGTTTTTTCTATGATCCGATGAATTTGGCAATTTGATCTCTGATTCCTCTGCCTTTTCTAAATCCAGCTTGAACATCTGGAAGTTCTCGGTTCATGTACTGTTGAAGTTTGGCTTGAAGAGTTTTGAGCATTACTCTGCTAGCGTGTGAGATGAGTGCAATTGTGCGGTAGTTTGAACATTCTTTGGCATTGCCTTCCTTTGGGATTGGAATGAAAACTGACTTTTTCCAGTCCTGTGGCCACTGCTGAGTGTTCCAAACTTGCTGGCATATTGAGTGGAGCACTTTCACAGCATCATCTTTCAGGACTTGGCATAGCTCCACTGGAATTCCATCACCTCCACTAGCTTTGTTCATAGTGATGCTTCCTGAGGCTCTCTTGACTTTGCAGCACAGGATGTCTGGCTCTAGGTGAGTGATCACACATTCATGGTTATCTGGGTCATTAACGTCTTTTGTATATTTCTTCTATATATTCCTGCCATCTCTCAATATCTTCTGCTTCTGTTAGGTTCATACCATTTCTGTCCTTTATTGTGTCCATCTTTGCATGAAAATTTCCCTTAATATCTTAAATTTTCTTAAAGACATCTCTAGTCTTCCCCATTCTATTGTTTTCCTCTACTTCTTTGCATTGACCAATGAGGAAGGCTTTCTTATCTTTCCTTGCTATTCTTTGGAACTCTGCATTCAGGTGGATATATCTTTCCTTTTCTCCATTGCCTTTTGCTTCACTTCTTTTCTCAGCTATTTGTAAGGCATCCTCAGACAACCATTTTGCCTTTTTGCTTTTCTTTTTCTTGGGGATGATTTACAATGTTGTGTTAATTACTGCTCAGTTACTGCATAGCAGAGTGACTAATTTATACATATATATATATATATACATTATTTTTCATTATGGTTTTTCACAAGATATGGAATATAGTTCCCTTGCTATACAGTAGGGCCTTCTTGTATATCCATTATATATATACCAGTTTATATCTGCTAATCCCAAACTCCCAATCCAGTCCTCTCCTCACCTCTCCCCTCTGGCAACCACCAGTATATTCTCTCTGTGATTCTATATATATATATATATATTTTTTTTTTTTCATAGATTCTCCCTTCATTTCTGAAGGATAGCTTTACCAAGATAAAGTATTCTTGTTTGACATTTTTTTTTCTTTTAGCACTTTGAATATAGCATCCCATTCTCTTCTGGCCTGCAAGATTTCTCTTGAAAAATCTTCTATTAGTCTTATGGAATTCCCTTACTCTTGCTACTTTAAAAATTCTCTGTATCTTTGATTTTAAACAATTTTATTATAATATGTCTTTTCTTTTATTCTACTGTCTTAAAGATTATTCTGAGTTAAAATTTTGAGGTGACCAACTAGCTTCAGAAAGTTGGATGTCTAAATCTCTCACCAAATTAGGGATACTCTTAGCTATTATTTCTTTAAATAAACTTTGTTCTTTCTCCCTCTATTCTTTGTCTGGAACTCTGATAATGGGTAGATTTTTTTCTTTCAATGGTATTCTATAATGCCCACAGGATTTCTTTACTTTTTTAAATTCTGAGTTCTCAGAAAACTGTCAGGAGCCTGGTTCCATGAGAGTTGGCTGGCTCAGTGATCAAGGGCCTGGGATGGCTAAAGTCCATGGGGAGATACGTGTCAGGGAGCTGCCTGGGGTCATGGAAGCCCCCCAGAGCTGGGCAGGGAACTGGCATTCATTGAAACCACTTGGGGATGCTGGAGCCAGCAGATACTAGAGTGAGTCAAGGGCCTGGATTTGTCAGAGCCGCTGGGACCTTGGTACCATAGAAGCTGTCAGGAATGTTGGAGCCACTTGTGGTCCTGGGGCAGCAGGGACTCACTGGGGTCCAATGATGTAGAAGTCACTTTGGGCCAGGGGAGCTGCCTGGGGCTCCTGGAACTAGTGGATACTGGGGTGAACCAGGGCCCAGGTTTGATGGAGCCCACTGGATCTGCCTAGGGCCATGGGAATCAGTCTGGTGCTGACCGTTGGTCTGCTCAGTGGTATAGACCATCTCATGTCTTCTCGTTGCTGGATTCAGGGTGAAGGTGCAGTTTCTCTGTGAGACATGGTTGGCGTTCTCATGGCAGAGGGCAAGTGTACAAGGGGCTGTGCTCGTGGATTCAAAACTTCTGCATCAATTCACACCGGCAGGCCTGGTGGGGAGGCAAAGGCACATATGCTGCCTCCTGCAGGGAGACACCACAGGGCAAAAGTATGTAATCTGCTCCCAGATGAGATGTGTGTGTTCAGGCATGTCCAACTCTGTGCAACCCGATGGACTGTAGCTCTCCAGGCTCCTCTACCCATGGGATTCTCCAGGCAAGAATACTGCAGTGGGTTGTCATGCCCTCCTCTAGGTGATCTTCCTGACCTGGGGATCAAACCCACGTCTTTTGCATCTCCTGCATTGGCAGGCAGGTTTTGTTTTGTTTTGTTTACCACTTGTGCCACCTGGTAAGCCTTCACATGGCAGGAGAAAATAATTTGAGTAATAGTAAGAGGTCCGTGTTAATAATCAGCTGGACCTTAATTTTCTCATACTGGGCTTTGGGGGTACTTGCGAGAATCATGAGAAGGAAAGAAGTCTTCAATTGTAGGTGTGGCAAAGACAAGAATTTGGAAGTGTCTCATGTCCATCTATTCCTTATTATATCATTTTACCCCTGAAATTAAAAGTGAATTTAATATTTAAATGCAAATATAATTAGAAATGCAAAGACTATAACAATATTAAAAATGCAAAGGGAATGCAAATATAAATTATGTCATTTACCTTTTTGACATATTTTGTCTGCAGAGACTTGGGCTGACATAATTTCATCTTGTTCAGTTTGCAGATAAAAAGATAATCCCTGATACCATGTGAATTACATTGTGGAAAGCTCTACTGAACCGCTGTATGGGGGAAAAAAATATAGCTGGGCTTCTTACTCACATTATTGACTAGTATTAAAGAAAATGGAAAAAAAAAAAAAAAACCTACAGTTTGACCTACCCAGGTCTTTCACCTCGATTGAGTTAGCAATTTACCCCTCAGCATTTTTTTCTCTGGATTGCTTCCTTAACCATCGAAAGATGAAGGGCGCAGTCGGACTTCTGAAGGATGCTATCAGCAGCCCCTTCTTCATAGTAACCACACTCTGTAACCAACTTCCCACTGACTCTGATTGCAAAGTCCAAGATATTAAGGTCTGAAAATTGAGGTTTTAAATTGAAAGGAAAACACCTCAATTTTAACTATACTGCTGCGCTTTGGCTTTTTAACATAGTTCTCTAAGAATCTTTTCCAGGAGTGTTTTCAGATTTGAGGTTACTTTTGCCTTAGTTCTTTCAGTAAAAAAAATAAGAATGCAAAGCTGACAGTGCTGTGAAGAATGATGTGAATATGAATGCATTTGTGTAAGTGTAATCATTTCCTCTGTATGTCTTTTATCACCATTATGAAAATAATAATATCATATTACATGTTTGTGTTGATTACCGAGTTTAGAAATTAAGTCACTGGGTGACATGTTACCTTCCTTTGCTGAAGACCAAACTCAAATCCTGCTCTCATTTAAGAGGCCTTTTCCAGTTACTCTAGTGTTCTATGAGCTCTCTAAATTGTGACTTTATTTTCTATCCTTCTCACAAAATCTGTATGTATTCCACTAGATTGTATAGTTCACAGGGCCAGGCCAGGCCTGACCTGTTCACTGTCTCAGCTTCCAGCACAGGCTTGGCAAGGTGGTTGGTTCTAAATCTCTATTCATTAAAGGAATCATGATGTTGACTTGCAGAGTCATCATTGCATCATTGCATCTAATTACACTGTGAGTGTTGCTCTTTTCATAGGAATATGAGGTCTTTGTAGTCAAGGGTCATGTTGTACTTTTGTTTACATTCCACAGCACCTTGTGAAGTGCTGGCTGGGCACACAGGGGCACTTACGTGGTATTTGTTGAAATGGTTTTCCAAGATCACTTATGTTCGAGTCTTCCATGGTACCACCTCCTCAAGATTAAGTTTAGTCTTTTAATATAATATGGCTATGGGTACCTGCAGCCAAGGATGGTGTGGTATTCTCATGTGCTTTTTCAGTGCCTCATGGCACGTCACATCTGAGGGGTAGATTATTCAGATAAATTGAACACTTAATTTTAACCGTAACTTAGTCCTGCCCAGCTATGTAGACAAAAATCTCTAGCTACTTAGAACCCAAATGAAATATCATATAGGACAAAGAAAAGTGGGAAGATTGATTAGTTAAGTGAGTAAAAATGACAGTGCTTCAAGAATATCCCATTGGTATCACGGACTCTTTTAAAGTAGAAAGAAGTCTGTAAGGCCTTTGTAAGAGATCTAGGCCATCACCCAACAGATCATGGACTCTGATGTCAGATGACCTTGGTTCCCGCCCTATATCCTCCATGTCCTGTTCGTTTCATCTCAGTTCAGTTCAGTCGCCTAGTCACATCTGACTCTTTGTGACCCCATGGACTGTGGCACACCAGGCTTCCCTGTCCATCACCAACTCCCAGAGTTTACTCAAACTCATATTCATCGAGTCAGTGATGCCATCCAACCATCGCATCCTCTGTTGTCCCCTTCTCTTCCTGCCTTCAATATTTCCCAGCATCAGGGTCTTTTCCAGTGAATCAGTTCTTTGCATCAGGTGGCTAAAGTATTGGAGTTTTAGCTTCAGCAATTAGTCCTTCCAATGAATATTCAGGACTGATTTCCTTTATGAAAAGCTTTTAAGTTTAACTAGGCCCCATTTGTTTATTTTTGCTTTTATTTCCATTATTCTGGGAGGTGGATCATAGAGGATCCTACTATGATTTACATCAGAGAGTGTTTTGCCTATGTTTTCCTCTAGGAGGTTTGTAGTTTCTGGTCTTACATTCAGATATTTAATCCATTTTGAGTTTATTTTTGTGTATGGTGTTAGAAAATGTTCTAGTTTCATTCTTTTACAAGTGGTTGACCAGTTTTCCCAGCACCACTTGTTAAAGAGATTGTCTTTTCTCCATTGTATATTCTTGCCTCTTTATCAAAGATAAGGTGTCCATAGGTGAGTGGATTTATCTCTGGGTTTTCTATTTTGTTCCATTGATCTATGTTTCTGTCTTTGTGCCAGTACCTTACTGTCTTGATGACTGTGGCTTTGTAGTATAGCCTGAAGTCAGGCAGGCTCATTCCTCCAGTTCCATTCTTCTTTTTCAAGATTGCTTTGGCTATTCGAGGTTTTTTATATTTCCATACAAATTGTGAAATTATTTGTTCTAGTTCTCTGAAAAATACCATTGGTAGCTTGATAAGGATTACATTGAATCTATAGATTGCTTTGAGCAGTATACTTATTTTCACTATATTGATTCTTCCAATCCGAGAACATGGCATATTTCTCCATCTATTTGTGTCCTCTTTGATTTCTTTCACCAGTGTTTTATAGTTTTCTATATATAGGTCTTTCATTTCTTTAGGTAGATTTACCCCTAAGTGTTTATCTTTTCATTGCAATGGTGAGTGGAATTGTTTCCTTAATTTCTCTTTCTGTTTTCTTATTTTTAGTGTATAGTAATGCAAGGGATTTCTGTGTGTTGATTTTATATCCTGCAACTTTACTATATTCATTGATTAGCTCTAGTAATTTTTTGGTGGCGTCTTTAGGGTTTTCTATGTAGAGGATCATGTCATCTACAAACAGTGAGAGTTTTATTCTTCTTTTTCCAATCTGGATTCCTTTTATTTCTTTTTATTCTCTGATTGCTGTGGCTAAAACTTCCAAAACTATGTTGAATAGTAGTGGTTGGAGTGGGCATCTTTGTCTTGTTTTTGACTTTAAGGGAAATGCTTTCAATTTTTCACCATTGAGGATAATGTTTGCTGTGGGTTTATCATATATGGCTTTTATTAGGTTGAGGTATGTTCCTTCTATACCTGCTTTCTGGAGGGTTTTTTTTTTTTGTCATAAATGGATGTTGAATTTTGTCGAAGGCTTTTTCTGCATCTATTGAGATAATCATATGATTTTTATATTTTGATTTGTTAATGTGGTGTATCACATTGATTGATTTGCAAATATTGAAGAATCCTTGCATCCCTGGGATAAGGCCCACTTGGTCATGATGTTTAATATGTTGTTGGGTTCTGTTTGCTAGAATTTTGTTAAGGACTTTTGCATCTATGTTCATCAGTGATATTGGCCTATAGTTTTCTTTTTTGGTGGCATCTTTGTCTGGCTTTGGTATTAAGGTGATGGTGGCTTCACAGAATGAGTTTGGAAGTTTACCTTCCTTTGCAATTTTCTGGAAAAGTTTGCATAGGATAGGTGTTAGCTCTTCTCTAACTTTTTGGTAGAATTCAACTGTGAAGCCATCTGGTCCTGGGCTTTTGTTTGTTGGAAGATTTCTGATTAGCGTTTTGATTTCTTTGTTTGTGATGGGTCTGTTAAGATTTTCTATTTCTTCCTGGTTCAGTTTTGGAAAGTTATACTTTTCTAAGAATTCATCCATTTCTTCCAAGTTGTCCATTTTATTGGCATATGGTTGCTGATAGTAGTCTCTTATGATTCTTTTGCATTTCTGTGTTGTCTGTTGTGCTTTCTCCATTTTCATTTCTAATTTTGTTGATTTGATTCTTCTCCCTTTTCTTCATGAGTCTGGTTAATGGTTTGTCTATTTTATTTATCTTCTCAAAGAACCAGCTTTTAGCTTTGTTGATTTGGCTATGGTTCAGCTTTCTTTATAGTCCAACTCTCACATGTCTGTTTGCTTCAAATTCATCATCTCTAAAATATGATAGTAACTGCATCTACCTCACAGGGTTGTTGTGAGGCTTACATGAGATAAATATAGGGAAAATGCTTAGCATAGTACTAGGGAGAGTAAACACCTATCAGATTAAGTTATTATCTGCTGTTGCTGTTATTGTTATGTATTGAACACACATCAGGAGGCTGCAGTGAATAAGGCATGGCATTAGGAGTTCATTTATATGGCTACCAGTCATTTTTTAGAATGACCATTTACTAAACATTTAGATACTGTGTAAAACATTAAACTCATTATCTCACTACTTAAAAGAACTCTTTTACAAGTGTGGAAATTGAGACTTAGGCAGGTCAAGTAGCTGACCCCCAGTCATCCATCAGGACTTCCCTGGTGGTTCAGATGGAAAAGAACCTGCCTGCAATGAAGGAGACCAGGGTTCAGTCCCTGGATCGGGAAGGTCCCCTGGAGAAGGGAATGGCAACCCACTCGAGTATTCTTGCCCGGAGAATTCCTTGGATAGAGGTGCTTGGGTGGTGACAGTCCATGGGGTCACAAAGAGTCAGATACAGCTGAGTGACTAACACTTTCACTTTCAGTCACCCAATAAGTACTTAGAAGACTCAAGAATCAAACACAGCTCTCTCCCAGCTGAATTCCGCAGTTTATACCCTCTCTATGGGAAATACCCCCAAAGTGGTGTAATAAGGGATCAACAACAATACTACTGAGAGGTAGGCATCCTTAGGAAAGGGAGTTCTTTTCAGGGCAGCAGCTATTGTGGAAAATTCCATGAGGAAAGTTACACTGGATGAGCAGAACTGTAAGAGAAATCCAGATAGAATTTTAACTATATGAACTTGCCATGTTTGTATGTCAATAAAAGTCATAAGTTGTTAATTTTACGTAACTTCATCTAGAATAATTTGTGGCAGTGTTGATGACTTGGGCCAAGTTAAAAAAATAAGGAGTTTCAGTCCTCTCCCAGGCTCCCTGTTTCAACAAGGGGTCTTGAATGTTTGAGAGAAGACAGTCAGGCATGTGACCAGATTAGGGTCCAGGGGTTCTGGGAAAAGGAGCATTAATCTTTAATGGGATGAAATTCAAGAATAAATGACTAATGCCATGATTGTCACTGTGTGGGAATTTTGTCATTTTAACATCTTTTTATTTTTAAGTAATTTATGTAAGCAGTAAACAAATGATTTAATTAAAACTGTAAGAAACAGCAAGGGCAATGGAGATGTTTCCACAGAGCTACTTAAGGTTTTCATGAAACATTATAGCATGAAATCTGAAAATGTAGCATTCGTTGTTTCCAGAAGGAGTGTGTGTCAGACACAAGTAACACAGCAGACATCCCCTCCTTCAAATTTGCCAAGCAGCTTTCCTTGACATCAGAGTATAAGAATTTTGCTATGCATGTTAAAAGGATGACTTTGCACTTTTCTGATGGAAAAACAGAGACCAAAGAAGGACCTTTCAGTTCAGTCAGTTCAGTCGCTCAGTCGTGTCTGACTCTTTGCGACCCCGTGAATCGCAGCACACCAGGCCTCCCTGTCCATCACCAACTCCCAGAGTTCGCTCAGACTCACATCCATCGAGTCAGTGATGCCATCCAGCCATCTCATCCTCTGTTGTCCCCTTCTCCTCCTGCTCCCAATCCCTCCCAGCATCAGAGTCTTTTCCAATGAGTCAACTCTTCACATGAGGTGGCCAAAGTACTGGAGTTTCAACTTTAGCATCATTCCTTCCAAAGAATACCCAGGGCTGATCTCCTTCAGAATGGACTGGTTGGATCTCCTTGCAGTCCAAGGGACTCTTAAAGACTATAAATACGTCCACTTCTGGAATGCTCTTCTCTGTTCTGCTGACCTTTGTGATAATTTATCTTGAGAGAGAACACATCTGAATGGCCCCCCTGTTCTGGACAGGTGCAGCCTGTGTTTCAGGGAGAAACCTTCTGAAGGAAAGGAGGGTGGTATTATTCACGAGGGACCCCAAGTACAAGGCTCTTCCCACCCTGCCTCTGACAGGCTCCCAGGACTCTCAAACTCCCCTAAAGAACCTGTATTCTATTTCTAGAAACTTCTGGAGATGAGGAAAAGAGAGTGCTATCTATTGATGTTATTAAATACTAGACAATAGTCCAGATCCCTTATGTGCTTTATTTCCTTTAACCACTCAACAGCATTATTCTTATTACTACTGTTTTATTATTGTTATTTTACATACATGAATCTGATGCTTGGTGGGGGGGAAGAGGCCTAAGGTTGGGGGCTCAGTGAAAGACAGTCCACCTGCCAGTACAGGAGATGCTGGTTCAATCCCTGGGTCAGGACTATCTCCTGGAGAAGGAAATGGCAATCCACTCCAATATTCTTGTCTGGAGAATTCCATGGACAGAGGAGCCTGATGGGCTACAGTCCATGAGGTCGCAAAGAGTCAGACACGGTTGAGTGACTAAACAACAAAAGGTCTCGTCATTTAATCCGAGCCCTGGTTCTTACTAACCCTAAAGCCTATTTGCTCTTCTGTGAATCATGGCGTCCTGTAGTCAGACCTCTCTCTCAGTTCATCGGTCACAGTGTTTAATAATTTTGCTACCAGCCTCGTCCCCATAAAGCAGCGATTCTCAACTGGGGATGGTTCTGTCATTAGAGGACTTTCGGGTGGTCACCACCGGTAGAGTCACTGCTGGCATCTAGTTGGTAAATGCAGGAATGCTGCTGTGTGTTCCCCAAGGCACAGGACAAAGGGTGACCCAACTCACACAGCCAGAGAGTGCCAAGGTCGAGCTGCCCTGTCCTAACTCTTACGGGCTTCCTAATCCCCCAGCTCATCCCCATGTTTCCTTGTTCTGGAAAATTTTTGTCTAGCTGCTGACAACCCACTTTGATTACTGGACAATTAGAAAAACTGAATAATTAATGTAATCTTCCCTTTATCAAACTTTCATTAATATCCACCTGTAAAGGTGATTAGCCAGACACTGCACAGTGCTTAGATCTTGTTGCCTTCTATTGTAAACTTGTAACCATAGGCAGACTTTTTTTCCTAAAGCAGGAAGAGAAGCCAGCAGGGTTGCTAAACTTCTGTGCCATCAGTAGCAATGTTTTCAGGTGGGAGGGGAATGTTTTCAGGTGAAGAAGGAAGGCCCAGGGAGCGAGGTCAGTGTCATGACCCACCCGCCTCCCTCCCCTCCCCAGAGGCAAAGAAAGTTATCACCTTCTCCCAGCCTAAGGCACTGTAGCCACAGAAGGAGGCTGGATTTCAGAACAGCACCTTGCAGGAAAGAATTTGTCCTGGAGGCTGTGCAAGGCTGGAACGCACCACTCATGTAATGTCAATACATACACGCTTCAATATTTCCTTTGCACCTTGTTTTTGGTTTAGCTGATGAACACTCCTGCAGATGATCTGAACTTCTCTTCTTTCACTTTGTTTTGCCAGTGTAAACACAGCTACAGCCCACAGTCATTCAGTTATCCTCTCTGCATTTGCAACCTCTTTAATCATTATGTGTTCTTTAAAGAAACATTATGTGTTCTTTAAAGAAAAAGCTGATACTTTCTGTTCTTTGCAAAAGAGCTTTAGTTGGGATAGACAGTCACAGTCCTTTTAGGAAAAATAGCTCTATAGGTTTCCACAGGACTCGAGGCAAGCATAATTTATGGAAAGACAAACTTCCCAAATCCTTAATTCTTGAGATTTCAAAATTCCCTAACGTGTAGCTTTAATGTTAAGAATACAATCCGAAGCATCTCCTAATTGCATTATCTCCGAGTGGCCACAAGAGGGCGTGTGAGGCACACAGTCCTCTTTGTAGCTGGCCTTCCAGAAACCACTTCCCTTACCACAGAGCAGGCTCATCTGTAGCTTCGCGCTCTGGAGCAGGTAGAACGGATCCTTAGAACAATCACTTACACATCTCTTTTAAACATGCTGTCTACACAGAAGAGGGAGAAAGGGAAGGTTTGGAAATTTGCATGAGGTCCTCTGTCCTGGGTTTCCAAGCAGTGTCTGGAGCAGCTCAGCCCATCCTCTCACGCAGGCTTGGCGCCCTGTTTGATTTAGTTGGAACGCTCACCTCTGGCAGAAAAGGCCAGGGCTCCCAGGCTGAGACTCGGGCTTTGAATAGAATAAGTCCTTTCAAGCTTGACAGATTTTTCCACATGGTTCCTTTCTGTCAAAAAGGAGCATGTGGATGGTTTAGTTTGCCTTTGGTGTTTTGAAAAGAAATCGGCACTCTCTTTTTTCTTCAAAATAGCAAAGAGTGAGGGAAGACAGAAGCCCAGCTTCCGGCTCCCCACTCCTTAAATCTATAGATTACATTATGGCTAACTCTTGGTGGGGTTGGTTCTGAGAGTTTTGGCAACTATGTAAAGACGTAAAGAATCCACCAGCAATGCAGGAGACCCAGGTTTGATCCCTGGGTCGGGAAAGTCCCCTGGAGAAGGGAATGGTTATCCACTCCAGTATTCTTGCCTGGGAAATCCATGGACAGAGGAGTCTGGTGGGCTACAGTTGGTGGGGTGAGTGACTGACACACCCACATCCACTGTTATAATAGCATATGGAGTAGTTTTACCCCCTTGGAACTCCTTACACTCCAATCTATTCATCCTTTCCTACCTCTCACCCAGCCCCTGGCAATCACTGATCTTTTTACTGTCTCCATATAACTGAGCAAACCCTATGGGACCTTCCTGAGGCATACAGTTCCCTGCCCCCCACCATGTCCTTTGTCTGCCTGCCTCTTGTTTGTAGAATAACTTTAGCTCCTTAGGCCTCCAAGTTCCAAAGAATAAATTTAATTGAAGATGAGAGGAAATGCAGAAACAGAGGAAAACAGTCAAGTTAGATAAAATAATAATGGTTTAGCCATTAGAGCTGTAGATAATATTCTGAGTCATGTCCTTTGAGCCGCTTTGCAGATACTGAAGCCCCTACCAGGGGGGAGGAAGTTAGCATTATGCTGCCCACAAGCTCATAGACCCCAGACCAGCTGGAACCCGAAGGCCTGATGATGTTGACTCCTGATTGCCTCACCGTCAGCCAATCAGGAGAATGTCCATGAATTGATAACATACCTCACACCTTTCTCCCTCTCTGTGTCTTTAAAAATCTTTCCCTGGAAGCCATCAGAGAGTTTGAGGGGCATTAGCTACCTGAATTCCTTGCTGGGAGCCCTGCGATAAACACTGCACTTTCTTTAACCACAACCTGGTGTCAGAAGATTGGTTTTTACTGTGCATGGGTGACTGGACCCAAGTTTGGCTCGGTCACCTGCATAGTTTTGCCTTTTCCAGACTGTCATCTGGTTAGAACTGTACTGTCTATGCACTGTAGTACGCAGCTTGCTCAGACTGGCTTCTTCCTCTTAGTGATATGCATTTCAGGTCCTTCCACATTTTCAGCTACTCATCTTGTTATTCACCCTCACCTCTTTGTGTTCACCTTTTGAAGGGCATCTTGGTTGCTTTCAGGTTTTGGCAAGTATGAATAAGCTTCTAGAAAACATTCATGTGCAGTTTCTTTTTTGGCATCTGTGTGTGTGTGTGTGTGAATTTTCAGGCTGAGGCAAATAACAGCAATGAGATATAAAGAAATACTAACCACTTGAAATCTAGGACTGTTTTGTGTCTCTTGCATCTTGTATTGAAGTTGGTATCAAGCAGCTAAGAACATAGTGCCTTTAATAGAAGCATTCCTTGCAACGTGTGCAATTTTTTTTTTTTCCCCTAGGTTGATGTTGGCTGGATGCTGTCTCTACTGACCAGGAGGCTGGGGTGAAACTGAAGTGTTTTTCTTTTGATCGCTCTTCCCCTTTGCCTCCACCTGAGCTTCTTTCCGGCCTGCAGATCCAGGTAAGGCTTTTTATTACTGAGATGAGTGTCACTCCAGTGTTGTAATGTGGGTCATTCTCCATCTAGCTTTTTCTATCTCCAGCCCACACTTAACCAAGTCCAGCTCCCCCCGTGGTCTATACATTTATGTCTGTTTCAAATTATATTTGTATTATTCTATTTCCCTTCCTAGATTAAAAACTGTCATCTTCTTTTCCTACTTCCAGAATATTATTTGTGGCCGGTAAGAGATTTTTGTAAGCATTTACTTTCAGCACAAGACATTGTCAGTGTGGTTTCAGTTAAAAACGATTTGACCAATCAGATTCTATATCCCATAGCAGGAAAGAGGCAGACTCCTAAGAGGCTCTGAGAGTAACAATAGCTAACATATTTTAATATTTAGTGTGTATCAAGTGCAATGCAAGCACTTTCACATAAATTATCTCACTTATGCTTATAAAACTCCCCATTTATTATTATCACTCCCATTTGATAAACAAGGAGACTACACCTTGGTGAAATTACATCACTTGCTTGAGGACCTTTGCGAATGAATCATGTTTCAAAATTGCACATCAGGGCCTGTGGTGAACAAAAAACCAAATACATTTTAATTTAACTTATCTGTCATAGTGAATTGTGTAGTATGAGTCCTCATTAGTATCAACGTGTATGTCTGTGTCTGTCTCCCCCGAGACTGTAAGCTCAGTGAGGACAAGGATCCTTTTGTTCTGTGTGTCTCCAGTACTCAGCAAATTCCTGACCCAGTTTAGGTATTCCAGTTAGTGATGACCTCTGTTCTCCTATGGGGCAACTGGTTCATCTCCTGATGCAGTCATGATATAAGAATAAGGTGTTTTGGAAGCTGGACAGGAGCAGTCTTCATCATCACCATTTCCTGGAACAATGGTCCCATAGTCTCATCTTTTATTCTCCAGATTAATTTCTGGCATAGATCTTTGATGGAGAAAAAGTACCATAATATACAAGAGAAAAGATAACTGGGTCCAACAAAGCACATATTCTAATTCATTTTACTGTCTTATCAAGTATCTAGAAATTTACTCTAGAAAGCCTGAACACTTTTAATGCCTGGTGGTTGGCAAGATGACATTTTGTGCCCCTCTGTGGCTCATCAGTTAGAACTCAGGAAGGAAGAGTGTACGTCCCCGCTGTGCCTCTGAACCCAGATGGCTCTTAGAGATCTGAGTGCTGTCAGAAAGGGCAGTGGAAACAAAAACAGACTGTGTTATCCTCCTCTTTTTATGATCATTTGCTTTTGCCCTTGATTTCCAATTGCTTAGAGGTTCAAGTTTCAACTTTTTTTTAAGCTGGCATTCAAGAAATTCAATTTCGTGACCCTATGTTACACAGTCATCTCTGTATAATAGTCTGCAGTAGGGACCTGAGTCCGTGGAAGTGGATTCTGCTGCCTCTTTCATATGTCTGGGTCACCAGGGTCTTCACTTTGCTCATACAGCATGATTTGCTCAGTTCTCTATCCATATTTTCTTTCATTCCTCAGAACTGGGGTTAAACATGGCTCTCTGCTTTCTTCTGATGGATTTAATGTATACTGTGGTTGTGATAGTTTAGTCATGTGGCTAAGGGTTCAGATTCTGAGGTCAGATATAGATTGATACAAGGCTTCATCATTTGCTATTTGGGTCATTTTGAGGGAGTTACTAACTTCTCTAAGCCTGGTCTCCTCATCTGCAAAATGTGAATAGATAAAATTACTGTACAGAATTGTTACAAAAGTTAGTGAACTTTTGCATGTAGAATGTTTTGAATAATCCAGTCCTAGAGACTTAATAAGTACTTTGAACTCAATTTAATTTGAGAACAACATGAAGTTAAAGGAAGAAATAATAGCTTTGACATATGGTCCTTTAGTTGAGTTTGCATAATGTTTGAATTCATCCCTGCAGAGAACGCAAGAGGAGGACTGCTGTTAGTGGTGGTGATGGAGTGAGGATTTTGTGTTCAGTTTTAGAAGTGTGAAGTTGATAAAAGTTTAGGACAGTCAAGAAGAAGCAAGCAGGCAGTAGGATTCATAGGTCTGGCAATCAAAGAGAGACCTGGGCTGGAGATATCAGTTTCCAAGTTCCCTTTGTTTGGGAGATAACCTCTGTCATAAGTATGTATGGGATCATCTAGAAAGAGAGTATAGAGTGTAAAAAGGAGAGGACCCAGGAGCAAAGTTGAAAGATCTCATGCAGATTTGCTTACAGGCTGTTTAGAAGATGATTAGCTTGGGGTAGAAGTAGAAGAATATGTAGGAAGATGGTAGCAATGGTAGTGCTGAATCCCTAGGGCGGGAGGATGTTTTAAGGAGGTTGGCATTATTTGGTGTTGTCAGATGGTTCTGTGGAACTGAATAAGCTGGGCATTAAAGTAATAATAACCATTATGTTATCTCCAGGAGGCCATTGTTGACATTTATGGGAGCTACTGGAGAGCTGTTGGGAGTGGATTAGGAGAGGATGGGAAATAAAGAAACCAAGACATTGGGTAAAGAAAACAATGAAATGAAATATGTCTGTGTCAGGGAAAAGCAGAGAGAGGGTCAGTATTCAGAATGGAATCTGGGCTCTGCTGAGTTTTGTTAAAGGGAGAGATTTAAGCATGTTTAAAAGACGACAGAAGGGATGTAGGTCTATTATGGGTTGAATGGTCCTCCCAAAACTTGTGTGTTGAAGTTCTAACTCCTAATATCTCAGAATGTTACCTTATTTGGAGATAGGCTCATTGAAAATGTAATTAGTTAAGTGAAGATGAGGTCACACTGGAGTAAGATGGCCCTAATCCAAGATCAAACCAGTCAATCCTAAAGGAAATTAACCCTGAATATTCACTGGAAGGGCTGAAGCTCCAGTACTTTGGCCACCTGATGTGAAGAGCCAAGTCATATTTTGGCCACCTGATGCAAAGAAGCCAACTCATCTTTTCTGCTGGGAAGGACTTGAGGGCAGGAGAAGAAGTGGGTGGCAGAGGAAGAGATGGTTAGAGAGCATCACCAACTCTATGGACACGAGTTTGAGCAAACTCTAGGAGATAGTGAAGGACAGGGGAGCCTGGTGTGCTGCAGTCCATGGGGTTGCAAAGAGTCAGACATGACTTAGTGACTGAACAACAATCCAATATGACTGTTGTCCTTATACAAAGTGGAAATTTGGAGCGATGTACACAGGGGAACACCATGTGAAGATGGAGACAGAAATCAGAGTAATGCTTCTGCAAGCGAAAGAATGCCGAGGCTGCCAGCAAACCACTAGAAGTCAGGTGAGAGGCATGGAATGTAATTCAAAGCCTTTAGATGGAATCAACTTGGCTGACCTTTTCTGATTTCTGATTTCCAGAGCTGTGAGACAACAAATTTCTATGTTACCCAGTCTGCAGTGCTTTGCAAAGGCAACCCTAGCAAACTAAGAAAAGATTTCAGGAAAAAAGACAGATATACAAAAGATAGTTGATACTTTGAGTTCCTCGGAAGATAAGTGGGAATGGGATTCAAGCTGACCAGAAAGTCAATCGAATGTGTGAGAGGTGAGTCAGCCTGTGGGCTTGCTTTTGAAAAGGTGATGGATTTCCCATTTTACAGCTTCTGTTTTCTTTGTAAAGGAGGAGGAGAGATTATCTAATAAAAGTAAAGGAATTAATGCGAGAGCTCTGAGGACCTTTGTGAGGCCAGCCATTGCATTTCATCTAATTGGCTAATCCCTGTGTTGTGTGACTCTCTTCAGTAGTGCTCAGCTATAGGATGAGTCACGCATAAGTGCAGAGTGGGGCCAACCTTGGGTTGGGCCAGAAGGAAACATCATCAAAATGAGATTCAGTGGGAGCTGAGCCAACAGAAGTAAAGTGTTTGGTTTAAAGAACAGAGTTGGTGATTTGAAGAAAGTAAAGGTGTTGTGATGAGTTTGAAGAATGTCTACAGTGGGAGAAATAGCATACATCAGTGGAGGAGAGATTTGGGGGTGGAACAGGTGGATGATGACAAAGTTCAAGACATGACTTGCAGTGGCTGGACTGGGGCAGAGAAAGGGCATAAGACAAAGAAATGAGAGAGCCTGCACCACAGCGTGGGATAGATTTAGTTACTTATTCAACAGAGAATAATCGAGGGCCTACTCTTTACTGGGAACTGCTCTAGTAGTAGGAATAAAACCGTAAAGAAGGTAGACATAAATTTCTACCTTGCAGAGCTTCCAGTGGGAAGAGCCAAACAATAAAGTATGCAATATGTCAGACTGTGAGAGTGCACTGGAAAAGCTAAAGCTGGGGTACAGGATGGGTGTTTTGTGTGTGGGTGTATTGCCATTTTAAGAAAGGTGATCAGAGGTGAACTTCTTGATAAGGTGGTATTTGAGCAGAGACCCAGAGCAGGTAAAAAAACAAGCTCTGTGTCTGTCTGGAAGAACATTTCAGACAAGGAGAACGGCCGAATGAAAAGGGCTGAGTCCATAATTGCTGTAAGATCTCCCACTAACTCCTTCTGTATAAATGAGTCTCCTTTGGAGTGTTTCTCAGCATTTCTGTGGGTGTCCTCACAGATGGCCTGCGCTCTGTTGGGCACAGCTGGCTGCCCTGTGGCGGTGTCACAAGTCCCACTGGCCTTGGGAGGGGGTCCTTCCGGTCTTGGGTCCAGAGGGCTGTGTCCTTGCTCTGCCCCATGCAGCTGCAGGACTTGAAGACAGCTGACTCACAGCAGACTCCCCATCAGCACCTCCTCTGCACGGCCGCCATCGCCACCTCTGAATGAAGACCATAGGGACTTCCGTTTCCCACAGGCTGGCGGTTAGGGCGGGTGGTACCCACTGTGGGGAACAAGATATCTCTCCAGAGAGAGATGCCCCCAGCCAAGTCTCATCTCATTTCTGCTCCAGAGCAGTCACATGGCATGCTGGTTGTCGTTGCTTTTTCTGGGAGAGAACAGTTGTGGTTTTGTTACGGTTTCAAGGAAAAAAGTCAAGGTGGCTCAGTGGAAAGAATCCGCCTGCCAATGCAGGAGACATGGGTTCAGTCCCTGGGTTGGGGAAGATGCCCTGAGGAGGAAATGACAACCACTGCAGTATTCTTGCCTGGAAAAATCCTATGGACAGAGGAACCTGACGGGCTACAGTCCACGGGGTCACAAAGAGTCAGACGTGAATGAACACTCTCACACACACGCAATCTGACAGTGGATTATTTCTCATAGTCTAGATTGTTTGGTCATATTCACTGTTACCTCTTTACCTGTGGGGGGAAAGTCAAATGCGTTTAGCTCTCTTTGAAGGACAGCTGTCAGTTTCATGGGGGATGGAGGTTTTATTGTGTATTCCATATCATTCCCTGGTGGCTCTGATGGGAAAGAATCTGCCTGCGATGCAGAAGACTTGGGTTCAATCCCTGGGTTGGGAAGATCCCCTGGAGAACAGAACAGCTACCCATTCCAGTGTTCTGGCCTGGAGAATTCCATGGACAGAGGAGCCGGGCGGGCTACAGTCCATGGGGTGGCAAAGAGTTGGACACAACTGAGCGGCTTTCACTTTCCAAGTCATTAAAGGGCTGGGGCTAAGCTGGAGCATCGAGTGGAGAGGGCAGTGCCAGCTTATGTATATTGATGTTTATGAATTAGTGGTTTTATAAAAACTCATCACAGAAACTCAGTATTTAAAGAACTCTCGTAATGGGTAATTCTGTAAAGTGATTAGACATCCCTGAATTTATTTGCTAGGTAAATCTCTTCATACTTTAGCTTACAATAAATCACATCTTCATGTGTATTTATACACACATGAGTACTCATGTGGGTCCATTTGACAAAGTTTAGCAGGAAACTTTCTCAAAGAATAAATTGCTGTTACTACAAATAGTATGGAACTCGGGAATGAGTTGAAAAAAAAATTTTTTTTTTAATTTCAAGAGGAAAAACATAAAGGCCTGCTCACTTTCTGGAGGATGAAAAATCTGAAAAATTTTATGTGTGTTAGAGGTTAAATATTGGAAAAAATATTTTATTTACCCTCATATTTACATCTAAGCCAACCTTTTTGTAAATGATCAGGAAGTTAGACTAACTTGAGTCTGAATTGTGTAGACTGACTTACAGAACTCAAGCTGAAATGTCCTCCCAGAGAGGTAGTTGGTAAGGAATGGACTTTGGCGACGTCCAATGACGTGTGGCAGTGAAATTGATCAGTGGCAGTCTTCTCCCATTAACCGTGTTGCTGACTTTGGTCTAGGTCTTTCTGTTCTCAGAGTCCTTGGTGCTCAGCTGCACAAGAAATATAACTTTTTTCTTATACCCTCTGTGATCCTGCAATCCATGCTAATCTGTCTCTGCTCCTGTGACTTACTTGTTTGGGGATGTGAGGACCACAAAGCCCAATAAGTCTTCTCTCTCCAAAATCTGCCATCCAAAGACATTTTTGATGCTCACACAATTTCCTGATGTTACAACATCAGAGGCGTCCTCTAAACAATTCTGCCCTCTCAACTTCAATAGTACCATTTCTGCTTTTCATCTGACTTAGTAGCTAATAAATCAAGAAGAGAGAGAAAGAAAGCCTCCTTTATTGTAGATTCTTTTATTTTGGTTTTTCAGGGGTTATTTACTAAAGTACAGTCTTCACCATGTTCTTACTTTTATGATTTCACCTTTTCTTTACAACTAAAATTTGTGAATTTCCTCCGTTTACTTCTCTTTTGAAAAGTGTCCTGCTGTTTCATGGAAAATGTTATTAAAAAGTACTTTAATTCTTTGACAAATACCTTCTGTCTGCTCACCTTGATTTGTAAGCTTTTGAGAGAATTTACATGTTTCTCCAAAATTAGGTAAGTACAGCATTAAAAAAAATATAGTAGAACCCTTGAGAAAGTGTGTTTTTTCATGGACTTTGAATGTGAAGTGGTTTGATCATTTCCCCAAGGATTGGGGCTTATGTAAGTAAGGATGCGTTAATGTCCTCAAGAGAAAATCCTTACATACAGTGGCTTAACAACGAGGAACTTGATGATTCCTTGAAAGAGGAAGAAAGTGAAAGTGGCTCAGTCTTGTCCGAGTCTTTGGTACCTCACGTACAGTTCATGGAATTCTCCAGGCCAGAATACTGGAGTTCGTAGCCTTTCCCTTCTCCAGAGGATCTTCCCAACTTAGGAATCAAACCCAGGTCTCCTGCACTGCAGGCGGATTCTTTACCAGCTGAGCCACAAGGGAAGCCCAAGAATACTGGAGTGGGTAGCCTCTCCCTTCTCCAGCGGATCTTCCTGACCCAGGAATTGAACTGGGGTCTCCTGCATTGCAGGTGGATTCTTTACCAACTGAGCTATCAGAGAAGCCCTGATATAGGCTTCCTGAAATAGGAAGGACTCCTGTCTATTCAAGGGAGTTAGGGACTCCTGCAAAACTTGTGAGCCTTCTATGGGTTCTGTCTTCCTCTGGGCATTTGTTTTATTCAAAGACAGTGGCAGTGGTTCCTGATATGACGATGGCTGTTCATCATATGATGAGTCATATGGCTGGTATGGATCCTGATATGGCGATGTCCAGGGGACAAAGAAAGGATTGTCTCTTCTTGTGTTTCCTCCTTGGGACCAAGACACATCTCCCCTAAAGCTCTCAGGTTTTTATCCACTGAAGTTGGCTAGAGTTGGGTCACATGTCCATCCTGAAACCAGTCATTGGTAAGAGGGATTTGAATTCCATGACTGAGTGAGACTAATCATTTGCGTTCCTTGACCTTGCCTCAGGCTCCTCACTTCATGTATACTCAGTCAGGCTAGTTGTTTGGGGGTGGCCACATTAATTACAGAGACGCACCTCATGTCAGCTAACACAGTACTCTTATCTGAGATGGCTGTCCATTTCAATGTCTAGCATCAGATTCCTGAAAGGCTGAGCTGCATTGTGGACAGGCAACACTGGTACCAAGCAGAATTCAGGCCAGGAGGAGGGGATGCGAAGCTTCACTGGGCTACTATCATCTCCTAGGGTCACTTCCCCCAGACACATTTGATAATGGAAGCCCATTGTCCCGAGCAGAAAGTGATCCAGTGATGAGAGCAACACTCTCTTGTTTTTAATTCAGTCTGAATGAGGGTGTCTCACACAGCAGCTTTCTGGATTGCGGATAGGAAGCTCTGTTAGGACTTAACTCCTGTAAGGTAATTATTTATAAGAGGATCTCTTTGTTTAAGACCAAAAGAACTGAACAGATATTTTTTCTCATGAAACTAGTTCCTCCTTCATCTTTTTCATCCTAATTCTCTTATATGCCTGAGCCACAGGCAGGGCCATCATCCTTACTCTGCCCTGTTCCTCAACCTGCAGTTTCAATTCATCAGTGAGGTCACAGTTCTCCTTCTAAATGAATCAGAATTTCTCCACTTTCCTTCAGTGGCATTTCCCGACAGTGTCCGGCAGAATCTTGCAACACGTAAACTGCACATCATGTCTTCTGATCTTTTAAAGAGTTCCTGTTGCATTTTAAGAATAACACCCACAAGCTTTCCTGGTGGCTCAGTGGTAAAGAACCCGCCTGCCAATGCAGGAGGCACAGATTCCATCCTTGATCCAGGAAGACCCCATGTGCCATGGAGCAGCCAAGCCCATATGCCACACCTATTGAGACTGTGTTCTACAGCTCGGGAGCTGTAACTACTGAGCTCATGTGCAGAAACTACTGAAGCCCACATGCTCTAGAGCCCGCCCACGCTCCACAACAAGGGAAGCCACAGCATTGAGAAGCCCACCTCACAAATAGAGAGTAGCCCTCACTCACCCCAGCTAGAGAAAAGCCCGCACAGCAATGAAGACCCAGCAGAGCCCAAAGAATAACATCCACACTCGTGGCCATGGCTTATGGTGTCGCTTACACTGTGGTCCCCGCTCGTCTCTCCGGTCTCGGCTGGCCCCATCTTGCCTTCATTCCAGCCATGTGAGGCTGCTCTGCTACTTGGACATCCATAACGTGTTTCCCTCCTGGGGCCTCACTCACTGTTCCCTAGCCTTTTGCCATCTTTTCCTCTGTTCTCTGCACAGCAGGCTTCTGGGCTGGCCTCACCCTAGACCTTACTGGCTTTTTCCACCCACTCTGTTTACACAGACCTCCTTGCTAGGAGGCATGGGAAGGTTGTCATTTTAACCCGTTGTTTGCCCTCATAAGCCTTTCCTCAGTTTGTAATTTCGTCCTTTGTCTGCTTCCCTGTTTATTATCTGCTTCCCTCCATGGACCTTATGCTCCACGAGGGCAGGTCTGTGTTGTCTCACTCACCCCAAGACACTTCCCAAGAACAGGGCCTGGCTCCCAGTAGGTCCTCTGTGGACGGAAGTGAAATAAACAAACAAAAATGGGAATGATGTGATTCCTTTGAATACAGGTAATGTCTCTGGATTCCTAGCACCTGGCAGAGAATCTGGGCTTCCCTGGTGGCTTAGTGGTAAAGAATCTGCCTGCCAAGTAGGACTTGCCGGTTTGATCCCTGGGTCAGGAAGATCTCCTGGAAAAGGAAATGGCAGCCCATTCCAGTATTCTTGCTTGGGAAGTCCCATGGACAGAGGAGCCTGGCAGGCTACAGTCCTTGGGCTCACAAAGAGTCAGACATGACTTTGCAACTAAACAACAATCACACAGTAACAATATGTTTTCAGTGCATATTTTTTATTGGATGAATGAGGATCTCTTATTAACACAAGAAAAATGAGCATTTGCTTGCAGGATCAGGAAGCACAAGGATGGACTTCTCATTGTTTGGAGAAATTCAACAGCATCATTAGAAAACATTCAACAGGGTTTGTGATATTTTCAGGAATGTTTAGTACCATTCTTGCAAAATAGTGCATCACTGTTTCCTGAATGAGAAAAGGTAACATATGAAGATTCAGGAAGTCAGCAAGAAAATAATCACAAAGAGGGACAGTGGGAGAATCATCTTCAAATTGAACTTGATTTTATAGGACATCCTAGTAAACTCATGGAAGGTTGAAATCAACTGTTGGTGAACCTCTGTGGTGATATGTGTTCAAAGACAGGCCTTGTCTTTGTTAAGGCCTTACTTTGGACCACCCCATGGTTAGTTGAATTTTTTTATCCAGACAGATAAATGCTTGCATTTCCATAGTATTTACTATATGCCAAGCACCATTTTAATACATAAACCCTTTTAAGACTTCCACAACCCTCTCATGGGCCCTATGATTATGAAGCACAGAGATGTTAGGCAATTTTTCAAAGATCACACAGCTAGCAAGTGGCAGAGCTAGATTTCAAACACAGGCCTAAGATTTTCATAGAGCAAAAGACTCCATTTAGAATCACTGCAACCAGGACACTGAAGATGAACATGAATTAGTTACAAATGTTAGCAATTACTGTCTTTCATATTGATCATAGTTTATTGGGTCTCCCAGAAAGTGGACTTTCAACAGTTTAAAACATAATTTTCAACATGCATAATGCATAAACAAATGAAAGTATAAAATACAAAATGAAATGATGATTTCTGTTGTAAAAATTCATGGTGTAGTTTCTTGGAATAGAATCCTAGTGGTGCTATTTGGGAGCTGGTCACTAAGTGATTAACTGATAAAGTAGAGAGAGATGAAGAGGAGAGATGAAGAGACTGATGCCCTTAGGAGACCTGGCTCAGACTGAGGGCATCAGAGTCTGCTCAGCTCTGCTTGGGTCTGTGGCCTTTTTTTTCTCTTGGGGTCTCAGATTCTTTAGCAAATTGAGGACCCTGGGCTAGATGACACCTGGGTCCAGCCAACTCTAGCCTTGACTAATTGCATACAAAGGTACCGATGTTATTTAGACAGAAAACCAGAAAAGCTGGTTAAGAGCACGTATGCTGCACTGGGAATTAATTTGAGAGAACAAAGGCTCAGAATTCAATAATTATTTTAAGCTGCCTTTTCAAATTCGAGAAGCCCAGACACTTATATGATTTTGCAATATTGCAGCAAATGGACCAAAGCACAGATTCTCCTGTGTGAAAGGTAGATTTTACATACAGCTTACATTTTTGATTAATTGATTCATTATCCAACTGACATTCATTGGACAACTTCTGCAGAGTGCCTGATGCTTTGGATTTTTTTAAAAGAAGTGGATTGGAGGACAGTGCTTTGGTTGTTCTGGACAAAGCCCTTGATGCTTGGATAATGTTTTACGATCAGTTGTGGGCCCGCGATTGCCTTATATGAACTGTCCAGGAACCCCATCTCCTGCTAGTGTCCTGTCCTCTTTATCGCATTTGCACAAGCCCTTGGCTCCTTCCTCAGATGCACCATCTGCACTCCTACCTCTGGGCCTTCAAATAGCTCCTTTCCCTACTTGTGTCCTTCTTAGCAGAGAAATCCCCTTATCCTTCAGGACTTAAGTGTCAGCTCCTCCAGGAAGCGTTCCCTGATCCCAGGACCCGGCCACCCCCTCTGGCTGTAGCTGTGCTTCACAGGCCTACTGAGATCACAGTTAATAATGCATATCGTTGTTTAATAACCGGTCTTCCCGCTGGAATAGAAAGTGTATGACAGGACTGCCTGCAGGTCACTCTTCTCCCAGGTGTCTCCAGAGTATTGAATATTGTTATACAATAATATTGAATAATAATATTGAAATTATTATTAAATATCAATAACGCTCAATATTATTAATAGTAGTATTGAATGTTATTGTTCAATAATGACATTCAATATTATTATTCAATAATATTATTAATATTGATTATTAATTATAATAGTTAACTTCTCTTTTCTTCTAGAGAGCATTTAAAGGGTCTCAGCACAAATACAGACTAAACAATGGTTAATAAAATTGACACACAGTAAAAAGAAACAATCACATTAAAAAATGAAATTTTAGTCCATGCCATAGAATACCCATATCTGATACAACAGTTTTTCATCTAATTTATATTACTGTGTATACCTAAGGTAAACAAAACTGACTAGCTGGTCAGTCAGCCAGTTCTTCCCTTTTTCTTTTTGGGTATTTCTCTGCCTGACTCAGAAAACCTTTTCCTGTCAGCTCTTACTTTTCTTTGCAAGACCCCAGGCTGGAGGTTGGCACCTGAGGTGACTACAAGACGTCAGAGCCCCTGAGAGTTTGGGCCCCTAAATGCATGAAGCTGACCTTCTGTCCCATCCCCTGTGCACTGCCCATGGGATCTGACCAGAATAAGACACAGACTTCTAGTGTAGTGAGCCAAAGGCAAGATGAGTTCCTTTAAGTAAAATTTGATGTATTGAATTGTGAACGTGTTCAGTTGCTTCAGTCGTGTTTGATTCTTTGTAACCGCATGGACTATAGCCTGCCAGGCGCTTCTGTCCCTGGAATTCTCCAGGCAAGAATACTGGAGTGGGTTGCCATTCCCTCCTCCAGGGGATCTTCCCAACTCAGGGATGGAACCCGAGTCTCCTGTGTTTTCTGCAGTGCAGGCGGATTTTTTACTGCTGAGTCACCTGCCCATTTTGAATTCTGTAGCATGACTTTTAATATGAGGTTTAGTACATATGCAAAGATGCAAAGATGGGCTCGATAAAGGACAGAAATGGTGTGGACCTAATAGAAGCAGAAGATATTAAGAAGAGGTGGCAAGAATACACAGAAGAACTGTACAAAAAAGATCTTCACGACCCAGATAATTACAATGGTGTGATCACTCACCTAGAGCCGGACATCCTGGAATGTGAAGTCAAGTGGGCTTTAGAAAGCATCACTACGAACAAAGCTAGTGGAGGTGATGGAATTCCAGTGGAGCTATTTCAAATCCTGAAAGATGATGCTGTGAAAGTGCTGCACTCAATATGCCAGCAAATTTGGAAAACTCAGCAGTGGCCACAGGACTGGAAAAGGTCAGTTTTCATTCCAGTCCCTAAGAAAGGCAATGCCAAAGAATGCTCAAACTACCGCACAATTGCACTCATCTCACATGCTAGTAAAGTAATGCTCAAAATTCTCCAAGCCAGGCTTCAGCAATATGTGAACTGTGAACTTCCAGATGTTCAAGCTGGTTTTAGAAAAGGCAGAGGAACCAGAGATCAAATTGCCAACATCCGCTGGATCATCGAAAAAGCAAGAGAGTTCCAGAAAAACATCTATTTCTGCTTTATTGACTATGCCAAAGCCTTTGACTGTGTGGATCACAATAAACTGGAAAATTCTGAAAAAGATAAGAATACCAGACCACCTGTCCTGCCTCTTGAGAAATTTCTATGCAGGTCAGGAAGCAACAGTTAGAACTGGACATGGAACAACAGACTGGTTCCAAATAGGAAAAGGAGTCTGTCAAGGCTGTATATTGTCACCCTGCTTATTTAACTTCTATGCAGAGTACATCATGAGAAACACTGGTCTGGAAGAAGCACAAACTGGAACCAAGATTGCCGGGAGAAATATCAATCACCTCAGATATGCAGATGACACCACCCTTATGGCAGAAAGTGAAGAGGAACTAAAAAGCCTCTTGATGAAAGTGAAAGAGGAGGGTGAAAAAGTTGGCTTAAAGCTCAACATTCAGAAAACGAAGATCATGGCATCTGGTCCCATCACTTCATGGGAAATAGATGGGGAAACAGTGGAAACAGTGTCAGACTTTATTTTCTGGGCTCCAAAATCACTGCAGATGGTGATTGCAGCCATGAAATTAAAAGATTCTTACTCCTTGGAAGAAAAGTTATGATCAACTTAGATAGCATGTTAAAGAGCAGAGACATTACTTTGCCAACAAAGGTCTGTCTAGTCAAGACTATGGTTTTTCCTGTGGTCATGTATGGATGTGAGAGTTGGACTGTGAAGAAGGCTGAGTGCCAAAGAATTGATGTTTTTGAACTGTGGTGTTGGAGAAGACTCTTGAGAGTCCCTTAGACTGCAAGGAGATCCAACCAATCCATTCTGAAGGAGATCAGCCCTGGGATTTCTTTGGAGGGAATGATGCTAAAGCTGAAACTCCAGTACTTTGGCCACCTCATGTGAAGAGTTGACTCATTGGAAAAGACTCTGATGCTGGGAGGGATTGGGGGCAGGAGGAGAAGGGGATGACAGAGGATGAGATGGCTGGATGGCATCACTGACTCAATGGACGTGAGTCTGAGTGAACTCCATGAGTTGGTGATGGACAGGGAGGCCTGGCGTGCTGCGATTCATGGGCTCGCAAAGAGTCAGACACGACTGAGCGACTGAACTGAACTCAACTGAACTTAGTACATATCTGTGGCAAAGGTCAGGGATCACTACATAAAGATACAAATCAATGAAAAACTTCATGCTTTTCCAGGGCATCATGAATATACAAATTATACATCCTTATAGAAGGGAAGAAAGCAGCCACCTCCCTTCTGTCAAAATAAAAGAATGCATTCCAAATGCTGTGACGGTTACATGAGCAGATTCTATAAGTGAAAACAGAGTTCAGATTCCATCACCCACTACCCCCATAACCCCAGAGAAGCCACTGAACCATTAGGCTGTTTCTGCATTAGGGAAGGGAGTGGAGTCATAAAGATGTGTGTGTATTAGCTGCTCAGTCATGTCCGACTCTTTGCGACCGCATAGACTGTAGCCTGCCAGGCTTCTCTGTCCATGGAAGTCTCCAGGCAAGAATACTGGAGTAGGTGACCATTCTCTTCTCCAGAGGATCTTCCCAACCAAGGGACTGAACCCAGGCCTCCTGCCTTGTAAGCAGATTCTTTACCATCTGAGCCACCAGGGAAGCCCTGTTGGGAAGGTGCATGAGATAAATGAGTTGGGAAGGGTCCATCACTGAGCTGAGCATCTAGTCAGTGCTCACCATTGTTATTTTGTGTGGATTAGGATGGAAGCGGTTCAGTTCAGTCACTCAGTTGTGTCCAACTCTTTGCAACCCGATGGACTGCAGCACACTGGGCTTCCCTGTCCATCACCAACTCCTGGAGCCTACTCAAACACATGTGCATTGAGTCAGTGATGCCATCCAACCAACTCATCCTCTGTTGTCCCCTTCTCCTCCCACCTTCAATCATTCGCAGCATCAGGGTCTTTTCAAATGAGTCAGTTCTTCACATCAGGTGGCCAGAGTATTGGAGTTTCAGCTTCAACATCAGTCCTTTCAATGAATATTCAGGACTGATCTCCTTTAGGATGGACTGGTTGGATCTCCTTGCAGTCCAAGGGACTCTCAAGAGTCTTCTCCAACACCACAGTTCAGAAGCTCAGCTTTCTTTATACTCGGCTATTGAGGCCCTCCTTGAGTTTCAGAGGCTGTCCCTCTTACCAGAATCATAGCAAGATGGAAGTTCTGTACCCATCAGGCAACGGCTGCATTTGTAGGAGAAACAGGACAAAGAGGAAAGGAAACTTTGTCTTTCCATATGCAGACCTTGTATAACATTTCCTTCTTGAGTTCTTGAATCCCAATGAGAGGAGTGAGTATATGTTTGGGAAGAAGAACTCATGAATTAATATTTTTTTTCCCAATAGAGAAGCTCACAGAAACTTTGAAGTGTTTATTAAAGGGTTGATAATGAGGAGAAAACTTTTTGAAAATCATATTAAAAAGTACCTCCCAAACTGCTTCAATAATTTAACCTTGGACTCACAAGATTCTTCTAGAATAGAAAAAAACACATTTTTCTCTCCCATCCACCGTCCCTGGTGTATTACAGCCCTGGTATAGCAATGATGGCCTCTTTCTAGGAGTTGGTGGTGGAATGATAGTCCTTTTGTGACCAATCGAATAATTACTGAAGTTGAAATTTGTAATCCTGATATCGAATATTTCATAATGACATCAATTTAAACTTAATACTGCTCTTATCTTTTCACAAAAATAAGGTTTAATATGTCTTTTCTCCTAGAGGGGGTGAAATAAGGAAAGACTTTATTATACAAGATAATTAAAATTCTTCCTGAGGTTAAAAGTGATTTAAAAAGAATCACAACATGAGATAATTAGGCCTTATTAGACACTTTATCTGCTTCACTGAAGTCACTTTTTCCAGGATGATAAAATGTGCCTTTGTCTTTTTTTAGAAAGCCAGATACCAAATTTGGGGAAAAAAATGATCTTTCCTCCTCCTCTTAGACTCAGCACATGACTGTGTGAATGGATTTGGGGAAATAATTTAATGATAGGGTTACAGTTTCCAAAAGCTAGACCTTTATAGAATGTGATGGTTTTCAAGTGCTTATTCATTTTTCTAGTGAAATTACATTTTACCCTCTATTTTTAGTTGGCTAATAGAAAATGATATGAATTTGTGTTTTCTGACTCCCCTCCCCTGCCTCTCCCTCCTGCAAAAGGCAGAATAATAACAGATTAGTTTTGGGATGTTTAACAAAATTCTTTTGTTGCTTGACAGATTCATTTATGCTTTCTTGTGACATAACAGGTAAGGCAAAGAGTCAGTGTTTGTATTTTTAAAGACTAATGAACACATAGTGTAGGTTATTACAATAACCATGCAGTAGTGGATGGTATATTTTTTTTAGATGAAAAGTGGTCCAGGCCTTTAAAGTGCATGATGTTTCTGTAAGAGGAAGCAGTACCCCAGGAGCATGGGAGTTTTGCCAGAGTTCTAAACCATATCCCCACATGAGGCCTAATCCTGCGTCTCTATTCTGCTTTTAGGCCCGACAACGGGGACCCTGTGACTTTGCTAATGGCTCTTTGGGCTTCCAGTGGATTTTAACAATGTGCAGTGCAACTAACAATAAGTGAACCAAATTGTTCTTGTTTGTGCCCACAAATTTATATCCAGCTTATTTTCTTTTTTATTCCTTGATCAGTGGTTGAAAAGAAATTGTTCAACTTTGTCTTTAAGAAAACGTTTCAGTTCTATTTACAGTGACTTGCTCTACAGGCTTTATCAAACTGCTCTTTCCTTCTGAATGACCCTTTCCTTCAAGGAAAGGCTAATGTATAGATCAACGCATCAAGGGCCAAAGTAGAATGTGCAGATCTCTTTGATGGAAAGATAAGTACATAGCATTGTCAGGTAAATGTCTATTTTAAGGTAAAATGTCTAGAAGGGAAACAGTATGATTTGATGGACAAATAGCTTCTGTGATAGTTTCACAGGATCTATTGTAAACAATATAAGGGAGATGATGGCTTTAAAAAGAAACTTAAACAGTAAAATAAGAATGGAATTAAGCCAGCTCGTGAGCATCAGAATTGTCCATAAAGTAAGCCTTTAAATGTTTCGTGTAGGTATACTGTTGCTTTTCAGGCTGAGTGCTACCTACCTTCTTCCTCATTATCAAGCTGGTGGGACCTATTAGGAAGGCTAAGACACCTTTAGGGTGCTAGTAATGGGTGTGAAAGTGTAAATGTTAGTCACTCAGTCGTGTCTGACTCTTTGCTGCCCCATGGACTGTAGCCCACCAGGCTCCTCTTTCCTTGGGATTCTCCAGGCAAGAATACTGGAGTGGGCTGCCATTCTTTCCTCCAGGGGATCTTCCCGACCCAGGGATCGAACCCAGGTCTCCCACATTGCAGGCAGATTCTTTACTTTCTGAGCCACTAGCAATGGGTAAGAGTGAATAAAAAAGGTGCACACAACATGTATGTACCTTAACAAGTCACTAAGAACGTAATGCACATGTAGCAATCTCCACCCCCCCTCCCCAGGTAAAGAAACAGAACACTACCAGCACAGTTGATTTTTGTACATTGATTTTGAATCAGGTTAACTTCCTGCTGCTGCTGCTGCTAAGTCGCTTAAGTCGTGTCCGACTCTGTGTGACCCCATAGACGGCAGCACACCAGGCTCCCTCATCCCTGGGATTCTCCAGGCAAGAACACTGGAGTGGGTTGCCATTTCCTTCTCCAATGCATGCAAGTGAAAAGTGAAAGTGAAGTCGCTCAGTCAAGTCCGACTCTTCAAGACCCCCGTGGACTTCAGCCCACCAGGCTCCTCCGTCCATGGGATTTTCCATGCAAGAATACTAGAGTGGGTTGCCATTGCCTTCTCTGGGTTAACTTGCTACATCTTCATTAGTCTAACTATCGGTGGAATCTTTTGGATTTTGCTACACATACATATCAGGGCCTCCCAGGTGGCTCAGTGGTAGAAGAATCCACCTGCCAATGTGGATCAACAAAGAAGAAAAATTGCAGGCCGATCTCACTGTGAACAGAGTTTCAAATATTCTAAATAAAATATTAACAAATTGCATCCAGCTATGCAGAGAAATAATACAATATATCTTGAAGATCCCTGGATTGGGAAGATCCCCTGGAGAAGAAAATGACAACCCAATCCAGTATTCTTGTCTGGAAAGTCCCAAGGATAGAGGAGCCTGGCAGGCTACAGTCCATGCGGTTGCAAGGAGTTAGACACAGCTTAGGGACTGAGCATGCACGTGTACATACATATCATATGTGAATAGTGAACGTTTTGTGTCTTTCTAATCCATTTACCTTTCATTCTATTTTCATCTTACTGCCCTGGCTAAGACCTCCAGCATAATGTTGAGTAGAAATAACAATGGCATTCTTGTCCTGGTCCCCAGTCTGAGAGAGAAATGTTTAATGTTTCATCATTAAATACAACACTTGATTATTTTTTTGGTTGTTTGCTAATATTTATTTTGACAAGATGTTGAATTTTATCAGATGCCTTTTCTGCCTCTGTGCAAATCATCATAATATTGAGTAAATGTACTAAATGACATTGATTTCTAACGTTAAAACAACTTTGAATTCCTGGGGCAAGTCAAAATTGGTCCTCTTGTATTATTTCTCTGCATAGCTGGATGCAATTTGTTAATATTTTATTTAGAATATTTGAAACTCTGTTCATAGTGAGATTGGCCTGCAGTTTTTGCTTGCTGAGTTTTGGGACCAAGGTTATCTTGACCTTGTGAAAATTACTTGAAAAGTGACTCCTTCTCTGGTCTCTGGAAGATTTTTTTATAAGATTAGAGTTATTTCTTATATTTAGAACAGCTTGTTGGTGAAGCCATTTAGGCCTGGAGTTTTCTTTTTGGGGATGTTTGACATTCTATTTGTTTTTATGTCAGCTTTTAAAGTTGTGCTTTCCTAATAATTTGTCAATTTTATCTAAGTTTTAAAAAATTTTTGTGCAAGGTTATTGCCATTTTTAAATGAAATTTTCTTCTAAATCCTATTTCCCCCCCTTAGTTCCACAAGTTTGTATATATACTAGTTTAGTTATCCATAAGTTCAAAGAATTTCTGATTATCTTTATGATTTCTTCTTTGACCCATTTGTTCTATATGGGGGATTTTAGAATATCTTTTGCTTGTCAATTCCTAGCATAATTACACTGTGATCAGAGAATATACTCTGAGATTGTAATTCTTACGGTCGAGTATATTGTTCTGTTTAAAGCTGTTTCATGTATTTTTGAAAAGAAAGTATATTCTGCGGTTTTTGGGGTTGGATGTTCTGTATCACCCACTGCTTCAGGTTTATTTATTTAAATTTTTATTTATTCATTTAGAGTGCACTGGTTCTTTGTTGTTCTGTGCAAGCTTTCTCTAGTTGCGGAGAGCAGGGCCTACCCTTGGTTGAGATGTGTGGGCTTCTCATTGCGGCGGCTTCTCTTGTTGCCCGGTACAGGCTCTATCTTGGCACATGAGTTTTAGTAGTTGCAGCTTCCGGGCCCTGGAGTGCAGACTCAGCAGTTGTGGTGCACAGGCCCAGTTGCTCTACAGCATGTGGGATCTTCCCAGACTAGGGATCAAACCTGTGTCCCCTGCAGTGGCAGACAGACTCTTATCCACTGAGCCACTAGAGAGGTCCTGATTCAGGTGTATTAACTGTGTTGTTCAAATCTGCGACATCCTTACTGATTTCTGTCTGCTTCTTCTGAGAGGTATATTAAGATTCCTTAATTTTAATCATGTTTTAAACTTTCATCATGAATTAATTTTTCTGTGTATTTCTGTTACTTTTTGTTTTGTTTTGGGGTTATGCTGTTAGATGACTATATTTTAGAATTAGTATATTTTCCTGGTAAATTGAATATTTTATCATTATAAAGGAGCTTCTTTAGCTTCGCTAGTGGCTTTTTCTTTCTTTTATTTTGTGTGGTATTTATATGCTACCTCATTTCTTTTGGTTAATGTTCGCATGGCATATCTTGTTATATCCTTAGCCCTTCTGTTTTCTTATGCTTTAGATATCTCTTTAAAACACCATACATTTTATATCTAGGCTAACAGGCTTTGTCTTTTAATTGAAAGTTTTTAATCCAGTTACATTTTATGTGCATCTTAATATAGTTGATTTTAAATCTGCTATTTGCTTTTGATTTGTTCTGCTTTTTCTCTGATCTTATTCCCTTTCTTTCATTTGACTTGAGTATTTTTTCAAATCATTTAATTTCTTCTACCACTCCATTATTAATTTGGAAGTCTATGCTTATTTGCTATTCTTTTAGTGATTGCTCCTAGAAATTAGTGAGGTTTTGTGATATCAAGTTTTAATGTTAATAAAACTTTTACTTTTCTCCTAAATAATAAAAGAATCTTAGATTACTTTGACTCTATTTATTATTTGTGTAATTTTGCCATATTTTTGCATATTTTTTTCTTCCTCACAATTTGTGATTTCTCATATCCTTTTCCATTATGGTTTATTACAAGATATTGAATATAGTTCCCCATGCTATGCAGTAGGATCCTATTGTTTATCTATTTTATATATGGTAGTTTGTATATGCAAATCTGAATCTACTAATTTATCCTTCCCATACCTCCTTTCCTCTTTGGTAACCATAGATCTGTTTTCTATGTCTGTGAGTCTGTTTTTTTTTTTTTCCTCTTTTAATAAATAAGTTAATTTATATCTTATTTTAGATTTTATATATAAGTGGTATCATATGGTATTTGTCTCTGACTTACTTCACTTAATATAATAATCTCTAGGTCCATCCATGTTGCTTCAAATGACATTATTTCTTTTTTATGGCTGAGGAACATTCCACTGTATATATATGTGTATATATATACCACATTTTCTTTACTCATTCATCTGTTGATGGATATTTAGTTTGCTTCCATGTCACAATATACTTTAAATTCCATTAACATTATACATTATTGTTGTTTTATACAGTTAAAAAGAGTACTAACTAAATATTGAAACAGTGTTATGTTCTGAATCTTAGGTTACGTGGCTTTGTTGCCTCTCTGGTATTTTTCCCTCTTATGTTTCCTTTTTCTTTTTCTTCTCTAGCAATCCTGCGGTTGTATTTCTTACCTTGCACTTCACTGTTGATTTTGATGCTTCCCCTGGTTTTCATTCATCAGAATTTATGTTGTGTTTACATTTCTCATCTTTATATTTTTCAGTTTTTTGTTTCTCTCCTCTGCTTGTGTTTTGGCCACATGTGAAAGCAGGTGACTTGGACTTGCCAAGTAAGATTTACATCTTAGCTGTCTGATTACTTAGGCTACTGAGTTTCCTGTCATCTAGCTGTTCTGTGACTTTCTTGAAGGGGACTTTCCTCCTTGGAAGAAAACAATCCCCTATATTGAGATGTCACCAAGGTCCTCATTTTACAACTTGTACCCCTACTGCTATATGACAGGATCAAAAGAGACACCTGTTATGGGATTGTGAGTGCTAACAAAATAGTCTTTTTTAAGTTGTTTTTTTTTTTTAATGAATAAAACAAGCATATGAATAATCGAAGCAAAACTATAAAAATCACTTTGTGTTATATACACAAGCACTGAACTAGAGTATATGGGGTTGTCTTTTGGAATGATACGAAGCAGCTATGAGTGGAGATTCTAATGAAAGCTTATCGTTCTGGATCATTAACATCTGTGAGGAGCTTGCACAAGGATGTTGTTACTCATAAATTGAAAGTGAAAGTGAAGTCGCTTAGTCATATCAGACTCTTTGCAACCCCATGGATTGTAGCCTACCAGGCTTCTCCGTCCATGGGATTTTCTAGGCAAGAGTACCAGAGTGGGTTGCCATTTCCTTCTCCAGGGTATCTTCCTGGCCCAGGGATCAAACCCAGGTCTCCTTCATTGCCGGCAGATACTTTACCCTCTGAGCCATCAGGGAAGCCCCCAGGAATTTTTAAATAAAAATGTTTTCATTGTTTTTGGCTTCCCTTCTGTGTTTTTTTTTTGTTGTTGTTGTTGTTGTTTACATTTTGAGTAACATAATATAAAGCATCAGAGAAGGCAATGGCAACCCACTCCAGTACTCTTCCCTGGAAAATTCCATGGACGGAGGAGCCTGGTGGGCTGCAGTCCTTGGGGTCGATAAGAGTTGGACACGACTGAGCGACTTCACTTTCACATTTCACTTTCATGCATTAGAGAAGGAAATGGCAACCTACTTCAGTGTTCTTGCCTGGAGAATCCCAGGGACAGGGGAGCCTGTTGGGCTGCCGTCTATGGGGTCCCACAGAGTCGAACATGACTGAAGTGACTTAGCAGCAGCAGCAGCAACAACAACATAAAGCATGCTGCAAAATGTAAACAAAAAAACCCACAGAAAGGGAGCCAAAAACAATGAAAACATTTTTATTGAAAAATTCTTGGGGAGTTCCCTGGTGGCCTGGTGGTGAGGATTCAGAGCTTTCCATGCTGTGGCTTTGGTTCAAACCCTGGTCAGAGAATTGAGATTCTGGAAGTTGTGTGGTGCGGTTAAAAGAAGAAAATATTCCTGCCTTGCTCATATAATACAATTTGTCTTCATTTTGTCTCTCTCGGAATCAGTTACTTTGAGCCACAAGGAGAATTGAGCTTTTTTTCCTCTCATTTAAATTTGCATGCTCACTGTTGAGCAAGCTGAACAATGATTTAGATGAGAATGGTTTTTCTTACCGTTTTATGAAATTCAGGCCATTCTGACTCATTTGACGTGTGTGTGTGCAACTTTAGTCATTTCCAACTCTGTGTGACCATAGGGACCATAGCCCATCAGGCTCCTCTGTCCATGGGGTTCTCCAGGCAAGAATACCAGAGTGGATTGCCATGCGCTCCTCCAGGGGATCTTCCCGATCCGGTGACTGAACTCATGTCTTCTGCATTGCAGGCTGATTCTTTACCACGAGTGCCACTGAAAGTTTTTTCTCTCTTTTAAATTTGTATGCTCACTGTCAAACAAGTTGAACAGCGATTCAGATGAGAATGATCCTTCTTATCATTTTATGAAATTCAGCCCATTCTGACTCATTGGGCAATTGCCTGAAAAGAAGATATTTCACAGGAGCCCTCACCAAACTGTTTGAAAAAGCCTTTAAAAAGTGAAAATTGAGGGGAAAGAAGAAATTGTCCTCAAAGAACTCTATTACATTTTGATATCATCAATAATTACAGCTATGATGTGTCAATAGCTTTCTCCTTTAGAGGAGGGAGGGCTTACTGACTCTTGGGAAAAAGTAAATAAGAAGGCTATGATTGACACTTATGACTACAGGCACCTACCTACTATTGCATAGAGTAATAAAATAAATTTTGTGGTTTTTTTAAACCACAAAATGATACACAGGTGCTCATAACAATCACCAATACCATAAATGGCAATGAGAATGACATAAAACATTGACAAGAAAAACATTCCCAGCAATGGCTGGGGAGTATCAAAGTTTCCTACTGACGTTAATAAACCTGATTTTGGAAACACAGTTGAGAACATCTGGTTAAGGGTAAATTGAGAAGGAAACAGATGTGGTATCACTGTGGAGGGGCTGGGCTGTGAGAGGAAGGGAGTGATGTATTTCTCACACAGATTATAAAGCAGGTGCAGCGACATGATCTAGTTGTGATAGGAAAACGTGAACTCTCCAGACATCTGCTGAAAGCCTTACTCTGCCGAAAGCACGGTTTTGATAAACTCTTCAGTTGCCTTGATGAGACTTTGTTCTACAAGAAGACAGAAGTTGTAACATGCAAAACTTTGGAACCAATTCTTATCAGGAAAGAGGAACTCACTGATGATGTAGAAGTAATACAAAACATCTCAGATTTCATAACAAAGAAAAAAAAATTCCAAGAATAACCAGACATATAAGTTAGTGTTGAGGAAATCAAAATAAAACAAAATCAGAGGAAAGTGTAGTTTGCTGGTGGGTGCTTATAGAGAATAATGTGAATTAAAATAGGTAAAAGCCCCCCCAAATAGAATTTCAGAAAACAAAATACATTTCCCATGTGCTATGAAAGTTATATGTGTATAAAGAAATCAGTGTGACTGCAAAGAAGTCTCCTTGCTGAGCTCCAGTTTTATAAGGGATCCTCTGAAAGAAGATTTCAGAGAAAGCAATGGCACCCCACTCCAGTGCTCTTGCCTGGAAAATCCCATGGACAGAGGAGCCTGGAAGGCTGCAGTCCATGGGGTCGCTGAGGGTCGGACACGACTGAGCGACTTCACTTTCACTTTTCACTTTCATTCATTGGAGAAGGACATGGCAACCCAATCCAGTGTTCTTGCCTGGAGAATCCCAGGGATTGGGGATCCTGGTGGGCTGCCGTCTATGGGGTCGCACAGAGTCGGACACGACTGAAGTGACTTAGCAGCAGCAGCAAAGGAGAATTTACTGTTGAAAGGAGGTTTACATGACAAAAAGCAGATGGAACAATAGAAAAATAATAGGCTTTCTACAGGCTTATGAGGGCTTCCCTGGTAGCTCAGCTGGTAAAGAATCTGACTGCAATGTGGGAGACCTGGGTTCAACCCCTGGGTTGGGAAGATTCCCTGGAGGAGTATATGACAACCCACTCCAGTATTCTTGCCTGGAGAATCCTCATGGACAGAGGAGCCTGGTGGGCTACAGTCCATGGGGTTGCAAAGAGTTGGACACGACTGAGCGACTAAGCACAGCATAGCACAGCATGGGCTTATGATGAATGCTTGGGCTTCCCAGGTGGTGCTAGTTGTCAAGAACCCACCTGCCAATGCAGGAGACATAAGAGATGCAGGTTTGATCCCTGGGTTGGGAAGATCCCCTGGAGGAGGCCATGACAACACACTCTGTATTCTTGCCTGGAGAATCCCATGAACAGAGGAGTTTGGGGGGCTATCCTCCACAGTGTCACAAGGAGTTGTACATCCTGAAATGACTAGCACACACCCATGATGAATGCTTAAAGAAACAGAAAGACATGTAGCTGGGCTGAGACTCCCTTGTTTGGTTTATAAAAATGCTGGAACTTTTGAGGGTTACTTTTGCATTACTTTGCACACTCACTGGTTAAGATGTTGACTGCTGACCAAGAAATGCTCTCTTTGGCCACTGGTAGTGAGGACAGCTGGCATAGGGTAGAGATAGGTTGTGCCCACCTTAGAGAAGACTGAGTGGTCTGTGGACCATGGCTTAATTGTCATGTAACTTTTGATTCCTCAAGCAGTGTTGCTCAGACTAACAAGGACCTTTGTTGAAACATCCCCGATTCTTGTCTCAGTTGTCCAGTATTGTCTCAGAACTCTTCAGTCTGTCTCTTTCTCTCTTCTCTTTGCTTTTTTTCCTCAAATTCCGTCACTTTATTCTATCTAAATGAGGGCAAATTATTTTCAGACTTGGGGGTATTTTTTCTCCTTAAATCCTACTGACTCTACCAGCTTGCCACAAATGTTTCCTAAATCAAGGAAACAAATGGAGGAAAAATAAGGAGAAAGTACTATTTTTTCTTTCAAAATAATCTTGCCTCATTATTAAAAAAAAAATCCCAACTTTTATTTTCAGATAATTGTAGATTCACATGCAGTTATAGGAAGTGATACAGAGATCCCATTTACCCTTGACCTAGTTTTCTCCAGTGGTAACATCTTGAAAATGAACATACAATATCACAATCAAGTCTGATAACACTGATCAATCCATCAGTTTTCATTTCTTTTGCCCAATTTTGCTTGTACTTACATGTGTGTGTATGTTTCATTATATAAATATCACACGTGCATGTTGGTGGGTACCACCACCATCGTCATGATCCACAGTAGGTCCATCACCACAGACTCCCTCATGTTACCCCTTTAATAACCATACCTCCCCCCCTCCAGTATCCCCTCCCCAACTTCTAGAAACCATTAATCTGGTCTCCATTTATTCAAAAATGTTATATAAATGAAATCACTTAGTATGTAATCTTGGGGGATTTTTTTCTTTCTCTCAGAAATTCAGTATGTTGCGAGGAATAAGAAAAAAAGAGATAACCTCTATTTTGGGGATCACGGAAATAAAGAAATGCACATTCTATTTGGCATGTTTTCTTTATTGCAAGTAATATTCAAAGTGGAAAGGCTAGAATGGACCATATGCTGCCAAATGTATATGACCATTTCCAATCTCTATTCTAAGCTCCAGACCCAGATTTACACTTCCTTCTGGAAAGTTCCACATGGATCCCTTGAAGAAAATTCAAATGCAACATGTTCAAAATCAAATGTGTCATATGCCATCCTTTCTTCAAAAAAAAAAAAAATCCTCTGTTCCACCTGTACTTCTTGCCTTAACTACAGGCACCATAGTCCTAAAATCACCAATCTTCATGTCGTAGTCAGCATCTCTGACTCTTGCCATCTATTCCGCTCTTTACCTTATTGTCATTAGCACCTTAATTTTGACCCACTGTAAATTCCCATCATGTCTTTCTTAGACATGTAAGACCCACAATCTCTCTCCTCTAAACTGTGGCAAAGCATCTTTACTGCTCTCCTTTAGTCCCTCTTTCTTCACTATCTTACCAACCCCATTGTCAAGACGAAATTTCTTAAAGAAGATCGCTCATATTACTCCTCTGATATTGATTGTATTTAGTATAGTCTATAAATGTGATATACTATGTTTCTTCTGTTTTGCGCAGAGGAAGATCCTGGAGTAGATGTCTTTCAATGCTCACATTCTCTAAGCCCACATGAGAAACACATTTGAAGTCCTGCCCTGTCTCACACTATGAAGCAGTAACTAGTAGGGATTAGCAAACAGAGAAACAGGTCATTTATTCTAATGCGTGGGGAGAGACTTACTCCAGTGGTAAAGTGTTACCCATAAAAATAATATAATGATTCATTCACTAGTGTATAGGCTAGGTTACTGTGAAACAATTTCATTGATTAGGGTAGGCTATTATAAAGTAATTATACTGCTGCTGCAAATGCTGTTATTAATGCATGAATTGTTACTTATTGTTGTTCAGTTGTTAAGTCATGTCCAACTCTTTGCGACCCCGTGGACTGTAGCCCACCAGGCTTCTCCTTCCATGGGATTCTCCAGGCAAGAATACTGGCATAGATTGCCATTTTCTCCTCCAGGGATCTTCCTGACCGAGGGATAGAACTCACATCTCCTGCATTGCAGGCAATTTTATTTTGTTGGGCTCCAAAATCTGAGTTCTCTTTCACATTATCTTTTAATGTCTAATGTCTAGTGTTAGTAATACATATAGCATATAATGTTTTGTATCATATAAGGCAATATTAATTTAGATACTGACAGATGATTCATCTTGCAAAAAGATGACACAAACTTACCATATCAATAAATATGGTACAGTACTGTAAATGTATTTTCTCTTCCTTGTGATCTTCTTAATAATGTTTTCTCTTTTCTAGCTTACTTTATTATAAAAATACAGTCCGTAATACATATATTGCATGTAATACAAAATGTGTATCAATCAACAGTTCATATTATTGGTAAGGCTTCCAGTCAACAGTAGATTACTGGTAATTATGTTTGTGGAGAGTCAAAAGTTATAATCAGATTTTCAACTTCAGGGGGCTAGTGCCCTTGACCCCTGAATAGTTCAAGGGTCAACTGTAATATAAGCTTAAACATTTCTTAAGGGAGTAGATCTTCTCTTAAGTGTTCTTCAGTTCAGTTCAGTTGCTCAGTCATGTCTGACTCTTTGCAACCCCATGGACTGCAGAGAGCCAGTCTTCCCTGTCCATCTCCTGGAGCCTACTCAAACTCATGACCATTGAGTCAGTGATGCCATCAAACCATCTTATCCTCTGTCATTCCCTTTTCCTCCTGCCTTCAATTTTTCCCAGTATCAGGGCCTTTACCAATGAGTTGATTCTTTATATCAAGTAGCCAAAGTATTGGAGATTCAGCTTTAGCATCAGTTCTTCCTATGAATATTCAGGACTGATTTCCTTTAGGATTTACTGGTTGGATCTCCTTGTAGTCCATGGGAATCTCAAGAGTCTTCTCCAACACCACAGTTCAAAAGCATCAATTCTTCAGTGCTCAGCTTTCTTTATAGTCCAACTCTCACATCCACACATGACTACTGGAAAAACCATAGCTTTGACTAGATGAACCTTTGCTGGCAAAGTAATGTCTCTGCTTTTTAATATGCTGTCTTAGTTGGTCATGGCTTTTCTTCCAAGGAATAAGCGTCTTTTAATTTCATGGCTGCAGTCATCATCTGCAGTGATTTTGGAGCCCCCCAAAATAAAGTCAGCCACTCTTTCCACTGTTTTCCCATCTATTTGCCATGAAGTGATGGGACCAAATGCCATGGTCTTCATTTTTTAATGTTGAGTTTTAAGCCAGCTTTTTCACTCTCCTCTTTTACTTTCATCAAGAAGCTCTTTAGTTCTTCACTTTCTGCCATAAGGGTGGTGTCATCTGCATATCTGAGGTTATTGATATTTCTCCTGGCAATCTTGATTCCAGCTTGTGCTTCATTCAGCCTGGCATTTTGCATGATGTACTCTGCATAGAAGTTAAATAAGCAGGGTGACAATATACAGCCTTGACATACTTCTTTTCCTATTTGGAACCAGTCTGTTGTTCCATGTCCAGTTCTAATTGTTGCTTCCTGATCTGCATACAGGTTTCTCAAGAGCAGGTCAGGTGGTCTGGTATTCCCATCTCTTTCAGAATTTTCCACAGTTTATTGTGATCCACAGAGTGAAAGGGTTTGGCATAGTCGATAGAGCAGAAGTAGATGTTTCTCGAACTCTGTTGCTTTTTCGATGATCTGACGGATGTTGGCAATTTGATCTCTGATTCATCTGCCTTTTCGAAAACCAGCTTGAACATCTGGAAGTTCACGGTTCATGTATTGCTGAAGCCTGGCTTGGAGAATTTTGAGAAGTTCCTTTAAGCAAAAGGGAAGTTTATTCTACTATGTAACAGAAAAAAATCCAGAGATAGACTTGGTTTCAAATTTTGCTTGACCAAGGGCTCAAGTAAAGGCCACAAGGATATTTTTTCTCTTTCTTCTTCTCAGTGCAGGCTTCTCCTGTATTGGCTTTGTATTCAGAATTATCTACTTGTTTGACAGCAACAATATATCTATAAAAGGTTCATCTTGTAGGGTTGATGTATTAGGATTCTCCAGAGAAATGATTCACATATATATGAACTGGCTCACATGAGGCAGGCAAGTCCCAAGATGTGCAGGGTGTGTTTGCAAGCTGGAGTACAGCTAATGGTTTCATTCCAGTCCACAGGCCAGCAAGCTTGTGACTCAGGAAGAGCTAGCATTAAGGTTTAAAGGCAGGGGAAAAGCTGTTATTTGAGATCAAAGGGGCAGCCTGGCAGGAAGGATTGATTCTCTTTTATTAGAGGAAGATAAACCCTTTTGTTCCATTCGGGCCTTTAACTGATTGGATGAGGCCCCCTATCTTAGGGAGAGCATTCCGCTTTACTCAGTCTACCAATCAAATGTGAATTTTATCCAGAAATATTCTCATTGGCACACACAAATAATGTTAGATCAGATATCTGGGCACCCCTCATCCCTGTCAAATTGATACATAGCATTAACCATTGTGTTGACTTTCTTAAAAGTCCCTACAATTGTCTCATTTGGTCTGATTCACTTGACTTTGGTAGTGAGTCCATCCTTGACCTGTTTTTGACCTGAAGCCATGGAGTATAGCGTACTGTTTTTCTAAGCCTCGGTTACATGATACACCTTGGCTGTGGGGATGGTGTCAGCAAGGCGAGAGGAGCATGAAGGCTGAGAGTACAGAGAGGTGATGTTCTAAGGACCAAAGCAGAACACAACTAATGGGCTTCCCTGGTGGCTCAGTGGTCAAAAATCTGCCTGCCAAGGCAGGAGACATGGAATTGAATCCTGAGCTGGGAAGATCCCCTGGAGGAGGAAATGGCAACCCATCCAGTATTCTTGCCTGGAAAATCCCACGGACAGTGGAGCCTGGTGGGCTACAGTCCATCTGGTCACAAAAAAGTTGGACACAACTGAGTGGCCAAACAACAACAGAACACAACCAACATAGAAAGTTAGGTGATTGTTGGAACAAAGCAAGGAAAAAAAGGTGTATTTATTGATATATAATTAATTAAAAATATAATGATGGTGAGTACTTTTTCAGCACTCTAAAAACCAAAAGCATCAAATTACCCTCTGTGGCCTCTAGAATGGTGATTTGTAAGGGGCAAGCATAAAATAATGGGGCCAGATTTTTAACAAAGATAAAAGAATTTGCATATTCAAATAAGAATAACATTTCTAGGTCATTACCTTGGGGATTTATACACACAGTGGTAACCACTGCACTAATTGAATGTCTGCTCTTCCAGGAATTTTAGGAATTTAGCTGAGAGTAAACATTACTCTGAATGCTGCCCACCAAGTTCTTAAAATCAGCCTTTCTGGGCATAACAAGAATGTTCTTGGGAGTGAGAAGCAAAGCTGATACACTGATTTTCAAATGAAATAAAGCAAATTTTGGTGGCTGGGAGTTAAAGAAGGAGATATGAAGAAAAGGTGAAGAGAGGGAGCAACGTTAGTGGGAAAGTTGGCTGGGAATGGGAAGTAACCCACAACATTTCTAATATTTATGTTTAAGTCCGTGAATACTCTGTCAAGGCTGCCCTGATGGCTCAGCAGGGAAAGAATCCGCCTGCTAGTGCAGGAGACACAGAAAACTTGGATTGGATTCCTGGGTTGAGAAGATCCCCTTGAGGAGGAAGTGACAACCCATTGCAATATCCTTGCCTGAAAAATTCCATGGTTAGAGGGTCCTGGGGAGCTACAGTCCATGGGGTCACACAAAGTTGGACACGACTGAACGACTGCACATGCACAAGCACTCTGACGGTGTCTTGTAGGCATAAATGCCTTGGAAGATTGGGAAAAATCAGAGAACAGATTGTGCTCTCAGTGAGGTGGCACAATTTGAAAAAAGAGGGAGATACAGGAGGCAGAATGTGAAAAAGATCAAAGATTTATCAGGAACAAGAATTGAGGAGAGAGGACTGTAGAGTTAAAGACCTGTGTGACTCAAAACATGCCAGGGACTAGAGTTTTCAGAGATCACAGCTTGAAAGGAAAGGGTGATCACTATTGACACTTGGGTTAGAAATGCATCCTTGCTAATTTCCCAACAATCCCCTATTAATATTTGATTTGTGAATGAAAAAAACTTGGATTCTGAGAGATCAAGTGACTTGTTGAAAGTCACACAGCTTATAGACTAGCACAGCTAGAACTTAATTCCAGGTTTGATTCTAAAGCCGAAGCTCTTATTTTCCTTTATGCTGCACTACTTGTCCTTATTTTCATCTATGTTCACAACTTTTTTGTATGTGCTCACTATTTAGATTTGACTTGAATTATTTGATATGTGTAGCAAGATATATAATTGACACTGAACTGAAACACTTATATTTGCATGGTCAGGACATTCTTGTCCCAAAGGAGGATAAACACAGAAAGTCAGTTAAAATCTAATGGAAGCCTTCCCAGGTGGTGCTAGTGTAAAGAATATGCCTGCCGGTGCAGGAGATGTAGGAGACTCATGTTTAATCCCTGGTATGGGAAGATCCCCTGGAGTGGGAAATGGCAGCCCACTCCCATATTTTGCTTGGAAAATCCCATGGACAAAGTCTGGCAGTCTGTGGGGTTGCAAAAAGTCAGACATGACTGAGCAAACATGCAGCATAAGCATCATGGCAGCCCAAGAAGTCCTTCATTTTTGTCTCTTCTGTCTCAACAATAAAAATTCATCTTCTCTCCATGGACAAAAGTGCCTATGAGGGAGCCAGGCACTGTGGATCCAGCAGTATATGCCAAGGAGTCTGGGAGAAGTCTTATCTACCAGCACATCAAGTAATAGACAGACCTGGGTCCCACCTGTGGACACCTCAGTAGCCTGTTAGCTGGCTCCAACCCCTGTTGGCCCATGCTTTGGTGTTGAGGTCCTTTAATGGACTGGAACCTGGTGGTCTGGAGTTGATGATAAGAAAGTAAAGGAGAAAAAGAGGCTGATATTCCTTGGTTTATGCAGAAAGCCAATAAAGTCCCTGCACGGGGCTTGCTCTGTTCACGTGGGCCTCAGGCGCCCTCTCGATGGGGTGAAGGTGCAGAGCGCCTGCTCGGGAGGGTCTTAGGGTCTTCACTTTTCCGGCAGGAAAGTGAACTCAGAGAGCCTCTGCACTCCAGGGGATCAGCCTGAAAGAGAGAGAGGGGGAGAGAGAGAGAGAGAGAGAGAGAGAGAGAAAGAAAGACACAGGGACCAGAGCTCTGATGGAGCAAAGGTGTTTTAATCAACATGGTGTGGGCATATATACTGTCTTACAAGGTAGTTATTCTCAGCAAAGATAAAGATTAAAATTTCAGACTTACAAAACATAGGCAATCCATATTAAAGAGAGAGAGAGTTGTAAACAATCACTTTTACCATATGGTTCACAAGAAGGAAGAGGGTACTTATCACCATATAGAAACACTAATGAAGGAAATGCCTGGATTCCTCAGTCCCGGGAGAGGCTTGCCTCTCCTCTTAATTCCTGAGTATTCAGGAATTAATAAGGAAGAGAGAATTCCTGACAGATCCAAAACAGCACACAGGAAGCCTCCTGTTAAATGCTTCCTGACAATTCCCCTTATTTTATTACATTTGTAAAAAAGGTCTTGACCAAATGAGTTTGGTTAGTATTAACCAACCTTATAGAAAGACAAGTATATAGTTTGCAATTAATACAAGTTACAGACCATAAAAGTCTTATTAAATTGTAAATTTTCTATGGCTATAACAAAAGGAAGTGGGACACAGGCCTGTATAAAATATAGCTGATTATAGTGAAAGAAATAGTTACTATGGCCACGACTGGTCCCTATGAAAAGTCCGGTCCAAGTTCCAAGTTTTTCCGTGCTCTGGTACTTGCAGCAAGTTTCTAAATGTCCCATTGTTCAGGCCCACTCTGTTTATCAAGGACGATCTTAGGTCGAGGTGGCGCTAATCCACCGTCAAGCCACTCAAGAAGTCTTTTGTCATAGTAATGTTCCATTGTAGTGTCAGTGACCTTCCATATCACACACAGTGTTGTTAATATCTGAGCAATCAGATAACCACATACCATGGGGTCCCCAATCAACAATGTATGATTAGCCACAAACATTGATTTTCTTGATTTGCTTTGACATTTGTCCGAACGAATGGGAGTATAAGTAAAGTTTTTATAAGTAAACCCTTTGCATAATGTTCTTTGTTCTTTCTCTAACTCTTTCCCTAAAGTCTCAGTAGTATAAACATGGTTTACAGACAAAGAAAGGGCAGTAAATAATCCAAGCAATGTCTGAAAGTCTTCTTTTGGAGGCAGGACGAAAGCCCAAGTTTAATGGCTGACATTTATGCACAATTTTGCTGGGCCCATGCACAAGGGAAGGACTTCATAGCCTAAAGAAATGTTAATTAGTTTTCTTTCCTGTCCAGGGTGTGAGGGCCCTTTCACGTACTAGGGAGAAGGCATATGTATAGAGTCATTAGTTGAAACGATTGATCCTCTCTCTGTCCATTTGACCACCTGGAATAGAGGGGGGTTGGGTATTAGTCTGAGCTCGAGTCGGGGAGGTACAGGCCAAAAGACTGACCATTGTCAGGAGAATGTATTTAGGACTCGGAGGCAATCCCTGTTGAGAGACCAAATTTTCAGCTTGATTAGTAAGGGTTTTTATTTGTCCCCAAGTGGGGAGATCATCAGGGTGATGCCGCCAAGGGCAGTGCTTTCTGGAGATCTTTAGAGCAGACATAGCCCATATTGGAATTTCTTCTTCCTGGGGTACTTGTTGTTTCATCTCCGTTTTGAATGCTGGGGGCCCCCTTGGGTCTAATCTTAAGAAGAGGTTCAAAAATTTAAAACAAATAAAGCTGTATTAACAATAGTTACAGGTTTAGAAAATATGTTGGAATCTAGTAAAGTCTGCTTTAGATAAGGAAGACAGTACTATACCTGTGTATTCCCCCTTTTAAAATTTTTTTATTTGTAACTTTGATGTGTGATGTGTTTGTTTGACTATGTCTTGTGTCTGTGGATTATAAGGAATACCTGTAATATGTATAACAGGAAAAGATTGTAAAAATTGTTTAAAGTGTCTAGAAATATAGGCAGGATATAACATGTTGTGGAGCTTTACTACGAAGAGGAGTGGCCCAGATAAAAGAGGAATTTGTGTCTATACAGACGTGTAGGAAAGAAAATGGAGAAAGTTCAGGGCAATGAGTTACATCCATTTGTCATAGTTCATTAGGTTGTAAACCATGAGGATTAATACCTTGTGTGTGATGGATCAAAGATGTAGGGGTCTAGAAGTAGAGCAATTACTAATAATTTCTTTAGCCTGGCGGTATGGGATTTTCTATAGCTGGTGTAGGGAGCCAGCATTGTTATGCAACAGAGGATGCTGTTCTTTTGGAGTAGCAAAGGAAACCAGTTTATCAGCTTGTTCATTATCATAAGTCACGGAGCCTGGAAGACAAGAATGTGTTCGAATATGTGTAATATAAATGGGAGAATTGTGGTTTTTAACAACAGATTGTAGTTTGAAAAAGAGTTGTTGAATAATAGGTTGATTGGAGTTTATGGTGGAGGTTTTTATATTTTTTAATACAAAAACAGAATATATAGAGTCAGAGACTATATTGGTCGGGTAAGGATGTAGGCAAATAAATAAGAGCATATAATTTATTTTGTTGAGCAGAATGAAATTTAGTATTAAAGACTTTATATTCTTTAAGAGATCAGAATGAAGCTTTGGCGTTTTCAGTCTCATCGATATAAAAAACCTTGGCCTGTGGTATAGGCTGTGAGGTGATAATACGAGAAATAATAAATTCAGTATTTTTGAAGAAATACCACAGCTTACCAGAAGGATAATGAAATGAAATTTCTCCAAAATATTTCAGAAAAGCTATTTGGAAATCGATAGAACTTTGTAAAGCATTCTCAAATTGAGATTTATTGATAGGTATTACAATTTTATGAGGATTGAAGCCAATTAGAGTTTTAGTCCTATTTTTTCTATTGATAATGATTAGAGCAATTAAATCAAGGTAGGATGTAAATGACTTTATGTTTCTAAAATAGATCCATTTTACTGGATGTTCTGTTGGGCAAGAGGTCCTGTGGGAGAATGAGGAGAGGGGAGTATAAACAATTCTAGAGGTAAATCTAGTTTGATGTAAGAAATTGTTTTTGTGATTTATTTTGTACCAAATAGAGTTTCTTTCTTGCCTCTTGAGAAAGTGAACGAGGGCTATTTAAATCAGGATCTCCTTTTAAATTATTAAATAGGTTATTCAGTTGATAATTAGCCATGTCTAAAGAAGGCCTAATCTAATTAATATCACCTAAGAGCTTTTGAAAATCATTTAAGGTTGACAATTTATCAGTACGGATCTGAGTTAGTTGGGAAGTAATGCACTGTCTGTTAACAACGAACCCCAAGTAATGGTAAGGTGTAGAGGTTTGAATTTTTTCAGGGGCAATGATTAATCTAGAGTTTTTAAAGCATAGTTGAACTATATCAAACATGTGTTCAGTTTTTAAGATAGATGGAGCCGAAAACGATATACCATCCATATAGTGAATAACAAGAAAGTTAGGAAACTGCTTTCTCACAGGCTCAAGGGCTTTAGCTACATAGTACTGACACATGGTGGGAGAATCCATCATCTCTCGTGGCAGTCCAGTCTATTGGCACCGTTTATGAGGTCTAATATGATTAGGATAAGGGAGAGAGAAAGTGAATCTCTCTCAGTCTAAAGGGTGTAAAGGTATATTAAAAAGGCAATCTTGTAAATCAATTATAATAATATGTCCGTTTTAAGGAATAGTGGTAGGTGATAGGATTTTTGGTTGTAATGTACCCATAGGTTTCATGGATGCATTAACTTTTCTAAGGTCTGTTAGGAGACGCCATTTGTTAGATTTTTTTTTTTTATGACAAAAATAGGAGAGTTTCAAAGAGGACAAGATTCTTCAATATGCTTTAATTTTAGTTGTGTATCTATAAGTTTCTTAGCCACCTATAATTTCTCTTTCGTGAGGGGCCACTGCTCTGTCTAAATAGGCTTGTCATATTTTCAGGTTATCTTAATAATTGAGAAGGGAAAGAACTGCCCTGGTGGCTCAGATGGTAAAGTGTCTGCCTACAATGCGGGAGACCCGGGTTCAATCCCTGGGTTGGGAAGATCTCCTGGAGAAGGAAATGGCAACCCACTCCAGTATTCTTGCCTGGAAAATCTCATGGATGGAAGAGCCTGGTCCATGAGGTCGCAGAGTCTGGACACAACTGAGTGACTTTACTTTCACTTTCACTTTAATAATTGTATTGTTTGTTAAATGAGCAGTGGCCCCCAGGAAAAATGTGGAATGTATATCTGAGTTTGTCATATCTTACATCTTTTTATTAAAAGCATATATCTTACTTTTTCTTAGCCACTATGAAGTGTCTTGTATATTAGCATTTTATAGATTGGTGAATATATTTATTATATCACATTATAATATATATTTATTATATATAAAAATATATTTATATATACCAATATATTATACATTATATAATATACTTATTAATAGTTTAAAATCTCTTTAGTTTTTCTGTAAGAAAAACTTTTTGTAAGAGGAAGTTAATGATTAGTAATTAATGTTTTAAAATCTTATTTTATTTGGAAATGACCTAGCTATTTAATAAACTTTATCATTTAGTACACCTCTAGAAATTTATCTCAATCCTAAGAGACTATTTTAGATTATAATAACAGGTTATTCTAATAAAATATAATTATTTTAATAGAGTTTATCTAAAAGTTTTTATCTCATTATATATATATATATATATATATATATATATAGAGAGAGAGAGAGAGAGAGAGAGAGTTACCTTTTTGTTGACAAATTTAGTTTACCTTAAACCTAGGCATAACAAAAATATTATATAATGTTGATGACTTAAGACATGTCTTAATTAGATTAGCAAACAATTATATTTAAATTTTATTTATATTTAAATAAACATTATATATATTTAATATTTTTAAGTTCATGTGAATTTGAATTTAAATAGAGCTCATTAACTTCATATTATCTAAAAACAAAGCTGGTATATCAATGGCAGCACTGCCAGATGTTGAGGGTTTCAGGTAAAAGATGGAATTTGCCCCAGGTTTTTGTTGAAGGGGACCTGGGGTGTCCCTGCTTGGAGTTTTCTGGAATAGATTTTCTTTCAATGTCAAATTTAGACTTATAATCTTTGGCCCAATGTATTCCTCTATGGTAGTGGGAGCAGAGTTTTGGAGGTTTTTTATTTTTATATATTTTTTCTTTTTTTTTAAGCTTTCTTAGGGCCGTCCCTTTTTAAATGATTCTTATTTCCACATGTAAAGCATTCTTTTTTTCCCTTTCTTAAGGCAGCAGCTACTGTTTCAGCTACCATTTGCATCTTTTGAGTTTATAATCCTAGATTGTGACAAGCCTTCAAATAATCAATAATAGTCCCTTTCTCACGAATTGGAGCTATAGCTTTTTGACATTCCTGATTTGCATTATCATAAGCAAGTAATTTCTCTAGTTGCCTTTTGGCTTCTTCTCCAATTACAGTACGGGAAATAGCAGTTCTAATCTAGATAAAAAATCAGCATATGTTTCAGTAGATCCCTGAACTTTAAATAAGTGATGAAGTAAAGTAGAAAAATGATGGGCTTTCCAGCCTTTTGACCCATGTGCTGTTAGTACTTTCCAGCCTCAGTAGGCCTTCGAGGTCACTCCGTCCGATCTGCCAAGTGTACCAGGCTCCTATTCGGGCGCCACTTGTTGAAGTCTTTTAATGGACCGGAACCTAGTGGTCCGGAGTCGATGATAAGACAGTAAAGGAGAGAAAGAGTCTGATATTCTTTGGTTTATGCAGAAAGCCAATAAAGCCCCTGCACGGGGCTTGCTCTGTTCACAAAGGCCTCAGGCGCCCTCTCGATGGGGTGAAGGTGCAGAGCGCCTTCTCGAAAGTGTCTTAGAAGCCCCGGCAGGAAAGTGAACTCAGAGAGCCTCTGCGCTCCAGGGGATCAGCCTGAAAAAGAGAAAGAGGGAGAGAGAGAGAGAGAGAAAGAAAGACACGGGGACCAGAGCTCTGATGGAGCAAAGGTGTTTTAATCAACATGGTGTTGGCATATATACTGTCTTCAGTTCAGTTCAGTTCAGTTCAGTTGCTCGGTCGAGTCCGACTCTTTGCGACCCCATGAACCGCAGCATGCCAGGCCTCCCTGTCCATCACCAACTCACGGAGTTCACTCAGAGTCACGTCCATTGGGTCAGTGATGCCATCCAGTCATCTCATCCTCTCTTGTCCCCTTCTCCTCCCACCCCCAATCCCTCCCAGCATCAGAGTCCTTTCCAATGAGTCAACTCTTCACATGAGGTGGCCAAAGTACTGGAGTTTCAGCTTTAGCATCATTCCCTCCAAAGAAATCCCAGGGCTGATCTCCTTCAGAATGGACTGGTTGGATCTCCTTGCAGTGCAAGGGGCTCTCAAGAGTCTTCTCCAACACCACAGTTCAAAAGCATCAATTCTTTGGCACTCAGCCTTCTTCACAGTCCAACTCTCACATCCATACATGACCACAGGAAAAACCATAGCCTTGACTAGATGGACTTTAGTCGGCAAAGTAATGTCTCTGCTTTTGAATATACTATCTAGGTTGGTCATAACTTTTCTTCCAAGGAGTAAGCATCTTTTAATTTCATGGCTGCAATCACCATCTGCAGTGATTTTGGAGCCCCCCAAAATAAAGTCTGACACTGTCTCCACTGTTTTCCCACCAATTCCCCTGAAGTGATGGGACCAGAGGCCATGATCTTCGTTTTCTGAACGTTGAGCTTTAAGCCAACTTTTTCACTCTCCACTTTCACTTTCATCAAGAGGCTTTTTAGTTCCTCTTCACTTTCTGCCATAAGGTTGGTGTCATCTGCATATCTGAGTTTATTGATATTTCTCCCGGCAATCTTGATTCCAGCTTGTGTTTCTTCCAGTCCAGCATTTCTCATGATGTACTCTGCAGATAAGTTAAATAAGCAGGGTGACAATATACAGGCTTGATGTACTCCTTTTCCTATTTGAAACCAGTCTGTTATTCCATGTCCAGTTCTAACTGTTGCTTTGTGACCTGCATACAGATTTCTCAAGAGGCAGGTCAGGTGGTCTGGTATTCCCATCTCTTTCAGAATTTTCCACAGTTTATTGTGATCCATATCCTGTCTTACAAGGTAGTTATTCTCAGCAAAGATAAAGATTAAAATTTCAGACTTACAAAACATAGGCGATCCATATTAAAGAGAAAGAGAGTTGTAAACAATCACTTTTACCATATGGTTCACAAGAAGGAAGAGGGTACTTATCACCATATAGAAACACTAATGAAGGAAATGCCTGGATTCCTCAGTCCCGGGAGAGGCTTGCCTCTCCTCTTAATTCCTGAGTATTCAGGAATTAATAAGGAAGAGAGAATTCCTGACAGATCCAAAACAGCACACAGGAAGCCTCCTGTTAAATGCTTCCTGACACTCTGTCAGTCCCTGGAGCTCACTGACTTAGTCACTCACAGAGAGTCCTTGTGGAAGTCCAAGTTTCCATAGAAGAAGCTCCAGTACTCCACTGGAACAAAAAATACAAGTTAGGACACACTGGAATGTGTAAAAGGAACAGTTTGACTTTGTGTCACCACTCTCTCTAAGAGGTGGCACAACTTAGGGCCAAGAAATACTGTCCTCAGCTCTTGTCTCTGGCAACATGCTGCCAAAAGGTTCATTGCTCTTCCACACCATCCAGAGTGCTGAATTGTGAGCTACATGGCCGAGGGGCAAGTGGAGGTGGGGAAATTAGCACACAGAACTCTTGGGTGGGAGGGTATTAAATGGACACAAATCCTAACTGTGTCAGGGATCCTGTGAAGAAGCCTGCTAATAATCCTCTAGAAACACCTCATCTGTGGATCCCCCAGCTGGCCTATGGGCACTTCTGGTACTTTGCATCGGAGAAGGCAATGGCGCCCCACTCCAGTATTCTTGCCTGGAAAATCCCATGGATGGAGGAGCCTGGTGGGCTGCAGTCCATGGGGTCGCTAAGAGTCAGACACAACTGAGCGACTTCCCTTTCACTTTTCATTTTCATGCATTGGAGAAGGAAACAGCAACCCACTCCAGTGTTCTTGCCTGGAGAATCCCAGGGATGGGGGAGCCTGGTGGGCTGCCATCTCTGGGGTCGCACAGAGTCGGACATGACTGAAGTGACTTACCACCAGCAGCAGTACTTTGCATGCCTCACACACACACCCCCACTTCTCCACCCGATGGTAAATCAGAGGAGTGCAAAGAAAAAAAAGTGAAGAAGACTGAAGAAAATCATATCTGTGGTACACCATCAAAAAGACCAATTCATAAGTTACTGGAGTTCTGAAGAAGAGAAAGAAAGGGAGGCTGAAAACTTATTTAGAGAAACAATGGCTTAGCACTCCTCACATCAGAGGAGAGATTTGGATATCCAGTTAATGAAGCTCATAAGTCACCAAACAAAGTCAACTTAAAGAGATACTCTTCAAGACATTTTATAATAAAACTGACAAAAATCAAACACAGAGAATCTTTAAAGCAGCAAGAGAAAAAAAATCTCGTAACTTAGAACTCTTCTAAGACTCTCAGTGGATTTCTCAGTAGAAACCTTATAGGATAAGAGTGAGTGAGATGATGTGTTCAAATTGCTGAAAGGAAAAACAAAGTCAACCAAGACTACTCTACCTGGCAAACCTATCCTACATAAATAAAGAAGAGATAAAAGGCTTCCACAGAAAAAAGCTGAGGGAATTCATCATCATTCGAACTGCTTTAACAAGAAATGTTGAAAGAAGTCCTTCAAGTTGAAATGAAAGGACGCTAATTAGTAACATGAAACATGAACATATATAGCACTCTGGTAAAGATAGATAAATAAGCAAATTCAGAATACCCTAATATTGTAATATGGTATAGTGTTAACCGTTTAATTTTATTATGAAAATGAAAGAACAAGAGTGTTAAAAATAACCATATGAGTGAGTGAGTGAAAGTCACTCAGTTGTGTCCGACTCTTTGTGACCCCATGGACTATACAGCCTATGGAATTCTTTAGGCCAGGATACTGGAGAGTAGAACCTTTCCTTTCTCCAGGGGATCTTCCCAACCCAGGTCTCCCACACTGCAGGTGGATTCTTTACCAGCTGAGCCATAAAGGAAGCCCAAGGGTACTGGAGTGGGTAGCCTATCCTTTCTCCAGCAGATCTTCCTGACTCAGGAATCAAACCAGGGTCTCCTGCATAGCAGGTAGATTCTTTACCAACTGAGCTATCAGGGAAGCCCCCAAATAACCATAGCTACAATAATTTGTTAATGAATATACAGTGTAAAAAGAGGTAAATTATGATACCAAAAACATAAAATTATGGCAGAGGGCAAAAGGGTAGAGTTTTTTTATGTATGTGTATGTAGTATGTGTGTGTATGTATGTGATTGTAGTTAAGATTTTGTCAATGTAAAATAGACATTAAATGTAAAAGGTGTTTTATATATGCCTCATGATAACCACGGAGCTTCCCAGATAGTGCTAGTGGTTAAAGAACCCTCCTGCCAATGCAGGAGATATGGGTTTGATCCCTGGGTCAGAAAGATACCCTGGAGGGGAAAATGGTAATCCACTCCAGTATTCTTGCATGGAGAACTTAATGGACAGAGGAGCCTGGTGGGCTACAGTCCCTCTGGTCACAAAAGAATTGGACATAACTAAACTGATGCTGGGAGGGATTGGGGGCAGGAGGATAAAGGGACGACAGAGGATGAGATGGTTGGATGGCATCACTGACTTGATGGATGTGAGTTTGAGTGAACTCCGGGAGTTGGTGATGGACAGTGAGGCCTGGTGTGCTGTGATTCATGGGGTTGCAAAGAGTGGACATGACTGAGCGACTGAACTGAACTGAAAGTGACTTAGCATGCATGATAACCACAAGGCAAAAACCTATGTAGATTCACAAAAGATAAAAGAAGAAGAGAATCAAAGTATATCAATATGGAAAATCAACTCACAAACATGTCAAAGCATCCATTCCAAAGTCACTCATCTCGAATACACACCTTGCCACCATACAAAAAGATAAATAACCCTGAAGGATTGGTGGATTGCTTTTTCCAAGTTCCCTGGTGGTTGTTGCTGAAATGTGTCTTATAATCACAATAAAAAATGTAAGAGTGATCCAGTCACAACATTGTGGGGGCTCATTACAAATAGTATGGTCCCCAGTGCCCTCAGGCATTCCTAGCTGATAAAGTCACTATTGATAGGCTGAAACAGAGGCAAAACAACTACCATAAAAAAAGAAAAAAAAAAAAAAACCAGTATGGTACTGGCACAGAGACCAGTGGAATAGAATCAAAAGCTTGGAAATAAGCCCTTGTATATATGGTCAGTTTATATTTGACAAAGAAGCTAAGAATAATCAATGGGGAGGAGAATAGTCTTATCAATAAAAAGTGTTTTAAAACTGGACTGCTTCATGGAAGAGAATCAAACTTCAACTACATTCTCACACCATGTATAAGATGACTTCATTGAAGTGACTAAAAATCATATGTACAGATCTCAGTCACATTACTTTCATACTTCAGGCCATTTGAGGCTTTTTCATTATATTTATGATGGTCTGCAGTAAAAATTGAAATAGTACTTCATTTTAAGATTTTTCACAAAATTCTCTTTTGTCAAAATGTACCTTTGTATCAGTAGCACCTGTCTAATTTTAATGTATTATTGAAAGGTATTGTAACTAAAAGGAAACCATTTTCTCAAATCCCTCATATCATTTTTAAAACAAAGCCTTAAACACGAGCCATTGACCTGCTCTTGTAAAGATTGCCTTGGGGAATCAGGGTACCTGATTCATAGAATTGACTATAATAGCTTCTCCAATGCCATTGTATCCTGTCAAGTTTCTACTTTAGGGACTTCTCAGAACACACATGACAGATCCAATTGTTTAAATATGTGCTTAGTGAATTTCTCAGATGCCTTTGTTGGGTTGGAGATTGTGTGTACCCTGACATTAAATCCTGCATGTTATCAGCCTCCTAAAGAATTTATCATGAAGCTACATAGTATTCAGAGGACTCATGGTCTTCTGTGCCAGTGGTTTCCCAAATCGGGCATTGAAGAACCACTCTTGCAGATTCAACCGTGTATAGTAAAATAACTTCTTTTGATCCTTTTCAACTAAATTAAAAATATTCAATCTAAATTTCTTATTCTTTAGCCAAAAGTCTTGAAGAGTGGGTTCCCAGCTCAGTGATGCCATTGAGACCCGAGATTTTCTGTTCTTTTGATCTATTATTCTTACCTATTGGTATAGCTCTAGGCATCACAACCTTACATTCACATTCCAAGCCGTAAGGAAGAGACCGAGGCATAATATTTTGACCTTATGAAGCTTTGCCATTTTATTTAGGATTTTATTATCTTCCCTAGCAACTTTCCCTTAGAGCTCACTGGGGACAGAAACTGGGTCAAATGCCTTTCCCTAGACCATTGGCTAGTTTAGACCAATCAGAGAGCAGAGGAGGGGCCATTCTTTTGTAAGAATACAGACTACCCCTCCTTTAGAACACAAAATCCATGGCTCTACTAGGTGGGAAGGTGATAATGTTTGCTGAATAGACAATGGTCATTGTGTGCTTTACAGCTGTAGGTGTGTGAGGAAGAGGTCAAGGGCAAAACAAGGCTGAAGGAAGAATTATTGTTAAAGAGTACAAGTTGTGTATATTGTAGAGGAACCGTTAAGAGGAAACAGAGAGTTGTCTGAGAAAGCTTTAAGTTTATAAAGGCAAATTAATGTGTCTATATTAGGCTGTGGTGGTTGGAATCAAGAAAAAGGTAGTACAATCTTTTGCAGGAAAAAATGATAGCAGCTCATGAGGAAATCAATAAAAGGACTTAGTTGTTGTTGTTATTGTTCAGCTGCCCAGTCGTGTCTGACTCTTTGAGCCCCCATGGACAGCAGCACACCAGGCCTCCCTGTTCCTCATCATCTCCTGGAGTTTGCCAAGTTCATGTTGTCCAGTCATCTCATCCTCTGACGCCCTCTTCTCCCTCTGCCCTCAATCTTTCCCAGCATCAGGGACTTTTCCAATGAGTCATCTGAAAAAAGGTGACCAAAGAGTGAAAGACATTCCCACCACTTCTAATCCATGGGTCCTGAAGACAAGGGCTGTCACTAACAGCCTGTGGTGGTAGAAGTAGGGAGCTGACTGGGGGAAAGGAATGCACCCAGGTGTAAACTCAGTTCAGCACAGCATCATTTATTGAGGACAGGGGAAATAGATGGGGAAACAGTGGAAACAGTGTCAGACTTTATTTTTTGGGGCTCCAAAATCACTGCAGATGGTGACTGCAGCCATGAAATTAAAAGACGCTTACTCCTTGGAAGAAAAGTTATGACCAACCTAGATAGCATATTCAAAAGCAGAGACATTACTTTGCCGACTAAGGTCCGTCTAGTCAAGGCTATGGTTTTTCCTGTGGTCATGTATGGATGTGAGAGTTGGACTGTGAAGAAGGCTGAGTGCCGAAGAATTGATGCTTTTGAGCTGTGGTGTTGGAGAAGACTCTTGAGAGTCCCTTGGACTGCAAGAAGACCCAACCAGTCCATTCTGAAGGAGATCAGCCCTGGGATTTCTTTGGAAGGAGTGATGCTCAAGCTGCAACTCCAGTACTTCAGCCACCTCATGGGAAGAGTTGACTCATTGGGAAAGACTTTGATGCTGGGAGGGATTGGGGGCGGGAGGAGAAGGGGACAACAGAGGATGAGATGGCTGGATGGCATCACTGACTGGATGGACTTGAGTCTGAGTGAACTCCAGGAGTTGGTGATGGAAAGGGAGGCCTGGCATGCTGCAATTCAGGGGGTCGCAAAGAGTCGGACACGACTGAGCGACTGAACTGAACTGAACCATGAGAAAACACTGTGTTAGATTCTCAGGAAATGAGAAAAAGTGGAAATACGTGTATACTTTGCCCATTGGAGAAGGGATTGATCAATCAGTGCATGAAATTTAAGAAAATTTTAGCACCCGATTGTATGCTCAGAGGCCAGGCTTTAGGTGGGGTCGATCTGTGCCTGTGTAGTCTCTCAATCCAGTGGGATTTTAGAGGATACTGCAAAGGACTTCATAGAAAAAGAAAGCAAAAATTTTCTACTATTAAGGATATATTCCTTGGTGAAACATATCCTTTTATACCTGTTTTATAATGAAAATACTCTGTAGAGGGGAGAGTACTGAAACTTGAAATATGAATACTTAACAACTTGGTGTAATTTGGGAATCAGGGAATGAGAGGGAGAATTGGAAAGAGCTTGTGTGTGTGTGTGTGTGTGTGTGTGTGTGTGTGTGTGTGTGTGAGTCCAGCCGTGTCTGATTGTTTTTGACTCTGTGGACTGTAGCCCGCCATGCTCCTTTGTCTATGGGATTTCCCAGGTAAGAATACTGGAGTGGGTTGCCATTTCCTCCAGGGAATCTTCCCGACCCAGGGATCGATCCTGCGTCTCTTGAACAGGGAGTCAGTGAGAACTTCCCAGCCTTGCTGAGGGCTGCTCTGGACTCAGGCCCTATTATGCCCTCTCTTATCTCATTTATGTGCTTCAACTCTCTAAATTCAGCAGATTTACCAAATAATGTGCAGCTTTTCATTATCTGATATGGATCCAACTCAGGGAGAAGTTGTTTGGACAATTTAATAAGAAAAAAACATCTTGATGACAACAGGTATTTTTAAACACAGAGGGGAAAAAAGTAAAACCCTGACATTGTAATCAGATTTAGCTAAATGAGACGGGAACCTCAGGAGAAAGCTAGAGACAAGCCTGGGATAAAATCAGAAACAGCATTTTTTTTTTTTTTTTGGTGTGATAAATTTGGTAAACAGCTTCTCTGCATCACTGTGGAGAAAATCTAAACTGAAAGAAAGCTGTTTTGATTTTAGGCATTTTTTAGAAGGTTATTTTAATTTAATTAATGAGAAATCATAGGTTAATTGCCTCCAGCTTTAATGTGAGGGTATTATGCATGCAGGCATATTTTATTTATATCTCGACTGTTTGATGTACACAATCAATTCAAAAAGGGATAATGAAGAGGTGTTCTGTCCTGTGTGGAATAATAATTAGGGACTCTAGTACAGAATATTTTTTATTAATTGTGCTGCTTGGTAAACATGTTTGACATAATACTGAGAAATGTATTTGTCAAATTTTACCAATATTTTCTCTTTGTTCTTTCCTTTTGTTTTCTCTAGATTTTTTCCAATTTTTTTTCCCCATACTGATCCTGTTTTCCTAAGTTGGGAACCCATATCCCTCTCACCCCCAAGAAACCTTAACAGTTTGATTTATAGACTTAGGACCACCTGCTAAATTTGCTGCCTTGTGAAATTCAGGAAATCTTATTGGACATCTGGCTGCTCTTTCAACAAGGATTACCTATATTGTTAGGGAAATGGAATTCAATTTTTTCATGGATAAGTAGAGACCACATCAGTCTGTAATGCAGTAACATTAGTGGAATCTCTTTGTTCTTTTGATTGTTTTATAATTTGCTAAACAATTTTACATGTGATCCCTAGCTCCTCAGACAGTGTTGTTAACTTGACTGAGGATTTGGTTATGTTATCCCAAGGCTCTTCTTCCCTATGAAATACAACCATGGATTTCTCTTTGTCCAAAGTACAAATTATTTCCAGAATTTGCTAACCAAGTTTTTGTTGTTGTTCAGTTCCAAAGCTGTGTCCAACTCTTTTGCAACTCCATGGACTGTAGCTCCCCAGGTTCCTCTGTCCATGGAATTTCCCCTGCAAGATACTGGAGTGGGTTGCCATTTCCTCCTCCAGGGGATCTTCCTGATCCAGGGATCAAACCCCAGCATTGGCTGGCGAGTTCTTTACTGCTGAGCCACCAGGGAAGCCCTAACCAGGTTTTACCTCATAACTATTCTGCCAAGCTTGGGACATCATAAGTTTCCCAGAACATTTCCCAGTTTGTGGAAATGATTTGAACTCTTGAATGTTCTTTCAATGTCCTAGTGCCTATTTATTGAAAAAAAAAAAGTTGTATTTACATCTTTTTTTTTTTTTTGGTGAGCTATAAGCATGTCTAAACGTTTATAGAATGTTTTTCCTTGAAAATCTGTATAGCCAGGAGCAAATTTCAAGGGCTTGGGGTATGCAGCCAAAAACTGTGCATGTTTTGGCTTCTCTTGCTACTTTGGCACTTTTCTCTTCTGACAACCATTTTTCACTTTTTTTTTTTTTTTTTTAACCAACCCCCACCTCCAGCATCTCAAGCCGCTTTTTCCCTGTTGATAATTTTTCTGCATTTCTCTTCTCCAAGCTTTCCAGAAGGGTATCTCAGCAGGAACCATACATCTTGGTTAAGCCAATTGCTTCTAACTGCCACATAATGCAGAACTTTCTACTGAGCCTCTGATGCCCAGTGATGATCCTTTGGCCTCAAGTAAGTCATTCACGTGAGGTTTATAGAGAACCATATTGTTCTAAAAATCAAATGCAAATTTTACAGCTTCCTCCTAAATGTCCAGTTCAAATAGAGAGCTGAGGTGAAAGTGACTATAGTAATAACACTCAAATGCTGTCACCATCTGGTGCCTGTGTGGTGGCCTATGTTAGATGAGCAGGTGGTCCTTGTGTATTTTTGAGTGGCCAGCTGTCCACGTCACACAAGCCACTGTCACATTAGTGTTAATTGGCATCTTGGTTGTAATGATCTGTGGAGAAGCCAAAGCTTGACTAGACCGCAGTATATTATTCCTCTTTGTCTTAAGAACTCTGGGTCAAGGCTGACAGCTATCTCTCTCTCTATCCTCGTTTCCTTATTTCCTGTATGAGAGTCTAAAAGGCCCAGAATTAGCAATTTTATTCAATTTATTGAAACTGAATATACACATTGTTAACCTATTTATTCTTAGCTAGGAGATCTACAAAGGAAACCTCAAAGCAACTTCATGGAGTTTACAAAGGGTCAGTTTCTTGTTTTGATAGCCCGGGAGATTATTTATCAGCCCCCAACTTTAGAAATAAAAGTGGTCTTTCCTTTATAGGTTTAGCTCTGTGGGGAGGAGGATGGTGTCTGATCTGTAGGTGGTGGCTACCAGAAGAACACAGTTGGAAGAGTCTCCTACCCTATGATCAACCATAGAAAATTGCTGACGTTTTGACTTACAGAACTGGCATTTTCTTATTGTTTAACTCAACGCTTCTGCTTTTCAGTCTTCAAAGTTTCCAGGAAATACCTATTTCCTTAAGTGAAATATTCTCTATCATAAATTCTTGGCCACAGGACTAATATTTAAAATAAGCCTACCTGGACCACCTTGAGTGATGACGTCTCTATTGCATTAGGCTAGTCACAGGATGCTGTTAATACATCTCCTAAAACGATCATGCCTTCTGAGCCCAAGGTGCTTGAAGAGAATAAAGAGTTCTACTTGCATGAATTTTAGTCAGAATGACAGGCACTATTGAAAGTCATATACACACATAAATATTGACTTTTGGAGTCAACTTACCAAAACAACCATGAATCATTTTATCTTATTTCCATCACACACAGAAACTGAGAACTTACCCCAAGAAGTTAAATAATGTTCCAGATGCAGGGGAAAAGTTTGTATTTCATAGTCAATAAATTGGCATAAAGTGTTTGTATCAAAACAACCCACAGGTGACTCTGCAATCCCATCGTTGTTCACTAAGCTGTACATGGGTACCCCAGCCCTCATTTCTCTTTTCTTCAGATTTCACTAAGTGCCACACAGTTTTTTGTGCCACACAATATAACCCTTGATTATTAACTGTTTTGAATATTTTAAAAATTATTTATTTCTTATTTATCTATTTGGCTGCACTGGATCTTAGTTGAAGCATGCAAACTCTTAGTTGTGGCATGTGGCATCTAGTTCCCCAGCCAGAAATCAAACTTTGACCTGTGCACTGGGACTCTGTGCATTAGGAACACAGAGTCTTAGCCATCAGAGTGCTGTGAATTTTTTGTTTGTTTCAAATTCACATTTATGTTTCTATAAAATCTCTAGGAGTGAGGTATTAGTATTTTAAGTCTTTTGATTCTTCCAAGAACCTAGTACTGCACCAGATAAACTTATACATCCTAACCATTTAGTAAATGTTCACTAACCAAATATAAAAGGTAGGACTGTGAGCTCTGTAAACAAGTTTTCAAGGTCAGATTTTTTAAAATTAAAATGAATAAAATAAGCCATTCGTACCTCAAATGTCTTCAAGACATCGACCTCTGCAAAAAAACACTAGGATTTGAAATAAATGAACCATTATAAGAGAAGTAAAAGTTAGACTGTCCATCTTTTATGCATTCCATTAATTCTGAGGATTTCATACTTCTGTGTATGGTGAGTTAGTCTTATTACTCAAGTCCTGTTCTTTTCTCTCTTCAGAATATTTGTCACACAGATATTTAAATGGAATCTGGGCTGTACATAATCATGACACAGTACTTTATCAAAAAGAGGAAAAAGTTAATCAAGTTGGTAAATCATTCCAACTATATTTCCCTACCCCATTTCATAGACTCACAGGAAATAGACTCTGAGAGTCTCAGAATCAGAGCACCTAAGTAAAATATAGGAAAATCTTAATCATTAGTCCATGGATAATATTTTACTGCTTTGACAATTAAGTGCTCTTTATTATATAAAAAAGAGGTTCCATTGAACGTCTGTCAAATAATTCTGGAAAGAAAAATAAAGTACACTCTTTCAGTATCAAACAGAATAAATCACAACTGGCATGAGTTAAATAACTAAATTAAAATTAAGTTCTCCATTGTCTTATTAGAATCATCAAGTTAAGGATCACCTCAAAAAGGCATATTGCTATCTTGAAAGTTGCTCAGTCGTGTCCGACTCTTTGCAATCCCATGGATGATACAGTCCATGAAATTCTCCAGGCCAGAATACTGGGGTGGGTAACCTTTCTCTTCTCCAAGGGCTCTTCCCAACTCAGGAACTGAACCCAGGACTCCCGTATTGCAGGTGGATTCTTTACCAACCGAACTGTCAGGGAAATCCTATTGCTAAAATACCATATTTTATGCTCTTTTTTTTTTTTTTGTTTGCATTGCTATCTAGGTGGCATGCAAAAAGAAAGAGCATAAAATACGATATTTTGACTTTTTCTGTTAATGAGTCCTTTTCCTCAAAAAGCCCTTGATAGGCTGAGGAGTTTCTCATTGTAGGTACTGGAAAAATCTGTTGGCCAGAAGATTTTCCTCTTGTTGGAAGACCTGCTCAAATGCAACCCAGGACAACAAGAAGGGAGGTTTAGGGACTTCCCCAGTGGTTCAGTGGTTAAGACTTTACCTTCCAATGCTGGGGGTGTGGGTTTGATCCCTGGTCAGAGAGCTAAGATCCCACAGGCCTTGCAGCCAAAAAACCAAAAATATAAAACAGAAGCAATGTTGTAATAAATTCAATAAAGACTTTAAAAATAGTCCACATCAAAAAAAATCTAAAAAAAAGGCAGAAGGTAAGTTTAGGAACAGAATTGTGTTACAAGCCTAGACTGTGGAACAGATTGCAGCAGACAGGGATACTGGGATAGAAGAGACTGGACATTACAGAGGAAGAATGAAAATACTAGGAAAAAGTCATGAGGTCTTAAAATTATGAAAAAGTTAAGTAATGGAAGGAAAATAAGAAACCAGTTAGGACTGCTAGGAAAAATAAAAACTTGTTCAAGAAATAAAATATGTTACTTGGTTATACAGTGAACGATAGTTTTATGGGCATAATTAAGTGAACACTGCATGAAATTTCAATGTGTACCTTTTAGGGTAAAATATGGACATTGTTCTTGTTCAGTCTCTCAGTCGTGTCTGACTCTTGGCAGCCCCTGGACTGCAGCACACCAGGCTTCCCTGTCTTTCTCCATCTCCCGGAGCTTGCTCAAACTCATGTCCATTGAGTCGGTGATGCCATACAACCATCCTGTCCTCTGTCATCCACTTCTCCTCCTGCCCTCAATATTCCCCAGCATCAGGGTCTTTTCTAATGAGTCAGCTCTTCGCATCAGGTGGCCAAAATATTGGAGCTTCAGCTTCAGCATCAGTCCTTCCAATGAATATTCAGGACTGATTTCCTTTAGGATTGACTGGTTTGATCTCCTTACAGTCCAAGGGATTCTCAAGAGTCTTCTTCAACACCACAGTTCAAAAGCATCAATTCTTCAGTGCTCAGCCATATTTATGATTTATTGAAAACAGAATGTAAATATTATCACCTTGGAGATGTAATATGTAGACCCCAGTGTTTGAAGGAACAATGGTAGAGAGACTGCTAAAGGGAAGGATGGAGGCAGGAATGTTTTCATAAGACAGTGAGGATTCAAGAGAGACTGTATCAGTTGACAGAATAAGAAATAGAGAAGAAAACATATTCTTTATAGTCATGAATATAATCATGTAAATTCCCCCAAATAGTGATATAATCATTGTAAGTGAATGAAGGGAGGAGATGGGGGTGACGTAAGATGAGCATAATTCTAATTCATCAAAGCAAGAAGTTGATGCTTCATGTGTACAATTCCTGAATTTATAAATAGATGTGTAAACACACCATACGTCAACATGGATGTAATCATAGGAAGAAAGTATTAAAAATGGTCTCTCCTGTGGATCCATTCTAAATGGATCATTTCTTTTCATTATATCCTTCTTTATAAAGTGATTTAAAATTTTTGTGTTTATATAATTATAACAAGTATTTTTCAAAAAGCTATCAAAAAATACAAAACTCTCAGTCACTGATAATGCAACCATTGGATACGTATTTGCTCCTGTATGTAGATTTGAAGGCATTCCAAATTGGGCACTCATCCAGCACCATGTCTTTCATCGAAAAGCTTGTTGTAGGTCTAGATATGCATGAATTCTCCTTCCTTTCTTTTTCCACTTTCAAGAGGTCATTGAAATAATTAAAAAATTATTCATTAATAAATAATGTATTTATATGACTCAAATTCAAGAGGCATTAAAAGGAAATATAATAAAGTTCACATGCTATTCATGTTTCCCATGTACTCAGTGTTAAACCCATTATTCTTCTAGAGCCTTTCAGAGTTATTTTACTTGTATCAAAGCTAATGAACATACAGGCATGCATATAAATATGTTTCTGAAAACCTACTGGATTGCAAATTTTTGGCTAGCTTGAGCTGATAATCCAGTTTTAAAAGGAAAAAATTATACTTTCCCAGGCAATCAGAAACCTCAATTTATTTCTCCAATTGTTATATATTATTGAGCAAGGATGTCTGTTGCATAAAACACCAAGAACAGAAATATTTAAAACTTAATGAAGTCATTACTGACTGTGTTTACATGCAGTACACAATGGTAACAAAGTTTGCCACTCAAGATAGGAGGACCAGCAGCATTGACAGAACCTGAAGGCTTGTTAGACGTGTTGCCCCACAGACCCAAACCCAAATCCAGTAAATCAGAACCTACATTTCGCTGAGATCTCCTCTCTCCATTGACTTTATCATTTCAAACTTTTCTTCTTATGTGTGGACACTTCTGTATCTCCTAGGCTTAGCTGTTTTCTCCTTCTCTACTTTTAGGAGATGTTTTTGCTTCAGATGAGGGAAGACAATGACAGTGATGCAGAACTTGCCTAGACAGCATCAGCCTAGACTCATTCTGTGTAGAGAACACCTGAGAAGTAATCACCTGTCTCCCTGATCTTCCTGGAATCATGCATAATGCTTGGGAGTGCTTGTGTTTGCATCATTATAGTAGTTTTTCAATTTAGATAGGGAATATTGAATAGAACAATTTGGCAGTTGTTACAGTGACTCTTCTGAGACCGAAAGATCAGATAGCAAGGAAAATCAGTGCTCCACTCCCTCTGCATAAAAAAAAAAAAAATCAAATAGTACAGCCGTACAGGGACTATGATACACTGTTATTTGTTTCTTTAGACGTCATTACATGTCAGTACATGAAGAAACTTCATCGATCTTTTATGGAAGCCAGGTTACTCCACTGTGTGGATAAGCTATAATTTAATAAAACAACCCCTCCCTTTTTCTTGGCCATTTGGGTTGATTTCTGTACTTTAGTATTAGAAGCAGTATTGCATGAACAGTTTCATACATGTGTTAATATCTTGTCATATGCCTGAAAGTGTGCTATTAAAGAGTGTGGCTAGGCCAAATGACATTACCTGCTGTTGCTAACTTGTTCTCCATAGATATTTTATGTCCCCTCCATTTGAGAGAACAAAGTGTTTCCCCATGCTTTGTTGAATAATAATGTCATCAAACTCTGGATCGTTTTTTGTATCCTAAGCTCCCTTAGAAGAGCAGAATGGGATACAAGAAAGCATGAATGTGAGGAAGATGAGGAAGAAGATCTGGTTGTTGGAAACCAAAGGAGTTCTAGAGACTTGGGGTTCCAAGAGATGGTAGAAGAATGCTAAACAGGGCAGGGAAAGGATGATGAATATAAACCTCAGATTTAAGTCCTTTACCCCTCTATCAGAAGGACAGGTAGAACACACTACATTGTGTGTGATGAAGACAACTGCTCCTTCCCTGGGGGACAAGGTACAGAACATATTTCAGAGGAAAGTGCTGGTATTTTCTATTTTTTCTTGTATTTATTTGGCTGTGCTGGGTCTTCCCTGATCAAGGATTGAACCCAGGCCCTCAGCATTGGGAACACAGAGTCTTAACCACTGGACCACCAGGGAAGTCCCTTTCCTTTAAATGTGTGCTTCCTCACAGTCTGGACCTTTCTCCACATACAGCCCTTTAAATACCGGGAGACTTTTTACTGTCAGAGTCCCCAGGACTTGTGTAGGGTTTGTGTAGGACCCAATACCTCTCATTTTCTTAGAGGAAGATAATGAAATCTTGCCGATTCATCATTCACAAGCTAGAATATTTGCTGAGATTTTGGATGCTATAAACACGAGCTTATCTTGGCTTTCCAGCCTCTATTTATTTATAAGGAAGTCCTTAAAGCATTTTGCAAATAGTACTCAGGCCTAGGAAACAGTTGAAACTGCCATTCAAGGTAGGTCATAGCCTTGTCCTGAGGATAAACCTGCCGTGTGTTAAGTAAACAGTTACATCACACAATTTGTAAGCATTTAAAGAGACGGGAGTGCTTTCTGATATTAAAAGTTGACTACTCGTTAGACCAGTATTTCATTACAGACTCGCTCTGAGAAGAAGGATGATGAGAGTTGAGGTTGATGCAGGGCAGGTGGACTGGGCTCTTAGCCCCGTGTAGTGCGGAGCTGGGGAAGCTGTCTTGAGATCTTGGGCAGGTTCCTTAGACTGCGCCTTGGTCATGGAGCGACTGACTTTGAACTGGGAGGTGGCTGTCCAGATCTCTCTCCTTTACTCTGAAACAGCTGAGCCAGTCCCCAGGTCTTCCCCTCCTCTCTGTTCCCTCAGGTGGCAGAGGCAGTACTGTGGGGCCTTGGCAGCAGTGCCCGTCTTCCACAGCCAGCGTATGGGGGGCTTTTTTTTCTTGTTGCCCTATTGTCAATACCAGTTCCATACCATTAGTCAGTCATAACAATTGAGGGACCCCACCGGCCTTTTGAAATGCTGCAAATGGAGGGCTCCCACCATCAGGGTCGCATCAAAACTACATGGATCTGCATGTTCCACTTTGCCCCAGGGCTAATGCCATTTATGGAGCTGGCAAAATGCAGCCACTTACAGAATCCTGTGTTAAATAATAGGGTAACAAGCATGAAAGGAAATCCATTTAAAAGAGAAAACAGAATCACATGTGATGTAATGTGAACCCTTTCTGCAGTTAGTATATAGTTTCCCCCATTTGCTTGTGAAATATGAGGGCAAAATTTTTTTTTTTTTAAACTTTTGTATCTCCATCCCCTGGTGGCTCCGACGGTAAAGAATTTGCCTGCAATGCAGGAGACCTAGGTTCAATCCCTGGGTGGTGAAGATGCCCTGGAGAAGGAAATGGCAACCACTCCAGTATTCTTACCTGGGAAATCCCACAGATAGAGGAGCCTGGTGGGACATAGTCCATGGGGTTGAAAAGAATCAGACATGACTGAGCATGCATGCATGCTTTTACTTTATCTTATCATAATAAATACTGTTGATAGTCTAAAATTTTTTAATCAGTTTTTCTTTATGGATTTAAATTTTGAGGTAACTTTAAAAGTTTGGTCCCTGAGGAGACAAGAGTTCGATTTAAAACAAAAAATGAAGACTTTGAATCACTAATATTTTTTAATGATGTGTTTTTCCCAACACTCGAGTGTTAGAAATATTTTTGAAAATGTTTTTGTATTAAAGGTCTATTTCTTTAAAAAAGAATGTACTGATGGGAAAGATATGACTTTATGTAGAAAGAACTTAAAAATAAATATGCAAAACTTTCCACTGAGGGTGTACAAAATAACAGACTGAGAATTGGTCATTTTCAGTAATATTACACTGATAATTCTTACAATCTCCATGTACACTTTAAATTTTTTATTAACATGAATTCATTATAGAACAAATTGCTGCACTTAAAATAAACATTAAAAGCTATTTATTTATTTATTGTGACTTCTCCTTCCATGGGAAATATGCTTCTGAATGCAATGAATAAAACCAGAGGTGATTACACTCATTTTGATGGAGTCTGTGGCATAAGTGCCATTTTCAGTGTTGTGATACTCCCTCTTATGGGGCAACAAAGAGAAGAAAAAGGGAAGAAAACCAGCTCTGCAGGTCTGCTGTGTTCCTGGGTCTCGTACTTTGCCTGTTATGTGGTTCCCAACATTCCTCCAAGCCATTCCTTTTTCTTTCATTTATTTTTTATTGGAAGATAATTGCTTCATTATGTTGTGTTAGTTTCTGCTGTACAACGAAGTGAATCAGCTGTAAGCACACATATATCCCCTCCCTCCCGAGCCTTCATCCCATCCCATTCCGCTAGGTCATCAGAGCCCCGAGCTGAGCCCCCTTGGCTCTGCAGCAGTGTCTCACTGGCCGGGTCACACCTGGGAGTGCCTATGTGTCAGCGCCGCTCTCTCAGTTCACCCCACCCTCTCTTTCCCTGCACCATGTCCACGGGTCCGTTCTCTATGCCAGCATCTCTATTCATGCCCTGCAAATAGCTTCATCAGGAAGAGAAAAATAAATATTGTATATTTACGCATATACATGGAATCTAGAAAAGTGGTACTGATGAACCCCTGAGCCATTCTTTTGGGAAGGTTTCTCACGTGCCCTCTGAGGGGAAGCTGGAATTCAGACTCATGTCTGTTTGATGCCAAAGTCCTTGTTTTCCCTAATGTCTCTCTATGTCTTCATGGGATGTTTTTCTAAAGCCATTTGAAGTGGAAAAGGGAGCAATACAATTCTAAATGAAAGTAACACTTTCAACATAGTATAAATAACCTTGCTTTTTAAGATGGCGTGTGATTATAGTCTGCATATCTATGTTTTAACTGCGAGTTAAAGAAAACAAGTTGCATAAATATAATAATTGCCTTGTAACATAAAATGGTGGCAGGCAGATAAAGATCAACGGTAAGTACCTGGATTAGGTTCTATTTGAATTCTAACGTTGCCTTGAATCCAAAAAATGAGTGGTATTTTGGTTTACATGTGCGGGCTTTTTATTCATCTTCTGAGTCTTTTCTCACATCTGTTGAAAGCTGTGGAAATTTCCTGTAAACAATGTTCATAGAGGTGCAGTCATTTTTACATAAATTTTTTTTGACAGAGCCATAGATTCCCTAAGTTCATCACTGACCCCCTTTTTCACCTTTTTCCTGGGTCAATATGGAAAACTGTTATTACAGATGCCATTCTCTGAAATACTGGCTGAACTTTGTTCTTGGAATTTCACAAGGTTTGGCAACATATACAAATCTTTCATTAATAGCTTAACTATGTAGCAGGGTACATGTTTAGGGACATGTATAATTGGGAGAATAGAAAGCTCTGGAAATGCTGTTTGAGTCTGGGCTATAGCAATAGCTCACACATACATATTCCTGAAGAATGTTTCCATGTGTTACAAATCTTTACTTAATCATCACAGCCTCCCCTGCAGGGAAGTTCTGAGGTTAGTAATCCGCCTGTGACTTTACAGCTGGAGAATGGAGGAAGCTAGGATTTGACCCCAAGGATTCCCGTCCCAGGGTCTATGTTTATTATGATACCACAGATCTCTCTAGGCTGGTCCAAAACACATGTTTTGATTCACTGTTAATGTGTTTGCTAATTCATCTGCTCTGGATGATTGGAATTTGGCTGTTAGCTATAATTCCATGAAAATGTTATAAGTAAAGAAAATTGAAAATCAGTTACCTGAAATTTCAAAACATTTAGGTGTTTGGTGCACCTCTGACTAACCAACCAGGTTTATCGGGTTCCTATGAGGGGTATTTGTGTGTGTGTGTATCAGTTGCTTCAGTCATGTCCAACTCTATGTGACCCTGTGGACCATAGCCTTCCAGGCTCCTCTGTCCATGAGATTTTTCAGGCAAAAATATTAGAGTGGGTTGCTGTGCCCTCCTTCAGGAGATCTTCCTGACCCAGGGCTAGAACCCAGGTTTCTTATGTCTCTTGCATTGGCAGGTGGGTTCTTTACCACTGGCACAATCTAGAAGCCTCCCACCCCCTGCAACCCTCCCCCCACCATAGGTGGCATTATATGAAGGGCATTAGAATTTCCAGGTCAACCAACTTGTGCACTGGGTAATGTTCTCTTTAACAGTCTCCATGTGGTTTTCTGTTCTTTAAAATAAACACTAGGTTGGCATTATTAAATTTTAAAATGACAGGTAAATTTAATAGGACATTAACAAATGTTTGAAGTTAAGTTCAGAATTATATCCCTTAGTAAAAAATGATTCTTTTGCAGCTATTTCTAGAGCCTTGTCTAGAACCTGAAAGTAAAGTCTTCTCTTCAGCACTGGGAGGTATATAAAGCAGTTTTCTGACCACACAGTTCTGTGAGCTCATCACAGAAAATTGGTTTGCAAGGTCTTTAGAAGGGCAGGCTATTTGTAAACTCCTTTTGACTTAGCTGGCAATGCATAAAAAGTCCTCTTCCCATGCAGAAAGATACTCGAGGAAAGAAAAAGATGTGGTGAACTGGGTATATTTAGTTGAAATAAAAATGACTTCTTTATTTCTGCATAAGCAAAATATACATGTATAGGGAAAATAACAATTTATGAAATAGAATCAGGCCACAGTACATTTCTTTATTTCCCACTGGAAGTTATTATAAAGTATAAAGTACTGTATTTTCACCTCTCTTATAACACCTGCCATTCTTCCTTGTGCTTTAGGCAGCAGATCATCCACCCCTGCTATAGTCTTCACTTCCTGACTGTGTGTATCATGTCTTTATTAATCTTGGGACATGCCTCCTGGGCTGTGCCCACTTTCCTGCACCAATTTCTGCTCCACTTGGGACTTTTGTACTCACAGGCATGCTGTGAATTTTTATGAGATTACACTGAATGGTCCAATATCAATCCAGGACATTTCAACCTGGAACATAACCTGGAACACTGTACCCTTTCCCACTGAGGAAGTAGAGCCTTTAGATTACTGCTCACTCTTTCCTTCTGAGTCAGTACCCCCATGTGATGTTAATTTCTTCCCAAAACTATTTCCTCCTCATAATTTAGTGCCTGTGCTTCATGATCTCTATCATTGTGGTTTTTCTCATCTCATTCCTGTTAACACCCCCATTTTGGTTGCTGTTATAACACCTCTTCTGTTGATCTTCAAATTTTGTTTAAATAGGCATAGGTCTAAATAAGATTAAAAAAAAAAAAAGATCTTAATGACCCAGATAACCACGCTGGTGTGATCACTTACCTAGAGCCAGACATCTTGGAGTGTGAAGTCAAGTGGGCCTTGGGAAGCATCACTATGAACAAAGCTAGTAGAGGTTATGGATAGCTGAGCGATTTCAAATTCTGAAAGATGATGCTGTGAAAGTGCTGCATTCATTACATCAGCAAATTTGGAAAATTCAGCAGTGGCCACAGGACTGGAAAAGATCAGTTTTCATTCTAACCCCAAAGAAAGGCAATGCCAAAGAATGTTCAAACTACCACACAATTGCACTCATCTCACAGGCAAGTAAAGTAATGCCCAAAATTCTTCAAGCTAGGCTTCAATAGTATGGGAACTGAGAACTTCCAGATGTTCAAGTTGGATTTAGAAAAGGCAGAGGAACCAGAGATCAAATTGCCAACATCCGTTGAATCATAGAAAAAGCAAGAGAATTCCAGAAAAAACATCTATTTCTGCTTCATTAACTATGCTAAAGCCTTTGATTGTGTGGATCACAACAAACTGTGGAAAGTTCTTCAAGAGATGGGAACACCAGACCACCTTACCTGCTTCCTGAGAAACCTGTACACAGGTCACCTTACCTGCTTCCTGAGAAACCTGTACACAGTTAGAACCCAACATGGAACAACGGAATGGTTCCAAATTGGGAAAGGAGTACATCAAGGCTGTATATTGTCACCCTGCTTATTTAACTTATATGCAGAGGATATCATGTGGAATGACAGGCTGGATGAAGCACAAGCTGGAATCAAGATTGCCAGGAGAAATATCAATAACCTCAGATATGCAGATGACACCACCCTTATGGCAGAAAGCGAAGAGGAACTAAAGAGCCTCTTGATAAAAGTGAAAGAGAAGAGTGAAAAAGTTGGCTTAAAACTCAACATTCAGAAAACTAAGATCAAGGCATCCAGTCCCATCACTTGATGGCAAATAGATAGGTAAACAATGGAAACAGCGAGATACTTTATTTTCTTGAGCTCCAAAATCACTGCAGATGGTGATTGCAGCCATGAAATTAAAAGACACTTGCTCCTTGGAAGAAAAGCTATGACAAACCTGGACAGCATATTAAAAAGCAGAAACATTGCTTTGCTGACAAAGGTCTGTCTAGTCAAAACTATATTTTTTCCAGTAGTCATGTATGGATGTGAGAATTGGACCATAAAGAAGGCTGAGCACCAAAGAACTGATTTCTTTGAACTGTGGTGTTGGAACTCTTGAGAGTCCCTTGGACTGCAAGGAGATCCAACCAGTCAATTCTAAAGGAAATAAGTCCTGAATATTCATTGGAAGCTGAAGCTGAAACTCCAGTACTTTGGTCACCTGATGCGAAGAACTGACTCATTAGAAAAGACCCTGATGATGGGAAAGATTAAAGCCAAGAGAAGAAGGGGATGACAGAGGATGAGATAGTTAGATGGCATCACTGACTCAATGGATATGAGTCTGAGCAAGCTCTGGAAGGTGGTGAAGGATGGGGAAGCCTGGCGTGCTACAGTCCATGGGGTGGCAAAACGTTGGACACAACTGAGCTACTGGACAACAACAACAACAAGCCTAAAGAAGAGAGCGTTCATTTCTCTAGTGAGCTGAAAAACACAGGAGTTTGGAATATTTTTTTGTCATGGAGAATGACGGTGAACTGAGTCATAAGAAGAAGTTCACATCTGTGGTATCTCCTTCCAAGTCTTCTTCCATGCCTCAGTTTTTTTTTTTTTTTTTTACAGAGTTTGTAGTTTGTTTGTCTGCCTACTTCCCTTTCTTTCTCTTGCCTTTTCTCTTTCTCTCTCTCTCTTCTTTACTTCATTTAGAAAACCATTCCAAACGCTTCAAGTTGTGGCTTACCTTTTCGTCCATTAAGAGGGCTTCCCTGGTGACTCAGATGGTAAAGAATCTGTCTGCAAAGCAGGAAACACAGATGTTGTGGGTTTGATCCCTGGGTCACGAAGATCCCCTGGAGAAGGGAATGACTACTCACTCCAGTATTCTTGCCTGGAGAATTCCATGGACAGAGGAGCCTGGCAGGCTATAATCCATGGAGTCGAAAAGAGTCAGACACATCTAAGTGACTGACACTTTTCACTTTTACTTTTAAATAGGGACCAACACATCGTCTACAGCTGATACTTGGTCTAGGTGTCTTTCTTGTGTTGTATGTTACTGCCGCAGCCTCACCGGCCACTATGCATTAGTCCCTGGGGATAGGAGAAACAATCAACCTTTGCCCTCATTCTCACAAATGGCTTGGTTATTAATCAAGTGGTCATTGGCTAGGCTTCCTTTGTTCAGTCCCCTGCATGTAAGTATGGAAGTGTTAGCTCTAGATAGAACCACAGATAAAGCAGCCTAAAGCCCAGAGTGATTAATGACTTACAAGGTCATAATTCTAGGTGGAAGCGAAGCTGGGCCAAGAATCCAGGTTTTCTGTGTCCCGGGCAGGTTTTGTTGCTGTTCTTGAACTCTGTCTCCCATAACATAAAAAAAATCCTAATTCATAAATGTTCCATTGTAATGAGCTTCAAAAAACATTGCAGGCAAAGATAGTAGGTCCAGTAATATTGTTTAATATTAATTAATTGTTCAGAAACAAGATTACTGGTGTTATTAATATTAAATCTGAAGAATAAACTACATCAGTGAAAATAGGAATTATGAAAATATTGGTTAAAAAAAACCCCAAAGCTTTAAGTAAATTAATAAATGTTAAGAGACACATTCATTGTTATCATTGTTTAGTCACTAAGTCGCGTCCAATTCTTTGCAACGCCATGGAGCCCTGCCAGGCTCCTCTGTCTATGGGATTTTTCCAGGCAAGAATACTAGAGTGGGTAGACATTTCCTCCTCCAGGGACTCTTCCCAGCTCAGGCATGGAATCGCGTCTCCTGCATTGGCGGCAGATTCTTTACCGCCGAGCCACCAGGGAAGCCTAAGAGACACACACTTGAAAACAATTTGCCATCTTCGTCCAACAGCATTTAAGGGAACGTCTAGATGGAGCTCTCATGACTTTAAATCACATGACACCATTTTCCCCCTAATTTTAACGTTTTCTTCCAAATCACTTACTTAAAGAAACTGCAACATTTTTAGCAAGAAACGGGAAGATAGAGGGCAGCACAGGACCAGAGTGGTCCTGGGATAGAGCAGGTCTGCCTAACTCGCGCGGAAGAGGCTGCCAAGAAGACCGAGGAGTCCAGGATCTGCCCGCATCCTCTCCCCTACCCCTCCAGAGCGAAACGCAGCGTCTCTCGCTCATTGTTTAACAAGAAAAAGGGGTCTTGGAGACACAGCCAACGAAGAATAAATAATCGATCGCTCTGCCCGTTCAAAGTCAGCGTGCAGACTGGACCGAGGAAGCGTGCAGAGTCAGTCAGAAAGTGTTATTTTTAGAGGGTACAAACCAGAGAACAGGCCAGGCAGAGGGTGTCCCCTCACCCCGCCCCGCCCAGGTGCCTTCCAGCCTCAGTAATTGGGTAGGTTTGGCAGCCTGGGAGAGGGCTGCGTGGTCCCTTGATGAACGCTCCCCTTGCACACGGGCGCGAATAAACATATCAGCGGGGGAGGGGAAAGTGAGAAGCACCAGTCTCAGCAGAAAGACAGAGCCTATAAATATGCCAGGGGGTCAATAGAAATGATTTCATTCCGCCTGTACAAGACTGCTGATGAGAGCTGACAGGGCAGCTGACTTCAGGGCTGCGTCACAATGGTACCCAGAGCCTGCAGGGCAGGACCAACAGCATCAGCGGACTGTGTCCTGAGCTGAGGTTCTCAGCAAGGCCAACCGCGGAGAAAGGCAACAATAGACCTAGGAGGACCTGGGAGCCTGGGGCTTCCCGCTTCCTGTCTCTGCGCTGCTTTCTTCTCCCCTCCCTTCTCTCTACCCCTGTCTGTCTCCCTCCCCGACTCTTCTCCCCGCCTCCTCCCCTGATATTCATCCCTTTGCTATTCTGCTATTTCTAGAAAGAATCTTTTCTCTCGCTGGCAGAGCATCTGTAACAAAAGAAAGAAGACTTAGATGCTGAAGCGGGGTGTCCGGGCTTTTACCTGCAGGAATGTGAGGATCTACTGCTGTCTGGATGGGAATGAGAAAATTCTGGGAGAGCGTGGATGCTCCACTGCTCAGAGGAAAAAACAAATCTTTTAGGGAAATCGCCCATAAAACAGTTCAGGAGCTGAAATAAAGCTATTTTCCTCATTCTCTTCTTACTTTGGGATATAACAAATACATTTCCCCAGGTATCTCCTAGTTACCCCATTGTTTGTGGCTCTTTCCCCTGACTTGGCCTGCTTTTTTCTTGTGGCTCCGAGACAACCATGTTCCCCTTGAAAACACAGCTCCTCTGTCAAGGTCAGAGAACAGAACCCATGTTTTCTTGCCTTCTCGGGCTCTTTCCTTGGTTGTCTGACAAATGGACCGGCAGCCACCCACCCTGCCTGCACAGCCATCTTTGCCCAGGTTCTCTTGGCTGCGTTATCTGCCTGCCTGGGGCCTGTGCAGAATAACTGAAAAGATGAATGACTGTGAAATTTAGTAGCCTGCCTTGGCACCTTCTTTACTTTCTTTACTCGGTTGGTACACACTCCAGCTAGTTATTTAGTCTTTGCAGTTTTCAAGGAAGTGAAACAGTCAAGAAGCAGTTTTAAGGCAGATTGTCCTGTCTTCCCTGGATGGTCTGCCTCCATAACTACATCTTTCTTGATACCACACATCATATTAATGTTTTTATGAATGAGTATTATTGTATTTGCTAGGGACCACTGTTCTTTCAAATTCTTCTATAAATAGAAAAAGATTAGCAGATACACAAGTATAACTTGCATTGGTTAAAGCCAGGCTTATTTGCAGAATTAGAATGTTCTGGGCTATCAGTAGTTCATTTTTCATGGCCTGCTGATTACTACCAGTTTTCTAAGTTTTATAGGTTTAATGTAGTCCTAATAAGGGGCTTTTTGGTTTCTTTGCTTGTTGGGGTATATCATGCTTTTGCTGTATGCCTGCAGATGATGGTGATGAAAGTTGTTCGGTCGTGTCCGACCTTTGTGACCCTGTGAACTGTAGCCCACTAGGCTCCTCTGTCCATGGAATTTTCCAGGTAAGAATACTGGAGTGTTTGCCCTTTCCTTCTCTAGGGGATCTTCCTGACGCAGGGATTGAACCTGGGTCTCCTGCATGACAGGCAAAATCTTCATCAGAGAAGCCCATGGTTAGAGTTACATGAGCCACCAGAGAAGCCCATGGTTAGAGTTACATGCAAAAAATTTTGAAAAGGCTATAATTTCAAAAACACTGTTGGAAACACACATACATATATGAGCATTATTTCATGAGGCCAGGTCTGAATGCGACTGCAACCAAGACTGAGTTGATTTAGAACAGGGATTTTGTAACTTGCAGTGTTTTTATATCTGAACAAACTACTCAGAAGAATACCCACTGGTAACGACTTCCCTGGTAACTCAACTGGCAATGCAGGAAAGCCCGGTTCAATTCCTGGATCGGGAAGATCCGCTGGAGAAGTGATAGGCTACCCACTCCAGTATTCTTGGGCTTACCTGGTGGCTCAGATGGTAAAGATTCAATGTGGGAGACCTGGGTTCAATCCCTGGGTTGGGAAAAATACCCTGGAGAAGGAAACAGCTACCCACTCCAGTATTCTGGCCTGGAGAATCCCATGGACAGAGAAGCCTGATGGGCTACAGTCTGTGGGATTGCAAAGAGTTGGACATGTTTGAATGGCTTTCACTTTGACTCACTTTTGATTTTGTTTAGTTTTGGCTCACTGCCTCTAGGTTATGGACTTCCTAGGGGGAGGGTCAGAGCTGTTCATCTTCATACCTTCTGTAGGTCTGGCTTGGTGTTTGTGTATAACAGGGTAAAATAATTGTTAGCTGAATAAAATCTAAAGCATATATTAAGTGCTTCGACTTCATAAAAACATTTGGGAATTGTGGAGTGGGGATAGAAGACCAGGAGGCAAACTTCTAAAAGTGTGCTTAGCCCAATAATACATTTAATTCCAAAATTTTACCACTCACTCTCTTAATTTATTATTATTTAGAAAAGAAAATAGATGAAATTAAAAAATAGGCAAAAGGTCAAGGTGGGAAACTAAAAGACACCTTAAGAAACACAAATGAAAAAGGATTCTTATCAGGCAAATACTGAATTAGCATCTTCAAGTGTATGATGGAGTAGGGGGATTTCTACTTTACAAGTACAAAAAGAGAACAGGAAAAGATCATTGATAAACCTCTTTATTTTATTAGCTTTGGAAATGAAACACAACCCACTTAACCTAGCATTTATTTTTCACAACTGAAATTCCAGTGTCCCTGCCCCACCCCGCCCCCCCCCCCCAAAAAAAAAGAGAAGAAGGAGGAAAACCCCACACTGAACAAGATGATAATCCCAAGAAGCTGAAAATTAAGGCCTGAGAAGAAAGCAGACTGAAGAAATGGGGTGATGACACAGTGAAATGGAAGCACACACTGTGGCCCTTGGTACTGGCTCCACACCCAGTGTGGTTGGCAGAACTCATTGCCTGCAGAGGCGGGGCCTCCTCAACCTTGACCAAGCGCTTGAAGTGTTGACTTATTTTATTAAGGATTCTATGGTAGCATCTCTGCTTTCATTCCTAAGTGGTGTTTTCCTTCCTGCTTTCACCTCTGATCTAGTCCTTGCCAGTTCATGTCTGTGACCTCTTTAAGATATGAATAGTCTGCTCATTGTGAATGGACCCAGTGCAAACTTGTATATTGAAAGGGGCTTTAAGTTAATACTCTGAGCTTTAGTTGCCTTATTATTAGCAATTTAATTATGATGTGTCTTTATGTCATTTTCTTTATGTTTCGTACGAATGGTTTCTGGCAACTATGGGTTTATGATTTTCACCAAGTTTGGAAAAATTTGACTGTTATTGCTTCAAATATTTTTTCTGTCTCTTCTGCTGTCTTTCCTCTCTTTTGAGAACTTCGATTACACATATGTTAGGCCATTCAAAGGTGTTCCACAGTTCACTGGTGCTGTGTTCATATTTTTGTCTTTTTTTTTCTCCATGTGTTTCATTTTGGGTTGTTTCCATTGTTTATGTCTTCAAATTCTTGAAAATATTTTTTCCCTCCATTTTCAAATCTACTGTTAATCCCATCCATTTTATTCTTCACCTTAGTCATCGTAGTTTCCATTTCTAGAAATTTGACTTGGACCTTTTTCTCTTTATCATCCCTCTCTATTCCTTCAGCTGTTTGAACATATAAAATACAGTTGTTGTAACTGATTTCATGTCCTTGTCTTCTGACATGTGTTAACTCTGGGTCACTTTTGTAACTTTTTTACATGCCTGTTCATTTTTGATGGGATGTAAGTGTTGTCCTTCCAGGGCTCCAAGTAGTCTTTTAGGCCTGCCCATCTCCTTGAGCTTTGTTCTGGGACACTTTTAAGTTATTTAGACACAGTTTGATCCTTTCAAGTCTTGATTTTAAGCTTTGTTGGGTGAGTCCACAGCTATATTTTGTGTAGAGTTAATTTTAACCTGTCTCTGGGGCAAGACCCTTCTGAGTGTTCTACCTGATGTCCTGTGAATCTGGAGGGTTTCCCGTTGGATAGGGAAGGGGGTGGGGGAGGGAGATCAGCACTATTCTCGGCCCCTTGTGAGTTCTGGGTACTTTTCCTTTAATTCCCTTGATTGGTTCTTGCCCTAGTCTGGAATAATTTCCTTCCACACATGAGCTGGGCAGTGCTCTGCTGAACACTCAAGGGGATCCTTCCTCTGAAGATCATTGGAGTTTTCTCGTGCTGCTTTCTTCTTTCCTTTGCTTTGTTCTTCTAATTCTAGCCATTTTGTTCTCTAGACTTTCATCTCCATCTTCTCAACTTAGGGAATCTACTGAGTTATGCCTGATTCCCTTTTCCTTCTCCATGGCCCAGAAATGTCTCTCAAGGAAGTGACCTCAAGCAGTGTCAGAAGTCACCTTGTTAATTTCTAGTCTTCCAAGACTATCACCCTTCAATGCCTAATGTCCAGTGCTTTAAAGAATGCTGTTTCCTTTATTTTCCCCAGTATTTTTGGTGATAGGGCAGGAGGCCTTTTGAGTGAATCCAGTCCTTATCATACCTTGTTGGCAGAATCACCAAGTTCTTAATTTTCTAATCTTTAAAATTATGCTTTAATTTTGGACTTACCTATGAAGTTAGATAATAAAGTAATTTGTGTTTTTAAGTGTCATTACCTATCTTCTTCATAGCTCATCTCCTTTTAAAGGTTTATAGAGATAAAGATGCAAACATCAGACAAGAAAATCATGTTGGAAGGTAAGATGAAACAAGTCTAATATCCCGAAAGTTTATCTCAATATTCAACTAAAATTGCTGAGCCCCTGCTTTGTGCCAAGTCCTGGACAAGGTACTGAATGGAGCATGCCAATAACGTTCTGTCCTGTTGGCAGAGAGTGTGCAGGACTTGTCGTGTTCCCAAGATGATGTCATCCAGTACCTCAGGAGAGGCATAACGGCCTGATATTAAGGCTGAAATTCTTCCTGAGGATACGCATAAAGGGCAACCATGTGATGCAGTGGGCTTCCCTGGTATCTCAGTGGTAAAGAACCTGCCTACCAATATGGGAGATGCAGATTCATTCCCTGGGTTGCAAAGACCCCCTGGAGGAGGAAATGGCACCCCACTCCAGCATTCTTGCCTGGAAACCCCATGGACAGAGGAGCCTGGTGGGCTATAGTCCATGTGGTCACAAAGAGTCAAACATGACTTAGCGACTAAACAACAACATGTGATGCAGTGACCGGTTCTCCCATCCTTGACCTCTCTTCCCCATTTACACCCACATTAGTAATTTGGGTGTAATAACTGCTTTATACTTTTCTAGGGTTCTGTGCTTTCACTCTTCTGGCTCCTTCTGTCTGACTTTCCTCCTGTGCTGCTCTGACTTCCTCCCAGAAGCCTACCTTTATCCCTTCATCAAGGCTGAGCACCTGTCTTAAGAGATTCCAGAGTCAGAACCCAGGCATAGCTCTTGTGACATTGGGTTATAATAGTTTGCTTGTCTGACTTTATGCCAAACTATAAGCTCCTTAAAGGACAGATGATACTTTAATTCTCTATTCCCAGGGCCTTGGATACAATGTTTGGCATATAATCAATGTCAACAGTGTTCAATGAATGCACAGAATGAACAAATTAATCCTAAACTAAACAGAAGAGCCAGATTCAAAGTCCTGGTTCTCATAAGTTCTCTCAATATTTGTTTATGGAACGATGCCAAAGTACAGTCAGGTGAGGCAGATAGCAGTTCAGGTACTCACTTAACTGATGGTCTGGCCAAAGATGATCTATTTGAAATGTAAGCCGTTATTATTCCACTACTTTTAAGTTTCGTTTAGGCCTAACTCTCATAATTTAGATGGTGCTTTTATAATTCCTCATGCTTATTTTATGTTACTAATAATATTTGCTGTGAACTGAAGGTTTGTGTCCTCCCCAAATTCATATGTTGAGGCCTAAATCCCCAATGTGTGTTGAGGGGGAGACTTAGGTAATTAGGTCATGAGGGTGCAGCCCTCATGAATGGGATTAGTGCCTTTATAAGAAGAGATGAGCAAAGTGATTGCTCTCTCTCTCTCCACCCAGTGAAGATACAATGAAAAGATGACCATCTGCAAACCAGGAGGAACATCCTCACCAGATACCGGATCTGCCGTGGCCTTGCTCTTGGACTTCCTGTCTCCGGAATCATTAGAAAGAAATTTCTACTATCTATGCCACACAATCTGTGGTAGTCTTTTATGGCAACCCAAACTAACCAAGGTAACACTAATATATCTTATTTTAGTTGTAATTATCTCATTAAAAATATATTCACTGAAAGTAGCACCTCCTTCAGTAACACCCATTCTTTCTCATATCTAACAATGATACTGGTTATACAGAAGCCCTCTTAGGTTGAGTAAATAAGTTTTAAGAGTTATGATCTTGGGTTCCTCTTTCATTCTGCCACACTTATGTGCTTATATTATCTGATATAATGATAACAATTCTTGTGACAGGAAAATTTAGGGATTATTTTATTTGAATGACTGATAGCATATGTTTAAAGAAAATACTTGCAGATGATAGAAAATGATCAATTTTACCTTAAATTATAGATTAAAGAATTTGGGTTTGCTATGAAAGAAGGCAGATTGGCGCCCCCCCCCCCCATATAATTAAAAGTAATGGGATGAAAGAGTAAACACTAAGAACTCTTCTGGGATGTATAACTGTTTCCTCTGTTTTAGAGAACAGAAGGAGGGACCTTCTCCACACTGAGGAATTCTGTGCCATATTCTGACATAGAATCTGGTGGGCTGAGTCTGGCCAACACCTGTTCTCTCTGAATAAAATTCTGGTGATGAGGCAGACATTTAGTAAGGCCTGATCACAAGCCAAGGGCCCAGGGTACTCAGGTAATAAGACATGACCTCCAACCTCAAGGAGACGGAGTATCCCTGGATCCTTGAGATGGAGGTCTAAGTTGTTTCATTTACTGTTTTAACTCCAGTGCTTTCAATAGTGCCAGATCGAGGGTACAGATTTTAATAAATATTTATCACATGAGTCAATGGGTTTTGTTACAGCATAGCTGGGCTATACTTGGGAGGGTGACCAAATTAAGAAATTATGGAGCATGTATGACTAGTCCTGCCTGTGTTGGAATGTGAGGTGAGGGCGTTTTTGAACAAGACCTCATGGGAGAGGTAACATGTGAGTTGGAACTTGAAGGCTGAGTCGAATTTTTTCAAGGGTGAAAGGGCATTTTGGTGTTTGTGGAGATAGGTGATAGGAAGCTCTGCTAAGGGGCTGCTCTTGTAACCAAGACTAGAGAGGACACAGACTTGACTGAGGAAAGTGTCATTGGAACTGCAGACGAGGGGGTGTTTAAGGATTTATATGAAAGAAACAGGTCAATGGCAGGTAGGTGCGGACTGACAGGCACAGTGGAGACACAGAAAACTCAGGTAAAGCTCCCAGGAGGAGGCTGATTGGAGGGTGGAGGCGCTGAGTCACCTTTGCTCTCCTTTTGACTCCACCCATTTCTCTCTCCCAGCTGGACTCATGGACGTTTTTTTGTTTACTGTGGAGTCTTCAGTACCTAGAACACTTAATGACACATTTCATTTTTGCTGAATGAATGATTCAGATTTTGCAATCGTTGTCCTCAAGGACTGTGGTATTGTCTGGACTCTCCCTGTTTTGTGTGTGGTCTGTACTCTGGTAGGGAAGTCTCTTATGTCCAAACTTTACTCAGTTCTTTGTACTTGTCCATTCTGTTCATGTCGTTTTTTAGCAAGTCTGGAGGTCAGAAGGATATTGTTCTGGTAATATCATTGAAGAGGTAATAAGTCTCGTTAGACTTTCCCAGTAAGTCTTCCATATTGTGTTTGAATGGTCATAGAACGTCCAAACTGGAAAGGTCCTTTAATAACAATGATTCTAATAACATATTTGACAGCTTATTGCATGCCAGGAACTCTGCTTAGCACTTTTTTGGAGGTTGTCCATTTAATCTTCATAATAATTCTGTTTTATTTAATCTTTACAACAACCAGCTACTTAATTTTAATTTACAGATGGAAAAAGTGATCCTCAGTGGTAGTTTACAACTGAAAATCACTGCCCCCCTGCTTTTAATGGATCCACGTGCTAGTTTCTAATTACCATGAAAGAGCCAGAATAGAGCTGAACATGAGTGTAAAAATGTGATGGTTGAGAAGCCAGTCCAGGAGATGAAGACCTGGACTGGAAATCCCTTCTGTGATACTGTCCTCATCTTCAGGCTGCTGCTTGTACCGTCAGAGTTGCTTGCTGGACACAAAGATAACAGCTGATCTTAATGCAGAGTCATGCGGTGAGGTTCCTTTGCTTGAGGTTCTGAATTCAGCAATCAGAAGGGCAGTGTTTCAGTAATGACTCTGAGTTAAAGAAAGATGATCCATCAGGCAACTCATGTCCCTTGGCATGAGAAAGTCAACTTCCTTTGACATTCTGGGTTATCAGTCAGGATCCCAAAATGTTGATGTCGGATGCGTGGATTCCTAGTTGAGATCAAACTCACGGTTCCAGAGAGCGAAGGTCAAAGCACCTGAAATGGATGCATTAGAATTAAGCTGGCTTCTGTCATAAAGCTTCATATAAATATTACACCCAGCTCTATAAGAACTCAGTGTTTGGTTTCTGAACCTATTAATATATAATGAGGCTATGGTGTAATTAATATCGTTTGTTTTGATTTTCCGTTAAATCCGCTTTAGTAATAAGAATGCAAGGTAATTATTCAGAAAGCCTTTTCAACAAATGTCAGTTTTCATTGATTAAAAATCAAGTCAGTGCTTCATTTGAAATGATATTTACAAGCATGCTTTAAGCCGAAATGAATAATTATCAGGTTATTGAACTGTGAGTTATCTGCAAAGAATTGTCTACTTTTTTCTTTTTGAGTTTTGCATTAAGGCTTGATCTCAAATAATAACAGAAGGCAAAACAGGGGGTGTTGAGAAGAAACATTATGCTTTTGTTTTGAGGAATTTCATTTTCTTTATTTCATGTTGAAGCCACAGTTTCTCTCCTCTGTTGGTTGTGGAATATCCAAAGCTGAAGTCTGGGGACATGAGAGCCAAATGCTGTTCCCTGGGAGGGACTTGAAGCCACCGGTCACCAGCCATCGAGCGTGCCTCAGTTTTCCTGCTGCACTGAGCGGTGGTTGTGCCAAGCTGACTCAGGCATTTCTTTTCACTCTAGAATGGCTTTTTCTCCTACATATTTCTCGTTCTTTCTTTCACAGAAAACAATGGGAAAGTAGTCTGTCATCTGTTATTGAGTCATGCTGAAGGTAATGTGAATTCAGAGCCCCCCCTTTTTTTTTTTTCAGGGCCTGAAGAATGTATACCAGGACAGCCCCAGCAATGTAGACTGCAGTGTATTCATGTTTACAAATAGACATGTATATATGAGTCAAATCAGCAAAATTATGTACTGCATGGATTTAAAAATAAAGTCACTTGTGTGACTAACTTATTTGATGTACTCCAACAAAATGACTATAGCCTGCCAGGCTCCTCTGTCCATGGCATTTTCCAGGCAGACATACTGGATGGGGTGCCATTTCCTACTCCAGGGGTTCTTCCTTACTCAGGGAATGAACCCATATCTTGCATCTCCTTCATTGGCAGGTGGTCTTTATTACTAGCACCACCTGGGAAACCCATAACAAAATGACAGAAAACCATGACTGCACGCTTTCTCCTTTCACTTACCCAGTATCCTTTGTCCCAAACCCACTTGTAGGTGTTTGAGACAGCCGCAGAAAAACTGCCCGAAGTTCCTCCCTTGTGAACCTCACCTTTGAACCCGGGAGATTGACAATAATGAACAGCATGTGACACGTGGAGGATATCACATGGTGATCGATGCTGTCTGGGAAGACGGAGCAGGTAAATGGATTGGGGTGGGGGCCAGCTTTGGGCAGAGAAGGAGTTTCATTTGGAACTGAAAAGTGAAAGTGAAGTTGCTCAGTCGTGTCCAACTCTTTCTGATCCCATGGACTGTAGCCTACCACACTCCTCCGTCCATGGGATTTATCAGGCAAAAGTACTGGAGTGGGTTGCCATTTCATTTGCAACTAGTTCATCAGAAAAGCCTTACTGAAAGGAGATAGTTGGGCAGGCCCTTGTAGAGTATGAGAGTGAGCAATGTGGCAATCTAGGGGAAGAGCATTCTACCTACAGGCAACAGGGTGTGCAGCCCTACTGTGGTGGGAGGCTGGCCGTGGAAGCAGGAGAAGGAGGCCAGGGTAGCTGAGACAGGGTGCTGGAAGAGGAGAACAGTAGGAGAGCCAGTAGATGGAATTGGAGAGTAAAGTGAAATATCTACCTCCTGACAGCTCATGTCTGTCATAAAAGATGTTTTGTAATAACTTGAGGCTGCTGCTGCTGCTGCTAAGTCGCTTCAGTTGTGTCCAACTCTGTGCGACCCCATAGACGGCAGCCCACCAGGCTGCCCAGTCCCTGGGATTCTCCAGGCAAGAACACTGGAGTGGGTTGCCATTGCCTTCTCCAATGCATGAAACTGAAAAGTGAAAGTGAAGTCACTCAGTCGTGTCCAACTCTTCATGATCTCATGGACTGCAGCCTACCAAGCTCCTCCATCCATGGGATTTTCCAGGCAAGAGTACTGGAGTGGGGTGCTATTGAGGCTAAAAGACTGTTAATCTGATGGACAACTGTTTTCTGAGTCTTTTTGTATGAGCACCAGAAATGAAGCCACTCTATCAGTGGCTATCACAGTGGGACTACTCTGGGTTCTGGGATTTAGTCAGAATTCATCCCTGGTCATGGCAATTAGGCAACTTGGAAATTTTTTTTTTTTTTAAGTGAGAAGGTAACAAGGAGAAACAATATTAGAGATGAAAAGAATGACCATTTTGTTATAATTGACAGCAGTGTTGGACATAGGTATAGGTGTATGGATTTAAGGTGACAAAGTTTTCAGATGAAGTTCTGAGTGTTCTACATCGTGATATTTTGGTAATTGTCCTTATATGAAAAATGGACTGAATTTTTGAATATCATAGTCTTGATTTTTGACAATCAGGAATTGTCTCCCCTTTTGGTTTTTCTTGGGTTCTCCTTAAGTGGTGGGAGAGTGGGCTTCCCAGGTGGCACAGTGGTAAAGAATCTTCCTACCAATGCAAGAGACGCAGGAGATGCAGGTCCAATCCCTGGGTCGGGAGGATTCCCTAAGAAGGAAATGGCAACCCACTCCAGTATTTCTGCCTGGAGAATCCCATGGACAAAGGAGCCTGGTGGGTTACAGTCCATGAAGTTGCAAAGAGTCAGACGCAACTGAGCATGCATGCAGGTACACACACACATGAAAACCAAGTAGCATGTTTGGTTGAATGATTAGATTAAGGTGATATGAGGGTGGGTGGGTAGAGGAAGATAAATAGGATGAATTTAGAATTTACTTTGTTTCCAGGCACTGTGCTAGGAATTTGTCACCCTCTTTGGTCCTCATAACTCTCTGAGGTGGATGGAGGAACTACTCAGCCCCATGAACAATCCTTTGTTTGCTTCTGACTCCATCATGCATCCTTGGAGGGGTGATTCCAACAAGAGATAAGTTGGAGAGTGTGAAGGTTAAGATCCCCATTTGTTAATGGTGGCTGCTGGAAATGAAATGCCAGTTCAAGGTATTTTCTTATCTCATTAGAGAGAACACCCTCTCCCAGCTCCTTCTGTGATTGGAACATCACATCCCTCCAGTGTCAGGGAGCACTGCTTTCTTTGGTTACACACTGTAGTCTATCAGAACTACAAGCCTTGAAACTACCCACAAGGACCCAACCAGTAAATGATCAAAAAGTTTGCAGTTAGGGTGGATGAAAATCTGGGAAATGTGAAGACCCTTAGTAATTCTATGGCATCAGAAAATTAAATTTCTGTAATAACAAATTACGATATAATGAGGTCACATTAGTGAAATAAGAGGCCCAGATGCCTCAATGATTTAATCTCGCTCTTCACATAAGCTTGTGCTGAATTTTAATGAGTATTTTGATTGATAACATATTTAGTTCAAAATAGGTCTTTGAAGACAGCTGTAAGAGTATTAACATTTAAAAGATGCTATGATAAAAATTCGTTTCATTAAGTAGCTGATAAGAAAAAAATTACTGTATAAACCTGCCAGTGTCAGACATCCTGTTATGACCCATCTACTACTGAGAAAAGAGACAGTAATATGTCTTTATTGGGCTATTTTTGAACACTATAGGAGCTCATTTTCCTGATTTAAGAAAAAACCAAGTGACACCAATGAAACAGATACAGTAAATGCGCTAAATTCATGAAAAGAGAATTTCAAGTAAAAGCGGCCTAAATATGAAATGGCTTTGGTGTTTCAGCTCTTGGTAAAATTGCAGTAGCTTTGAGGCCTCAGGGATTATCTCAGTGGGGCTGAACCCTTAGACCAGCAATGTAATAGTAGCATAACGTGGGCCATAAATGTGAGTCGCATATATGTATATACTGTTAGAATTTCTAGTAGCCAAATGAGAGCAGTAAAACCTTGTTTAAAATATTACCATTTCAATGTATAATCAACATAAACATTATTCATGAGATATTTTATGTATTTTTTTTTTGCATTAAGTCTTCAAACCACACCCTAGCCCTTCTTCTGCTCCAAAGAATGTAGAGCAAGTTTAATTTCTCATCTGTAGTGACAATCCTATTCACATTTTGTAAATGGTCTTTCTTCTCTGTGTCATCTCTGACATGCTAAACACCCAAGTTCTAATAACTCTTCCTCTTTTGAGTCTTTTCTGCTGTCCTCTGGATGTCTTTGGGTTAAACAACTAGCCTTCAAAAATTTGATTCTCAGAGTTGGTGTTATGAGTGTAATGGGACTGTAACCCCACCTTGAGCTGAATTTATGCTCCTATTAGTACAACAAACTATTAGACAAAGCTGATAGTTTACTAGAGTGGACAGTAGACTCCAAGAATTCAGGGTGAAACTGCCAATTTCTTCTGCCTTGAGATGTCCTAAGCCAGGGCTGTGTATATTGTGAAGTTAATAAAGCTTTAATTTTAAGTCTCTCTCTTGCCTGGGCCCCTTCAAGGCCGTAGGAGGGGCTTAGCAGTTTATTCATATGATCATATGATTTTGTAAATTTTACAAATGTGAGATAATTTTACTGTCTTTTTCCACTTTGACTTAACCTTTTTTCCACTTTGACTTAACTTTTGCTGTTTTTTCTCATGTTTGGAATGGCTGTGGATCTGAGTTAAAGAGGAACTGAGTTGGGAATGTTTTTAGTTTGGATTCAGTGAGACAATTATGTGGTATACAGTCACTTCATGTATAGTTGTTACAACTGGACACATTTATGTATAGTTCTTTCAAGCTGACCAATGTAGAACTGAGTTCCAGAAATCTTTCTCCTTCCCCTGGTCTTCAATTCAGTTCAGTCACTCAGTCGTGTCCAACTCTTTGCGACCCCATGAATTGCAGCACGCCAGGCCTCCCTGTCCATCACCAACTCCCGGAGTTCACTCAGACTCATGTCCATCGAGTCAGTGATGCCATCCAGCCACCTCATCCTCTGTCGTCCCCTTCTCCTCCTGCCCCCAATCCCTCTCAGCATCAGAGTCTTTTCCAATGAGTCAACTCTTCGCATGAGGTGGCCAGAGTACTGGAGTTTCAGCTTCAGGATCATTCCCTCCAAAGAACACCCAGGGCTGATCGCCATTAGAATGGACTGGTTTTATCTCCTTGCAGTCCAAGGGACTCTCAAGAGTCTTCTGCAACACCACAATACTCACCTGCATTAAAACACAATTCCAGCATCAGAGATTGTCTATCAATATGACATACACTATAGATCCTAGGCCTAGAAGCTACACTGTGGAAATTTTTTTCAATCATCCATGTATAATTGCAATAAATGATTTTGTTCTTATAGACACAGTTAAAACAGAAACTGTTGTCTAATACATATTTGATAATAGGATATATAAAATAATGACAACATGTAAATTTTGTCTTTTTTGATGGAATTATACAAAATAGAATTTATCAGGCTTCCAGTGTTTTAAGTTTTAGCTACAGACTTGTGGCTGTACTATAGGGAATTGTTCTTCAGTCGCTAAGTCATGCCATACGTGATCATGTGGTTTTATCCATTATTCTGTTAATATGGTGTATTACATTGCTTGACGTTCATATGTTTCAACAGCTTTGCATTCCTGGGATAAATCCCACTTGGTCATGGCATATAATCCTATTTATAGTTTGGTGGACTTAGATTTTGTTGAAGATTTTTACATTTGTATTCATAAAGGATATTGTTCTGTAGTTCTCTTTTCTTTTAATGTCTTTGTGTGGCTTGAGTGTCAGGGTCATACTGGCCTCATAAAATGAGTTAGGAAGTGTTTCCTCCTCATCTGTGTTTTGTATGTTTATTAAAAATAGTATTAATCCTTCTGTAAATGTTTGGTAGGATTCACCAGTGAAGACTTGGACTTTTCTTTGTAGGAAGATTTTTTTCATTTGTTTTCTGTTACTTTTTGTTTGTTTTGGTTGTCACTGAATTAATCCCTTTAGTTTTTATAAGTTAATTCAGATTTTCTAGGTCTGTTCCCAATTTCAGTAGTTTGAATCTTTTTGGTATTACTGATATTTCATCTAGATAATTTGTCGGCATAGAGTTGTTTATAATAGTCCCAGGTAGTCTTTTTTACTCCTGTGGTTGGTTTCTTCTTTCATTCTTGATTTTAGTTTTTTTCATCCTCTTTATTTTTTGCTGATCAATCTTTTAAATATTTTATCAAATTTATTGATTATTTTTAAGAATCAACTTTTGGATTCATTAATTATCTCAATTATTTTCACATTACATTTTATATTAGTTTTCACTATTATTTTTCTTTTGCCTAATTTGAATTTAATTTGCTCTTCTTTTACTGGTTTCTTTTGGTAAAAATTAGGTTATTGGATTGACATTTTACTTTAAAAAATATAGACATTTAAAGCTATAGATTTTCCTCTAACCACTGTTTCAGCTGCATACCATGAGTTTTGGAATGCTGTGTTTTTATTTTTATCCATATCAAAGAATTTTTAAATTTTCCTTGTGATTTTTCCTTTGGTCCATTAATTATTTAGGAATATGCTGTTGAATTTTATATATTTGTGAATATCCCAAGTTTTCTACTGTTTTTAATATTTAATTTCATTCTATTGTGGTCAGAGATATGCTTTGTATAATTTCAATTGTTTTAAATCTATTTAAGGTTGTTTGTTGCCTAAAGTACAATCTACTCTGGAAGATGTACACTTGAGAAGAACATGTATTCTGATGTCATTGAGTGTAATAGTCTATAAAAGTTTATTAGCTCAAACTGGTTTAAAGTGTTGTTGCTGCTGCTGCTGCTAAGTCACTTCAGTCGTGTCTGCCTCTGTGCGACCCCATAGACGGCAGCCCACCAGGCTCGCCCGTCCCTGGGATTCTCCAGGCAAGAGCACTGGAGTGGGTTGCCATTTCCTTCTCCAATGCATGAAAGTGAAAAGTGAAAGGGAAGTTGCTCAGTCGTGTCCGACTCTTAGCGACCCCATGGACTGCAGCCCACAGGCTCCTCTGTCCATGGGATTTTCCAGGCAAGAGTACTGGAGTGGGGTGCCATTGCCTTCTCCAAAAGTGTTGTTAAGGTCTTTTATTTCATTACTGATCTTCTGTCTTGCTATTCTATTCATCACTGAAAGTGTGATATTAAATTTTTCTTCTATTATTGTTGAAATGTCTGTTTCTCCCTTCAGTTCTGTTAGTTTTTGCTGCATGTGATTTGAGGGTATCTTGTTAAGTGCATATTCATTTATCATTGTATCTTCTTAGTGGGTTAATCTTTCATCATTATATAATGTTTTTCTTTGTCTCATATAATTTTTTCATAAAATCTATTTTATCTGATATTAATACAGCCTTTGCAACTCTCTTTTGGTTTACTCATTAGATGCAATATCTTTATCTTTTCATTTTCAACCATTCTGCCAATCTCTACCTTTTGGAGAGTTTAATCCACTTAAATTTAAAGTAGTTACTAATGAAAAAGAGGACTTCCCTGGTGGCTCAGTCAGTAAAGAATCTACCTGCAATGCAGGAGACTGCCTGCAATGCAGGACATCTGGGTTTGATCCCTTAGTTGGGAAGATCCCTTGGAGAAGGAATGGCAACCCACTCCAGTATTCTTGCTTGGGAAATCCCATGGACAGAGGAGACTGATGGGCTACTGTCCATGGAGTTGCAAGAGTCAGACACGACTTAATGACTAAACCACCACCAGTGAAAAAGAACTTATTTCTGCTGCTTTGCTATTTGAATTCATGTCTCATACCTACTTTTGTTGTCCTTTATTTACCCTTTACTACTTTCTTTTATGTTAAATATTTTCTAGGTTATTTTAGTACACCACTTTAATTACCTTGTCATTCAGTTACTATACATTTTTGGGTTATTTTCTTAGTGGCTTCTCAGGAGATGACAGTACCTTGAATATTACAGTAGTACAGCACAACAGCTGGCATATAGGAGCTGGCATTGAGTAAACAGACAAAAAGAGTTACTGATTAGAGGAGGGAGAGGACAGGGGAGATGGTAGAGCTGAAGGGTCATCAGCAACAGGAGGTGGAGGGCAAGCTGCAATTTCACTCATACCTGACAATGATGGCACAGGTCTGGTTCTTTGTTGGCATCAATTCTGTTCACCTCTTGAAAAAACAATCCTGTGATGTCTAGGTAGTAGCTCTTTTTTCCTCATCATAGATGGCATGGTAGCACTGGATCGCATTATGAATGATTGCTGTAAACTTCTTGTACGGTTCTATGTCCATATCCTGTGCTTCAAAAACTAACAGTGCCTCCTCAAATAAAGAAAATCCCCTTGCCATTTCCTGCATAGTGAATCTCTTCAGTTCTTCAGTTTCTTCTTCTTTTTGTCTCTCTTCATCCTTTCTCTAAGCCTCCAATTTCTGGTGCTTCTTAGCAGTACCCACCACATAACCACTGCTTTTATGCTTGCTTCCATACATCCTGGACCTGAAACAAAGACCCTGTGCTATTGTGCTCCATGCAGTATCGTATGACATGAGTACACAGGAGCACAACCACCTGTACAGAATGCACACATATTACAATGTTCATCAAATATGCAGACAAACTTATGTGATCGAACACGCAAACACATGTTCCCGCATACGGTACTGATTTCTCATGTACTTTTCTTCTATTAGAGGAAACATAGTCTATTTAACTTCAGTTCTTTCAACTGATGCTTCTTGAATTTATTTCTCAGGCCTTTTACTTCCCTTGAGCCTTAGATTTTATCACGCACGACACTACACAACACACACACTCACACCTTTAGATAAGATTATGGGACAGTGCACTGAGTGAGAAACTCACTTCTCTGTGGTTGCGATCCTAGAAGCACGAATATTCAGGAGAAGGAAGAAGATCTAACTAGGGACACAGTGAAAGAGTGGAAGAAAAGACTTTTCATTTCCTGAAAGCTGAGGCATTAGGGCTTCAAAAAACAGCACAGGCCTTTGCCTAAATAGATACTTATTATCTGGTTATAATATCACACTTTCCCAAAATAATGGCATGTAAAAATTTGGCTGAGATAGCAATTCTTACCCTAATAGAAGACTTTTCAAAATCATATCTTATATCCTAGTATCCCAAACCATTACATTCCTAATTGATGGAGTGTTAAAGCGTAGAGAAAAGTGACTACAGAGATTTATTCTGTCTTTTTCAAAAGATAGAGGTAAAAAATGCATTGCAGGAAAGCTTATATAAGGCTTGGCTTATAGGACAAAATGAGACCAAACTGTAGGGAGAATTCCTGAAGCATATAAGAACAGGACATGGAAAAGGATAAGAGAGAGTCTAGTTTATGTGAGAGACCAGAATGTACTTTTTTCTTAGGCTAAAGGCTTAATGAGCTCTTCCTAAAGTCTGGAAATTCACACACTTCCCAGTTTGAAGTCATTAGCTTATGATAGCAAGCCCCTTTTCTATTTGTTAAATTGTGATAACATTTCCATAAGAAGAAGTGGGAACCTGACCTGCTGTTTTTCACTTCTTGCCTCATTTACATACCTGAGGGCTCAGGAGATAAATGTAAGATGCACATGACCTTTTAATTTCCCTTTCCAGATTTTCAATGTTTTCTAGTCGGCTAGATATACTTTCTTGGAGGCATTGTCTTTGAACGCTTATATAAGATACACATGGAGAATACGTCTAATGCTTTTTATATAGACTAACCTCTTTTTGCTAGATTTTCACCCTGGGGGTCTGTTACATTTTCGGAGGCAGAGCATGCTGCAGGGAGTGGGTGGGTTGGGGGTTGGCAGTGGGGAGGTCCAGGGTGTGCTCCAGAGAGGGTAGGAAGGAGACAGTGGAGGGAGGGAGATGTGGCAGGAGGCTGATGTGACCCATCCCAACAACCTCATGTATCTTGAATAATTTTTTTTAAAACTGATGAAGGACTTGGAATAGTGGAAACTGGTGGGAGGGCAGAGTTGCATGGCCAGAGTAATGTGCAGAAGAAAACAAGACAGACGGTAAGAATGGTGCAAGTGGACCTTCTGGTATAATCCCTGAAGACTGGCAGGAACTGTGGGGCAATCATCAGACTTCCTGCAGCTGAAGAGTGGGTTGGGGTCCAGGCCAAGTGAGCCTTACCCTCCAAGGGGCTTCTTCTGATGTCTTTATTACATTGATGTGGCATCTCCTATTTCTCTTATCTCTTCATCTTCCTCATAAGTCTTCAAAACGTAGAAAAAAAAGTTCCAAGAGCATTTAATTTGTAGAGAGCAAGTTACTTGGAGGAAAACTCAAAGATCACAGAGAAATTAAACTTGAACTTTTTAGAAAATCTAGAAAATGAATAGAATATAAACAATTGGAGCAACAGAAATGACTGCATTGTCCTATATGTATGACATTGGACCTGATATAATAATCTACGTAGTCAATAAAAGCAGTTAACTGATCCTAAGCCACTTCATTTTCCCTTGTATGTATTGTACATTGATCAACATATAGTACAAAAATCATTTTTTTAGAGATTATATGTTGACATCTTACTAAATCATCCTAGTAACATGAGACAAGTAGCTAAGGAAATAGCAGCTTTATTGACTGGAAAATGATATATTTCCCAAGTATTTTTCTTCTTTTACGTATGCTTATCTAGTTATTTCCCACAGTTATAGGTTTATGTTTGGTACCTATGTGTAGGCCTTGTACCTGTCTCAGACATATGTGTGTATGTGTGTATTTTTAAGCTGATCGTTTTAAAACTGTTTACTCTGACATTATGAAGCCTTTTAAATTATTACTAGTTCTTTTCAACATAGAGTCATCCATAAATACAATGAACACATTCTAAACTAATTTACTCAAATAACACTAGCTGCGGGAGCCTTGTGGAGGACATCATTTTGTACCTTTGTACATCACATTCTACATTATCGAATTCAGTAAGTTCTTTTTCAATCAGTCTATCACATTTGGCATTGGTGATTAACTTCTTAAAACACTCTTTTTCCTTGAATTTCCAGATTTCACTCTTTTCTGGTTCTCTTAAAACCAGAGAGTTTTAAGGTTCTGTTTCTCCTTGCCTTTTTGTTATTATAGTCTGCTCCGGTTTTTTTTTTTTTTTTTTTTGCTGTTCCTCAGCTGATACAGTGGAATAGGAGTCTCTCATGTTTAAAATTAAGAAGGGTCCTCTGGCTCCTTTAGCCTGTGTTGCCTTCAATGAAAATTCACAGCTCCTGCCCCAACTTGTATCCTAGCTGAGGCTCCCCACTCCCAATAAGAGAATCAAGAACCTTTAACTAAAAAGGGATCCTAGAATTTGAAGCTGACTCTCTGCAAACTCTACTCAGCTGCCATCACCTTTCTTTCTTTTCACTCACTCACTCATTTCTTTATTCTTTATAAATCCTACAGCATCAGGAACTAGTTCTGCCTTATTGCTCCTTCTATTTCCACAGCCTAACAAAGCTATAGCTTTAACACTGTAGGCAGCTGAGAACTGTTTGTTAAAGAGATGAGTGAAGAAGTGGATGAATGAATGAAACTTCCCCAGGTCGTTTTTCATTGCTGTATATTTCCTAGGCCTGTGTTAGGGTAGCGCTTGTTGTTTGTGTCTGATTCTTTTGTGACCCCATGGACTGTAGCCCACCAGGCTCCTCTCTCCATGGGATTTTCCAGGCAAGAATACTGGGGTGGGCTGCCATTTCCTCCTCCAGGGGATCTTCCCAACACAGGGATTGGACCTGCATCTCCTGCATGGGCAGGCGGATTCTTAACCACTGAACCACCAGGGAAGGCCTAATTATACTCTGATTCATTGCTGTTTAGTTGCTCAGTTGTGTCAGACTGTTTGCAACCCCATGGACTGTAGCCCTGCCATGCTCCTCTGTCCATGAGGGGATTTCCCAGGCAAGGATACTGGAGTCAGTTGCGATTTCCTTCTCCAGGGTGTTGGTGTGGTAACTTATTTATAAAGATGGCTGCAAAGCCTCCTCTCATCCTACATGTTGCCCTCCTCTGGTTAAACCGGCAGCCCTCCCATCACAAGGTGGCATCTGTTTCCCCTGTTTGTACCTGGACTGGCCCTCTGGCTTTCGTTGATAAAAATTGGTGGAAGTGATGCTGCATGACCCGTAAGATACTTTGCAGCCTTGCTCTGGGGTAGTGTATAAGGAAGCCTGTCTGACCAACTGAAGGATGAGAGGTTATGTGCAAGAGGACCAACAAAGCCCACCTGACAGCTAGCACCTACTGCCAGACCTGTGAGTGAAGCCAGAAGCGTTCAGTGCAGCCAGCTGTTGAAGATAAATGGAGCCACATGAACAAACCCAAGCGAAGACATAAGAGGAATCACCCAGACAACCTGCAGAGTCACATGAGATGACACATCGCTGCTTTTTTAGGCATATGACTTAAAAGATGGCATGACTTTAAAGAGGAACAAGTCAATGTCATTCCCTTTAAGGAGCTTATAATCTACCAGGAAAGGCATGTCACATACCCTAAATAATTTCTGGTTCTTGTGTGAGTAGATTATGGGTCCAATTGTACAGTCTTTCTCCTGCAGTTGTGAATAATTCTTGGCAGCTAGGAAAAGGACATCTAACAAAAATAAAATGAAGACAGAGACCTTGAAAAAAATCACATTTAGCCTAATAAACATGAAATATTGAAAACAGGGGGAGATATACATGCATAAAGCTAGGAAATTGGAGCCATTTATTTTATGCATTAGTTGGAAAGGAAGTATGAATTTAGTACTGTCCTCACCATCTCAGCTTTTCTCCATGGGAGCATGCAGGAAGAATATATTTACATTGGGTTCTCTACAGATATTATATATATTTTACATACAGGCTCTGACAGACTCAATTCAGAGTGAAGAGTAATCTTTCAGATACTTTTCATTGCATTTATATTATAAACTCCATTTGGTGGATGAATATCACTGTAAGCCTCAGCATTCATATGCTAATGTTATAAGTTGGAGTTGTCAAGAGAATTATGCACAGGCTTGAGTACATGTGTGTGTGAGTGAGTGATATTTGTGTTTGCCAAAGTGGCATGTGCTCCTGAAGGGAGAGTGTGTCTTATCTTACTAGCTGTCTGGTCTCAGTTTCTCTCTCTAATGTGCCAGGAAGAAAATGTCTTTATCACTGAATATTTTGTTGATGCACAGATTCCAGGATGTCCTCCAGTGGTATGAGGCATGTGTGTGTGTGTGTGTGTGTGTGTGTGTGTGTGTATGTGTGCATATATGTATGTGTACATATTAGGAATAGAGATTAGCATGCTTTTTGTTTCTGTGTTCATCATTATTATCTCATTGTATGGGATGTCTCATCATTTCATGTGATATTTTCTAACAGTTTCTTAGAATTTTAAACTCTTGGTTTACCTGTATTTATGAGACCATTTAACATGGCAGCTTCATGGACTGTGGCCCACCAGGCTCCTCTGTTCATGGGATTTCCCAGACTGGAATACTGGAGTGTGTTGCCACTTCCTTCTCCAGGGAATCTTCTGGACGCAGGGATTGAACCTGTATTTCCTGCATTGGCAAGCAGATTCTTTACTGCTGAGCCACCAGGGCTTCCCATAAGCACAATAGTCTTACTTAATTGAATATCCTCAGTAAATAGTGTTTTCTATATGTTTTAAATTTTAGCAATTTTGTAACAATTATAAGAAGCAGCGGAACGTGTGGAGTTTAATATAATCAGTAGAGTTTGAGAAGTGAGACCAGAGACAAGGCCAGGAAGGAAGGTCAGTTCAGCCAAGGATGCTCCACTAAAGTCATTGGGTATCCTCTCTGGCTGTCACTTCAGGATTATAAACTGAGAGGTAACATGATCAGATTCTTATTTTGGACTGATCTCTTGGGTTGGGGTGTGGAGGGAAGACCTGTCCACACAAGATTCTTGTCCTCTCTCACCAAGTCAAATGAGGCATTTTACCCACTATCAGATATTTCTGAGCAAGTTCTTCAAGAACTGGAATGCGAAATGATATTTCTCAAAGTATGGTTCTGTATCAGCCTGCATCAGAATTACTCAGGTAATGCCTGTTAAATAAGCTAATTCCCAGGACTATCTCATACTTACTAATTTAGTATCTTTGTGGATTATTAACATTTCATCCTGACTTTGCTCAAGCTGCTCCCTTTGTTCAGAACATACTCCCCTTTTCTTCCTCCTTCTTACTCATTTCCCCCTGCCAAAACCCAGCTAAGTCATCACTTTCTTGAGGAAGTCAATCTTGAACCAGGAACCATCAACCAATCAGAGAATTATGCACAAGTTGATCCCACACACACAGCTCCCCTCTCTCACTTTGCCTTAAATACCCCTCCCTGAAATCCACAGAAAATTCAGGTCTTTTGAGCATGCAGTTCAGTTTAGTTCAGTCACTCAGTCATGTCCAACTCTTTGCGACCCTATGGACTGCAGCATGCCAGGCTTCCTTGTCCATCACCAACTCCTGGAGCTTGCTCAAACTCATGTCCATTGAGTAGGTGATGTCATCCAACCATCTCATCCTCTGTTGTCTCCTTCTCCTGCCGTCAATCTTTCCCAGCATCAGGGTATTTTCCAATGAGTCAGTTCTTTGCATCAGGTGACCAAAGTATTGGCGGTTCAGTTTTAGCATCGGTCCTTCCAATGAATATTCAGGACTGATTTCCTTTAGGAATGATTTCCTTTTGAGCATTAGCTACCCATACTCCTTGCTTGGCCTTGCAATAATAAACACTGCAATTTCCTGTATCACAAACTGGTGTCAATAGATTGGCTTTCCTGCACACAGGTGGGCAGACCCAAGTTTCATTGGGTAACAAATGGACAAGTTCATGATACCCATTTTAGCTATTGTCATAATTTACAGTGACTTCTTAGAACATGTGGGACCTGTTCTTCAGTCTGTACCAGAGCTTCCAATCTCAGGGGTTTCTCCAACAGTACAACTCTGTGGGGAATCACATCTTAGTGATGGGGAGCTGGTGGAGTCTATTTTGTCACATGAAGGGGCTCATGGTGAAATCAGGAGCTTATTAAAAAGGTGGAGAATGATGCCTAACCTAGGTCATGACCCCAAGATCATTAGGCATGGCAGAACTCACATGTCTATGAGTTTCCTGACAAATACACTACTTTTATTATTTGTATATACATTTCTGTATCTGTGAGCAGCGTTTGGTGATGGCCTTCTGTCTGTCCTTTGCCAGTGAGAATGTTGACTCCAAGAATGAGGTGTATTATTTCTTCCCTGTCTGTAGCTTTGATCTCTCCACGCTTTGTAATGATAGAGCCATCCTCTATGTGAAGCAGTCTAGGAATGTCTGCTTTATTTCTTGCACAGAGAGCACATGATGTCAATAGAGAGCAAAGGGCCAGAAGGAATGTGCAGGAAAGAAAACACTGAGGCCAGTGTACTTGGGAAGTCAGGGCCTAAAATCTAAAGGTGAGTTGACGTTTGTGTGTGACTAAGATATCACCACAGAAACGACACATACAAACTTTGGGAAAGAAACGTTGAACAAACAAGGTTTGTGACTTGTGAATTATGGGCCTAGATAAATGAGAACTAAATCGTCAGGACAACTTGGGAGATTTCTGCCTCGTGAAAGTTCCCAAAGATTCATTTATATTTCATTTCTCTGTGATGGATGGCTCCATAAATTTTGGGCAAAGGCAGGAGGAGAAAGACTTACATCTACAGCCTAAGAGTTCCCGCCCACCTTGAAGGGTGCTGATTCTGCCGGTTATAACATGGAAGCTGTCAAGCATTTTTGGATTAGGGAGGTGATTCTTGCAAAATGGTCACATATTGATTTGGGAGGGTAGGGGTTCAGACTGACACAGTACCATTTGCAGCGGGAACTTCCTTAGATGACCTTAGTTAATATTCATTCTTCACCAAAACTGGGATTTGTCTGACAAACTACATGAGTTACCGCATCTTTTTATTTGTGTGCAGCAGAGACTAGAAATTTATGAAATAGGAAGTGATAAATCAAAGAGATGGGAATGAATAAGAAATGGATCCCTCAAACTTTTGTATTTGTTGATGCACCGGCAAAAATAAACAGCCTAGAAAAGCGAAGATAGTAAAATACTTTTGAGTTCCTCCTAGAACGTGCAATATAAACACGATGCATTATATTCATTTATGCTCCTAGAAGGCACAAATTTGTTTTCTTGAGTGCTCAAAAGAAAGGGTGATTTGATACATGGCAAAAAAGTGCTGAAAGAAACTTTGAAAACATTTGCCACCGGAGCATCATTTCAAACCTGTCAGAAATGTGGGTAGGAAATGGGAAAACTTCTGCCTTGACAATGTTTTGGGGGAAAATGGGCTAACTAAACAAATATCATTTGAAGGCAGTAAGGAGTAAACTGCTCAGAAACACAATTTTATTTCCTTTTACAGATTCTTCTTCCAGAGTTTTTAGTCACTCACAAAACAGATGTCATTTTTGAAAATGCCGAATTGCAAAATACACAAAAAAATCAGCATCCTTCAAGAATACTGTTGTGCTTTCTTCTCATTTGCTGGTAGGAAACATGTGTGTCTTGAATACCAATTATCTTTTCAGTTCAGTGTTTCCTTCAGAGAACAAAAACTTTCTGGTACAGCTGGAGAGGACAAATAAATTGGTATCACAGAAGAGCAACTAGCACCTTGGAACCAGCTGTTTGTGCTATTTTGTCATCTTCTCTTTAACCCCTTGAGTTCTGGGTGAGCACGTGGAACACTCTGGAATGTGATCAGGTCTCTTTGTGTGTACACTTAGGACTTTCTCAGCTTGCACTGGAGGGCAATGTGTGGACGGACAGACCTGTATTCTAGTCCAGCACTGCCACTTATATGACTTTGGGAAATTTACTTAACTTCTCTAAATTTTCTTTTCTTCTGTGAAATATTATAATCATGTTTACCTCATAGAGTTGTCATGAGAATTAAGTAAGACAATGTATGTTAAAATACTTAGCATGTGGGAACTTCCCTGGTGGTCTGGTGGTTAAGACTTTGCCTTCCAGTGCAGTGGGTGGAGGTTCCATCCCTGGTCAGGGAGCTGAGATCCCACATGCCTCTCGGCCAAAAACCCAAAACATAAAACAGAAACAAATTGTAACAAATTCAATAAAGACTTTAAAGTGGTCCACAAAAAAATCTTAAAAATAATACGTAGCATGTGGCACTTAATAGGTGCTCAACAAATGCCAGTTATTTCTATTTGAGGCTGACGTCTTGTTTTTGAGCCCTGTTCTACCAACCTATTATGGTGATAAGGCACAAAAATTATTTGATGTTCAGGCGATTGTTCCTCTGAGGCACTGAATAAATATTGAAGCACCTACTGTGTGTCAGCACCTTCACCTGTCCTGTGGTGATTCTCCCATAAACCTAGTAATTGTATCATTATTGCCATTTTCTGGATAGGAAGCTGGCATGCAGAGAGGCTCAGGAAATTGCTCAAGTTCAAGGAAATGAGTGATAGAACTGGATGCCAGTATTCATGTTTTGAGTTCAGTATTCTTTCCAGAGAGACTTCCTAAAATAAACTCGTATCTGATGCTCTGTGATAACCTGGAGGTGTGGGATGGGGAGGGAGGTTCAAGAGGGAGGGGACGCATGTGTACCGATGGCTGATTCATGTGGATATATGGCAGAACCAACACAATGTTGTAAAGCAATTATCCTCCAATTAAAAATTTGCTGTTGCTCAGTTGCTCAGTCATATCCTGCTCTTTGCAACCCTGTGGACTGCAACACGCCAGGCTTCCCCATCCTTCACTGTCTCCTGCAGTTTGCCCACACTCATGTCTGTTGAGTCTATGAAGCCATCAAACCATATCATCTTCTGTCACCCGCTTCTCCTGCCCTGAATCTTTCCCAGCATCAGTGTCTTTTCCAATTTAATTGGTAGGTGTCCAATTAAAAATAATTAAAGTAGAAAATCAAAAGCAAAAAAAAAAAAAATAAACAACCCAATAGCAACACAAAATTGAACCCTTGGGGTGAGGTACATTGATGAATCTCATCAGGTGCTCTGTGGAAAAATCAGTCTGCAAAGGCAGGGGAAGGCAGGCTCCCTCTGTGGCTCTGAGTCAACCAGAAAGCTTCAGAGATGAGAAAGTACTCTAAGGGGAGACTGACAGTGATCTGGGAGGAATGGAGCCAGAGGCTTCCAATTGTGATTATAATATCTTTCTTATTCACAGAAAGTGCATTAGCTATAATTCACATTATTATGAGCAAGACTCATCCACACCTTTGCCGTTTGGCAGGCTCCCACTGACTTTCGAAAAAGGAAGTTTAGAGGAGGCTATATAATGTGCTGCACCTTTACTGAATCATTGTCAGGAGTCACAGGCTTTTCTATGAGAAGCAACCTTTGTGTAGGCTTGATTCCATACCCTTTAGCTTAATGTTCCCAGGTGGCGCTAGTGGTAAAGAACCCACCTGCCAGTACAGGAGACATAAGAGACTCGAGTTCAGTCCCTGAGTCAGGAAGATCCCCTGCAGAAGGAAATGGCAACCCATTCCAGCTAGAGAATCCCATGGAGAGGGGAGCCTGGTAGGCTACAGACCATGGGGTCACAAAGAGCAACTTAACACGTATGCAGACTAAGTAAAAGAAGTTTTCTAAAAAAGTAGAAAGTAAGATATCATGGTTTCTTGAGTGTGAATGGAGTTGATTATTATTATTATTATTTTCACAATCTCCTTCAAAACAAAGGGGAAGAAAGGGCAAAGAAAACATGACCTCTTAGTTTCCCAAAAGGAAGGTTTTCGTGTCAGATGGTGAATCCAGAGTCAAGCGTGATGTGCTATTCTCCTCACTGTCTTTGTTCTCGGGAGGCCTTTTTCACAGACTCAGGGCAGCTTGGTCTGAAATGAAAATTCCTGGTACCTTCCACACGGGGGTTGGAAGTGGATGCTTGGATACTCGGAGTTATTTGGGATGAGGCCGTCAGGCTGCGTCTCTGATGGAAGCAGTCATTCTGAGGAAGAGGCTTGCTACTGGTGACAGTGCTGGCTGGTGGGACCCTGGGGAAGGGCAGGGCCAGACCAGCACCAAGCAGCCTGAATGGCCTTCTGGGTGGAAGTTACCATCCTCTGCTTGAGTCTCTTGTTGCTGACTGATGGACAACCTCTGTGCCTTTTCCCCGGCTCTAGCTCTGGTGTTCAAGAAGGCTTCCTGCTCCTGGTGACTTTGGAGGGAAGCGGAAAGTTTAATTTCTTTGAAGTCTGTGTATCTGTTTGCCTGATCCTCCTTAGGCCACTCCACTGGAATAATGGGGGAGAGCAAAATTGGCTTGTATCATGTCCCTTTCTGTCTTTACCATTTGATATATTTTTCTAGGTGTATAATAGTTGGTGTTGGGAAAAGCAGACCCTCTGTAAACTTTACCAGTGATCTGATAGCCCCGATATGATAGGGGCTGGAGGTGTTGTCAATAGTGTGACCTGGGACTAACAACAGGTATTCCAGTCACACATGCCTGTGTGCCAAGTCCCTTCAGACATGTCCGACTCTTTGCGACTCTATGGACTGTGTCCTGCCAGGCTCCTCTGTCCATGGAATTCTCCAGGCAAGAATACTGGAGTGGATTGTCATGCCCTCCTCCAGAGGATCTTCCCAACCCAGGGATTGAACCTGGATTGGCAGGCGGGTTAATACTAGTAGTTATTACTACTAGCGCCACCTGGGAAACCCATTCCTGTCATAAATGAGATAAAAAATGAAGAGGTTCTTTCTTCTCATTTCTACCATGATGGCATAAAGTCACCTGTCTTTATTCTGGAACTGTTTGGACAAACTTCTGCATGGAAAATTTTTGCTATGGCCAGCACTGAAAACTACTCTCTTGAAGGTTATAGGAATATGAATAATGATTCGTATCTTCACTAAGGTGACTGACCACGCTGGTTTGCCTGGGACTGATGGATTTCCTGGGACGTGAGGCTTTCAATTTTAAAACAAGAGAGTCTCAGACAAATAAGGATGTTTGGTATCCTATCAAAGAGGACAGCAGGGTGTAAAACACTGAACTGAGAATTAGAAATCCTGATATTAAGTGTTGCCTGTTTAGCTGACCAGCTGTGTGGCCTTGGGTAACCTTCCCAAACTGCAGTCTCCTCAGCTGCACAACGAAATTTCTGGCTGTATGGTCCATGGAGTTTCTTCCTGATTCAATAGCCCATGATTTTAGGACTATTTACAGTGACTGAAATGGGAGCAAATTATAAAGATTTATATAATGTCCTAAAAAGGTTGCATTTCCAGCTTGGATAGAGACTCCCCCACTCCCCCCTCCGAAATCTGGAATGACTCCATCTCGGTTCCAACCATCCTGTACTAGTGCATCTTTCTGCTACTGCCTCACGCAGAGCAAGGCCATTCAGCCTCCTGCACCCAGGTACCCTGCTCTGTTTGCTGAAACACTCCTTGCACTCAGCCCTCCTACCGCGTGAATTTCCTCCAGCCTGTCATCATCTCCCACCTGGACTTGCTTCTGCTTTCATGATTTTTAAAGTAATATGACTACATTATTCATATATTCTGTGGTTAAACTTACCGTTCACCGCATGAGCCTTTCTCCACAGCTCCCAATTAATTTGACCCAGGTGGCACTAGTGGTAAAGAACCCACCTGCCAATGCAGGAGACTCAAGAGATATAGGTTGGATCCCTGGGTGGGGAAGATCCCCTGGAGGAGGAAATGGCAACCCACTCCAGTATTCTTGCCAGGAAAATCCCATAGACAGAGGAGACTGACAGTCTGCCATCCATGGGGTCGCAAAGAATCAGACACGACTGAGTGACTCTGCACACACACACCAGCAGGTGACTTACTCTCCTTGAATCTACTCCAGTGGCTGCAGAGACACCTGCAGTAGAGGTAGTGGTTTCCCTAAGAAGAGCTGTAAATCTTTCCAAGCTTTTGCACAACCAGTTGGCTAGCATCTTAGAGTACGGTACTACAGAGCATGAGGGAATTCATTTTAACATGAAGTGATTTTAAAGACATTTGTTACCAACAGACCATCTTATATGAGAAGGAACTACATCCTGATAAGATAGACAGAGTAAAATTAACTGTAAAAGGCATTTTGTTAGACCTGGAAGAATTAATAAATTATGTGGAGTCACTTAAAATTGATGGAATTAATTGAAATGTAATTAATGTTAGGAAATGCCTTTCACTTCAGTGAGTTTGCTTTTATGTTTGATGTTTGATACTGATTTGCATTTCCTGAAAGTAACTAGGAAGTAAATTGATTTTATAAGATAAAACATAGCCTCAGAATTTTTTAAAAGAAGTTGTAGGGGAGGAAGACTTTTCCATTCTTCCCTTGTAGGTTCTTTGGCTGGTCTAATAATCAAATTAACATAGGTTAACAGCAGAAAAAACATCTGATTATGTGCATGCAGGGGCCCTCTAGAATATGAGGCCCAAAGGCAGTCAGACAATTAAGGCTTATATGCCATCTTGAGCAAAGGAGGAGGGGCTAGAGGTTTGGGACTTCAAAAGGGAGGAGGGTGATTTACTGGAAAGTTAAAAAAGCACATGTTTTATAAACAAATGTTTGCCAGTTCAGACAGAGACAGTGGGACACAGAGAAGACTTTGATTTCCAGACTCTGCCAAGCTTCCCTCCAGCTCACTACTCCCAGTCCATGTTTTTTGGAGATATCTATGGTGATAGTTCTCTACCTGTACCAGTCCTTCTATCTAAATTCTTTTAGGCACTTATAGGGGAGGTAAAAGCTCCTCCTGAGATTTTTGGGGATAGTCTTGGTTGTCTTCAGCTCAAAGTAATTCACATGTCAAAGTGGCAGGTTCTGGGTTGGGGGAGCTTATGAGGGAGACCCGGGTTCTGAGCAAATAAGAAAAAAAAAAACCCTGAACCCCATCAATGTATAATCTCTTGTAGAGTGTGTGTGGGCACGGGGGAATGGGGGGTACTAAGTAATGTATTCTCAGTGTTTGTTAGCTATAGCAAGTTGGAAGTGTTAGTCGCTCAGTCATGTCCGACTCTTTGCGATCCCATGGACTGTAGCCCAACAGGCTTCTCTGTCCATGGATTTTCCGGGCAAGAATACTAGAGTGGGTAGCCATTCCCTTCTCCAGGGGATCTTCCCAACCCAGGGATCAAACCTGGGTCTTCTGCATTGCAGGCAGATTCTTTACTGTCCTAGAAAGTTGCTGGATGTAAATTAATAAGACAGGGCGGGAATCAGGATGCAACCATGGTTAGCATCATTACATTAACATTTACCTGTGCATGAAGACAGTCTTACTGTTTCTGATTTTAGCTTTAATATCAAGATACAGTTGCTAGGCACTATGTTAAGGAATTTATACATATAAATTCGTTGATCTTATGTACCCTAAACCTGGAAGATACATTTTTAAAAAGTTATTATTTTCATCTTAGAGAGGGGAATCTGAAGAACTGAGACTTTTAACACAGCTTGTAACTACAGAATTCTGGATTCAAACCAGGGTGGTCAGGCTCCCCTAGTCTCCGCCCATAACCACAAGGTGATATTGCTGCTGTACTGGATTGGTAAAATTTATAAATTGTCTTAAATTGCTTTGATCTGATATTTCCTGGAGATAAAACACTCTATGAAACTGATCACAGTGAAAGAATTATGTCCAAACTCTATTGCACACTTTCCCTAAGGGGATTATGTGACTGAACCTAATTACAATACATAATTTTTAAAAATTGGGTTTACTTAAGTTCTTAAGAGATTCCTTGATAAGAGGCCTTCTCCTGGGGTCATCTTTTCTAATAGTTAATGATTGATCAGATATTTTCGAGTGGATGGAGTTCCAGGCTCCCAGATGGGCCAGTTCCTGGAACCTGCAAAATGCAGAGACCATGAAGGCCGAATGGAGTGACTTGTCCAGTCATCAGTAGAGACAGGCACTTCCACATTCCTTTCACAAGAGTCACGCAATGTCTCAGAACCTGCACTTAATTGCTCCTTACAGCTGAGCCCAAAAACTCCCATGGGGGTCTGTTGTAATTATTGCAGTCTAGAATTTTTTTTGTTTCTACTGAAAGAAATTGTTGGTTTAAGGATCTTTTGGTGATGTAAAGTAAAATGTGTATTTTCTGGGTCTTAGACAGTCATATTCATTAAACCAGAATTGGTAATTTATCTTTTCCCTCTTCTAAGTAATAGTATAATAGAGGTGATTTAAGCCTATCTACAATCAAGATTATATACAAAGAAGAAACTTCTCCCAAAAGACAGGATAAGTTAAGTACCATCAACTCAAGAAGAGTAGATTAAAAACTGGAAAATTCTCACTTGACTTAACCTTCCTATTTTTGTAATAAATAGTAAGATAATTTAAAATGAAAATTATCAGAAATATATTGTGCCATCAATAATTTCATTACCAAAAGCACTTTCTCTCCTGTCCCCTCAATTCTCAGATGATTAAACATGTTTGCAAGGTGTTAGAGGCAGGTAAAGGCACTCTGATAGTCCAAGGAGGTGAGAGTGATATTTTTGAAACAGAAAGAAAGGTTGTCTAAAGTGTTGGGACCCAGATTGTTTATGGTACAGTACCTAAGGAAGCTAAGTACTTGCTTCCATTATTTTGGGGAAAGCTATTCACTAATGTCTTACTTCAACAATGCATCTTGAGTCCCTACTCTGTGTGGTAGGAACTTCATATTAGACTGTCTGTTTTGAAAGTGCCATAGGTAGAAATAATTAGATAGATAATAATAAGATTATTATAGATAATTATAGATATCAGTCAGTTCAGTTGCTCAGTTGTGTCCGACTCTTTGCGACCCCACAGGCTGCAGCACGCCAGGCTTCCCTGTCCATCACCAACTCCCAGAGCCTGCTCAAACTCATGTCCATCGAGTTAGTGATGCCATCCAACCACCTCATCCTCTGTCGTCTCCTAGTCCTCCTGCCTTCAGTCTTTCCCAACATGAGAGTCTTTTCCAGTGAGTCAGTTCTTCACATCAGGTGGCCAAAGTATTGAAGTTTCAGCTTCAGCATCAGTCCTTCCAATGAATATTCAGGATTGATTTCCTTTAGGATGGACTGGTTGGATCTTCTTGCAGTCCAAGGGAGTCTTCTCCAACACCACGGTTCAAAAGCATCAGTTCTTTGGTGCTCAGCTTTCCTTATAGTCCAACTCTCACATCCATACGTGACTACTGGAAAAACCATAGCTTTGACTAGACGGACCTTTGTCAGCAAAGTAATGTCTCTGCTGTTTAATATGCTGTCTAGGTTGGTTATAGCTTTTCTTCTAAGGAGCAAGTGTCTTTTAATTTCACAGCTGCAGTCACCATCTGCAGTGACTTTGGAGCCCCCCAAAATAAATTATCTCACTGTTTCCATTGTTTCCCCATCTATTTGCCATGAAGTGATGGGATAGATAAAGATGGATATAATAAATATAATTTATATATAATGTAATGGATAATAATATTATTAGAAATGTAAATTGTTAGATAGTCCTTCTGATGTCAATAATTCATTTACATAATGTAGTTTCTTTCCTGTGTTCAGTTGAGAAAAGAATAAAACACATTTGGCTACTTAAATTTCATTTTCCCCATCATTGTCAGCATGTTTACATATTAGAAAAATCCAACATTAAAACTTTGTGACTTGGTTTTTAAATTTTGTAATGGAAGACAATAAAGTAGCACAACTGAAAAATACACAGACGTCATTATATTATAGTGTCTATAGTGAATAGATCCAGATAGTATACAGATCTGGCTTTTTATCCTACTTTAGTTTTTCATGTCAAGGTGATGTTTTGGCATGTCTCTAAAGGTCTCTTCAGTTCAATCCAGTTCAGTCGCTCAGTTGTGTCTGACTCTTTGTGACCCCATGAATCGCAGCACGCCAGGCCTCCCTGTCCATCACCAACTCCCAGAGTTCACTCAAACTGACATCCATCGAGTCGGTGATGCCATCCAGCTATCTCATCCTCTGTCGTCCCATTTTCCTCCTGCCCCCAAACCCTTCCAGCATCAGAGACTTTTCCAATGAGTCAACTCTTCGCATGAGGTCGCCAAAGTACTGAGTTTCAGCTTTAGCATCATTCCTTCCAAAGAACACCCAGGGCTGATCTTTAGAATGGACTGGTTGGATCTCCTTGCAGTCCAAGGGGACTCTCAAGAGTCTTCTCTAACACCACAGTTCAAAAACATCAATTCTTCGGAGCTCAGCTTTCTTCACAGTTCAATTCTCACGTCCATACATGACCACTGGAAAAACCATAGCCTTGACTAGACCTTTAAAAATAGGTTGTATTTTCTAAATACCTCACTGAAAGATTAGGGTATATTAAATGATTTACCATTCTTAACTTTTATTTGATCAAATATATTGTGTATTTGTTTAATATCAGCATAACCTTAGGTAGGCACAGAGCCTAAAATGATGAAAAGAGATGTTTTGGCTTTCAAGGGACTCACAGTTCATCCAGGTAAGATCAAGCTGTGAGTCAGACATGAAAATAAGGAACCATGGTCTATGGTGATGGAGTGCTGTTGTAACAGAAGTAGTAGTGACATGTCACAGAACCTTAGAGGCGGAGAGCATCAACACTGGAAATTATTGATATGATATAGAAAAAAATCCTTATGTTTCCAATTAAGCAGCCCAAATATTTAGGGTAAATTACTCATGCCCTAGCACAAGACAGTTCACTCTTTGAGACCCCATGGACTATAGATTCCATAGAATTTTCCAGGCCAGAATACTGGCATGGGTAGCCTTTCCCTTCTCCAGGGGATCTTCCCAACCCAGGGATTGAACCCAGGTCTCCTGCATTGCAGGTGTTTTCTTTACCAGCTGAGCCACAAGGGAAGACCAAGAATATTGGAGTGGGTAGCCTGTCCCTTCTCCAGGGGATCTTCCTGATCCAGGAATCAAACCAAGGTCTCCTGCATTGCAGGTGGATTCTTTACCAACCAAGCTATCAGGGAAGCCCACAAGACACTTCAGTTTTTATTAAATCTGGACTTCAGAATTTATAATCACAAAGCTTCACTTAGAGTAAGAAAAAAAAAAGAAAGCAATGCAGTAATCTGCTATTGGCTTGTCTATTTTGGTCTCTGACTTCAAGGACTTTGTGGAGAGGGTGTGTGATTGTGTAATGCAATGTCCATGTATTATGCTTTTCAATTTTTGAAATCAAAGTACTCAATCAGCATTAATTAGGAGATATTGTGCTGTAATTTCCAAGTACATGTACAATGGGTAGTCTTCTAAATTGTGTGCAATTTTCCTTTTCTTTCAAATTTCCACATGGAGCTTTCCCTATTATACATTAAATTGAGAGGCAGTTAGTTTCACATTCTGGGCATCCAAACATTAGGTTTTTGTTTTTTTTAAAAAATATTTTCATGTGTAGTGGGCAAAATATGCCTACCTCTGGAAAACTTGATCCTTGCTCTTTTCCTCATCACACACTCTTCATAGGCCTCTGGTAACAAACTTGGAACTGTCCCTTTTGGTTTTATAAATCATGTCTAAGGGATTCTAAACCACATTTAATTACACATGACAGAAAATCTTCATGTGCTAATGTTCTTCTAGTTGACCCACCATGAGTTTCTGCTAAAATTTTCATGAGCCTTGGAGACACTTCTACAGAGTAGTCCCCAGAGCATTTCGTGGACACCGATGATGCAAGAGTCTACCATCCCACTGATGGTTGTCCCAGAGCTCCCCAGGCTAAGCACGCCCATTCCCTGAAAGCCGCTCACAGACCACGTTGCTGCTATAAATGGCTGAAATGTGATGCGGCTTCCCCTGCAACTTCCTCCAGTTCAGCCTAATGGAGATTAGGATCCATTAAGAGCTCTTTGCTCCATGTGCAGTTTCAATTGATCAGATTGACTCATTTCATTTTAGCCAATGATCCTATTACAGAAGCTGACTCTTCCAGTGTTTTACTGGCACAAGGAAACCTGCAAACGTCTCTGTTCTGTAACCAGCAGTTCGGAGAAGGCCGTGGACTCGAGTTGCATTTTCCAGCCCCTGCTTGACATCATTGGCAGCATATGATTCTTACAAGTTTTGGGGGAACTGTTCTCATTTATGTTCTTACTTAGGATTGGCTTACAGGTTAGAAGTCTATGTGGTTCATTTAAGAAATAAACGTTTGACTGGGAAACTATGTTAACCACAATATAGCTGTAGAAGGAGATCAGTATGAGCAACACCATGGCTTGGAGAGGAGGTTTCTCTGAATTGGAAACCTGTGAAGGAAGCAGCTAGAGAAAAGAAAGGTTTGTCTATAATGACAGACTGTGTATTAAATGAATAGTCTATCTTTGTAAAAGGAGGTGTTAAGCTCGTAGCAGACATTATGGTTCTAGTGGTCAACACTAAGTGGATTTTTGCAAGATGTAAGAATGGACCTTCTAGAAAGAGTTTATGGGAAAGGATAGGAAACGACGTACATGTAGCTATGTGGCTATCCTGACTGAGTCCTTCTTTGACTAATTAAAATTGTGAGGATTTTCATATTCAAGTGCCTTCATGTTCCTTAAACACTTTCATGTAGATGAGTAATAAATTTCAACTGCCATTATTGAGCACTTATCATGTACTATATCTTTAACTTTTATTGTGATATTTAATCCCTTTAAGAGCCCCTGTAAACTTTAAATTATTACCAGCTCCAGTTTTCAGATGGGAAGATAAAAACATGGGGAGGTCAAATGATTTGCCTAATGTCTTGACCTGGAAGAGACACAGCCTGGTTTCAAACTCAAGTCTGACTGGTTTCCAAGGAAGATTCTGTTTTGTTTTTAAAGGATCCCAAACTTCCTTAGGGCTTCCCAGTTGATTCAGTGGTAAAGAATTTGCCCGCCAATGCAGGAGATGCAGGAGACGTGGGTTTGATCCTTGGGTTGGGAACATCCCCTGGAATAGGAAATGACAACCCACTCCAGTATTCTTGCCTGGGAAACCCCATGGACAGAGAAGCCTGGCAAGCTATAGTCCATGGGGTTGCAGAGTCAGGCATGACTGAGCATGCATGCACGCACACACATTCAAATGTGTTACACACATTCAGTAACACATGAAAGTGTTACTGAAACATGAAATAGGGTCACATATGGAAAGAACAGTTGAGATCACTTTCCTTGAATCCACAAACGCCTTAACACAACCTGTAGGGACCTGCGTGACCTGATCACTGGTGGAGTCCAACCTTCTCTTAAATCCCAAGGCCCAATATATGCTTCAAAAACACTAGTGACATTTAACAGTGTGTTGTGCAGGGTTGTTGTTCTTCTGTCTCTAAGACTTGTTTGACTCTTTGAGATGCCATGGACTGCAGGACACCAGGCTTCCTGTCCTTCACCATCTTCAGGAGTTTGCTCAAACTCCATTGAGTCAGTGATACCATCCAACCATCTCCTCCTCTGTTGCCCCCATCTCCTCCTCTGTTGCCCCCATCTCCTCTGGTGCAGGGGATCTGCACTCTTCTCTAGGGATACAGAGATGAAGAGACATGGCTCCTGGCCTGGAGGCAGTCACATTTTATTAGGGAGCCAGAAACATAAACTACCAGTTCTGGTTGAAGCCAGTGGTTACACTGTTAGGAAATGGGAAAGAACATAACTTTTAGTTTTGATTGGATAGAAGGTGGGTGGAAATAAGTACAGTCCATCTGGACAACTCACTTTCAGAAGGTCACTAATACAGTTTCTAAAGTCTTTGCAAAGTGAGATTTTCTTCTACAGAAAAGGGTACATGGAGATTGAGGAGAACCAGCATCACAACCAAGCTGGGGGACTCAATGAAGAGTTGCTCCTTCAGCATATGAGCTTTGCTAAAGGAAACCAACCCTGAATATTCATTGGAAGGACTGATGCTGAAATTGAAACTCCAGTGGTTTGGCCATCTGATGGAAAAAGCCCACTCACTGGAAAAGACCCTGAGGCTGGGAAAGATTGAAGGCAGGAGGAGAAGGGAGCAGCAGAAGGCGAAATGGTTAGATGACATCACCGACTCAATGCACAGGAGTTTGAGCGAACTCCAGGAGATGGTGAAGGGCAGGGAAGCCTGGTGTGTTGCAGTCCATGGGGTTTCAGAGTTGGACACAGCTTAGCGACTAAACAACAACAACAAGAGTGTTTCAAGGAGGGGATTTCCAGAGCAGATGGAGGAACTTCCCACATCCCAGCTGTGCAATCCCACTTGTGTTTTATTAAATAACCCATATTATTGATGATGTTGGGTAATTCTGAGCACTAGATCATCATGACTCAGTTCTGAGCAAGGGTGCTGGGTTCTTTTTAGGTAAGATTTTCTTGGCATTGTGTTGCTGTGTGCCAGCACTTGTGGCAGAGCTAGATGTTCTCAGATGGAAGCAGCACTTCTCTGTCACGAGTAGGTGATGTTGGGCTTCACGGCTGCACTGCTTACTGTGATGGCCCATCTTTCCTGCCTTAACACTTTAGCTCACTTTGTACCCTTCCCCTGGAATTCCCTTTCCACTTTCTTTCTCTTGAAGGTCCAGTTCAAAAAATGTTTGAGTTCCCGGAGGCTCTATAACAACCTAGAGGGGCGGGAAGGGGTGGGAGGTGGGAGGGAGGCTCAAGAGGAAGGCAACATATGTAATACCTATGGCCGATTCATGTGATGTATGGTAGAAATCAAGGCAATATTGTAAAACAATTATTCCTCAATTAAAAATAAATAAATTGAAAAAAAGTTTGAGTTCATACTACCTTTCCCTGGAGTCTATATTAAGAGCCTGGGCAATGGCTATGTCTTATGATCTTTGTGTCCCTAAGATCGCTGACACTCATTAGAGACTCCACAGGTGTTTGCAGAATGAATGATCTAGAGCACAGATGTGAGGGCTCTGAGACCCTGGAGAGATCCAAGTGGGAGGTTGTCAGAATTCTCTAGCATGGCATGCTATAGGTTTGGGCCAGAGTGGTTGTGGTAAGAAGGAAGAAATAATTTTTCACTTTCACTTCCTGAAAGTTTCATATATTTGGTTACCAGATCAAATCTGAATTTTGGTTCTGATTTGATTCCTGAACATACGAAGGAAAACCTGTTCGTCCACAAAGCCAGACTGCCAATTCCCTAGTTAATCACAGGCAATGCTGTTGCTCAAGAGGCAGATACAGATCACATTAAGTTTCCAGGCAATCTGGGGAGAATTAAGTAAATGATGTTGAATTAGTTGGGCTACATATATCTGAACAAGCATATATTTGGAGTCAATCCCAAAGAAAATATAATACAATATTTTAATCTCAGTTTAAAAGTAAAAATGACACCACCACCACAAGATCTCAGTCTTAAAAAAAAAACGTGTGTTCTCTCAACCTGGCAGAGCTGACACAAAAATTCCTGCCAGGGGTGCCGTGGGATGCTTCATAAACCTCAACACCTTATCTGAGATTCCAAATTTTTAATCTGTTGCTAACCATATTGTCTTTTTTGGATATTCATTAAAAAATCCTGATTGTTCCAATGCACTGGAAATAATAAAATAATATTGTTACTAATTTGGTGAATCCTGAGCTTCTAAACAATTAGGTGGTGACACAGAAAGAAGAGATTTGAGGCTCATCTTTCTTTCCTGTAAACTGTAACATGAAGTGACAGAGTACAGAGAAAACAAAAATTGTTAGGAGCTATAAAAATGCACTGAGTAAACCGTGTACTTATCAAAATTGTTTCGTGAAGTCTCCACAATGAGGATAGGTTATTATTTTCTTCTTTTTTCTGTACCTTACAGTTTCAGTCTTAAAACAAGAGGCAAAATATCATAAAAACAAGTTGATAAAAGGGATGTAGTCTCAAAAGAAAATATCGTGTACATTCTGGGATCAAAACAAAATCAACCCAAATTCTTATTTATTGTGTTGCACAATAAAAGCCAATATTCATGTTGACAATATTCAGGCACTGTAAGATTTTCAAACACAAAAGACTTCATTATATTTATAGCATAATTTCCTTAAAGAGATGGAAAAACAAATTCAAATTCAAATCAGGATGATCTCAATAAAGCTTGAAATGAACAATTCTTCCTGTTTAGTAATTGCTAAGCAAAACCTTCCAGTTATTGTGACATTTTATGCCATGAACATTTTAGTTAGTAAAAGTGTTTTATTTCTAAGTACCACTAAGCACCAAATTGTATCTATGAGAATATATAAAAATATATTTAACTATATATAAAACATATATAAATATTATGTGTAACATTTATCAGATTGGTCATTGTGCTGTTGTTTTGGAAACCCTAAATTTTGGCAGGCTTGAGATGCTACGTATATAGCACCTCTGAGAAGAGCCATATAATGATGCTTTTAAAAAATATTTGACCCTTAGAGATGGTTGTACCAATGGCAGTAGTTAAAAGAGGATTATTTAATTTATTTGGAAAAGTTTTATTGGATTCTCTGTGCCAGACACTATTGTAGGTGCTGGACGCAGCAGTGTACAAAAGACAAGGAACTTGTGGTCTAGTGGTTATACATTTGTTTGTTTGATATCCAACATAAATACTGTTACATCAGAGGAAGATTGGTTACTATTCCATCTCCCAAGCCTAAGCTTTGTTGCCCATTTACAGCTTTAAGTTTATCTTGCAGAGCATGTGAAGAAACATTGAGTTATGTTCATACAGAGTGTGAAGAATGGGGATGTGAATAAATGATCACTGCTACAGTTTTGCGGGCAAAATCACTTCCTAATGTGCCTTTTAAGAAACAACAGTAACAATGGCAACAGGCATGAAAACACCCCATACCATGATCTTCAATTAATAATACATTGTAGGGATTTCCCTGGCAGTCCAGTCGTTGAGACTCCAAAATTACACTGCAGAGGGCACAAGATCAATCCCTGGCCGGGGAAATAAGTTCCCACATACCACATGGTACAGTTAATAAGTAAATAAGCTTAAAAAAATGGCATTATCACAGTGATATTAAAAAATAATACTATGGTACATTGTAATTGTGAATAGATGGGGCTTTACTGTTTAAAAGAGTGTTCAAATGCATTCCTCTGTGAAGCAGTCAAGAACAATGTTATCTCTATATTACAAATCTGGATTCTGAGGTTTCAGTGAGTTTTCACAGGTCACATGGTAAGTAAGTTGTGTAACTAAGACTAGGACTCAAATCTTAGGGCAATTAATCCATCTTGGCTTCTTGAACACCTTGATCTCACTCCTTCCATAAACTTTGTTGGTTTAACACAGGACTGTGATCCCTGGAGATTTTACTTTCTAAAATTATTATGGTTAAAGTGATGTGTGCTGCTTTAATAGATATTCTCATGTCCGCATGATGAGAATTCTAGAAGCAGAGCCCTGAGCAATCCTATAAAGAATATGTTGAGTTACCGGAAGTTCTTGCATTCGAATTTGAGCTAATGCTTAGGTTCTGACCTATTTTATTCATTAACAAAACAGGTGTCAGATTGCAAAAGAGTAGGATGGTGAATCATGAGAACTATTATCAAGGCTAAATTCCAAAGCAAGCTTTCCTATCATGACAATTTCCAAATGGACAAAGTCAGTTCCTTAGAAAAGGAAATCAATACCTGGTTGGTACTTTCTTTGGGCCTCAAAACATTTAGATGGGTGACTCCATTTGCTTGGTGTGGCTCTATACAGAGGAAGTGTGGGTCAATGCAACATACAATTTTACCTTAAAGTTTGGCACAAAGAATTCATGCTCAACCAGTTTTTGTTCTTTGGAAAGTGACATATTTTTAGTGCTATGTTTGCAGTGGCTTTTTATCACATTAAGAGTGTTCCCTCTGGACCCCTGCCCTCCCCCAGCCCCACCCCTTCAGTCCATGTCAGGGTGTGGGGGAAGTCTTTGTAGGGCCCCCTCAGCTGAGTCCAGATTTCAAGTGACACAGAGGTGGGTTAAGTAAAGCTGCTACTTGGAGGACTTGAGATGCAGAAAGTGCATCAGCCTTAAGCTTGAAGGTGGAAGCCACACTCAGGATCCCTTCCTGGGCAGGTGTCCACCTCATATCCCTGCAGCACTGGCATCTAGCCCAGAGGGCAGGATGTGGACCAGCCTGAGCATGCCAGGTGGTCAGCCCATGTTCAACTATTCATAGTGGTCAACAGCATCTGCTTTGGAGACCATCTGACACACCAACACACACACAAACACACACACACACACACTCACATGGTTTTTGAATTTTTTCTCTTTCTTTTTTATTTTTTAAATTATGAAAGTATGATAACATTTATAGGAGACTTAAAAAACACAGAACAAAGTTACATACAGTTCCACTATATATTGCAATTTTTTTAAAGTATGTAAGTTTTTAGTTGGAGTTTCAACATCAAACTCTCAGAAATTAATAGAATGAATAGATAGAAAAGTAGGATATAGTAGACCTGAAAAGCACCATGAACCAATTCAATGATTTACACAATTTCCACACAATAGTAGGATACAAATTCTATTCAAGTTTCTGTAGACTATAAACTGAATTTTTAAGAACACTCCAAGACAACAATCTTGACTGAATTTTCTCAACAATGACTTTTTCTGTTATGATCATCTGGAGTTATGTGTATGTGTGTGAATTTAACACATGTTTACAAGAGTGCATACGCAATACTTGTGCAGATAGGTTATTCGTGAAGTTCTATCACATATTTTACAGGGTAAAAATTATTTATTTCTTTTTTAATTGGCAGATAATTAGTTTATAATATTGTGATGGTTTTCGCAATTTTTTAAAAAGTCCCCAGGAAATAAGATTGAACCACCTTTGATGGTTCTCCTTTTTATTTTGAAGATGCTTTCGCAACTTTTAACTTGTTCATTTTTCACAAAAGTCCTGTATGTTTGTTGGACAAGGATACTATAAATCTCACTTATTAGAGGAAACTTAAATTCAGAAAAGATAAATATCAGTTTCCCAGGGTTGAAATGGGTGGAAATTCAGGGTTTTGTATTGCAAATTCAGCCCTTATCCCTGAAGGCCGGTTTTCTTTAGATACAGACATATCCCCTCCAGATTAGGTGTGACCACTTAGAGCTGGTGTCTGGTGGTTGAGAATGCCACTGGGAAAGCCAATAACTGCAAAGCAGGAAGTATGGAATGTGACAACTCTGACCTCAACATTAATTATGCATCAAAGAGTAACATGTGGGTCAGTGGAAGAGCCAGAAGTCTTTATATGGAATGCACCACTCGCTGTAATAGCTGGATTTGGGTCCTGGTAAAGAGATCCTCTTATAGAAATTATTTCCATGGGAATTTGGTTCTCAGTTTGACCCTTGGTCCCGGAAAATGGAAGTCTGTATGGTTTCCAGGAGGCTGACCCTAAGACATTATTGCCTTCCATAGTATCCGGTCCCATCACTTCATGGCAAATAGATGGGGAAACAGTGGAAACAGTGGCTGACTTTATTTTTCTGGGCTCCAAAATCACTGCAGATGGTGATTGCAGCCATGAAATTAAAAGACACTTGCTCCTTGGAAGGAAAGTTATGACCAACCTAGACAGCATATTGAAAAGAAGAGACACTACTTTGTCAAGAAAGGTCCGTCTAGTCAAGGCTATGGTTTTTCCAGTGGTCATGTATGGATGTGAGAGTTGACTATAAAGAAAGCTGAGTGCTGAAGAATTGATGCTTTTGAACTGTGGTGTTGGAGAAGACTCTTCAGAGTCTCTTGGACTGTGAGGAGATCCAACCAGTCCATCCTAAAGGAGATCAGTCCTGGGTGTTCATTGGAAGGACTGATGTTGAAGCTGAAACTCCAATACTTTGGCCACCTCATGTGAAGAGCTGACTCATTTGAAAAGACCCTGATGCTGGGAAAGATTGAGGGCAGGAGGAGAAGGGGACGACAGAGGATGAGATGGTTGGATGGCATCACCGACTCAATGGACATGGGTTTGAGTGGACTCCAGGAGTTGGTGATGGACAGGGAGGCCTGGTGTGCTGCGGTTCATGGGGTCGTGAAGAGTCGGACACAACTGAGCGACTGAACTTAACTGAACTGATGCTTACTTAATTTTGTTGGAAGAAGCTCAGTGATCCCAAGGACTCTAGTAATAAAAATACAAACTGGGGACATTTACTGATGATCCCTAAGCAATGGCATTGAAACAGCTACCATCTAAGTGGATTCATCAGATATCTGGTGCACAGTTTAGCAAGCAGTCCTAGTTTTAATTCAGTATGCTTTTCCCTTTGAGTGGAAATCAAGGCAAAGATATTCAAGTTAGGCTTCATAAGCAAATGTTTATATAATGTACTGAATTGTATTAGCCCTAAATGTGTAACTGGCTGTGGTATTTGCTAACACAGGACCAAAGAAGATATTAAGAAGAAGCAAAATCCAATGACTTGGGAAATTTTGTTTCAGTTTAGATGATGCTTCTCAATATGTATAGCAGAAACAAACATTTTGAACCAGAGATGAAGAGCAAGGTTAAGGGGAAAAAATGATTACCTGCTACCTGTCATGAAAACACATGCTTAGTGTTGAGACTAAATTTAAGAAGAGATATTTTATATATTTTTCACACATGCCAAGATATGCTAAACACCTTAAACAAACCCAGTCTTCCTGTTCAAAATGTATGAAATTTCTATTCCATTTTTAGGGTGTCTGCACACAGCTGACATATCTGTTTAACCTAAAAAATTGTTTCCTGTAATTTCTTTTTTCTTGATGTATTTTTTTCCTGAGCTAACATGTCAGTTTTGCATTTTAAGTGTATTGTGTGATATCTGCTACAAATGGGAAAAAAGTCAATAGATTTAATTATGTTTATCTGAATAGTTGATAAAATGGAACAAAACAAAAAACTGAAATCATCTTTTAAGAATTTTCAAAATTGATTGGAACTAAACTTCATTAATATTTTCCTAATATGAAATTTGTGCAATTTATATAATTTTGCCTTTTTGAAATGTATATCTCAGTGTCTGGTATTTTAGGACAGTGCTACTAATAGGTTAATTATGGAATCCTGATATCCTACATTAAATCATTATATCATATTCTATCAATTTTTGTCTCAGTAATGACTTTTTCATTTGTTTCCCCACTTCTTGCTGCTATGGTTCAAGCTTTCCTTTCTCTTCTTTGGAGTGTTTCTAACAGCTTTCTTCTCTGGGGCCTCTGCCTCTCTAAGATCACTTCACTCCAGTCCCCTTCACATAGCTGTTGGGATTATCTTTTTAAGAAACAAGTATGACTGTGGTGGGCTGTAATCCATAGGATCGCAAAGAGTCAGATATGACTGAGGGACTGAACACAAAAGAAGTGGGTATATAAAAATATTTTGCATTAATTTGTATTTTCTTGATGATTTGTGAAATCTTTTCATGTGCTTATTTGCCATTCAAATATCTTTTTTTGGTGAAATATTTGTTCAAGTCTTCTGACCATTAAAAAAAATTTGGTTGACAGACATTATTTTTGATGGTACCATAGTAAGAGCATTTCCTTTAAAATCAGGAATAAGGCAGAGACACTGACTGTCATTGATTCTGTTCAACATTGTTTCAGAAGAGCTAGTCAGTACTAGATACATACATAGATCCTGGACATGTGACAGAAGCAGAAATAGGAAAAATTCAGACCATTGCATAAATGGTGTGAGATAATCAATTATCCATTTGAGGGAAAAAATGAACTTGAATTGCTGCCTCACACCTTACCTTAACCCCTGGAGGAGAGCATGGCAGCCCACTTCAGTATTCTTGCCTGGAGAATTCTGTGGACAGAGGAGCCTGGCGGGCTGCAATCCTGGCGGGCTGCAATCCACAGGGTCCCAAAGAGTCGGACATGACTGAAGCGACTGAGCATGCATGCATGCACCATACCTTAAAATCAATACTAAATGAATTAAAAATTTAATCTAAAATGCTAAACTTTAAAACGTTTCAGAGAAATTATTGGAGACAATGGTTTAGGAGCAAAGAAATATTTTTAAAGCAGACACAAATATTACTAATTTCAAAAGAAAAAAATTGATAGGTTAATTGTGTTAAAATATGACTCTTCGTTAAAAGACACCATGAAGAAAGTGATCTACTTTGGCAAAGAAAATGTGGCAAAAATTGAGAAATAAAGGAAAATACACCACTTTCACTTAAAAATATAGATATAAAAGTCTAACATAAAATATTAGCAAATATAATCTAGCAATATAGTAGAGGTGAGTGCCCTCTCTTACAGCTCTCATTTAAAAATTGTCATGAACTGTCAACCACTTTGAAGAGGTGAAAAAATTCGAGGTACAAGAATTGCAATTAAACAAGAGAAATTATCTTTATATTCCAATGATGCTATTGTATTTCTAGATAGTCTCAGTTAATCATCTAAAATTCAGCTAGGAAAAAAATGAGGAAAATCATTAATGTGACTAACTGCCTCTTTTGTAAATTAATTAATTTTTTATTGAAGGATAATTGCTTTAGAGAATTTTGCTGTTTTCTGTCAAATCTCAACATGAATCAGCCATAGATATACATATATCCCCTCCCTTTTGAAACTCCCTCCCAACTTCCTCCTCATCCCACCTCCCTAGGTTGATACAGAGCCCCTGTTTGAGTTTCCTGAGCCATACAGCAAATTCCCCTTGACTATTTATTTTACATATGGTAATATAAGTTTCCATGTTACTGTTTCCATACAGCTCACCCTCCCCTCCCTTCTCCCCATGTCTATAAGTCTATTCTCTATATCTGTTTCTCCATTGTTGCCCTGTAAATAAATTCTTCAGTACCATTTTTATAGATTCTGTATATATGTGTTAGAATATGGTATTTATCATTCTCTTTCTGACTCACTTCATTCTGTACAATAGGTTCTGGGTTCATCCACCTCATTAGAACTGGCTCAAATATGTTACTTTTTATGGTTGAGTAATATTCCAACCTAGACAGCATAAAAAAGCAGAGACATTACTTTGTCAACAAAGGTCCATCTAGTCAGGGTTATGGTTTTTCCAGTAGTCATGTATGGATGTGAGATTGGACTATAAAGAAAGTTGAGTGCTGAAGAATTAATGCTTTTGAACTATGGTGTTGGAGAAGACTCTTGAGAGTCCCCTGGACTGCAAGAAGATCCAACCAGTCCATCCTAAAAGAGATCAGTCCTGGGTGTTCATTGGAAGGACTGATGTTGAAGCTGAAACTCCAATACTTTGGCCACCTGATGCGAAGAGCTGACTCATTTGAAAAGACCCTGAGGCTGGGAAAGATTGAGGGCAGGAGGAGAAGGGGACGACAGAGGATGAGATGGTTGGATGGCATCACCAACTCGATGGACATAGGTTTGAGTGGACTCTGGGAGTTGGTGATGGAAAGGAAGGCCTAGTGTGCTGCAGTTCATGGGGTTGCAAAGCGTCAGATGCAACTGAGTGACTCAACTGAACTGAATAGAATATTCCATTGTGTATATATACCACAACTTCTTTATCCATTCATCTGTTGATGGGCATCTAGGTTGCTTCCATGTTCTAGCTATTGTAAATAGTGTTGCAATGAACACAGGGATACATGTGTCTCTTTCAATTTTGGTTTCCTCAGGTATATGCCTAGGAGTGGGGTTTCTGGGTCACATGATGGTTTTATTTGTAGGTTTTTAAGGAATCCCCATATCGTCTTCCATAGTGACTGTATCAATTTACATTCCCACCAACAGTGCAAGAGCGTTCCTGTTTCTCCACATCCTCTCCAGCATTTATTGTTTGTAGACTTTTTGATGAGGGCCATTTTGACTGATGCGAGGTGATATCTCATTGTAGTTTTGATTTGCATTTCTCTAATAATGAGCGATGTTGAGCCTCTTTTCATGTGTTTGTTAGCCATCTATATGTCTACTTTGGAGAAATGTCTCTTTAGGTCTTTTTCCCACTTTTTGATTGGGTTTGTTTTCCTGGTACTGAATTGTATGAGCTGTTTGTATATTTTGGAAATTAATCCTTTGTCAGTTGTTTCATTTGCTATTATTTTCTCCCATTCTGAGGGTTCTCTTTTCAACTTGCTTATAGTTTCCTTTGCTGCAAAAGCTTTTAAGTTTAATCAGGTCCCATTTGTTTACTTTTGTTTTTATTTCCATTATTCTAGGAGGTGTGTCATAGAGGGTCTTGCTTTGATTTATGTCATCGAGTGTTCTGCCTATGTTTTCCTCTAAGAGTTTTATAGTTTCTGGTCTCACATTTAGGTCTTTAATCCATTTTGAGTTTATCTTTGTGTATGGTGTTAGGAAGTGTTCTAAATTCATTCTTTTACATGTAGCTGTCTAGTTTTCCCAGCACCATTTATTGAAGAGGCTGTCTTTGACCCATTGTATATTCTTACCTCTTTTGTCAAAAATAAGGTACCCATAGGTGCATGGGTTTATTTCTGGGCTGTCTGTCTTGTTCCATTGGTCTATATTTCTGTTTTTGTGCAAGTACCATACCGTCTTGATGACTGTAGCTTTGTAGTATAACCTGAAATCAGGAAGGTTGATCCCTCCAGCTCCATTCTCTTTCTGAAGACTGATTTGGCTATTTGGGGTCTTTTCTGTTTCCATATGAAGGGTGAAATTTTTTGTTCTAGTTCTGTGAAAAATGCCATTGGTAATTTGATAGGGACTGCATTAAATCTGTAGATTGCATTTGGTAGAATAGTCATTTTCACAATATTGATTCTTCCTACTCAGGAACATGAATGTCTTTCCATCTGTATGTCATCTTTGATTTTTCATTAGTATCTTATAATTTTCTGTGTACAGTTCTTTCATTTCCTTAGGTAAGTTTATTCCTAGATATTTAATTCTTTTTGTTGTAATGGTAAATAGGATTGATTCCTTAATTTCTCTTTCTGATTTTTCATTGTTAGTATATAGAAATGCAAGTAATTTCTGTGTATTGATTTTGTATCCTGCAACTTTGCTAAATTCACTGATTAACTAATAATTTTCTGATAGCATCTTTATGGTTTTCTATGCAGAATATCAAAGTTATGACCAACCTAGACAGCATATTGAAAAGCAGAGACATTACTTTGTCAACCAAGGTCCATCTAGTCAAGACTATGGTTTTTCCAGTGGTCATGTATGGATGTGAGAGTTGGACTGTGAAGAAACCTGAGCGCCGAAGAAGAATTGATGCTTTTGAACTGTGGTGTTGGAGAAGACTCTTGAGAGCCCCTTGGACTGCAAGGAGATCCAACCAGTCCATTCTGAAGATCAGCCCTGGGATTTCTTTGGAGGGAATGATGCTGAAGCTGAAACTCCAGTACTCTGGCCACCTCATGCAAAGAATTGACTCATTGGAAAAGACTCTGATGCTGGGAGGGATTGGGGGCAGGAGGAGAAGGGGATGACAGAGGATGAGATGGCTGGGTGGCATCACTGACTCGATGGACGTGAGTCTGAGTGAACTCCGGGAGTTAGTGATGGACAGGGAGGCCTGGTGTGCTGCGATTCATGGAGTCACAAGGAGTCGGAAACGACTGAGTGACTGAAATGAACTGAACTGAACTGAACTGAACTGATGTAGAATGTCATGTCATCTTCAAACAGTGAGAGCTTTCTTCTTCTTTTCCCATCTGGATTCCTTTTATTTCTTTTTCTTCTCTGATTGCTGTAGCTAAGACTTCCAAAACTATGTTGAATAATAGTAGTGAAAGTGGACACCTGTATCTTGTTCCTGATCTTAGGGGGATTGTTTTCAATTTTTTACCACTGAGAAAAATGTTGGCTATAGGTTTATCACATATGGCCTTTAATATGTTGAGGTTGTTTCCTTCTATGCCCATTTTTTGAAGAGTTTTAATCATAAATAGTTGCTGGATTTTGTCAGAGGCTTTTTCTGCATGTATTGAGATTATCATATATTTTTTATCTTTGATTTTATTAATATGGTGTATCACATTGATTGATTTCCATATATTGAAGAATCCTTGCATCCCTGGAATAAACCCAACTTGATCATGGTGGGTGAGTTTTCTGACGTACTCCTGAATTCTGTTTGCTAAAATTTTGTTGAGGACTTTTGCACCTATTTTCATCAGTGATATTGGCCTGTATTTTCTTTTCTGTGTGTGTTGTCTTTGTCTGGTTTTGGTATCAGGGTGATAGTGGCCTCATAGAATGAGTTTGGAAGGGTTCCTTCCTCTGCAATTTTTTGAAAGAGTTTTAGTAGGCCTTTGCTCTTCTGTGAATGTTTGATAGAATTCTCCTGTGAGGCCATCTGGTCCCGTGCTTTTGCTTTTTGGGAAATTTTTTATCACAGCTTCAATTTCAGTGATTGTAATTGGGTTGTTCATAATTTCTACCTGGTTCAGTCTTGGAAGATTGAACTTTTCTAAGAATCTGTCCATTTCTTCCAGGTTATCTATTTTTTTGCCATATAGTTGTTCATAATAATAATCCTTTGTATTTCTGCATTGTCTGTTGTAATCTCTCCTTTTTCATTTCTAATTTTATTGATTTGATTCTTCTCTCTTCTTTTTCTTGATGAGTCTGTCTAAAGGTTTGTTGATTTTATCTTCTCAAAGAACCAGCTTTGAGTTTTATTAATCTTCACTATTGTTTCTTTCATTTCTTTTTCATTTATTTCTGCTCAGATCTTTATGATTTCTTTCCTTCTACCAATTTTGGGTTTTTTTCCTTCTTCTTTTTCTAGCTGCTTTAGGTGTAAAGTTGGGCTGTCTAGTCGATATTTTTCTTCTTTCTTGAGGCAGGACTGTGTTGCCATAAACTTCCTTCTCAGAACTGCATTTGCTGCATCCCATAGGTTTTGAGTTGTTGTGTTTTCATTGTCATTTGTTTCTAGAAAATTTTTGATTTCACTTTTGATTTCTTCAGTAACCTGTTGTTTATTTATTAACATGTTGTATAATTTCCATGTGTTTGTGTTTCTTACAGTTTTTTTTCTTGTAATTGGTGTCTAGTCTCATAGCATTGTGGTCATAGAAGATGCTTGATACAATTTCAGTTTTCTTAAGTTTACTGAGGTTTGATTTGTAACCGAAGATGTGGTCTATCCTGGAGAATGTTTCATGTTCACTTGAGAAGAAGGTGTATTCTGCATTTGGATGGAACATCCTGAAGATATCAATGAGATCCATCTCATCAGATGTATCATTAAAGACTTGTGTTTCCTTATTAATTTTATATTTTGATGATCTGTCCATTGATGTGAGTGGGGTGTTAAAGTCTGCTCTTACTGTGTTACTGTCAATTTCTCCTTTTATGTCTGTTAGTGTTTGTCTTATGTGTTGAGGTTCTCCTATGTTGGGTGGATAGATATTTGCAATTGTTATGTCTTCCTCTTGGATTGATCCTTTGATCATTATGTAGTGTCCTTCCTTATCTCTTGTAATCCTTATTTTAACATCAATTTTGTCGGATATGAGGATTGCTACTCCAGCTTTCTTTTGCTTCCATCCTCTCACTCAGTCTATATGTGTCTTGAGGTCTAAAGTGAGTTTCTTGTAGACAACATATATATGTTTCTTATTTTTGTATCCATTCAGCCAGTCTGTGTCTTTTGGTTGGAGCATTTAATCCATTTATATTTAAAGTAATTATTGATATATTTGTTCCTATTGCCATCTTCTTAATTGTTTGAGGTTGATTTTGTAGATCTTTTTTCTTCTGTTGTATTTCTTAACTATATAAGTCTGTTTAACATTTGTTGTAAAGCTGGTTTAGTGGTACTGAATTCTCTTAACTTTTGCTTGTCTGAAAAGCTTTTGATTTCTCTATCAATTTTGAATGAGATCCTTGCTGGGTACAGTAATCTTGGTTGTAGATTTTTCCCTTTCATTACTTTAAATATATCCTGCCAGTCCCTTCTGGCCTGCAGAGATTCTGCTGAAAGATCAGCTGATAAGTGTATGGGGTTTCCCTTGTATGTTACTTGTTGCTTCACCCTTGCTGCTTTTAATATTCTCTTAGTGTTTAGTGTTTGTTAGTTTGATTAGTATGTGTCTTGGCGTGTTTCTCCTTAGGTTTATCCTGTATCAGACTCTTTGTGCTTCTTGGACTTGATTGGCTATTTCCTTTTCCATGTTGGGGAAATTTTCAACTTAATCTCTTTAAAAAATTTCTCATACCCTTTCTTTTTCTCTTTTTCTTCTGGGACCCCTATAATTCAAATATTGGTGTATTTGCTATGGTCCCAGAGGTCTCTGAGATGGTCCTCAGCTCTTTTCATCCTTTTTACTTTATTGTGCTCTTCAGAAGTTATTTCTACCATTTTATCTTCTAGCTCACTGAGTCATTCTTCTGCTTCAGATATTCTGCTATTGATTCTTTCCTTTCTGTTAGTGTTTGTTTTATGTATTGAGGTGCTCCTATGTGGGTGCATAGATATTTACAATTGTTATGTCTTCCTTTTTGTCTCTGTATGCTTATTCTTTAATTCTTCTAGGTGTTTGTTAATTGATTCTTGCATTTTCTCCATTTTGTTTTCAAGTTTTTTGATCATCTTTACTGTCATTATTCTGAATTCTTTCTCAGGTAATTTTCCTATTTACTCTTCATTTATTTGGATTTCTGTGTTTCTAGTTTGTTCCTTCAATTGTGCATATTTCTCTGCCTTTTCTTTTCTTTCTTTCTTTTTTTTTTTTTTAAAGTTATTGTGTTTGAGGTCTCCTTTTCCAGGCTTCAAGAAAGTTGAATTCTTTCCTTGAAGAAGGTTGAATTCTTTCATCCTTTTGATTTCTTCCCTTCTAAGGTTGATCCAGTGCTTTGTGTGAGCTTCTTATAGGGTGAGATTTGTGCTGAGTTTTCGTTTGTTTTTTCTCTGATGAGCATCGCTGAGTGAGGTGGTACTCCTGTCTGCTGATGACTGGTTTGTATTTTTTTTGTTTGTTTGCTGTTTAGATGAGGTGTCATGCACAGGTACTACTGGTGGTTGGATGATGCCGGGTCTTGTATTACAGTGGTTTCCTTTATGTAAGTTCTCACTATTTGATACTCCCTAGGGTTAGTTCTCTGGTAGTCTAGGGTCTTGTAGTCAGTTCTCCCACTCCAAAGGCTCACAGTTTCATCTCAAGGTTTGCATGGTTCTATATATTCTTTTCTGCTGGTCAGGTACTCCCGTCTGCTCTCAGCTGGTGTTCTGCATGCACTTCTGCATCTGAAGGTGTATTCCTGATGTATCCGTGGAGATGTACTTCACATCGACCTACTCCTCCACCATTTTGTTCTCCCTGTACTGAGTCAGCAGTCCTAATCTTCTGGAATCTTGACTGCAATGTTCAGGGCAACATTGGGGTTGAAATAATCAGCTCAGGCCACCACCAGGATGGTTTTTGTAACCTCCATGCAGGTTCCAGGACAGTCTTTTCCAAGTCTTTGAGGTTTCTTCCAGGTTTGTGGTGAAGTTAGTGGTTGAGGGGCAGAAAGCTTCTGCATCTTACTGAGGATTCTCTTCACCCCCTGGGTATGGACACTGCCCCGCAGGAGACCTCAGCAGACCTGCCAGTGCGCAGAATCCGCCAAATGCCTTGGTGTCTCACTCCTCTCCTGGGCCACGTGGCGAAGGCTAAGCGCTCCAAGCGGGGCAGCCAAGGGCAGTGGATCCCATGGGTGGTGAGTTGGCAGAGGGTGTGCTGTCTGGCTGGAGGCGCATCGCTCCCACGGCTGGTGCAGGCTCGGGCAAGGGAGAGGGGCTCCCAGGGAAGTTGGTGGCACGGGGGTCTGACTTTGGACTTTGCACTTGCTTCACCTCCGGCGGCTGGGTGCATCCTCCGGGATAAACAGGTTGTCATCAGTGGAATGGGGGGCCGGCTGCAGGAAACCTCTGCTGGCCGCCGCATAGAAAAAGTGCAGCAGCGACACGCTGCTTGGAACCCCCAGCGGCGACTGGAGCAGAGAGCGAGCGAGAGCACCCAGCTGCCTCCTTCCGGCTACGGGCACCCCTTGCTCCCTAACTACCTCTTTAACATAAAAATCCGTAGCTTTCCAGAATCTAGACACTAAGTGAGATGGTATAAGGAAAGTATTGAACTTACAATATCATGCACAAAGATAAATACTTAATCATAAGCTTAGTAAGAAATAAGCAGGGCCTCCATTCTAAAGGAGATCAGCCCTGGGTGTTCTTTGGAGGGAATGATGCTAAAGCTGAAATTCCACCTCATGCGAAGAGTTGACTCATTGGAAAAGACTCTGATGCTGGGAGGGATTGGGGCAGGAGGAAAAGGGGACAACAGAGGATGAGATGGCTGGATGGCATCACCGACTCGATGGACGTGAGTCTGAGTGAACTCCGGGAGTTGGTGATGGACAGGGAGGCCTGGCGTGCTGTGATTCATGGGGTCGCAAAGAGTCGGACACGACTGAGTGACTGAACTGAACTGAACAGAACATAATTTTTTTAAAAACCCCATTTAGGATATAAGTAAAAACTTGAATGAATGAAAAACTGTGATTTTCCTTTAATAAGAAAATTCAGTAAAGATGCAAATTTTCCTAAAGTAGAATCATATTAATAAAATTTACTAGTTTTGACTTACTTTTGGAACTAGTAAAACTAGTTCTAAAACCCATTAAAGAAATAAGAAGGAAATAGGAGTTCATAATGAAAAATGAAAAGTTATGGGGATATACTAAATCTGCCAAATACAAGAATGCCAAATACAAAATACAGTATATTTTGTACTGGTGCAGATAATTGCCAGACCCACTGAGGTCCATAAAGTAATTTAGAATCGATACAACTGGGCTTTCAATCAGTTGCCACTGAAAGGAAAAAAATCTGGATGTTTACTTCATTCTTAGTCTTAAAATGAATTCCAGATTTGTCAACAATTCAAATGTTAAAATTAACTTGTTTTCTACCTTGCATCCTAGAAAATAATTCCACAAAAATACAAGAAGCAAATGGAAATTAAAAAAATAATAATGGAAAGGGAAAGTTTTTCTTTCTAAAAGCAATAAAAAAATGCTATTAGTTTTAAACAAAATAGTCACATAAAGTTAGAAATAAATGTATTAAACAAATACCTTAAACAAAAGTCAAGCTAGGAAATATTTGTGATATGTATGATGTAGGGCTTTTAACTTCATTAACAAGTAATAACCCTTCAAATCAATAATAAAAAAATCTAATTTTAAAATGGGGGACTTCCCTGGTGGTCCAGTGCCTAAGACTCTGCACTCCCAGTGTAGCAGGCTTGGGTCTGATTCCTGGTCAGGGAACTAGATTGCATAGGCTGCAATTAAAATATCCTCCAGGTCGGAGCTGAGACCAAATGCAGCCAAATAAATAAATATAAAAAAATAAAATGGGCAGAAAATAGTTAATAGAGAAATATGATTATCTTATAAATTTGAAAGAAGTGCTAATGAAATAAATCACAATAAAATAAATCTAGGAGATGCTTTTTACACAAACTTTGCAAGGATCAAACACTGATACTACACTATAGACAAAGGATGGAACAATAATTTCTCATGCAGTTTTAGGGAAACGCAAATTGATATAAAATTTTTCAAGGAGGATTTGGTATCATCCAAATTTAAAATCTACTTGTTTTTTATAAGGAAATTCCATTTCTAAGAATTTATTATACAGACACACTTTACATATTGATGTCATATTATACAGACATATGTGTTCCTAAGAATATGTGTATAAGTTCGAGTGGTTTTGTAATAAAAGAATGGGTACAATATAATTTTTGATCAATAAGGAACTGGCTAAACAAATATGAGAAACTCATTGGTGTACTGTGAAGCTGTTAAAACAATGAGGGAGATTCAAATACAGCAATGAAGAAAAATTCTCCAAGAAATATTATTAAAGGAACAAAATAAGATGTGAAAATAACACATATACTACATTCTTTTATAAATGGTGATACATGTATTCACATTTTTCTAAAAGGAATCTATTACTAGTGATTGAGTCTACAGAAGGGGAAATGGATTGGAGAGGGGAAAATTTTTTACCTTTTAGAGTATCTTTAGTACTTCCTAACCTGATTTGGTTTTCTAAATGAGATTTTATCCTAGTCCATTCTAAACTAGCTACTTCTTTGTTTTGACTCTGTGAAATTATGAATTATGAGTAAGAACAGGTGTTCTTGCTAGCAAAAATTAACACTCTTAAGTATAACCAGTACATCTTACAAGTGCTCTGGTTTTAAATTCACAGTGTTTTAAAACTCTTTCCTTTTGATTTTTAAATTGCAATTGTGTGTCAGGATTCCACACAGGGAAATTATGAGAAATCAGTAACCATGACAATTAACTGAGCCAAAGAGCTTACCAAGACATCACCACCAATCGACCTAAGGAGGCTACTAACATAGTAACAGACTTTCAAGGTCAAATCTAAATATTTTCTTTTCTTGATGTCAAGATTGGCCTATTTTGGATTTTTCCTTTCTCTTGGCTTTTCCCAAACATCTTTTTACTTTTAACTGGTAATGTTTTGAGAAAGATGCTTTGCTATCATGAAGTTTGGTGTCTAGAAAGACAGAAGGTTCGTGTTTTAACGGTCTCTGTATTTCCTATACTAACATTTCCATATGTTCACTTACTGAGCCCAGTGTGGCAGAGATAGAGTATGAGACGGTCTGCAGAGAAATACTCTCCACCCTAGCACTGCACTGATTTCTCCTTTTTGCTTCTGCTCCAGCCCTGTCTCAGCCAAAGGGTACCAGCTCTACAACCATCCACTTCCACTGCCCATGCATTTGCCTAACTTGGTCTTTTGATGAGCTTTCTGGAGACTTTATGCTTTTATGTGAGATACACATGGATTGCAGGAGTGTGGGATGACTCTTATTCTTTTCATTTTCTTGTGTTCCTCAGCCCCAAATCACCTAAACTCATCCATGTACTGAGTTCATTAAACTCAGAAAGACCTGCTGGTCCATTCTGGAAAATCAGCAAAAACCTTTTTTTCTGCTGTGGACGTGGAAGTGTTTGACCAGAATAGAATTAGTGACCTTTGACAGTATCACATCTAATCTCTTCACTCTAAAGCTGGGGAAATTTAGCCAAGAGAAATACAGCAATTTCCTGGTATCTCCTGCTAGTTGAGTGACAGAGCAAGACCCCAGACCCCTTGGTCACAGTCACAGGACCACCTGAGGGCTTTGTCTCGGGTTTGAGCCAGATGAAAATCAGATCTTTACATAACAATTAAATCATCCATCTTTCTATTCTGCATATGTGACAGAAGGGAGAGGTTGAATTTTAGACCCATATAACTGGATATTTGAAGTTTCTTGACTGTCACAGGTTGGTGTCATTTAGACAGGAGGTACCTAAAACTATGGGGCTTCCCTTATGGCTCAGTGGTAAAGAATCCTCCTGCCAGTGCAGGAGACACAAGTTCAGGGAAGATCCCCTGGAGAAGGAAATGGCAACCCATTCCAGTATTCTTGCCTGGAAAATTCCATGGACAGAGGGGTCTGGTGGACTGCAGTCCAGTAAGTCACAAAAGGGTTGAACATGACTGAGCGACTGAACAACAACCTAAAACTATAAGATATTTTACCCAAACCAGATCTTTCTATTTTCTACTAAATATTTACTGCTTCGTGACTTGGACCATCTTGATTACAGTTTCTTAACTTAAAGTGCCCGTATTGGCCGTCATTACTTTAGTGGCTGTCCGGTGTCAGGCAGATGAACGCACTAAGGAGAGAAACGCTTCGAGTGGCCACCTTATGCAGAACCAGCTTCCTGAATTATGAAACAGAACTCTCTCAAACAACAGCCTTGCAGACTCCATGAGAGCTGGCATGCCTTTCAGAGGACTAGCAGATTTAAATGATCAAATGAAAACATTTAATCTCCCTTTTGATAATGAATGCTGAATGATCAGAGAGAAAGCTGGGACAAAGCATAATTGTGGAAAAGGCAGCATGTAGACTAGGTGGCCGTCATCTCTTCAGCATGGGGGACTTGTGGGGGTGGAAGACTCGGCCAGCTCATGATTTTGGTGGCCCCTTCTGTAAATTAAAACCAAAGAGCATGCCATGCTCTTAAGGATATTTCCAACTATAAGATTCTTAAGTGTGTGTTATTGGCTCAGTCATATCCGACTCTTTGCAATCCCATGGACTATAGCCCACCAGGCTCCTCTGTTTATGGGGTTCTCCAGGCAAGAATTTTGGGGTGGGTTGCCATTCCCTTCTTTCAGGAGATCTTCCTGACCAAGGGGCCTAACCTGGGTCTCCTGCATAGAGGCAGATTCTTTACTGACTGAGCTACCAGGGAAGCCAGGATTTCTAAAGTTAGATTAAAAAATCTCATTTAATGGTCAAAACTACTATCTTATTCCTCTACCATCTACCACCAACCCCAGGTTTATCTCTAGCCTGAAAATAGTTGGTAGTAATTTGCTGTTGTTCAGTTGCTGAGCTGTGCCGACTCTTTGCGACCCCATGGACCGCAGCACGCTTGGCTTCCCTGTCCTGCACTATCTCCTAGAGTTTGCTCAGACTCATGTCCCTTGAGTCGATGATGAGACTACCATTGTAGTAGTTAGTTAGTCCTATTTCCAAACAAACATACTCCTTTAAATCACATGAAAGTCCAGCAGAAAATTCCAAGAGATGTCATCCTTAGATGAGAGTTACCTTAACCATCACAGGCATAGTTCAGAAGCCTTGTTTCTGGCCATCGTGCGGCGCGTGGGATCTATTTGTTTCTTTTTCTTTTCCCCCTGGGAGCCCCTTTCTGTCCTTGAGTCTAGCTCAGTGTGTTGTGATAAATAATGCAGCGCCGTCCCAACAGTTGCCTTAGCCATACGAGGAGTACATTTTAAAAAAGAGAACAAGCAGACACAGAAATGGAAATTAACCCCAGGCCTGCCAGACTCCGTCAGGAATAATGGCGTCACATAATTCCAGGGTTCAGTGAGAAGTAGGTGCCTTTTTACTGACTCGGGCTCTTTGTCCTTGCCTTAGTGTGTCATTGTGGCAACTGTCATGTAAGGTTAATGACAGCCCCTCATTACCCTTGTCAAATATGTAATATTGTGGCCCAACAACGGGCTGAATGGCTTCTGCTTGTCAGACCCCTCTGTTTTGCCTAGCAGATGGTCACTGTGTTCAGAGGGGCCCGCGCTCAGATCCATCACACTGATATCATGCGCACGCGTGTGCGCGGGAGGGACTGCCCCCGTGGGACAGTGTGCGGCTGGAATGCTAATGGAGCGCTGGCCGGGTGACTTCGCCCTTCTCTGCGCACCCCCCGCAACCCCCTGCCAGATCCCCATCAGATTTCTCTTAGGGAGAGGGGAAGACGGGGCCTCTCTTCTATTAATTCCAGTGACACGCGACACTTTTCAGCTGTGATACGCGCCCGTTTTCCAACCCTCTATTTGGATCACTTAAGAGGCTGCGCCCATGAAATGCAGACACATTCTATTCTTGGAGATGTGGAAACAAAGGGGGAAAAAGCTTCCGTGAGGGAAGTGGCAGTGGGCAGGCTTCACTGGGAAACAGCTACCATCCAGGTGGCAGGAAGCTCGAATTCTAGCTTGTGCGTTTGTGCCAAGGCACGACCTGGCCTCCGTTTACTTCCCCAGGAAGGTCACCAGGCTGCAGGAGGGGAGAGACACAGGTCACAGGGTCAGACACAGTGAGGAGATGGGAGGAAGACGTCTCTCTCCCATCCCAGGGCTTCTCCAATTTTCTCATCTTCAGTGTTTCTTTCACCATGTCACTTTCTTTCTCAGAACTCAACAGTGGCTCCCAGTTGTTTCGACTGGGAGCAAAAATCAACTTCGACCCTAAATCACACCTGCAGAGTGATTTACTGGGCAAGCCACTCTTTCCCCTTACTAATCTGTTACAAACCTCTCCACCTTTTTCTGTGCCTGAGTTTTCTTGGCTTCAAATCTTCACTCATGCCTAACTGCCCACATGAAACTCTCCCTCTAATCAGCATCTCTTTTTCACAGACATTTCTTGAGCACCTTCACCAGCCCTGCTTAACTCTGATAATCTCTGCTTCTCCAATTATTCCTAATAGATAAAGAATTTCTTTGTTAGTAGTATACATTCAAACTAAGAGAATTTTAGAATCTGAGGAACCTTGGAAATCATTCCATGCAACCAATTCATTTTCTAATTTCAACTTAATTTTATTTTTTAACTTTTTATTTTATATAGGAGCATAGCCGATTAACAATGTTGTGATGTTTTAGGTGGGCAGCAAAGGGACTCAACCATACATATGTGTGCGTGTTAGTACTTCAGTCGTGTCTGGCTCTTTGCAACCATATGCATATACATAGATATATCAGTTCAATTCAGTTGCTCAGTTGTGTCCTACTCTTTGCGACCCCACGGACTACAGCACACCAGGCTTCCTTGCCCTTCATTATCTCCCAGAGTTTGCTCTAACTCGTATACATATATACAGCCATAAATATATGTACCCATTCTCCTCCAACTCCCCTCCTATCCAGGTTGTCACATAACATGGAGCAGAGTTCCCTCTGCTATACAGTAGGTCCTTGTTGGCAACCACTTAATTTTGAAGATGAAGTAGTCTGTGTTGGTCAAGACTGAGTTCAAGGACCTAACATGATAGCAAGACCAGCTCTCAGGTCTTTCAATCCTGGGTTTTGAGTTTTTTCCCACAGCAGCCACACTCCCTCCCTTTGTTTTAGTATTAATTTTAGTTGTTTTTGTTGCTCAGTCATGTCCAACTCTTTGCAACCCCATGGACTGCAGCACGCCGGGCTTCCCTGTCCTTCACTGTCTCCTGGAGTTTGCTCAAACTCATGTCTGTTGAGTTGGTGATGGCATCTAGCCATCTCATCCTCTGTCATCCCCTTCTTCTCATGCCTTTAATCTTTTCCAGCATCAGAGTCTTTTCTAATGAGTTAGTTTTTTGCATTAGGTGGCCAAAGTATGGGAACTTCATCTTCAGCATCAGTTCTTCCAATGAATATTCATGACTGATTTCCTTTAGCATTGACTAGTTTGATTTCCTTGCAGTATCTTAGAGCGTGTCCTTATCAGTTTTCTCCACAGTGGAGTGCAGACTCTCTGAGGGGTTGTATCCTGTGTTCCTTTGTGGTTCTGGCAGAACCCACCCAGGTCTGTTGACACAGGTGTGGCTTCAAGTCACACCTCTGATGCCAATCCCTTTTATAATCTCCACGACATCTAACACTTGGCCAGATTATCTGCTGGCACTAACCTAGAAAGTGACATTTTCTGTTTTATCTTCTGAGTGACCCATCCCTGAGGCCAGCCATTCACTGTGAAGCAGTCTGCATGAGTGAACTGCCCTGTTAGGTCTTATTGAGCAGAGAAGCTTGCAGCTTAAAACAGGGACGAGTTATTATCCCGTTGGTGGTGGTGTTACTCCAGTGGAGTTGTTACTCCACTGCTTCTCCATGAACCTTCCTACGACATAGGAAGTGATGCTGAAATAAATCAGAAGAATTGCATCCAGGCTTTCCAGGATGGAAAAGCAACTAAATCCTCAGGTCTTTCTAACCAAGTGTCTGTGGAGCAAGATACTATTTCAGATGATTTTAGATTTGGCATTTGCTGAGTGTCTTTTTTTCCCTCTCTCTCATCAAATATGTGGAAATTTCCACTTCAGTGTTGAAGAACTTTATTTCTTAAACCAGATCTTTGATGACCATAGAATACATCTGTTCTTTTTGCTCTCAGATAGTCTTCCCTCTGAAGTTTTATATATATATATTTTTTAATGTCAGTAATTTGCACTTTATTGGTTTTGTAACTTAGTTTGTATTTAATTTGTAAACTTCATTTAGTTTTTTTTTTTAATATAATTTATTTTTTTACTTTACAATTCTGTATTGGTTTCGGCATACATTGACATGAATCCACCACGGGTGTACATGCGTTCCCAAACATGAACCCCCCTCCCACCCCCCTCCCCACAACATCTCTCTGGGTCATCCCCGCGTACCAGCCCCAAGCGTGCCATATCCTGCATCGGACATAGACTGGCAATTCGATTCTTACATGATATTATACATGTTTCAATGTCATTCTCCCAAATCATCTCACCCTCTCCCTCTCCCACTGAGTCCAAAAGTCCTCTATACCCATTTGTGTCTTTTTTGCTGTCCTGCATACAGGGTCATCATTGCCATCTTTCTAAATTCCATATATATGTGTTAGTATGCTGTATTGGTGTTTTTCTTTCTGGCTTACTTCACTCTGTATAATCGGCTCCAGTTTCATCCATCTCATCAGAACTGATTCGAATGTATTCTTTTTAACAGCTGAGTAATACTCCATTGTGTATATGTACCACAGCTTTCTTATCCATTCATCTGCTGATGGACATCTAGGTTGTTTCCATGTCCTGGCTATTATAAACAGTGCTGCGATGAACACTGGGGTACATGTGTCTCTTTCAGTTCTGGTTTCCTCGGTGTGTATGCCCAGCAGTGGGATTGCTGGGTCATAAGGCAGTTCTATTTGCAATTTTTAAAGGAATCTCCACACTGTTCTCCATAGTGGCTGTACTAGTTTGCATTCCCACCAACAGTGTAGGAGAGTTCCCTTCTCTCCACACCCTCTCCAGCATTTATTGCTTGCAGATTTTTGGATCGCAGACATTCTGACTGGTGTGAAGTGGTACCTCATTGTGGTTTTGATTTGCATTTCTCTAATAATGAGTGATGTTGAGCATCTTTTTCATGTGTTTGTTAGCCATCCGTATGTCTTCTTTGGAGAAATGTCTATTTAGTTCTTTGGCCCATTTTTTGATTGGGTCATTTATTTTTCTGGAATTGAGCTGCATAAGTTGCTTGTATATTTTTGAGATTAGTTGTCAGTTGCTTCATTTGCTATTATTTTCTCCCATTCGGAAGGCTGTCTTTTCACTTTGCTTATATTTTCCTTTGTTGTGCAGAAGCTTTTAATTTTAATTAGGTCCCATTTGTTTATTTTTGCTTTTATTTCCAGAATTCTGGGAGGTGGATCATAGAGGATCCTGCTGTGATTTATGTCGGAGAGTGTTTTGCCTATGTTCTCCTCTAGGAGTTTTATAGTTTCTGGTCTTACATTTAGATCTTTAATCCATTTTGAGTTTATCTTTGTGTGCGGTGTTAGAAAGTGATCTAGTTTCATTCTTTTACAGGTGGTTGACCAGTTTTCCTAGCACCACTTGTTAAAGAGATTGTCTTTACTCCATTGTATATTTTGTGGTTTTGCTCAAATCATACAGTGCACAAGCACTGTCTCCATGGCTTTTGTAAACCATAGACTTCTTCCCCCTGAATACCATCGAAGTTACACTCTGTAACTGCCATTTATCATGCCCTACTCTCTCCACAAACATTTGCTCAGCACCCAATAGTTCAAACATTATTCTAAAATAGAGAAAGAAGCAAGACAAAATCCTTAGTCTTCAAACACTGCCTAGGGGTTAAGGAGTTATATAAACAGATAAGTCTTACTGTTCAATCACATCCTTTTCCTTCCTCTGATCTAATCCAACCCTCTCTCCCTTCTCACACTCAAGTTTTACAATCTGCCTTCAGCGTTCTTGTCCACAACTCACTAGTCTTCCCTAGATTCCCAGATTCTTCTCTAAATTCTGCTTCCACCTCCTGAATCCTTAAGTGGCACTCAGCTGTTCCACAAAGACTTGGAGGTTCATTGTGTGTTTTCTCAAATGGCAGTTACTCAGGGCTGAGGATGGAGTTGGTGTCCTCTTCCATCCCTATTGCCAATTCTGGCCATTATTTCTGCTCCATGTTATTAAAAAAATCCAACTCTATCCTATTACTTTGAACCCTATACTATCTGGTAAAACCACCTGTCACTCCTTAGATGTGGGCTGCTAGTAATCTCTTCGTAACCAGCTCCTTGTTTATCATGGATTCTGGATCACAAAGATGGCCTAGTTCCTTGACCACTGATCTTTAGTGAGTCTTTCCCACTGCCCGTCTTTCTCCTATAGTCACATTCTGGATGTTGCCATAACCAGGAAGGGTATTACATGGAAAGTTATTACCTTTAAAATAACATAAATGAAATGGCCTATTCTCTCCCATCAACCTCCACCTAATTCACTTGTTGAAATATACCCTGGAAGCATCATTCCATAGATTTCTGCCATCTATTTTCCTCCCCATTTTCTCCTTGCCATCTGATCCCATGAGGATTCAGTGGTAAATCGTTATTATCACTTCCTTGCAAAAAGCCTTCAGTTGATCTGCCCCACTTTTCATCCACCATGTTTTCCATCCGCAGTATTTCTTGGCAAAATCCCAAACCAGGATAAATCCAACCATCTGTCTCCCTGTGGCTACATCTGAGCAGTTGATTGCCATTGGTGAAAATAACAAACTGGACAGGCAGATTTTTCTTCAAATGTATCAATAGCATTTCAAATGAGTACTTAACATGTCCCAGAAATCTATATTTCTTTAGGAAGCATGCCCTAAAAGACCACCACATCACTTCCTCTCTCTTCAATCCGCTCTCCATGTCCTTCTGCAAAACATTTCTTGTCCGCTCTTCCTGCACCCTCTCTGGATTCTCCAAGTCATTGCTCACAGGGCATCTAGGCTGAGTTTTTAAAAATGCAAATGGATTACATTTATCTTCTATTGGAACCATTAAAATGATGTCCCTTTGTATCAGAACAGCGTGCAGACTCCTCTGTGAGGCTGCAGCTTCTCTGTCTGCCGTGATTCTCATGCCCCAGGTGCTCTCCTGCCAGGTCTATTACTGCCATCAGTGCCTGATCACACCGATCTCTGTCCCCTGTTGTCACACTCGCTGCCTTCTCTTCCTCTGACTAACGCCCCTTGTGTCTCAGATCAAACCTCCCTTTCTCAGAATAGTGTTCCCTGAACTCTCCCTCCCCAGCTCTTTCCCTCCCTCAGCTTCTCCTGGGCACATAGTTCTTCCTGATCCACACAGCATCATCCCAACTTACAGTTTGCATTTACACATGCGATTCATTGTTTCATTTCTAGACCTTTTACTTGACTCCACCAAGGAAGGCATCTTGTCTGTTTTGTTCATCATTGCCTACTCAAATTATAATAGAGTTATTGCCCCATAGTGGGAGCACTTCTCGGCCTTTTGGCTAAGACCATGTGCACACTATTATATATAAAATAAGGCTTCCTAGGCGGCTCAGTGGTAAAGAATCTGCCTGCCAATATAGGAGACGTAAGTGATACGGGCTTGATCTCTGGGTCGGGAAGATCCCCTGGAGAAGGGAATGGCAACCCACTCCAGTATTCTTGCCTGGAGAATTCCATGGACAGAGGAGGTTAGTGGCAGTGGGCTGCCATTTCCTCCTCCAGGGGATCTTCCTGACCCAAGGATCGAACCCCAGTCTCCTGCATTGCGGGTGGTCCCTTGCATTGACAGCAGATTCTTTACCGCTGAGCCGCCAGGGAAGCCTTATTTTATATATAATAGTGTGTATATGTCAGTCCCGATCTCCCAATTTATCCCTCCTCCCATCCCTTGATAACCATAAGCTTGTTTTCTACATCTGTGACTCTATTTCTGTTCTGTAAAGAAGTTCATTCTTAGTGTTTTATTTCTTATTCTAGAATAAACTTTCCTGAAATACAGTGGCTTTTAAAAATACGGACTATGTCTTTCTGATTCCTAATAGTAGCGGTTCAATAAACATGTACTGATCTCGTCATGAATAATGACAGGCAGATGTCCTCACTGCGCTGGAACTATGCCAGTTTCTTAGACAAAATAGGAAGAATGCCAAGAATGCTGTGCTGTGCTAAGTTGCTTCAGTCATGTCTGACTCTTTGCCACCCCATGGACTGTAGCCCACCAGGCTCCTCTGTCTATGGGGTTCTCCAGGCAAGAATACTGGAGTGGGTTGCTGTGCCCTCCTCCAGGGAGATCTTCCCGACCCAGGGATGGAACCTGAGTCTGCTGTATCTCCTGCACTGGCAGGCAGGTTCTTTACCACTAATGCCACCTGGGTAGCCCAATGCCAAGAATACCAACTGTCAATCTCTGGCTCCACCTTCTAGAACCATGATTTCCTAGTCAGTAAAACAAGCATGAAAGTAGCTCCTCCTCTCCAAATTTCAAAAATGAATAAGATAAGCTTGAAAAGAACACCAATGATTGGGAGAGGCAGGCCTTCTTTCTCAGGCTCTAAATTCCAAGCAAAATTTTCAAAACACTGTTGATCAGCCAACATCTGCCTGCCTGACTCGGGCTCAACTGAAATCACTGGGACCTTAATTTTCACCCGCTTTTGAAGAGAGTGTGAACAGAGGATTATAAAAAGCTGTGTGGTGGTTTAGTTTGTGACTGCCTTCTTTTCCCCTTGTCTAAACTACTTGGAAAAAAAAAAAAACATAAAACAGCTGTGGAATGAGCCAGTTCAGCAATCTGTTTCTCGCCTATCATTCCGCCCCACTGTCTGTGTGTTCCTCTGGGAAGGAATCCTGGGGAAGAGATGGCAGGAAATCACAGGCAAATTCTAGAACTTCTCGGGGCTAGGAGCAGGCAGGAAAAGCACAATAAAAACTGTAAAATGCCAGCGCACAGCCAGCTACTCCCTTGGGGCTGATCAGAGGAAGCTGGCCTTCCTCCCTGGAGACTGAGGCATTTGAAATTAATTGTTTCCATTTTATGCAGACACTCCACCTGAAATGAAAGGAATAACATAATCCAGTGCAGTAACGGGCCTCCTTATAAACGTGAATACACACAGACACGCACATATGTACATGCCAGAGAAAGCAAGTGTTACTAGCATGTAATTAAATGACCAGGTATCTTCCCCTGTGGCTCAGACAGTAAAGAATCTGCCTGCAATGCAGGAGACCTGGGTTCAATCCCTGGGTCAGGAAGATCCCTGGAGAAGGGAATGGCTACCCACTCCAGTATTCTTCCCTGGAGAATCCCATGGACAGAGGAGCCTGGCAGGCTACAGTCCATGGGATTGCAATGAGTGGGACATGACTGAGTGACCAACACTAAGTATCTCCATACTGTCAATTTTCTAGGTAGTAACGCTGTCCCCAGTGAGTGAGCAGTATGATTTTTTAATGTTTTTTCCAGCTTCCAAGTCCCACAGTGTCCTTATTGCAGTGTTGGGGTACGCCACACCTGCTTGTGTTTCACAAGCTGATGAGCAGACAGAATACTGTCTGCTTGCTGATGGTGACTCTTCCTTAGAAGGAAATGAATCCCTGGGGCCTCTTGTACAGAGCAGAGGTGTTTAGCTTTGCAGATCCAGGTGTGGGTCATCTACTCCACTGCTCCAAATCTGCCCAGAAAATTCCAGTTTCTTCTCATGACTCTGTCTATGGTCTATTTTGGGCCTAACATTTGTTTACCTTAATTCCTTTCTTCCTTCTCATCCCCATCAGATTCCATGTCCCAGTCCCTTTATTCCTCTCCTTGTTTTGGGGACACAAATTGTTCTTCCCTGTTTCTGTGCTTTGTGGCTGTTCTTCAGTCACTAAGTTGTGACTGATTTCTTTGTGACCCCCAGGGACTGTAGCACTCCAGGCTCCTCTGTCCTCCAGTATTTCCCAGAGTTTGCTCAAGCTCCTGTCCATTGAGTCGATGATGCCATCCAACTACCTCATCCTTTGCTGCCCTCTTCTCCTCCTGCTCTCAATCTTTCCTAGCATCAAGGTCTTTTGCAATGAGTCAGCTCTTCACATCAGGTGACCAAAGTATTGGAGCTTCAGTGTCAGCATCAGTCCTTCCAATGAACATTCAGGGTTGCTTATCTACATGCTTACCTTGTCCCTCAGCCTGGTGTTCTTGTCTCTTCCTTTCTTTATTCAAGAAGCTTCCTTGTTATTCAAGTCCCTGCTCAGATTCCCTGTCTTCTGGGAAGCCCGAAACGTGTTTTAATGCACCCTCCTCATTGATCTACTGGCTCTGAGCCTCCAGACTTCAGTCACACTTTTTATTTTTAGTTCCCACTCCACATTCTGACTTCTGTCATTTGCATTTCTGTCCATCTCACCCACAAGAGTCTGTGAGTCCCCTGGGACTTGGGGTTCTATCAACTTCACTTTGGCACATTTTCACAGACACTCCATACATTGCCAGATACGCAGTCGGTGTCCAATGACCAGATGGTGCAGTGAAGTAAATCCAAGTCGATTCCTGGGCTCGTCAGGTCAGCTCTCTCCTTTCCTCCAAGTATCTGTCTTTGGAGTGTGTTTCTCAAAGGAAAAGCTGGTGTGGCTGCCCTTGTGGGAAACCAGCACACAGAAAGCAATCAGAGTGGGTGCAAGGTGGGGCTCACATGATACCTGGAGGTGAGGGGCTGCGGGCACATTAGATTCTCAGTTGTCTAAACACTGCTTGAATAAAACACAATGCAGGTGTCCATTCATATAAGAATGCAGCATTTACTCAAAGCAGAAACTAAAAGAGGTATTGGTTCTTCTCTTCATCCCTGAAAGTATGTTGTTGCTGTTGTTCAGTTGCTCAGTCATGTCCTACTCTTTGTGACCCCGTGGACTATAGCACACCAGCTTCCCTGTCCTCCACTGTATCCCAGAGTTTGCTCAAACTCATGTCCGTTGAGTCGATGTCGCCACCCAGCCATCTCATCCTCTGTTGGCCTCTTCTCCTGTTCTCAATTTTTCCCAGCATCAGGGCCTTTTGCAGTGAGTCAGTTCTGTGTATCAGGTGGCCAATGTATTGAAGGCATATGAGCTTTCAAATTTATAAATTGATGTTAAGTTAGTTTCCAGTCCTCACTTTGGAGGCATTTGTTTTTATCAGCTCTGAACTGTCTGAAGAGCAGGAAACATTATGTCAAAGTCATGTGTGTTCATTTTTGTCTTCCTCCTAAGGAGAGAAGCACTTACCAATTTGGGGATGAAGGTTAAAAAGAGCATGATAATAACAACAAGCAACAATTGCGTAGCAATTTGCAGCCTACAGGCCCTTCAATCTGCTATTTCATTTAACCCTCAAGACAATCTTGTGAGGTTGGTCTTATTGCCCCCACTTTGCAGAGGAGGAAACTCGGGCTAATGATGTTTAAGTGACTTGTCTAGGGTTATATAAAAGCCCTGAGACTGACAGAATGCTATTTATTCAGAGTAACATAGAGTGAATTGAACTCCAGGATGATTATGCTGGAATTTTCCTCTATAATAATATGCAGCCCTGACTGACTGCTTACAATGGAGCAGACAGTATTCTAAATGCTTCCCATGTATTAACTCATTTAATCCTCAAACCACCATGTGAGGTAGGAACGGTTATTATTACCCTCATTTTACAGATGGGAAAACGGAATTCCAGAGAGGTTAATTATCCCAGTCTTGCTCACGTAACGGATAAATGACAGAGTGAAAATTGAAGCGGAGGCAATCTGGCTGCCAAGTCTGTATTCATAACCACTAGAGGTGACTGCCTCAGGGAGGATGTGGAACCACTGTGAGGCAGTGACTGGGATGAATAGTAATAGAATGCTTTCATCCTTGCATCAGTGTTTAGTGTTTTTAATTTAAGACTTTCAAAACCAACAGAAAACATTTTAGAGATAGAATCTAGGGGTCTCAGCTCCTCTTTTTCCTTCTGTGCACATCCACTGCCCAGAACAGTGCTCAGTTTACAATATCTTGAATATGTTGAATGAATGTAAATAATGCCTCCAATACTCAGTTAGAAGTAGCTGGTGAAAATAGCTCTTTTGACCAGTTGGAGCATCAGACCATGAATTTATTTTCAACTCTTTCTCTGTATTCAAGTTGAAATTGTCTTCTCTTTTCCTCCAGCTGTTTCTGTTCACCTTCTGGGCTCTGTCTGTATGTCACTTGCTTTGAGAAGTGTGCCCTGCCCCTTTCCTACTTCACCACCACCACGAGTCAATCAGATGCTCCTTTGAGGGAATACATAGTTCCATATTTTCCCTTTATGTAATATTTAAAATACTTATGTCAGTTTCCTTTCTAAGATTCTGCACGTGTGCGTGCGCATCCCCCCCTCCACCCAACACACACAGAGTCATTTCTGTGCAGGCAAGGATGGTGTGATTCATCCCTGCTGTTTCTCAGGGGACTTGAATGGTAAATGTTCAAATTGTAGCTATTTGTTTGAGGAATAAATGAGTGAAGGAATCCACTTTAGCAGCAGTTACCCAGAAGTGTTCATTGATTAATAGAAATGTATAAACAAAACGCATAGCCTTAACTAGTAAAGCAGTTGTTTAAAGTCTTTTCAACACAATTTTTCTAGAGCTTAAGGGACATATTTCAAATGTGGAGTCTCCGTACATTTTCTTCTTTCATTTAGAAGGGCTCAGAAAGTGGTTACGGTGGCTTCTGATGCTTGCTTGTTAGCTCCTATTCTGAGAGGTTTTATTTTCCCGCCGGAATGTGATCTGCTGTAACCTTGACCTGACTTGAGTTGGGATAGTCCTTGGCGCTGCTGTGAATGGTATTTGTTCCTTTTTGGAGTGGAGAAATTAAAAATGATCACACACAGGAAAATTGATCTCTTCTTGATAAAATTTTCCAGATTAACTCCCTCAGTGAGTTTGAAATTTTATTTTCACGAGCATTTATTTGTTGGATGGGAGATTAGGGATGTAGAAGGGAGAATAGGACAGGCCATATTTTAGTGGGACATCAACCAGAAATGTTAGTGGAAATATTATCTTGAAAGATCCTAGACTTAGATGGTATTCATATTTCAGGCATATTAACATCTTAGTATTTATTTTGCTTTGTCTTATAATTTGGTATATTTTGATCTCTGGCTTTTGAACTGTGAATTTGAGAATGTACCTGGATTGGCAAAATTAACTTTCTCATAAACCGTCAACACTGTCATGTGGATGACCCTGTCAAATAGTATGCCATGAAGACTTCTGCTCAAGTGACTTACTTCTAAAGAGACTTTTTAAAAAATGAAAGCCAAACTGCAAGGCTGGAAAAACGCAATTTTTGGTCACTGTGTAAACTCAGTGTTTCTATCTGCCCCAGATCTTAAGTTGATCGTCAAACAGATAATATTAAAATCTACTCATTTTTACAGAAATGTAATCTCTAATAATTAACAATAATTCAGTAAAGAATTTGTAGAAATGTCTTGTTCTTGGTTATAGGATTCATTATCCTTGAGTCTTTTCTAACAGGATAAAATGTATAATTTTCTGCATATATAATTTTTAAAAAATCTGTGTCACATAGATTCAGTGGGATTTTGCCCATGACAAATTCTTTTTTTTGTAAAGTATCTTGTCATAACAGATTTTAAAGGCTTGTTTATTTAAATATAATTTTATAGTGTATCCTGATGCTCAAGTGAGAAACCTGAAATTGCTGTACTTATGATCTTTCTCCGTCTTTATATTTTCCACACTGGCTATTGATATCTGATTGTGTAATAGCATCCTTCCGTTAACTTTTAAATTCTAAAGTGTTTTCGAAGAGAAAAGAGAGAGAGAGACTGCTATTCATCCATTAATAATAGCTATTTTCTTTTAATTTAGCAATAGAATCCTCTGGTTTTCCTTGGCTACCTTTGATTAAGACTGCATCCCTAAGGCTTCCTTGATAGATTTGGCCAAAAGATTATGTTTTGGCACTTCTGTTTTATTATGTAAGCAGAAGTGACATATATAACTTCCATAAAGTATCCTTGTGAGTAAGGGTCAAACTTTATTTTAAACTCTCTTCTTTCTTCCTGGTTAGAATGTGGATAGGAGGGCTGGATCTGGAGCAGCTCTTTGGGACTATGAGGTAAAGTCATATGCTAAGAATAAATAGCAGAGCTAAAAGATAGAAGGAGGATCCTCATGCCAGTCTTTCTTTTCATATTATTTTTTTGTTGCTGTTATTGGGTTGTAAGTTCTTTTTAAAATATATCTTTACAGAATCCTGACTCTATACGTATTTATTTATTGCAGAATCTTAGTTCCCTGACCAGGCATTGAACTCTGGGACCCAGGGCAGTGAATGTACAGAGTCCTAACCACTGGACCACCGGGGAATTCCCTACCTATCAGTCTTGAATTGCCCACCACTGGACTTTGTTTGCCTGAGATAGATTTTTGTTTTAAAACTTGTCATGCTACTCTGCTTTTAAACTTAACATTAACCAATGTAAGGAGTTAGAGTAGATTCCATGAGACTATCTCAGGCAGGTGTTCAGAGCTGTGTTATGAAGTCATTCGTCCTTGTGGAATTTGGGGGGATAGCCTCATAGGCAGCTGGGACCCCTACCCTGAGATCTGTGAGGTCCTGTCTGTGGCCTCGGGAGTGGTAGGTACTGTCAGTCATTCTCCTAAGGTCCACTGTGTGCTGGCAGGCTGAGTGAACAGCGGTCCAACAGGAATGGTGAAGTGAAGTCGCTCAGTCGTGTCCGACTCTTTGCGACCCCATGGACTGTAGCCTACCAGGCTCCTCTGTCCATGGAATTTTCCAGGCAATAGTACTGGAGTGGATTGCCATTTTGTGTAGTGTTATTTCTGACGTCTCTGGCAGGGATAGTGGGGTTGTTTCAAGAGAGAAGTTACTTGCCAATTCCTAGCCATCACCACTTCATATTCATATTTTGAGCTTAAATACGTCTCTGTTTGACCCAAGAGCAAAAATAAGCCTTTCCTCAAATCCTAATAATTACCTAGGAACATCCAAGCATCCTTAAACACTTAAGCACATTATTAAAGTTTCGTGGAGATTTGAAAGTGGTTCTGACAACATACGCTTTAGAAGAGGATTTACAAACTTTAGAAAGAAAGCTTATTAACACGTGAAACAGTTTTATGACAATCACTTAGACTCTAGTTCTCTCTTTGATGGAAATATTTTATGTATGCTCATTCGCTCAATCATGTCTGACTCTTTATGACCCCATGGATGGTAGACCGCCAGTCTCCTCTGTCCATGGAATTTTTCAGGCAAGAATACTGGAGCAGATTGCCATTTCCAGGCAATCTTCCCCACCCAGGAATCAAACCCGAATCTCTTGCTTCTCCTGCATTGCTGGCAGATTCTTTACCACTGTGCCACCTGGGAAGCCCAGAAATACTTTGTACTACCTCTTTAAGCCAATGAATTAGTTTCACTTTGCCTTATCTTTCTTTTTTTTTCTCAAAGAATAAAAAAAAGGAATAAAGAAAAGTATGAAAAACAGTAGTGGAACTAGGACCATGATATGTTATACCACCCTGTAAAATATATGTGACATTATAAGTAATATTTATCTGTCCTTTAGAGTTGAAGGATAACACAATTTTTTATGAATCTGTGTGAGTGTGTTTCTTATGTATAGATAAGGTTCTTAAATTTCTATCCTGAATAATCTTCTTGATTACTGAGAATGTCTCAGTTTCTGATAGCGCAACTCTTTATGCTTGGAAGGAAGAGCTGAGAGTTTGTTAAGGGGCAGTTGCCACTGAAAATCCCCTGAACCAGTGTAAACGCCTCTTCTCTAGTGCATTGGGAATAAGTCAATAGACATGGTAGGCAAAAGACTTAGTAAATGGGTCCCTTTCAAAACCATGATGCAGCCAGACACATTATATTTTTAAAATACGAATCATTAGTGTTGATAATTATAACTCATATTGTAATTAAACATTTTAGAGTTACGTTTCTCTAGCTTCCTTTAATATGTCTAACTTCAAGGCTACAGCAAACTACAGCCATTGTTGGTGAAATTAAACTGTAGTTTGATTGCTCACTTAGATAATTTATGAAGCACCAGAGAGCTGAGGCTGAGAATGGTAACTCTGGGTAGAATAATTTAACTCTGAACAACTATTTTAACGTTTCTTCATTTGATAGAAATGAGAGAGGCACAAGTATATTGTTGAATTACCTCTAAATCTTAAAATGAAGGTGCGTATCTCAATTAGAGTACTATTTTCAGAGGCTAAGAGAGCATTTGGGGTGGGGGTTCCCAGAAAAGAGTTCCTTCCCGAATTATTTGATTACCTGGGTAATTCCAGAGAGCTTGTGTGAATTATCTCAGTTTTTTTTCTCCTTCCTTATTTATGTCTAGCCAACATCAAATGCTGAAGATTCTTTATTTTAAAAAGGAGTTCGCCTTTTTGAGTTTTGCAAGGCAGACATCCACATGGTCACTCACCTTATTTTTAAATTAGCTGCACCTGTATCTTCATGTCCTTTAGGAAAATTCTGTAGAAAGTACACTGAATGGTGAGACATCTGTATATTTAGCCTTGCCCCAACCATTGCATCCTTACAGTTCTAAGTTCTGCTTTTCACATAAAAGTTCCTGATTTTATCTAAAGTCTGATTGAGGAATAGAGTGTATCTTTATTTAAATACTTCCTGGTAAGAAAAATTTCATGATATCCTATTTCAATGTTTAACACCCTTCATGCTTCATAAAATACTCTTGAATCCAAATTTTGGGAAAAACATTTTTTTTCCTCTCACATTAAGACTCAAATTCCTTTTTGGAATCTGCAAACATCACCTCTCTCTTCCCTTTCCTGTCTTTTGCTACAATCTGGGAAGTATAACAGATGAATGCCATGGAGCCTCAGGTCATACCAGGTCTGGCTCTCTGTCTGTCCATCTCTAAGGCTCTCCATATGGCTTATGAGAGTGGTGCCCCAAATCTTAGGCTTCTTTTTGGGGAAGAGGCAGGTATTACCTTTGGGAGATCTGGCACCATTTATTGATAGCTCCTGGACCCCAGGGAAAGAGGTGCTGGTGAGAACTTATGAATCCACCTTGTGTCTGGCTGTGGGAAGAGGTGCTGTGATTTGCAGCTGACCACAATGTGTGGAGGAGGCTCTGTTCCCAATGGAAGGTAATGAGGTGCTATTTCCAGTGGGAGGAAAGGGATGCTGGAGAGACAGAAATAACAGATGTCTACTCCAGGCAGAAAACTATAAATAACTGGCACCTTGTATGTCTGTGCCACGTTTCTATAGCTATACCTATATCTGCATCTGCATATCTACATATGTGTCAGTATCCATGTTTGTTTGGATCTATATCCACCTATTGTCCATATGGGCTTCCCCACTGGCTCAGTGGGTAAAGAATCTTTCTGCAATGCAGGAACCACAGGGGATGCAGATTCCATCCCTGGGTTGGAAAGATCCCCTGGAGTAGGGCATGGCAACCCACTCCAGTATTCTTGCCTGGAGAATCCCATGAACAGAGGAGACTGGTGGGCTACAGTCCACGGGGTAGTAAAGAGTCAGACCTGACTAAAGTGACTTAGCACACACAAACATATTGTCTATATAAAAATTATTTATTCTATAGCATCTTGGAATGTGTTTCTGTTAAAGACGATCCATTATACAAATGTAGCCACTGAATAAATATTTATCGAACACTGACAGTACATATACTTCCAAGAACATACAAAATTAGGTTCAAATGGTTCTTGTCCTCTATGTCCTATTTTTTTCTCAACCATTAGAATTAATGTTGCTTCAAAGCAGGTGAAATATTCTTACAACATTTTGCACACAGTATGCACATATGATTTATGAACTTTTTCTTTATATGACATTGGCAGGAGGAACACTCCTGGGAGAAGTGTGACATTATATATAATTTAAAGTCTTCTTGTGTTGCAGATATAAAATTTCTCACCTGAAATCTGAACTTTTCAGTTTTTTAAATCTGGTGTTTCTAGCCATTGGTTTTCCTTTCATTCCTGAGGAAGATGGTATTCCTCCAGAAAATATTGTTGGTGTTACCTGCAGAGATACAGATTCTACGACTAATTTTTAAAGCACCAGTCTGGTAAATAAGCTCAAGATTAATATAGAAGAATATGACTGAGTAATAAAGATGTTTATGTAATGAAGAGTTGTTTTATTGTATTTGGCAATGGTTCTGAAATCTTTTTTTATTTCAGAGAATGCAGTATAGTTTTATTTAAAATGTTATATAGAATATTTTGAATCTCTGATCTAAAATATGATTTGCAATGATGAGATGAAAAACATATCCATTAGTAGCAGCAGTTTGATAGCAGCCCCCATATTTACTTTTATTAATTTTCACTTTTTCATCTTAAAATGAATTAACCATCTTGATGGTTTGCTCTAGGGGTTACTGTGTGAATTTATGAGTCAAACTGATTATGGTGCAAATGGAAAACATAGAGTTTATGACCTTTCAAACACTTAAACTAGTTTCTGAAATAGGACTATATGAATTCTGCTTCTGAAATGTTACTTCCTATCATGGTACTTCATACATTATAAATTCTGTGATGCAATTACGTATATAAAAGTGAGATTCAGGATTTATTCACTTCCAACCATTATTTGGTGGCAAGTGAGTAAAATATTCTTTAAACTACCTTGAGAAAAGAGAAAAAAAGGTGGGGGGGGAGGATCATTCCTTGACTCATACAACCCATCCATGCCCAGGCTGGGGTAGATCTAGCCTCAGGGGAAATAAAGTCAGGGTCTGAAGGAGTAACTGACCTCAGCCGCTCTGTCCAATGATCTATTCTGTCTTTTTTCCCTACCTTTCTGTCTGTCCTTGGCTTTCATGTGCTGGTGCTCAGAGAATCAGATCTCAGGCTTCTCTTTGGGGGGATATTACCTCTAGAAAATCAAGGATCACACATCTTTACAATCTTCAGACCCAAGGGAAAGAGGTGCTGATGGGAACTGAGTCCGCCCTGTGTTTGGCAGTAGGAGGTTTTCAACCATGAGAACGTAGAAAGGGGAGGGCCCGCTCCGCAATGGGAGGACTGAAGGATTAATATTATTTCCAGTGGGAGAAAGGGACATTGGAGAGACAGAAATTAAAGGTATTTACTTTCAGAAAGAAAACCTTTTGCATATATATATATAGCAATATATATATATATTTATATATATATATATTCTTTTTTTTACCACTTTAGAGCCTCACACAAATTACTGAAGACCACAGAATTTGGTGTTGGACTTTACTTGCAAATCTTTAATTGGGTTTCCCTAGTGACTCAGATGGCAAAGAATCAGCCCACAATGCAGGAGACCTGAGTTCCATCCCTGGGTTAGGAAGATCCTCTGGAGAAGAGAATGGCTACACTCCAGTACTCTTGCTTGGAGAATCCCATGGACAGAGGAGCCTGGTGGGCTACAGTCCATGGGGTCACAAAGAGTTGGACATGACTAACACTTTCACTTTCAAATGCAAAGTAGCATGATAATGAATAGAACATCTTCTGACATCTAAAGACTCTGAATTAGAATCCCAGCCTTTCTTACCTCTTAGTAACTCTGTGGCCTTTCTTCTGGATAGATTTGTGGTCCTTCAGAATTTATAGGTTGAAATCTGACCTCCAGGGCTTCAAAATGTGACCTTGCTTGGAGGTAGGTTCTTTATAGAGACCCTCATTTTAAGTTAGAATGAGGTCTTTAGGGCAAGCTCTAATCCATTATGCCTGACACAAAGGGGAAGTTTGGACGTAGAGTCAGACATACGCAGAGGAAAGACAATGTGAAATAGCCATCTCAAGGCTAAGGAGAGCAACTTGGAACACATTCCTTCATCATGGACCTGAGAAGAAACCAATGCAGCCAACACCTTGATTTTGGACTTCCAGCCTCCAGAACTTTGAGACAATACATTTCTCTTGTTTAAGCCACACAGGTTGTGATACTTTGTTATGGTGGTCCTAGGAAGTTAATACAGCCTTGAATATCTTACTTCAATTCGTACAGTCACTCAATAGATATTAACACCTTTATAAATCCCCCTCTTCTCCCTTTACCTCTTTTACTCATTGTCCTGTAGTCCAGAAATACGACTGACAAGTTTTGTATCCTTCTGCCCTTTCAAAAGTAAAATACGTTTTAAAAGCATTTGGCTGCCTTAGGACAGATCCAGGTGAGAATTTAAATAATCTACTAAGGAAGAGGAAGCAATAGCTATTTTAGTAGATGAAAATACTGGGTTTTAATTGAAACCTTATTAAGTAAGGAGATGTAATAGCTTCAGAGTGTAAGCTATTACAGAGTGCAAGTGCTCAGGAGGAAAGTTCTAGAGTTAGACAACCTGCATTTTAAATCTCAGTCCTGCATTTACTATGTAATCCTGGGTCAGTTATATAATCTCAATGTATTATATAATCTCCCAATGTATCTCAGGTTCCTCTTCTATGAAATGGGGGTACTAATACCTGTGCATGGTGCTTAGTCTCTCAGTCGTGTCCAACTCTTTGTGACTCCATGGACTGTTGGACTGTAGCCCGCCAGCCTCTCTGTCCACGTGATTTTTCAGGCAAGAATACTAGAGTAGATTGCCATTTCCTTCTCCAGGGGATCTTCCTGACCCAGGGATGGAACCTGAGTCTCCTATGTCTCCTGCATTGCAGGTAAATTCTTCATCCACTGAGCCACCGGCGAAGCTCCACTAATACTGAATCATTAAATAAGTTAATAAATACAAAGCTGGGAACAGTTCATGGACTACAGTACGCTCTCACTACGGGCTGGCTTTTGCTATTTATTTCCCTCGAGTTTCCTCTTAAGACTGGTTTAAAATGAAGAGTGCTGTGAATGTTCCAGGGTGGAAAAGTATAAATCATCCTGCACCACAACATCTCCTATATAGATATACTTCTAAATATCTTCACTGTAGAACTGGCTTAAGAGTTCAGCATTTTAAAAGACTCTCCTATAAGCAGGAGGAGGCAGAATGTTCATGGGGTATCTCATTGTCTCTCAAGGCAAGGAAACGCAAAGCTCTATTTCTCTCTTGGCTGAGACATCTATACAAGCATTCAAGAATTCAGGGCAGGATTACTCAGGAAGCACAAGAAGATTATCCCCTCGCTGCCTCATTTATCCACACACACAGCTCCAACTGTAATTGGCGTCCTTTATCTTTAATGCCTGGGCCCTGATAGAACGAATGCCCTTTGTACAGCAACACACCTGGGAGATGCCACCATCCGCTTCCTAATGAAAGAGATGCAGGGTCTTCAGAGAGAGACCAGAAAAGCAGCAGCTGCTCTTGTGATGATCATGCCAAGAAGGCCACTCATACCTGAACACAACCTGGTTGTGTGCAATACTTTTAACAACCTAGTCAAACACACACATTTCCCACTTTAAACCTTGGCTTGATCTGTGGGACGATACTCTTAACGGTAACCTTGCAGGAGGACAGACTAACTCAGTGATATAATTGCCTGTGAAGTAATTTATAGCTCAGGTATGGGTGCAAGTCAGGCTAACAGTGGTTTATGGTCCTTGGAAACTTTGCCTCGTGTCCCGGCATAATGGAGATTTGTGTGGTCTGTTTTCAAAAATCCAGAAATTGTTCTCACACTTGATCTGCAAATTAAGTTGCAAATAAAATGCATTCACTTGCAAGATTTTTTATGACTTATCCTAAACCTATATATAATGCTTGTTGTGTCAGTGTTTGGTAATATATCAAAGAAACTGATTTATTTTGTGTGAGGCTGCATTTTAACATTTTATTTAAATTTTCATTTTTAATTTGTTTTAGACCCAGCCTTCTTCCTCCTCCCCCAAATAGGTCTGTGGGTCATGCAAATTTGTACAGTAGCCTAAAGGCATGACCTCTAGGTCATGAGCCATTATGTAATTTACCCCCTTAGACTGAAGGTCTAGAGCTCCACATAGTAGCTTCCATATTTCTTATATATGATTTCTGATGCCGTATGCGGTCTGCTCTGAAATCCCATCTACAGGGAAGCTAAATGATCAGGGCCAAAAAATCCGTCCCAGGTACTCCATGAAAAAGGAGGGGATTCCTATCATTGCACACTTTATTCAGTCAATTCTCTGTCAGAGTGTATATATTTACATATTGCATAGAATTACGAGTACCAAGCCATTCTTAAAAAATTACGCAGTTTTTCTACTTCTACCTTAAATACGGCATTACTTAAAGCTTTCTCGCTTGTCACTTGTTTTCTCAAAATTCTCATTTTCACTTACACATGTATTTTTCATCGACACGTGGATGTTTTACAGTTTCTAACTGGAGCCTCAGCTCTGCCTCTCTAACTGCTTCTTAAACAATCCACGCACAGCACATCTAGCAAAATCAATACCAGTTTTAGCTCCTCCTAGGAGCTGAGCACTCTGGTAGGCCCTGCTAAGATACAAGGAGGAATTAGGTAAGGTCCAATCTCCTTTGAATCTCTAATAACCACGTAGAAAGAGCTTTATTAAAGTGCCTTGTAATAAACAATGAACGGGTGTAACTGTGTATTCTCCGGTTTGGGAGAGAGAGAGCTTGACTTTTACTAAATGATGTAACATTTGGGAAATGTTATGGGAGAAATGGGATGGGATGGGGCAGACTGACGAATATGGGACAAAGGGGAAGAGGGGAAAGAAAGGGGTCTTAGCGTAAGCAAGAGACTGAAATCTCATGCTGCTGAGGATCAGAGCAGAAATCAAGAGCTGCAGCTGCCGCCCACTTGCAAGTGTACCGGGCAAAGTGGGAGGAGGCGCATCGAGTGAGGGCCAGAGGCAGGCAAGCTCACCATCCCAGGGAACTTTGAGGGCTGGGCAGGAGAGTCCATGGAAAAGCCTAGCTGGTGGAGGGCAGATGTTAGGAAGGCACCCAGAAGGTAGAACCAGGGATGGAGTTGAGACAGATCATAGCAGAGAGATTGGTCTACAGATCATGGGGCTGACCTTCAAAAGTATTTTAGAGCTGGCGAGACTTGAGTTTGAAGTGCAGCTCCAGCATGTTCTAGCTGCATGAGCACCCGCAGATCATTCAGCTCCCTGAGCACCATCCTTCAGTCTGTAACGGGAGTAAGGGATTGGGTACGAGGGTCCATGAGGATGTGTATACAGTATCCATCGTATTTGTGCCTGCCATTTACTCAGTAAGTAAGCCAAAATTTTAGCTAGTATTTTGAACTGTTATTGGTATAGCACAGGTTTTCATGGATTCAATTCAGTACAGGGCATACTGATTCATCCAGCTATCCATTCAGTCAGTAAATGATTCAACCAGTAAATGATCCATTCAGTCAGTAAACTTTGGCTGGTTACCTTCCAGGCATTGGGGATGTAATTGTGAACAAAAGTTTCCAAAGTCTTGGATAATATTCTACTGAAGAGAAGCAAACAATGAACAAGCAACCAAGTAAACACTATGCTGAGTGGTGACAGGTACCCTGGGCCATTTATGCTGTCCACTCCAGTATTCTTGCCTGGAAAATGCTGTGGACAGAGGAGCCTGGTTAGGCTACAGTCCATGGGATGGCCAAGCATCAGCCACAGCTGAGCCACAGCCTAGAAAAGTGCTGGCATATGTGTGACGTGTAAGAGTCACTAATAGTGCCTCCTTTCAGTCATGTAAATGTCTTTTTGGCTGGTGAATTATATGATGACCCCAGAGAGAGGATAATTGAGCAGAAGCTGGCACAGGGCTGGGGTAGGGGATAGTATTTTATACAATGGTTAGTCAGGGAAGGTCTCACTATTAAAGTGTCCTCTGAGCAAAGAGAGAGAAAGTGAGTAGTGTGTGTATGTGAGAGAAGAAATTTCCAAGGATGTGCAAAGGTGAAAGTGTGCTTGGCATGATCATAGATTAGCAAGGAAGCTGGCATGGCTGCAGATGAATGAATGAGGTGAAAAAAAAAATAGGAGATGAGGTCAGAGACCCAATCACCTATGTCTGTGGGGACCAAGGCAAACATGGAGCGTAAGGACATGGGCTTAGTCTGAATGAATTTGGAGGCAATGAAGAACGTGTGCAGGAGAGTGACATGAACTAACACATTTTAAAAGAGTGACTCTGTACTACCTAGGATGGCAAGGGTAGGAGCAGAGAGATGAATTGGTATAGTGTTGCAAGAATCAAAGCAGAAGATGGCAACAGGGTGGTAGTGGCAGACAGAGTTAAATTATGCATATTTTGAGAGTATAGCTCACAGAATTTACTGTGGATTGAATGTGGGGTGGAGAGGAAGAGGGGACATAAGAAGGACTTTGAGAATCTTGGGCTGGAGCAACTGGAAGAATGGATTTTCCACTTAGAGAGATGGCAAAGATGGAGACATGAGCAAATTTGGTGACCTAGGAGGAGGGATGTCGGGAGCTTGATCTTATTAGCTCTCTCTCTATTAGAGATCCAAGGAGACTGTAGGGTATTCAGGTGGATATGAGTTTGGAGTTAGGACAAGTTCAGGGTGGAGACATCAGTTTGGGAGTGTTGGAAATGAAGTGGTGTTTAAAACCACAGGATCAGAAGAAAACATCTCTGAGGTGTATAGCCAGAGAAGAGAAGAAGTCTAAGAACTGAGCTCATGTCCACATTTGGAGGCTGGGCTGATAAGGAGGAACCAGCAAGGTGGAGGGAAAGTGCTCTTCCAGCAGCCAAAGGAAGGATGGATTTCAAGAAGGAGGGAGTAAATATCTGTGTCCGTTGTTGCTGACAGGGCAAGTGGTAGTGTGAAACTCAACAATAACTCTCATGGGATGTGTTTTGGTGTAAAATGAGTACCAAATACATTGTTAATACTGTGCAGGTGTGTGCATATTCAGTTGTGTCTGACTCTTTGCGACCCTGAGGACTGTAGCCTGGCAGACTCCTCTGTCCATGGGATTCTCCAGGCTAGAACAGTAGAGTAGGTTTCCATTCCCTTCTCCAGGGGATCTTCCTGGAAGGGATCAAACTCAGGTCTTCTGAGGCCTGCAGAAATAATTTTTTATGATATTCATAGATATCAAAAATATGATATTCATAAACATCATGTATATGATATTAATAAATTCATAAAGATATCATGAGCATATTTTTTTAAAGAATGAATTTCCCTGGATTTCAGATTCTGTCACAGACTTGACCTCAGTGGTATGCGCACACAATGAGTGTATATGTGGGTTTTTATGTGTGTATGTGTGTGTGTATATAATAGAGAGAGAGAGAGGGCCTGACCCACAGTATAGCTCAAAGAGAATCACTTTGCCTCTGGTGGCCCCTTGCCAGCCAGTGCGGTTGGCTGGCTGCTGTCTCTTATTAGTAAGATTACGTATTTCAGGATATCTGTGTGCCCTTGAAATGTCTGAAGGATTTGTCTTGCTTCTAAAACAGATAACAAACTGGAGCTTTAGCCAAGGAGCTCGGCTTCCTAATATTGCTATTCACTTTTGTCCTACTTGCAAAACTCCCTTGTCCATTCCCCAAGTCTGAATCTATGGGCCATGAGAAATAGTGACAAATGGGCAGAAAAAAAACAACCTTAGCAGGAAAAGTATGCAAGATCCAAGGTGCTTCAGAAATTGAGTGTCTCCTTTGTAAGGGGATTGCAGGGTTATGGCTGAACAGAAGTCTCTAACTCACCAAGCTTTCGTCAATTGCAGAGGGTTGTTTAGCTGGTTGATATTTTATAGATTTTACATCTTTGATGCTAATAATACCTCCTGGACTTAGTTCAGCTTTAGCCACTCCTCTTGGCTATACAACTGCTAGGTGAATCCGAATCTAGGGTTAGGGCTTCCCAGTTGCACTAGTGGTAGAGAATCCACCTGCCAATGCAGGAGACCCAAGACATGAGGTTCAACCCCTGGTCGGGAAGATCCCCTGGAAAAGTAAATAGCAACCTACTCCAGTATTCTTACCTGGAAAATTCCATGGACAGAGGAGCCTGGTGGGCTATAGTTTGTGGGGTCACAAAGAATTATACATGACTGAATGAGTGAGCATATGTGCACGCAGGCAGGGTTTATAAGCCCCGTGACTTTAGTTTTCCTATATCTAAAATGGAATATCCCATAATTGTGAACTGAAAATGCACTTTGATAAGTGTTAAGGCCAAAGCTCTGTTCAATGAGATGCTTTATCTGTGTGGACACCACACAGCATGGGAAACTGTGGCACCTCACGAAGAAGATTTATAATTGTTGGGCTGCACCCAGATGCCCTAATTGTATCTGTGTCTGCAATCGCTGATGCGCTGACTTGATTCGATATTCTGAAGCCTTGATTTTCTCAAAGGTTAAAGCTGAAAATAAAAGCAATGCTGCTTTGTAATGTCTATTGATCCTGAGTTGATAATAATGTCTTAGGCATCGTGGGAGAATCATTGCTTATCCTGACAAGCACAGTCTGCGTTCCATCTTAGCAACTGAGGCTATTTAATGGGCAGGCAAAGGTTCACTGGAATGTTCTTCTTCCAAATGGCTCCCCTTTAACTACACAAAATATGTTAAAATGAGAGGCCTCCGTGTCAGAAATCCACAAAAGCGAGAGGGAGAAAACCCAGCTCCTCTGTTCTTATCTCACTCACGCTGACGGCAGAGGCCTCTGAACAGTAGGGAGGCAGAAATGAAATTTATCACCAGATAAGCCTTCCAAGAGTCCAGGTGGGTGAACGAAGGTGTCTTTCTCTTGTAGATGGTATTTTCCACAGGGCAGGGTGAGGCTCTCAGAACCTAGAGTCACCACTTTTCTCCCTTGCTGAGCCTCTGCACAGCAAAGCATGCGATGTGATGCACAGATGTGGACTGAAATTTTTAAAAACGTTCACTGACCTTTCGGTAGCTTTCATGCTGTTTAAGAATCTACTGACCTACAGGCAATTACCGCACGTAAATGCCTAGCTTCTGCTGGGAATTCAGCTCCAGGCTTCTGCCTGCAGCTTCTCTCCTTTCCTGCTTTCCCCAGGCAGTCCTGTGCTGTAGCAGGGCCCCAACTGCTTCAGCCCACAGGGAGAACGCAGGCCCAGCCTCTCCTCCCGGGCTGCCTCCGGACTGCTGTTTGCTTGCAAACATGCAGTTACCAGGAAATGTGGAGTCAGCTCTGCTCCTGTTCCACTTAATTTTCTTCACCCCATGCACTGGGTTTTTCTCTTCTGCTGCCCCAGCTGTTCTTGCTGTTCCCAGGATGACAGAGTCCCCGCCCCTGCTGCAATCCGAGCTTCCTACAAGGTTCCTTAGTTGTCTACTTGACCTCAGCTGCCCTGCCTAGATTTTTCATTTCCCCAAGCCTTCCCATGTGTGTGCATGCTCTGGTCTTGTCTGACTCTTTCTGATCCCCTGGACTGTAGCCCACCAGGTTCCTCTCTCTTTGGAATTTTCAAGGCAAGAAATACGCGAGCGAGTTGCCATTTCCTTCTCCAGGGGATTTTCCCAATCCAGTGATTGAACCTGTGTCTCTTGCATCTCTGCTGCATCGGCAGGCGGGTTCTTCATCACTTGCACTGCCTGGGAAGCCCACTGAGCCTTCCAAACCCACCCTGAAAACCTAGCAGAGGCAGCCGGAGCAGCAGCAGCAAGTGACAAGGGCATTCATGGAGGCACTGATGCAAGAGTCAGATACTGGGTTCAGATTCTGCCTCTGGTATTATTCTCACGGGCAAGCTGCTTACCCCTGAAAGCCTCGGGTTCTTCCGTTGGAAGATGCTGCCGGTCTGTTGCAAGGATGTGTTATTTTACAATAACATGTGAAAATTCAGCACCTTGAGGCCCCCACCCCCAGTGTCCCTGTTCACATCTGCTTCTCTTCCTGAAAGTATGCTTTGTTCAAGATGGTGTTCTGGGGTCTATGAGCAAATGCACATGATAAACAGCAAATGTAAACTCTTCAAGGGTGTGAGCCTAAGTGGGAAAAAAGTCTCAAGCCGACTCCAGGTTCTAAATGAAATTTGGAAGCTAACAGGGAATTCCTTGGTGGTCTAATGGTTAGGACACTGAGCTCTCACTGCCAAGAACTAGAGTTCAATCCCTGTTTGGTGCACTAAGATCCCACAAGCCATACAGCATGGACAAAATAAAAAGAGAAAGAAATAGATTTTTTTTTTTTTTAAAAAAAGCTACCAATGGGGGATAAACTATAGGGCAGAGACAATTGAGGAATTAATGTGAGAGACGATGGGCTATAGAAATTGACTGGAGTGACTGAGAAAGATTTTATGGAAGTGGTGCAGTTTAAACTGGGTCTTCAAGATGAACAGTTTTAATCAAGTGGAGAAAAGAGGGCGAGGGAGTGTTGGGCAGAATTGCATGGAGTCAGGAGCAGGTGTGGGGAGCACGGAGCCCCTAGTCTGGCTGGAGCAGAAGGCTGCCAACTGTGGGGAAATTAGCTGACCAGAGTGTGGTGACAGGACTTCTTTGCCAGATTTAGCAAATAATAATTTGGGATGCCCAGATCAATGTGAATTTCAAATAAACAGGAGTAATTTTTCAGTCTAAGTTACGTTCCCAATACTGCATACTTATACTAAAAAAAGGTATTTGTTTATCTGAAATTCAAATTTAAGCACCCCATATTTTATCTGGCAACCCAACCATAAACTCCAAGCAAAGGATTCTGCTCTTGACCTTGCATCACCGAGGGCTTTAAAGAGCAGAGTGAACAGATGAAGAAAGCATTTTAACAGAGATTGGCTGGATAAAATGCCAGAATGGCTCGGAGAGGGAGTGAACTTAGAGGCAGGAGGGTTGGCCCTTTTGCATTCTCTTCCAGTTTAAACTTTCTCTCTCATATATAGAGACCGAATTCTCTTGATACTGTAAAAGCTAAAGATATATTTGTTTTTTCTACAATTTAGAAAATTACAGAATATGAGGATGCTGGATGAAAGTTTAGTGCCCATCCTGAAAGTGATTCTAGTGACCATTAGTCCAGGCTTTGAGGACTGTCAATACAACACTTCTAGAGCTACGCTCAGCAGCCCGTCACATACCATCAGCGTAGGGGTACTGCCCCCAGCTTTGTCTAGAATTCTTAGTGATGAGCATTTGTTTCTGGGACGCTATTGCTTTGGTTTGATTTAGAGTTCACAAGACAAGGAAGCAGTTTAAATAGTAATGTTCTCCTTGGATATTTATTTAGATAGACTTAGGAAACACTGGGGCATACTTTTTATTCATTTTTAGAGGTTTATCTGGTTGCTATTTAAAATTAGATTTCCTACTGAATGCATTTTTACTCTCTTAGTGGAAGAAAGCAAATCTTAAGGGCTTTTATTTCTGGATAAAGGAATTTCTAAGATTATGATTTTAAGACAGTTTTCAAAATGGATTTTTTCTTTTTATCAACTTTGATCAAATTTGATCTAATTTGCTGAAATTTTAGCCTATTGAAAACTAATAGTATTATACATCTTGTTGATGGTTTGATTATTTCCTCAAGTGATTTTGCTAAATATTTTTACTGAAAGAGAAGAGACCCAGGGAACTCATCCAATCCTGAAACTGATTTTAAAGATGTTGAATATATATTGTTTGTTGTTGTTTAGTCGCTAAGTCGGGACTGACACTTTTGCAACCGTATAGATTGTATGTAGCCCACTAGGTTCTTTTGTCCATGGGATTTCCCAGGCAAGGATACTGGAGTGAGTTGCCATTTCCTTCTCCAGGAGATCTTCTCAACCCAGGGATTGAACCCATATCTCCTGCAAGTGGATTCTTTACCACTGAGCCACCAGGGAAGCCCCCTGATAAAAAAAAATATAATTTTTTTCATTAAATACATTAAAATATGTATTTGTAGAATGCTATTGATATGGAAAATCCAAGTGCTTTCCTTTGTCACCAGGGGCAAGGACAGGTAGAAATTAATATCAGAGGCTATGATACAGTGGCCAGTTGAAATCATATTCTCAGCAAGTTTTAATGAGGACACAGGTGCATATACCTGGCAACCATGTCTTTAGAAGCACTGGTGACTCTTACTTTGGTTACTGATGAGCAGTCTTTGCTCCCCAGTATCGGGAGTTTAGGGTGGAGCTAAGAAAATTGTTTTTAGCACGTGATGCTTTCTCACATATAAGCACTCAATGTGTGTCCCTGACAAAGAAACATGATTTTTTAAAAATAATTAAATTTATTTATTTTTAATTGAATGATAGTTACTTTATGATATTGTGCTGGTTTCTGCCAAACATCACCATAAATCAGCCATAGGTATACTTATGTCCCCTCCCTCTTGAGACTCCCACCCCATCTCACCCCTCTAGGTTGTTATAGAGCCCCAGTTTGAGTTCCCTGAGTCATACAGCAAATTCCCATTGGCTATCTATTTTACAAGTGGTAATGTATATGAGAAACCTGATTCTTTACTTTATCTTCCCAAAGTGGTGTCTTTTCTTGAAATGAGAGCATTCAGGTACAAAAATGCAAATGTTAAACCAGCACCTCCATTTGACTGTCAGCCTCAGAGCCAACCCAGGAAACCTAATCAGTACAAAATCATATGCAGAGACTCTATCTAGAGGCCTAACCCAGAGGGCCCACCAGTTCAGAATGCCCTGTCTAGTTCACAGTGACATTCATGTCTGCCAAGATGTTGGTGCAAATCTTCTGGCTGCAGTGACTTGGTGTGCTGCCTTCTGGCCACAGGCACATCTCTCTTGTCACCCAGGAAACAGCAGAGGTGACTCTGCTCACCAGGGAAATATATTCTTCCCAGGTTCTGTGCTCTGAGCTCAGGAATTTAAGACCAAGAGGCTAGAATCAATTGATAGATATATACTGGCCCCCTGAGTTTAATTTTGGTTGAAGACTTTGCTCCTTCATTTAGTTGCAGTTTTGAGAACCTTTCTCTGTTGAACTGCAAGCCTTATCTTATAGTTATTGAAGAAAATTCTTTAGGATTATGCAAATGAATTCAAGTTGAGGAAAACTGGCCTTCCCTCCAAATCCCATTTCTAATTCTGTGGATTTGTCTTGGAATTATTTTTGAAATGCACTTCAGTCTTTTGACCTCCTTTACCCCAATGTCATCGTCTCAAACACTTTGGGTTGGTTTTGCCCACCTTTACCAATGCCATATCCTCCTTCACAACCATCCCCTCCATTTCCTCTCCTTCCCCTTACAAAATGAGGTAAAAGACATAAATGCCTGTAGCAAATGAACAGAAGAGTTATTCAGGGACAGAGTCCCATGAAAGCTAAAGCCAGAAGGATGAAAGCAAAGCAGCCGTCTTGAGTTTTTTTTTTTGAGCTTATTCCCAAATTCCCTTCCTAAATCTTGACTTAGGGGCCATTGCTTATTTTCATGCCTAAGTTTTTTTCCTCTGGCTTAAGTTTCTTCTTTCATTCCCTAAAAATATATTGGTACATACTGGTATCTATCTATTTATCTATCTAGGTATGCATTTTATAAACGTTCCACTAGTTTTGTTGGAGACGAGGTATACTTAGATAAGCACTAAAGAAAAGCTTTAGTTTGGCTTAGGGGTAAGAAGATCAGCACTTCCTTTCATGTAGAGAAGATTCCTAAGGCCTACTTTCTGATATCTTCTTAAATACTGCCGATGATTGAGTCTTTTAAAAAACAGACCTAGTGCCCTTTGCCCGGGGCTAGCGAAGAGCCTTTTCTGAGGTGAATTAGTTTGACTTTTAAAAATTTATATCATATAAGCTATAGGGTTCTTGAGAGAAGACAAACTGACAAGCAGGCATCTTTTCTCTTTTTTTGGCCTCCAAGTATGATTGAAATATGCATTTTCATTTCATAGAAATTGAGAATTTTAGAAATTGTGGGGTCATCTTCAGGGTTTTCCGAATCTGGCAGTCTGCCACATGCTTTGAGCGGGAACTTTCATGAACACAATGCATTAAAAAATTAGTTATTCAATGCCAACTAAGATGCTTCTTGACCGAGCCAAGAGGTCAGCCACATTACCCATACAAGTCATTCCATTAGCATGTGGAGCAACAATGATTTTTATAAAAGATGAAGCAAAATGTGTCATGGTGCTGTTACAGGAAGCCGAGCTTCACCAGATCTGGAGGACCCTTCTGTGGGAGATGAGGTTGAAGCTCAGGGATGCAGCCATAAGGATGGTGGGAAGTGATAAGACACAGCCGCTGCTGAAACCAAATGGGAGTCCGGATAAGTGGAGGAAACCTACAGGAGACTCCGAGGGTGTCTGCAGCATATGGAGCTATCCCAGAAAGGTGGCACCCTGTATACCAATCGTCTTCCTTCCCAGTTTGATATTAAAAATGTGCTAAGCACAAAGCTTTGTATTAAAAAAAAAAAACTTTAGCAGTTCATTAATCTTTTTTTAAACATAGGAAAATATTGTTACAAATGAATGCATAAATAGTTTAATACTTTAAAAACTCCTAGAACCCTTATAAATTACTCCCTGTCAAACGAGTGTATCTCTTACCTCTAGATCACTCTTACAGGCTGCTCCAAAGGATGCTTGGCTTACCTCCCTTTTGTGAAAACAGTATCCAAGTGTTTTACTGACCGAAGAAGGTAGTGAGTAGAATCCCCTGCCTTAATATCATTCCCCAACTAATGCAGCACAGTTTGGAGTTTCTGGAACAAAGGTATGATGTGCTTATATATTTTACTATTTTGGCACAAAATGCTTTCTGTTGTGTTGGGAAGCTGCTTGTAACCCTGTGTCCTATGCCTTCTGAAATAAAAACTGTTAGCATAAGATAAAAAAGGTTAACATTCCGAACATCTTCCGTGCTCCAAATAAAGGCAACGCAGTGCAATCTGAAGTCCTTCCAACAGAGGGCTCCATGGGTTTGATTTAGGTGGAGAAAGTAAGAGAAAACTACTTGGGTTTAGGTTGCTATAGTAAATTCTGTATTATCCTTAAAAATAGAACCGATAAAAATGGAGTCAGTTGAGTTGAACTGGAAGAATCATCTGAAGATTAAATGTAAGGTCTCCTCTTATAAGACAGAATTTCATAATTCTCTGAATTGATGTTCTTTTCAAAAGAGAAAATACATTTTACCCTCTCTAAATAAGAAAATAGGCAAATTAGAGATATTCCATGCTTTGAAGTACTATTAATATTACCTCATTCAGTTACATTTTAAAAGAAAAAAGGAGCGACTGCATTCATTCTCTCTTCAGAGACATTTTATCTTTGCTGTTGGCAAATGATTTAGTGTTGGTGTAAGGAGCTGTGGTATGTACATAAAATGCCTTGTAAATATTTAATATGTAAAATATATATTTGTATGCATGCAAAATGCAAAATGTTAGTAAAATATTTTTACAAAGATAAGTGATACTGTACTGTTTAGAAAGGTGAAATACAAAGACATAAGAATAAGCTCTAGTGAAATATATTTCTTTACTTAGGCATAGCATGCAGATTACTTTTTCATGTTAGGCCTAGCTTTTAAATCTATTTTCAAATCAAAGAAGCTTACAATATATGCATCAAAGTAAAGCAAAAAATCAACTAAAACAAGTTACTTTTGGACCATAGATTTTTTTGACTTCTAATTTTTAATCTCATCTCTTTCAGTGTTCTTTGAAATGTAGAGGTCATTGTATTCTATGAACAGACAGGTTTTTAAATTTGTAACCTATCTTATTGTGTCTAGTTGAAAATATTGTTATACTTTGATGTGTCTGGCATAACTAATATTCATTTTAAATAAATAATTTAAAGTTTGATTATATTTCCTAAAATGCATTTACCTAAAATAACCAGAAACACCCCTTTAAAATACTCTCTAAATATCATTTAGAAATATTGGCATCTTAAATGCCCGTATTCACTACCTAAATGTTTTCTTCTAGATTTTCTTGAATACAAATGCAGATTACAATTTAATATTCTGAGTAAACCATTAGTATATAATCTATGTATAATAGGTGTATATTTATATGTAATAGTATATTAATACATTTTGTATAATTTATATTTCTTATAATTATTTTCACTATAATGGTTTTGGCCCACTAAGATTTTGCTATATATGAAACTTTGATCTGATTACATTAATAAGCAAACCCTTGTTTATTAATATTGTGTTTATGAAGAGTAAATCCTTATTTATGAATTGTGTGTTCATAACATATGTCCTTACTGTGATCTGTTACCAAGCAAATAAAATTTGGTTTGATTATCCATAAAAGCATTCTCAACATTTTTTTATTTACAAAATATTTTGCTTTAAAAGAATAAACACAGTGGCAACTGGACTGTTGATGTAGAAGGGTTTGATTATCAATTATATTTCTTTTTCTTTTTTTCTATGAATTTGGGAAGAGAGACTTCTAACAAAAGGAAGATTCAAAAATTATTTATATTCCTTTCCGAGGGTTTTTTTTGTTGTTGTTAATAAAGAATCTTTTTGATACAGTTTTCACCGTGGGTAAATATGTTTTCTAATTTTTATTTTGTTTAAAATGAAACTTATCTGGAGCAAAAGTGTTGATTTCAATGGATTTTCTAATAATGATTAATAGCAGCAAACAATTTGGCTTCATAGGGTGGCTGTTTTAATACTGTAAGATTTTGCATGTATTTCCAGAAGTTTTTCTTACATTTAAATTCTTCCAGAATATTTCCCTCTTCACACACACGGAGAATTATTTTGTTTGGTTTCTTTTTACTTGCCAGTGATAAATGTAAAGTTACAGGCCAGGTGCCCTGAGTCTGTAGAGGACAGAGTAGATGTGGAGCACACATAGACAAGTCTCTTTGGCTAAAATAATTGTCCATTTTTGTCATGGGGTCCCGAGATTTAGGTAACTTTTGCATGTGGTAGTTAACCTTCACTAATATTTCAACCTTTTTATTTAAAAGATAGTTACATTGACAACCATAAAATGCCGAGTAAAGATAAGGTGGCTACATTTTAGACTCCATTTCCACTAAAGGCAAAAGTCACCCATATCTAAGCATCAGTTTATACAATATCAGCAATGCATCTGTACAGGTAAAATGCAAAACGAAAATCGTAAAGTCCTGTACCCATCTCATTTACAGCAAGGCCTAGATCAGCATTATTTGCATCTGTGAGTATTGCTTTGTATGGTTAAATGAAAACGAAGCCCCCTCACCCCAAACAATAATATTTTCTAAAACCAGCACACAAAGCTCATGGTTTGCTTCCTGCACCTGCCAGTTTGGGAACCTATTAAAGCCACCCTGGAAATTCTCCTTCCTTTGTGCAATATTTTATGCTTTTCTTCTCTTCAGGGCAGATTGCTTCTGCCTGCACTTTATTCCTGAACCCACGTTCATTCGAAATGGATTGGCAGACTTAAATGCTCCATCCAGTGCCGCTGCTGCTGACTAATAATACCCCTCCCCCACCGCGGCTCCCAACCCATCACACCCAGCGATCGCGCGCGCTCTCTCTCTCCTCTTCCTCTCTCTCCCTCTGATCCCCCCTCTCTCTCTGTCTGTCTCTCTCTCTCTCCTACACACAGACACAGACACAGACACATACACTCACTCACAGGCACCGGTGGCCCTATTGTCAACAAAGAATGCATAATGGTGAAGTACCCGGCAGTAATTTTGGTGATGTTTCGTCTTGCATGTTTTGAAAGTATTTCTGAAGAGTATAAATAAATGTGTCCTAAACTCTCCCCCTTTCTCTCTGCTGATACTCGGAGCTAAGCTCTCATCCTATGGGGCAGCCTCAGAAACCCAGTGGCCAGAATGCTTTCAGGGACCACTATGTGTCTCCACCGCTTCCTCGCTTTTCAGTAATATTAGCACTGTATAGATTTAATAATGGGGTGATAGAAAACATCTTGAAGACGAGGTGGTTTCTCTGATCTGCAGAGGAAAGACTGAAGGCATCTGATTTGTTCGTGTACCAATTAATTATTGAAGCAACAGAAAATACGAGCTGCTGCAAGAGGTTGCAGTGTGTGTGTGTGTTCTGTTGTCTGTGCTCTTGAGCACATGTGTATACATACGTGTGTATTACTTAGAAGGGAATCTTGGCCAGAAATTTCTTCATATTAACCCTGAAAATTACTGCACGATTGTCTGTGTGTGTGCCCGAATAAGGTAGTATTTTGATGAAGTAAGAGCACAGTCCTTTTTTCTTTTCCTTTTTAACCTGTTCTCTCTCCACACCACCTAAATGGGCCTCTCAGCCAAACATCACCTTTAATTTTAATTTCTATTTCTAGCCTGTACTCTATTAGCACCTTTTCTGTTTTACAGTCGAATCACTGATACAGCCCCAGATCTGGTGTGAGCAAACAATACGGTTTTGTTTCATGTTCCCATAAACATTGTTCTACTGCGTGGTGGTGCATTCCCTGTTCTTGTACCTTATTTCATCTGGTTGGGTTTGGAGGGTACTATTTCATGATATTCAGTTCATCTTGAGTTCATCTTTTTTTTTTTTTCAGAGTCTAGGGCTCCCTAAAGTTTTAAGGTAAAAGACGAACATATCCTTAGGTTTTTGTAAAATTTGTTGCTTTGTATTATGACAATAGTGTTCCTATGTCTGACATCCTCATAATAATATTAAGCTCTATTTTTTAGTGTGATGTACTTTATACATTTGTATAAATGTCACAGCCTGTAATCACTTCCTTTGTCATCGACGATTAATCTAAAAAAATCGAATAATTCACTGCCCCTTGCCATTTACATATCGTCTGCTGCCATCTGCTCTTCTCAGCAGCAGTAAATGATGGGTAATTAACTCAGTGCCTTTGTCTTTCCCTTGCTGAATGTCTGACACATATAGATTTTCCTCTGTGTGTGTATGCTTGTGTGTGTGTGTGTGTGTGTGCACGCAAGTAAGGGGAAAAGGGAGGGAATAAGAGAGAAGAGAGCAAAAAAGAATGAATGATAGTGCAAGTCTGGAAATCAGCACAAGATAATTTCAAGAGGAAAAGCCAAACAAAGATAGTGGTCCAGAGAAAAGGCATATCTCATGACCTTGAACTGAAAGGAAGAATTCCTAGAGCCATGGCTGCTTTGCACAAGCAAGAAGCATTTTTCTAAAGCCTCAGTGGTCAAGGTCAAGATGCAAAATCAAGTAAGGGCTCCATAAGCTATTCCTATCTACCAGAGGGCAAAGAGAGCATGTAAATGAGACCAAATAGAGGGTACCCTGACCACAGGACTTCTGAACCAGCAGTCAGCATCTATGGTTTAAGAAATGATTATGGAAAGGAAATCTCAGCTGATCTTGAATTTTTAAAAATGGAAAGTATCTAGGAAAACTTACCAGGGTTTATGAGACTGCGAAATGTAGACACGCTTATTTTCAAAGGAAAAAATATGACAACCCTGGATTTTCCCAAATTTCCTGTTAAATTACTCAGTTCTTCCTGGTGCAGCCCAAGAATGCTTTATGAAGACTATGCTATTCTGAAGACTTTTAATATAAAGACTGTAATTATTCTTGTTTGAATAATACGCTATAATATGGGAAAATTATTTGACAGGTGGCCGTTTGATAACATTAAAAGAAAAATAATTAAAAAATAAAATTTTAAGGAAAGTCAGAATCTGCCTTGCTCAACATGGTTTTTATGCTAAGTAAAGTCAGCCTATAAGCTAAGTACAAGAAATCTGCTATAATTATTTTCTCATGGAATTAGTAAAGCTTGCTTCAATTAGAGATGATATATAGGTATCTCCCTGCTTTTTGAAAGACCTACACTAGTATCTGTTTTTGCTAACTGAAAGAAATCAAAGACATTGGAAGGAGATTGTTGCTTCCATGAAAAAAGGCAAAAAGCAAAACTCTAGTTTAGCGTTTATTTGGTAGCCAGCGGTTACAGAAGCAGAGGGCACCCGGAACTGTGAGTGTGGCACCCCCAAACTCCTTCCCCGGGAACCACAGTCAGCATCTCCGCATCCAGCCACCATAGCTTTGAACCATATCTGTGAGCATTTGTGTTTTAACTCTGTTTATTTTGTGCATCCGGTAGCAAGATGTGACCTGAGGTAATTGCTTCTTTGCTTTCACCATTTCACTTAAGAAAGGTTTTGTAGGAAGCCTCTGTTTTCGGAAACTTGTATGTTTGCTGGTCTGTAATTTAAACAAGCTAAATAAAATTCTTGTTCTCAAGGAGTTTGTACTTATATATGTACTAACAGGGAGAACTGTTCAATCAATCAATCAAAGAAATACCTAAGATATATATATATATATATAAAGATCCTGAAGTTAAATTTTGTAAGATTGTCGTTCTCATGTGTTCTTAAGGTTTGAATAATCTTTGAACGCCCCACCGGAGGGGAGAGATTAATATAGAATCTGGAGAAGCTCTTGGAGCACGTTTCAGTCTGTGTGAGATTTTCTATGTAATATTTTATAGTGCAGTCCTAACTCTGTACTTCTATTTTTCCATCTGTATAATGGCCATGGAAACACTCTCCTCTTTTTCTAAATTAATAATGTAATACAAAGCAATTGTGTTCTGAAAGCAAAATGCGTTCCTAATGATATTGTAATGCAAATGGTAGTGCTTATTTCTGATACCTCAATCAGACTATTGATGTTTTTTATGGATCATGAATACTTAAAAACATTAATCTGTTGGCTTAATTTTGGTACGTATGGTTAAGCTTTGCTTTAACATCTATCACCACTGGCCTCTGAAGGTTAATTTATTTGTTTATAATTATAAAGCAACTGGACATCACTTGGAAGGCCATTGAATTCGTGAATTACATTTTCTACGTTAGCTTCAAATGACTTGCAGAGACAACTTAATACATACATTATGTGATGAAATTGCTAAAAATGTACAAAAATATTTGACTTAGTAAGTCACTTAAATATAGAATGTTCTAAATACATAAAAGTGGACTCAGTATCTCATTGCTATTGTGTTAACCATATGAAGTCATGTACTTTATGAAACTATTTAAATTGCATAAAAATTTTATGACTTACAGGTAAATTTGTCAGTATCTAATTGAGTAAGAGATTCTTGAAAGCTTTCACTGCAATTGTTAATTCAGCATCTTTGTTCTCTCAGGCTGTTACGTGACCCAACAGGCTGGGAGAACAATATTGCTGAATGTAATTGGCATATGTCAGCAAAATATAATTAGTAACAAGCCTTTTTCTGAAATGTTCTTTTTGTTGATTTTAAAAAGTTGAAGATTTCCTCTTGGATTAAATTATAGCTTGAACTTCTCTCTCATTAATTCTGGTAGGTCTTAAAAAGAAATTGTGAATTAATTTATTTTTAGATTTAAAAATAATTTTTCTTTATTTGTATTTTTGGCTGTACCGGCTCTCTGTTGCTGTGGGGGCCTTTCTCTGGTTGAGGTGTGCAGGTTTCTCATCGTCTTGGCTTCTCTTGTTGCGGCTCCTGGGCTCTAGGGCACAGGCCCAGTAGTTGTGGCACGTTAGCTTAGTTGCTCCTTAGCATGTGGGATTTTCTTGGACCAGGGATCAACACAGGTCTGCTGCATTGGCAGGTGGATTCTTTACCACTGAGTGACTAGGGAAGCCCCTAGAAATGGTGAATTCACTTAAATTTTTATTCCAAAAGTACGTATTGATTTCCTGTGCTGTGCATACACTGTGCAGGCTTGTCTTTCCTTCAGTGGGTTTTTAGTTTGATTTTGGGTATGAGAGCTCTGTATAGAAAATATGAGACACTGTATTTTCAAAGGTTATCAACCAAAATGAATGCTCAACTCTTCAATTTCCATCCCACCCCCGCCTCCCCACTGCCACTCCACACATCTTGTGGTTTGGAATAGATGTGATGACAGGGTATTTCTCAGGGATTGGGACTGGTAGTTACTGACACCAAAGGCAGAGGCAGAAGAAACTGTTTGAATAGGTTATCATGGCACCTCTGTACATTTAACTCCAGCAATGTTATGGTCAGGGTTGGGAATGGGGGAATTGGGGATACAATTGTCTTCCCCCTCCCTGTATAAACAGGAAAATGGGAATCTTTCACTGTAGGAGATTTTGGAAGACAAAAACTTTTCCTGTAACATATAACTTTTTTGATGGGAACAAAAAGTGTTTGTCAAATTGTTATCTTTGTGACAAGAACACTGGAAAATTTCCTCAGAACCCGGAGTTGCAATGAAACATCATTTTAATGAAAGACTGCTTTAGATTCACATCTGGAAATGTGATCATTTCACCTAAGAAAGTTGTGACTTTGTGGTTGTAGCCAAGTCTGTGGAGATCAAACTAGTCAATCCTAAAGGAAATCAACCCTGGATATTCATTAGAAGAACTGATGCTGAAGCTGAAGCTCCAATACTTTGGCCACCTGATGCAAAGAGCTGACTCATTGGAAAAGATCCTGATGCTGGGAAAGATTGAAGGCAGAAGACAGGGACGACAGAAGATAAGATGGTTGGATGGAATCACTGACTCGATGGACATGAGTTTGAGCAAACTCTGGAAGACAGTGAAAGACAGAGAAACCTGGCATTCTGCAGTCCATGGGGTCGCAGAGAGTCAGATACGACTGAGACTGAACAACAGCCAAGTCTAAGTGAGGGGTCGTACCTGCCACATCCACAGTGTCAGTGGGATGAACCTGGAGGAGCAAGGTAGGTAAGGAAACCAGGGCTTAGTCATCCATACCAACCAGAAGCAATGCTGGTGCCCCCGAAGTGTGACACAGAACAAGCAGTGCTCAACCATTCTCCTTGCCAGGGTCTTTCTCTCACATCTTTAAGCTAATCTAATCCCACGCTTTGGGTCCTTCCTCATTTGTTCACTCTGGATTTGGAGCTTCCTGGGCACCATCCCTACCTTCCGAGCAGACTGTTCCCCATCTCTTTTGTCCAGGATCTTCATTTCCTTTGTCTTGTCCTTAGGCGCTGTGTTTCTGGGAGCCTGTCTTCTATTCTTCAGTGTTCCACACAAACTGTGATTGTCTGGCATTAATGCTATGCTATGTTACATATCTCACCATCCTTTACTGCACAGGGATCATTCCAAATGCAGAAAAGTTCTGCCTATAAAATGAATTTGGGGCATGGAGGAGACCAGGTGGGAAATATGTCTATTTCTCTTCACACACATCATCCATCTCAAGACTTTATAGCAACTATATTTGTGCCTGGGCTTCCAAGGTGGCTTAGTGGTAAAGAATCCATCTGCAGTGCAAGAGATGCAGATTCGATTCTTGGTCAGGAAGATCCCCTGGAGCCGGAAATAGCAACTCACTCCAGTATTCTTGCCTGGAGAATCCCATGGACAGAGGAGCCAGGCAGGCTACAGTCTATCAGGTCTCAAAGAGTCAGACATGACTTAGTGACTTAGGACACATGCACATATTCGATTCAGACTTTTTAAAAAGTTATGAGTTCATTCACTAAAATCATACAGCAGAATTTAGAATTGTGAACATTCTTGGTGAGCATGCTATGACTAAACTGTAAACCTATCATCTTGTGTTAGATACGGAAACGCTAGAAGGTCAAACTTCAAATCTTAGCCACACTTATCAACATAATTAATCAAGTTGCATCTGCAACTCCAAGCAGTGATGCCATATGCCCTTTTGCATCCTTCATCTTTGGGCTGTGGAACTCTGGAAATGTCAATAAAGAATAAGATTATTAGATAATAATCTAATCCATAATTTTATAAAGGATGTTGTAGTGAAATGCACTGAGTTTGAAGTAGCAAGCCAAGTAAGCTTTCACAGCTGGGAAGCAGAGATCTGGCTGAAAACAAAGATCCCTAAGAAAGGGCTAATCACAGTCCACACCAAGCAGAGACTTATTTGGGGGCACTTCACATAAACTGAGAAGGGTGGAGGAGGTTGATTGATTGTTGTAAATTTATAAGAGACTAAGTTCCTGCCTATGAAAAAAAAATCAGAGTGGGCAGAAGGACCCGCCCAAACAAAACGAAACCTTTCTGCAGGGCAGAGGGTATCTCTTTGAACCGAATAAAAACCTTTACCTAAGAAAAGATGGAATTCTCAGTAGTATATACAAATAATTTCAAAAGCAAACTGCATTATTTGTTTTTACTCTCATCTTGAATATGATCTGAAATTTTGAGGAAAAAATAATAATAGAAAATGTGTCTACTTGGTTTTATTGAGCCTATCTTTGCATGAAATGCTCCCTTGGTATCTCTAATTTTCTGGAAGAGATCTCTAGTCTTTCCCATTCTATTGTTTTCCTCTATTTCTTTGCATTTATCATTGAGGAAGGCTTTCTTATCTTTTCTTGTTATTCTTTGAAACTCTGCATTCAGATGCTTATATCTTTCCTTTTCTCCTTTGCTTTTCACTTCTCTTTTTTTCACAGCTATTTGTAAGGCCTCCCCAGACAGCCATTTTGCTTTTTTGCATTTCTTTTTCTTGGGGATGGTCTTGATCCCTGTCTCCTGCACAATGTCATGAACCTCTGTCCATAGTTCATCAGGCACTCTGTCTATCAGATCTAGTCCCTTAAACCTATTTCTCACTTCCACTGTATAGTCATAAGGGATTTGATTTAGGTCATACCTGAATGGTCTAGTGGTTTTTTTCCACTTCAATTTCAGTCTGAATCTGGCAATAAGGAGTTCATGATCGAGCCACAGTCAGCTCCCGGTCTTGTTTTTGCTGACTGTGTAGAGCTTCTCCATCTTTTGCTGCAAAGAATATAATCAAGCAAATTAGAGATACGAAGGTAACATTTCATGCAAAGATAGGCTCAATAAAGGACAGAAATGGTAGGGACCTAACAGAAGCAGAAGATGTTAAGAAGAGGTAGCAAGAATACACAGAAGAACTGTACAAAAAAGATATTCACAACCCAGATAATCAAGATGGTGTGATCACTCACCTAGAGCCAGACATCCTGGAATTTGAAGTCAAGTGGGGCTTAGAAAGCATCACTACGAACAAAGCTAGTGGAGGTGATGGAATTCCAGTGGAGCTATTCCAAATCCTGAAAGATGATGCTGTGAAAATGCTGCACTCAATATGCCAGCAAATGTGGAAAACTCAGTAGTGGCCACAGGACTGGAAAAGGTCAGCTTTCATTCCAATCCCAAAGAAAGGCAATGCCAAAGAATGCTCAAACTACTGCACAACTGCACTCATCTCACATGCTAGTAAAGCAATGCTTAAAATTCTCCAAGCCAGGCTTCAGCAATACATGAACCATGAACTTCCCAGTGTTCAAGCTGGATTTAGAAAAGGCAGAGAAACCAGAGATCAAATTGCCAACATCCACTGGGTCTCGGAAAAGCAAGAGAGTTCCAGAAAAACATCTATTTCTGCTTTATTAACTATGCCAAAGGCTTTGACTGTGTGGATCACAATAAACTGTGGAAAATTCTGAAAGAGATGGGAATACCAGACCACCTGACCTGCCTCTTGAGAAACCTGTATGCAGGTCAGGAAGCAACATTTAGAACTGGACATGGAACAACAGACTGGTTCCAAATAGGAAAAGGAGTACATCAAGGCCGTATATTGTCACCCTACTTATTTAACTTCTATACAGAGTACATCATGAGAAATGCTGGCTGGAAGAAGCACAAGCTGGAATCCAGATTGCAGGGAGAAATATCAATAACCTCAGATATGCAGATTACACCACCCTTGTGGCAGAAAGTGAAGAAGAACTAAAAAGCCTCTTGATGAAAGTGAAAGAGGTGAGTGAAAAAGTTGGCTTAAAGCTCAACATTCAGAAAACTAAGATCATGGCATCTGGTCCCATCATTTCATGGGAAATAGATGGGGAATCAGTGGAAACAGTGTCAGACTTTATTTTTTTGGGCTCCAAAATCACTGCAGATGGTGATTGCAGCCATGAAATGAAAGACACTTACTCCTTGGAAGGAAAGTTATGACCAACCTAGACAGCATATTATAAAGCAGAGACATTACTTTGTCAACAAAGGTTCATCTAGTCAAGGCTATGGTTTTTCCAATAATCATGTATGAATGTGAGAGTTGGACTATAAAGAAAGCTGAGTGCCGAAAAATTGATGCTTTTGAACTGTGGTGTTGGAGAAGACTCTTGAGAGTCCCTTGGACTGCAAGGAGATCCAAGCAGTGCATCCTAAAGGAGATCAGTCCTGGGTGTTCTTTGGTAGGACTGATGTTGAAGCTGAAACTCCAATACTTAGGCTACCTGATGTGAAGAGCTGACTCATTTGAAAAGAAGATTGAGGGCAGGAGGAGAAGGGAATGACAGAGGATGAGATGGTTGGATGGCATCACCAACTCAATGGACATGGGTTTAGGTGGACTCTGAGGGAGGCCTGGCATGCTGTATTTCATGGGGTTGCAAAGAGTCAGACACAACTGAGCGACTAAACTGAAGTAAGCTACATGGTTTACTCAGAAGAACTTATAACTCAAAAATAAGAAATCAGAATTACTTAACACTTAGCAGGTCAGGTAGTTTATAGCAAATACTATTTGGGGAAATGTTTTTGGATTCCAAAGTAAATAATTAAAAAGGAAAAGTTGTACATTTTTAGAATACTTTTATGAATAAATTTAAAACTGAAAAATTTAAAAAGTAATAAGGTAACCATTGTGAACATGTTGATTTTGTATTACAATGAGTACTTTTTTAGGGAAATTTAAATAGTCATAAAGAAGTAAGCATAGGCTTGTGCATTTCAATTGTTTTAAATAAGCTACAAGAATCTATTATACAACATGGGGGACTCAGCCAGTATTTTATAACTATATAGAGAGTATAAACTTTAAAAATTATGAATCACTATATTGTACATCTGTAAATTATATAATATCATACATTAGCTACACTTAAAAAAATTAACAGTAAGCTGTTTAAAATAAAGGCGATTGTGTAGAGGGTTCTCTATGTATGAAAAGCAGAATCAGACAGTTTTTATGTATATTAATTTAATCTGAAATTGCAAATTTGAAAACTGATCTTCATGCCCTGTAAATACTATAAATAATTTGTGCCATGAAATCTACCCATCAATTTACTTATTAATTGCCCAGTCAACAGATATTTCTAGTAACCCTTTGTTCCAGGCACTTTTCAGAGTGCTGGAGAAAGAAGAATCAACAAACTAGAGCCCCTGACTTGAGGAACTCTCAATCCACTGAGAGTACTGAGCATGAAAATACATGTAAATTCTTTCTCCACGCCCAAGGAGCTCAATTAACTTCGTTCCAAATGACAAACTTTAGGATGATTTTGTCCCAACAGAATGCTGCATTTTGTTTTAAAAGCCAGTGTGCACCCTACTTTTAAGTGGAGAGTAGAGCTGCTTCATGCATGGTGAACAAGGGCGACTTTCTTTGGGCAAGTCCTAGAGAAGAGTCTTGAACAAATCTGGAGAATGGGTGGTTCACTCTCTTCTTACCCAGTTTCATATGTACTTCAACCTTCCAGAAAGTATGGCCCTGAATACACATGTTTCACACAAGTAAAACATGTGAGTAGCTGCACAAAAGGGAAAGAAAAAAAAAAGGAGAGAGAAATGAAAGATTAACCAGAGAAAGAATTCCAAAATGTTTCAAAATACTTAATAGGCAGTAAGCTTTGAGTATGTATACTGCAGACCGGGGGATGGAAATCTTGAAAAGATGAAATTATTCAGTTTAGTTCAGTTGCTCAGTCGTGTCTGACTCTTTGTGACCCCATGAACTGCAGCACGCCAGGCCTCCCTGTCCATCACCAACTCCCGGAGTTTACCCAAACTCATGTACATTGAATCGGTGATGCCATCTAACCATCTCATCCTCTGTCGATTCCTTCTCCTCCTGCCTTCAATCTTTCCCAACATCAGGGTCTTTTCAAATGAGTCAGCTCTTTGCATCAGGTGGCCAAAATACTGGAGTTTCAGCTTTTAACATCAGTCCTTCCAATGAACACCCAGGACCAATTTCCCTTAGGATGCCTGGTTGGATCTCCTTAGGTGAAAGTAAATAGAACTGATGAGCCTATTTACAGGACAGGAACAGAGACACAGATGTAGAGAATGGACTTGTAAACACGGGGGAGGGTGGGATGAATTGAGAGAGTAGCATTGATGTATACACACGACCACGTGTAAAATAGCTCGTGTAGCACAAGGAACTCAGCTTGCTGCTCTGTGATGACCTAGAGGGGTGGAGGGAGGTTCAAGAGGGAGGGGATATATGTACATATATATATATAGCTAATTCATGATGTTGTATGGCAGAAACCAACACAACATTGTAAAGCATTATATTCCAATGAAGATAAATAAATAAATACAAAACAAAAATAAACAAAGAAGGCCAACCAGTAAAAATAAAAATTTCTTTATTTTTTGAAAGCAAGATGTAGACAAAGATTCCCACTGTAGGCAACATTTAATTGACATTAACAATTAACAACATTTAATAATATTCAGATCATGGAAAACAAAGTCATGTTCATTTCTGAGCACCATATTTTAACTGGGACACTGGCAAATTCCATTGAATAAGGAAGAAGAACAAGAATAAGGGAAATTCTAAGTTTCTTCCCATTTCTAATTGCTGGAGTCTAACTTAATTTAGGATTTATCACATAGTTTAAATATGGTCCCCAAGTAAAAGAGAAGAAAACAAACACCTTCACTCCCACTCTTTTTTCTTTATGTGAAGGATGAATTCAATACATCTTATTAAAAGAAATATCAAAGTCTGTCTGTGTGAATTTGTACTTAAATACCATCCTGGGGGAATAAGTCCTATGTAAGGATTTAAGTCTGCAGACAGGAGAATTTTGAAGATCTAGAATTAAAATAGAACAGAAAGGAGATTTGAATAATGTGGAGATAATTATTTTTCTTTTGATGCACATTTCTTCCAGTAAAAGTAAGCACTTTGCCTTGAAAGGTGTGTATGATTTTTGGCTAAGCCATTCCACTTTTAAAATTGTATCATAAGGAAATCATTAAAGATTTATGCAGTTTTCTATAAGAGTGTTCATCTCAGTGTTACTATTAATAGTGAAAAAAAATAGAAGTAATCTACATGCTAAGTGTTGGAGGATGGGTTAAATAAATTATCCTCACAATGTAATGTGTAATAAATAGTTGAGATGGAAGCTATTCACACTATATTGTTAAGTGAATAAATCAGATTAAAATTTGTATGCATTATTTTTATGTTATTTTATCCCAAAATATGGAAGGAGAGGATTAAAAGAATAATATGGTAATTGTGGCTCTTTTTGTGTGTATGTGTGGAGAGGTTATGGCTCTTTCACCTTAATTTCCTTATTTTTGCATATTTTCTTTTTTATACATGCTTATTTTCTAATTCTTTCCCAGTGAAATTTTATTGTCTTTGTAATAATAAAATATATTTTAAATTTAAGATTACATGTTGTATATTTAGGATATAAAATATGCATATTTCTATTGGGATAATATATATCTATGGTATAAGGAGTATATGTTACATAAACATATATAGATAGATCACTTCCTTAGTGGCTCAGATGGTAAAGAATCCGCCAGCAATGTGGGAGACCTGGGTTCAGTTCCTTGGTTGGGAAGATTCCCTGGAGGAGGACATGGCAACCCACTCCAGTATTCTTGCCTGGAGAATCCCATGGACAGAGGAGCCTGGCAGGCTACAGTCATGGGGTTGCAAAGAGTCAGACATGACTGAGCGATTAAGCATAGCACAGCACAGCACAGCACATATGTAGATCAGCAGGCAGATGGATGGATAGATAGATGAAATAAAAGTAGAGTCTGTGTTTCTCTCATGCCCCACATGTACTCCATCACCAAGTATGGTCAGTGTTGTATTCCAACCAAACTGACATTTGGTTCTTTAAACATATCACACTTATTCTTATTTTAGGATGATCACTTGAGCTAATCTCTCTGCCTTAAATGTTTTCCAACATCTAATATACATGGCTGCTACAGTCTCACTTATTGGACTCGAATGTCCCCTCCATAATGAGGAAGTCTCTGATCACCATTCTTCAAGGGTCTTCCTCTAATTCTCTCTCTCTTATTTCTCTACTTACTTTCCTCAGAGTTCTGATCACAACATGTAGATCTTTTGCTTATTTGTGTGCTTGATGAATGCTTGTCTCCTGTCGAATTTAAGCACTGTGAAGTCAGAAACCTGTCAGTGATCATTGAATCTTCAAAACCTAACACAGGACCTGACATAGAATCAGTATAGGATGGATTAAAGCTTCCTTGATGGCTCAAATGGTGAAGAATCCACCTGCAATGCGGGAGACCTGGGTTCAATCCTGGGTTGGGAAGATCCCCTGGAAGAGGGCATGGCAGCCCACTCCAGTACTCTTGCCTAGAGAATCCCCATGGATAAAGGAGCCTGGTGGGCTACAGTCCATAGGGTCACAGAGTCGGACACGACTGAATGACTAAGCACAGCACAGCAGAGATTTCAGCAAGAGGGGCAGACATTAGGACTTTCAGCAGAAAACCCGGAGAACCAATGTTCAGTGCTGAGTAGAGATAAACTTACTTTATGGTGTTTCTAATATGAATATGTACATATATATGTTTATGTATGTATATACATACATACAAGCTTAACACTTGTATTTTGTTGTTCAGTCACTCAGTAATGTCTGACTCTTTGAGACCCCATGGACTGCATCCATACATATAAATTTATAATTTATGCATATTTAAAAGCATATGTAAATATATTTTGTATATACATGTAAATATTGTATGAAATTTCAGGCATATACAAAAGTAGAGAGAATAGTATAATGAATCTACTTCATGAGTCCATCAGCTACCTCTAACAGTTATCAATTTATGGTTAATCTTGTTTCATAAACAGAACTTTCTTCTCTCTGTCTGGGTTGTTTTAAAGCAATTTCCAGACATATTATTTTCTCCTATAATTTTAATATATACTCTAAAAAGATAAAAACAACTATAATTCCACTATTGTACCAAATTAATAATAATACCTTAATATTTTATATGTCAGGTATTCTCAAAAATGTGTATTAGCATTTCTTTTCATCTAAAATACTGCTCTTGAACCCTCTTCCACTGCCCATCTTTTAAAAAATTAATCTTTAATTCTTAGATGTCATGCAGTCAGAAATACAGGCTATTTTTCTTAATGTGGATAGTTCTTTGGCTTTCAAAAGTGAACTCCTTTTCAAATTGCCTCAGAGATAAGATAAACAAACAGTATTATCTTTTGTATTATATTTTACATATGTATATTTCTGGTATATTTTCCCATGAATCTTTTTATCCCTTTCAGTCTTAACATTTTGTTAATCTATCATCAGATGATAAATCACTTTCAGAGAGTAAATGATCTTGAAACCTTGTTCTAATGAATAGTCTAGATTTGTAGGTAATCAATACATATTTGTTGATTTTATTCTGATGTTTGGATACTGCAGATAGCATAGTATGGATAATAATTTATGAGTAGCTGTGGAAGAGTAATCTTTATTTTTCAATAAGCTACAGGAAGGGTAGTTTTTTTCTCTCTATACCTTAGTCCGGTCCAATTTCTTAAAGCAGTTTCAGGTAACATTCACTAATTGATTGCACTGTGAGTTGTTTATAATGACAAGACATAGTCTTCACAAGTTTGCAATATCCTGGCATAAAGGTACAATTTTGTGGTGAAACAGAAAATTCTACTGAGATGCTGTGGATATCGCATATTTTTGCCAGGTTTCCAGTTGTTAGTAAATTACATTATCGGTCCTCAAGTTAGGACACTAGGCTGACATACCAGTTGAGCATATCCATCTGGGGTTCACTCATTTGGTGAGTAAGAGCCTGCTAACTAACCTCTACCAGCTGCAGCCGACAATACACACTAGATATTAGCCAGGGAGTCACCAAGGCTGGACTTTTTTCCCCCTTAATTCTAAATATTGCATTTCATCCATCTAGCATTGTCACATATTCATCAGCTAGCCTCTGACTAGTAGATAAATGGGTAGTGGAAACATCCCTGGAGACTAGGAGACTCGTCTCTGGTTTTGACGGGATTTTATTCAGAGGATTCACACATTTATTGACCTCAAGGCTAGTGAGGTCAATATGACAATGCAGTGTGTATTGATTTGGTTCAATCCAGGAATTGCTCATGTATCGTTTATATTTATGTAAATAAAGCACTAGTCTTTCATCTTCCAATTACAACACGTTACTGAATTAATGTGATTAAAGATGGTGCTGGACTGATGTTAACAGGGCCTTGCTTTCTGTCATAAAGTGCAAGGGAACAATCATGCAAAATTAATATATTTCTAAGGTGGTGAATATGCATTCCAGCACCAGTTATTATAAACTCCCTGCTCTTTTTTTCTTTCTTGTTCAAGCCAATTTCATGCTAAAATACCTTGACATCGTTTCTTTTTATTCCTGGCTTTCCCCCCTGTTCTATGCCTGCATCTCCAAATTATATTATGTGGTACATTTTTCTATAAATGGGAGTATGATATCTTTGAGATGAACAAGGTTGGCAGGAATTTAGCATCCGAAGAGTTTTGAATAGGCATGTCTGTTATTTTTATTGAAATATTTTCAGCTATCTATTTTTCTTAACACAATAATAAAAATGACAGTGTATGAGGTAGGAATTACGAGTTCATACATTTGGCAACTGAACTGCTTTTTCCTAGGTCATTGCTTTGTTGTCTAAGCTTGAAATCACATTTTGGAACCAATAATACAGAAGACACACAGCTATGATCCAAAAGATAAATCTTTCTTTTTTTTTTTTTTAATTAGAGGAGGGGAAATCTAAGCTTAGAAATGTGAGGAACTGTATGGGTTCTTGCTCTAATTGATAGAACAAAACAGCACTTGCCACTGAAGTATAAAGAAATGTATATGCTATACTATAATTGGTTTGATATCTTGACTTTTAAAACTGTTGAATGCAGAAATCATTTTATGGAAATATTACAATAAAAAAGGGCATCTTGTATCTGTTTCACCTCATCACTTATCTATTCAGTAGAAAAATAAATTGAGAAGCGCATTCTGTAGGACAAGATTTTATGGGAAATACAGTATGGTTGATATTATGATCTGTTTCTTAAACTTATCAAACTATACCACCACTGGGAGACATTTAGCATAGGGACAAGAGATGCATTCCTAAGCACTCCCTTTGGCTGCCAGGTAAGGGACATCTAAGAACTGACAGCAGTGTAGTATCTTGGGGAATCAGCCTGGTACAAAAAAATGAATATAGACGAGATGGGATATCTAGGTATGGAGCAATGGGGAAGGAGATGATTGGCACTGCCTGCTGATATATAAAGGTATATTATGCACAATAACAACAGCTTGGCTCCCTGGGCTCCTGAGGCTCACCACACTCTAGAACGGAAGGTACATAATGTGCAGGATAAGTTTATCTTCCAGCATGGTCTGGGCAATTACTTGGTATTGATTTTCTGAAAGTTCAGTCTTACGTGTCAGCATCTTGTTGGCAAACTTTGCAATATCATCCAATCAAGTCAGGGCAGACATGAGTGTGGGTAGAGAGAAACCATCACCAGCTGGTCCTTTCTGCAGGATAGGTAGAGAGCCCCCAGCCCTCTTCACGAAGGAGACTCTTACAATTGCCCTGTCTCATAGGGGGAATTGTAATCTCAGGGAATCCCTGTGCCTGATTGCGGTTCTTTTCCCAGTGGTGCACCTTTGACCTCTGTATTGATTCTACCCTCTCATCAAAGGCGCTGATGTCATTCCTTGTGATCAAGCAGCATTTGCATTTAAGGGCTGCAACTGTGCGCTGACCCCAAACCATTTCACCAGAATGAAAGTCGACCGCATGGCAGATGCGTTTCCCCATGATATTAGAATCCATTGTGCCCTTTGGTAGGTGTTTTTGTCATCTAGAGAAAGGCATATACTTGCTCCTCCAGAATTTCATTTCACTCCAACCAGAAATTTAAATTCTTTAAAACAGAACAAGGATCAAAATGATTCCCACCTTCAGTCCAATAAATAGTATTCCTACTTGTTAAAGCTTAACACAAAATGATAAAAAGTCTGAATGTATTTTCAGAAATTCTAGCTCTTTAAATAATTCCTATAGTCTTTTTCAGTGTTTCCTTACTGATATATACCCAGTATAAGGCCTGTTTCTTGACTATTTAAATATTCTAAATAAAAATGACATTTAATAATTCTCTGAGGAAAATAGTAGATGTTTCATTAAAAAATGCAATGCAATCTAAATATCAACCTTCAAATTGTTTTCTTTCTCCCACCTCCCAGCCCTTTCTGCTTCTCCTTCTTCCTCCTCTTCAAGTATGATGGAAAAAGGGAAGAAAACCACTTCTGAGGCATAGACACCGAAAGAGAAATTAATGTCCATCAACAGTTACCTGTATTGTATTCTGCCTTCTGTCTTTCCTTTAGATTCTATTCATTCTCATTTATTAATTTCAATCAATCAATATTTACTGAGAATTTATGCAATGGTGCTAGGAATTCAGTGATGAGAAAAATAGATGTGGTCCCTCATGGAACTGACAGTCTAACTCGGGAGACAGGCATCAAATGACTATACAAATAAAGATGAAGACAACTAGGACAGAAAAGTTTACGTTAAGAGCTGAGAGTAGAAATTATTCCATGAATGAAATCAGAAATATTCGGACAAATACTGAAAAGAGCTTGCTTTGGCGGGTATTGAAGATACTGAAGGGTGTGTATACCTTGGGTACCCTGGATACCAAGAGAAGTAAATCGAGGTGGCATAGGGTGACAGAAATGGTGTGTGTGAGCAAGCTAAGTCACTTCAGTCGTGTCTGACTCTTTGCAACACTATGGATTATAGCCCCCCAGGCTCCTCTGTCCATGGGATTCTCCAGGCAAGAATACTGGAGTGGGTTGCCATCCACTTCTCCAGGGGATCTTCCTGACCAGGGGATCAAACTTGAATCTCTATGTCTCCTCAATCGGAAGGTGGGTTCTTTATCACTAGCACCACCTAGAAAGCCCAAAACCTATGGGGTATGGTTTATTAAATGCTCTCAGATTAGCAGAAAATATGGGAAATACTTTAGATTCTTATAGACTAGAAGTTCAAGCCAATAGTCGAATTTTTTTTTAATTTTTGAAAAAGAATCTTCAGTCATTGTTGTGAAGATAAACTACAGAGACTATGAATGAGGATAACAGGGGTTGTAGTTTCATTTGAGGTTGAGAGGGACATTAGACAAGACTTCTTGGTTGTTTTTTTTCAGATCTTAGGTCTCGATTTTATTTTGAAGAAGAGTTGGATCTCTCTGTAAGAAAATAATTGCAAAAACATCTGAGTTTGTAAAGATGTTAACTTTCACATGGTCACTTGATTATGTTCTCTTTTGCATGAGTTAAAATGGAAAAATATTGATGCCATTTTCAGTTTCATAGTACATTTACAGTTACATCATGCATTAGTGCAAACTGTTTTAATCAACTTTTAAAGGAATCCGATAAAAAAGTAAGGACGAGACCACTGACATTCACATAGGGCTCTGGAAATATAGTACATGGCACAGGCAGAACTTGAATTCAGGTCTTATTCCTGTAAACTCTGTGCTCTTTCAACTAATTTTGAAATCCAGTATTTGAGGTTGTGAAAGCATTCATAGGTTTTTTTTTTTCCCTTTAATTTAGCCATCTGTTACAATAAATATAAAAGGTACTCAATTAAAAAAACCATATTATGTGAAAACCTCTATCCAATATAGGAATGCAACTGACAAACAACTAATCTCCAAAATATCCAAGCAACTTATGCAGCTCAATTCCAGAAAAATAATGACCCAATCAAAAAATGGGCCAAAGAACTAAATAGACATTTCTCCAAAGAAGACATATGGATGGCTAACAAACACATGAAAAGATGCTCAACATCACTCATTATCAGAGAAATGCAAATCAAGACCACAATGAGGTACCATTTCACACCAGTCAGAATGGCTGCGATCCAAAAGTCTACAAGCAATAAATGCTGGAGAGGGTGTGGAGAAAAGGGAACCCTCTTACACTGTTGGTGGGAATGCAAACTAGTACAGCCACTATGGAGAACAGTGTGGAGATTCCTTTAAAAACTGCAAATAGAACTGCCTTATGACCCAGCAATCCCACTGCTGGGCATACATACCGAGGAAACCAGAATTGAAAGAGACACATGTACCCCGGTGTTCATCGCAGCACTGTTTATAATAGCCAGGACATGGAAGCAACCTAGATGTCCATCAGCAGATGAATGGATAAGAAAGCTGTGGTGCATATACACAATGGAGTATTACTCAGCCATTAAAAAGAATACATTTGAATCAGTTCTAATGAGGTGGATGAAACTGGAGCCGATTATACAGAGTGAAGTAGGCCAGAAAGAAAAATACCAATACAGTATACTAACACATATATATGGAATTTAGAAAGATGGTAATGATAACCCTGTATGTGAGACAGCAAAAGAGACACAGATGTAAAGAACAGACTTTTGGACTCTGTGGGAGAGGGAGAGGGTGGGATGATCTGGGAGAATGGCATTGAAGCATGTATACTATCATGTAAGAAACGAATCACTAGTCTAGGTTCGATACAGGATTCAGGATGCTTGGGACTGGTGCCCTGGGATGACCCAGAGAGATGATATGGGGAGGGTGGTGGGAGGGGGGTTCAGGGTTGGGAACTCATGTACACCTGTGGTGGATTCATGTCAATGTATGGCAAAACCAATACAGTATTGTAAAGTAAAAAAATAAAAAAACAAACAAACAAAAGGAATGTCTGTATTGAGTACATCGAGATAACTTTCAAAGACACCATTCTTATGGTGGATAGAGAATTGAAAAGAGGTTCAAATGGACTGCCTAATAGGCTTCTCGTTGGTCTGGAAACAGCAAGAAAACTAGATCTTGGTGAGGTGGGATGATCTCTAATTTCCCACTTTATTTAGAAACCAGGCTAAAATTTGAAACAATAGCATTCTGAGGAAAAGTAACAATAGCCCCACCCCTGAGATAAGCACCTATAGAGAAATACTTTGATGTCATTAAATAATCTCTATGTTGCTGACTTTTATCTTGGGGGAGAGTGGTTTAGGAAGCCTTTGACAAATCTCCCATCTCTTCTGTCATATTTTTGTGATTATTATTTCATGGAATAGGCTCAGTTCCATGAATCATAATTGACAACATGATTGTACTTATTAATCATTATTTAAATCAGGTATTAGATAACAGATAATTGAGTGAACTGTCCTCTACATACATAGAGGATGCTGATTAGCCATATTTACAGGATGCACATTGTTCTTTTTTTGTCATTTATTATCTGTCGTTTGGTTAGGAACTTGGATTCTAAAGCTTACGGTTGATAACCCAGCTTCACCACTTTATCAGAGGTCTGACCCCACGTAAGTTAATTAAACTTTCTAGGGTTTAGGGTCATCATCAATAAAATGGGGTTAATGACACTTTAAAAACACTTTTCAGGATGAAGTTAGACGGCTAGTACGAAATAAACTAATGAAGGGATTTTTGCCTGTCATTCACTTGAGAGATGAACAGACCAAGTAATGGGTGTTGTCATTGGCCAGGGGACTGGATAGATCAGCGTAGGCCACAAAAGAATATAATCAACATCTCCTGTTAACATCTAGATATGTAGACCCAGATCCTGGGTTAAACGTCACTGGCATACATACAGAGGTCATGGTCTTTTACTCATCTGTGAACTTTCATCTGGTCACTTGATTACATTCTCTTTTGCAGGATTTAAAAAGTTGTGATCAGAAACTAAAGGGAAAACCTATGATTTCAGGTCTCATGTCTTCTTGATTTATCATAATGTGGTGTGTCCCTAACCTTCTTGTTCATTAAATATACCCAGAATATTCTTCGGAAAACCAAAGTCCATGAGGACATCTTTGCACAAAGGCAGTGGAGCGTAATGTAACTGCTTCATCATGGTAGGAAAAACTTGAAAGAAAAAAGTGGATGTTTTTACTCAAAAGCACAGATTTCACCTCCTCTCCCTGGGGCTGCTCTAGGCTGCTCTATGTAAGACAGATATTGTTGTTTAGTCGCTCAGTCGTGTTTGACTCTTCATGACACCTTGGACTGTAGCTTCCCAGGCTCCTCTGTCTATGGGATTTCCCAGGCAAGAATATTGGAAAATGTCGTGGAAATGGGTTGCCATTTCCTTCTCCAGGGGATCTTCCTGGACTAGGAGTCGAACCTGAGTCTCCTGCATTGGCAGGAGGAGTTTTTTTTTAAACCACTGAGCCACCAGGGAAGCCCAAATCAGATATATTTATCCATTATTTCCAATAATAACTTTGGGAAATATTAAATGGCATCCTAAACCATATTGCCTCATCTCAAATATTGATTGTAACCGGTGACAATAGTGATGGGTTGTAAGTATTTTGGGAATTGAAATGAAGAACACTGAAGCCAAGAAAGATGGGCCTTTTTGAATGTGCATGATCTTACTTGACCATGTTTTTGCGTCAGGTAATTTGTTTTATTTTCAGTTTAGAAGTCCCTTGTATGTTGATTGTCCTCTATCTTTCTTAGATCCACATGCAGGGAAGAGAAAATGTTCACACAATTATTTTGTATGTTGAAAAAGATTTACCTTTGACAATCAGGTATCTCGTGAGTACATTTTGATATGGCTGCTAGGAATTATGGGTTGTGTCTATTTAAATTAGTTCTTTCTGAGGCTGAATATATGTCAGTGCTTCATGTATCGATTCTTACAAGGATGAAATACAAAAGATTAGAAGAGATACTAAAGATGGCAGCTTTCCTTCAAGATTAAAATCTTTTGGATAATTCTTTTATCAAGGAAAACCATTAGGAAGCAAATTCAGCATTTAAAATGGTATATGGTTATGGCAACATGTGACCTGCCCTTGTTGATGGAGTCAGAACCTTTTGGTGAGGGTTGCTCTTATGAATTGTGGACTTGCCCATAGGCTGTGATTAATTTTTGAGACAGAAAATATAAGTACACAAGTACAAGGTAAGATGAGAATATATTTCTTGCACTTCAGTCATGACTGACTTTGCTTTTGAAAACTTAAGTTGTTACTATTTAGTATTTCAAAGGCATATCTAAAAAATTCTGTAGGTCTATCCAAATCATTTCTTGGGTTAGAGTAGCCAGAAAGAAAGCCTGGAATGTATCATAGTGCTATTTCCATGTTGCAGGTGAGGGGAGTTAAGTACACAGATGGAGAGAGAACAGTTATGCTATGGAGGCCAAAAGGTGACCAGCGAGGGCACCTGCCGATAGGAGTCTTGAGCATAGTGGGAGGAGCTACCAGTTGAGGATGTGGCAACCTGCCTGCTCTTCTCCCATCATGCTCAGAGCTTTATCAAGGGTCTGGGCTTAGTATGTGGAACCACGCACTTTTGGCTTTTATTTCCCAGCTTTTGAAACAGCCTGGCCCCAAGCTCACCTGAGAGCAGGTTAGCATCACTCACCCAACAGCTTACCTCCCCCACCCCCCCGGATGTTTTCCAGTGATACAAATACATTCAACAGAAACACTCTGACCACATCAAATGTTACCTGTAATTTTTTTCCAAGTGAACTAACCACATCCACCAAGCCTTTAACCCTATTCTGTGCATTTCGGACACATTCATAAATGCTGATTTTCCTGCGGGTTGGTTTCTTCTGCTACATCAGTGTATAGAGAAGCTGAACATTTCAACCCCTTGCCGCAGTGACAGGTGATGCGTCTGATTGTTTGCTGATGTTGATTTGGAATGTTGATGCTTCAGGAAAAAAGAACTCCATCGAACAGACAATCTGCACAGCTCACGAACTATACAAAGAGCATTTGCTATAAATAAAGTGTCAACCGGGCGCTGCAGCTTTGTGTGGAATCATTTTCAAATTTTCCTTTTTGAATTATTAAATAGGCCATGTCAGAACAACTCTGATTATTATCCAATCCATATGCTTCAACACCAACCTTTTATGTAATATCAAGCGACTGCAGTGATCAATTGGACCAATCATGAAGGCTCCCTCGTTCTGGAAAGGAGTCAAGCCCTCCATCCCACTGCAGCATCTTACGCAGATATGCAAACACCTACGGCATAGCTTACAGAGGAGGCTGCAGCAGGATCTGCCTTTAGGAATGCGTGCAGGCTGTGAAAATATATTTATTCCTTATCAAGAACTTTAAGCCTTAGTCCATCTTTGTGCAATTTTAAGCCTGTTCAGGTGAGTTAGAAATAGCACTCTTATCCAGCTATACCTCTACCCAGCAGAATTATGTACATAACTTACATGGTAAATAAAATGTGCTAGCACATAGTTTTTAAAACTGTTGTATATAAAAAAATAAAATGCTGCCTTTGGTTTTCTTTTGTTTTTTTAAACAAATACAGTATCTCCTGGAAACGGAGACGGATATGCAGGCATGTAGCCACGTGTAATTTATAAAATGTGATAAAATGATAATCTCTCACCTACACTAATACAGTTTATCTAGATAAATAACTCTTAGAATGAATACTGTGGATGCCTTGAGGGTTTTCAGCATTTAATTAAAATGGAACAAAAATATTCACTGTCCGTGTTGGGATTTTAGCATCCACTCTTGACAAGGATATTCTTTAGGCTGAGAACAGATTAGTGACATTCCCTGGGAAACAAATGGGAGGTGGTATTTTTCTAGTCCTTAAGAAAAAAGAGGCTAAAAATGCATGGCATAGAAATCTTAAGATGAAATGGTTTCCGGAGTACGCCTCTGTTCGCCACCACAGCACCCCCTCCCAGGGCTTGGACTGAGGGTGGAATTCAGGGGGGCTTCTCTGATAATTGCGGGTGATTGGAGGTAATACTCTCTGGCACTTTCACCAACGTCCTGGTGTGTAGCCATCACTCACAATGACTGCTAAAGCACAGGCTTTCTTCCTCTTGATGGTGTGTGATTTTGACGTTGGACGCAGGGAGGCAGGACGAGGCAGTGGCAGAAACTGAGACAGAGGGAAGATGGGCCAGCCCAAGCCCTGGAGCAAACAGCCTCCCAGAATGTGGGGGATTATAGGAGCCTCCACTGTGGCCCACTTAACCCTAAAAATACATCTCAAGCTGCAGTGCCAGAGAAGTATTCAGAAGGAAGCCTTTTAATTGTTCCATTGTCTACTGAAAATTGATTTAGGTTTTCTTTTGAGTCAGTTTTTCTAGGAAAGTACTTATTACCTTTATGTGACAAACTCTGCTCTTTAAATACATAGATTGTACACTCTGTGTATGAATCATGTATATTTCTTTTGTTTATTTTTGCTCTATTTTATAGGATTTAGGACACAAAGAAAGAAAAATCTTGTAACACAGTGCTATCCTATCATTGAGCAAATTAATCTGGATGTTTTTCCACAATTTTGATAACAGATGACATGCTGAAAAACCATGAAATTATTACTACAAATTAAGGTGGTATATTTCTTAATTTTCACATAGCAGATTCAATGTTCATGTAACTTGGTTTAAAGGCTCTTCTGCATGTGTGGGGATTTTTAGCACTCTTGAGAGAAATAAGAAATGGTACAAAAACTTGAGAAAAAACAATAAGTAAGGAGTGAGATTTTTCTAGTGAGATTTTTTTTCACTTTTAGTTCTTGTTTGAAATATTCATTTTCCCCTGTGATTTCACTTTTCAATCTGGAAAATGGGATAATTCTTAAGAAAAGAACAATGGACATGGGACTTAATGGGTAGAGTTTGTGAAATAATTTTGTGGGTCTGGAACAAAGATGCTATTCAAATAGGCAAATATGAGATGATATGTTGATGATAGGTATTAACAGAAACTGAGGCAATAGCCCAGAGGTGCCCTCTGTGTGTGTGTGTGTCCCTTTTCTCACCACACCTGGACACTCATATAACATAATCAGTCTCAAAATATAACTCTTACAATTTAAAGTGGAAAAGGAATATGAGCAGTCAAATTGTTAATAATCCAAGTTAATGAGCACATTGTATAATTTCTTTTTCTGGGTAACTCTTAGCCATCATTGTTGACAAACAACCTCAAAAAGGGTATTTTCAACATTTCAAAATCCTTTTCAGGGGGAGAAAAAGAGAATAGGACACTATTCCATATATTTTCCTCATGGGCAATGGAAATAAGCTAATATGATTCCATAGTCTTTTAACCTCACTCCCCTTCCCCCCTCATCTGATCACATTATTCACACAAGGAACCAATGAGCCGTTGTCTCATTACCTTAAAATCCTATATTAATGAGACAGCGACAGTTTTTAATCATTTGAGTTAAGCCTTGAATATTCTGTTTGCTAATATCATGCATCCATTTAAAGATGAGAACAAGCACTTTTTAATAATATTTTACTTGCCAGTAGTGACTAAAATACTGATTTTTCTCTTTGTAAACTTGTCAAACATTCTGCAGAAAGCCTTATATTCTTCTTCAGGAGTTCATTTTATCACTAAAGGCCTGGGTTAAAAAGAAGTGTCAAAAAATGTGTCCTGGACAGTCAGCTAGGGAAATAAGAGCCCTGGCATTTTGTTTTTCTGGCAGAATTTTTTGGTGGAATTAAATACATAAAATACATACACAAATTTTGTGGCAAGCCAAACTCCACCATTTAACAAAGTTTGAAAGCATTTGAGCTAGTGCTTAAATGGTACCTAAACAACCTAGACTTGGTGTCTTTGGAGATGTAATAGTGAATAAAAGAAAGATTTTTGTTTTTGTTTCTGCTTAATCTTTCATCCGGAGAAGGTAATGGCACCCCATTCCAGTACTCTTGCCTGAAAAGTCCCATGGATGGAGGAGCCTGGTGGGCTGCAGTCCATGGAGTCGCTAAGAGTCGGACATGACTGAGCGACTTCCTTTCACTTTTCACTTTCATGCATTGGAGAAGGCAATGGCACCCCACTCCAGTACTCTTGCCTGGAAAATCCCATGGATGGAGGAGCCTGGTGGGCTGCAGTCCATGGAGTCGCTAAGAGTCAGACATGACTGAGTGACTTCCCTTTCACTTTTCACGTTCATGCATTGGAGAAGGAAATGGCAACCCACTCCAGTGTTCTTGCCTGGAGAATCCCAGGGACGGTGGTCTGGTGGGCTGCAGTCTATGGGGTCACACAGAGTCAGAAGCACACGACTGAAGCGACTTAGCAGCAGCAATCTTTCGTCATGGTAAATTTGCTTTTTTTAAAATTTATTAAAATGGCTTATAAAAGTACTTTCAGTGGTTTGCATAGCACCTCACATTAACTTTTTTTTTTTTCTTTTTAGCTAATAACTCTTCTCCAACGTTAAAGCATGGCATCTAGGCCACCTTGATTCCATACACCACATAAACTAGAAAATGGTCTCACCTTTAAAAATTCCTGTATAAAAGGGCAGTAGCATAGTTAACCTCTTGAAGGTTGCCAAGCAAATTAACTGTGGACTATTGTTATCTTTTAGATAACGTTTTTCTTGGTTCATGAAAAATGTAACATTTCTTGGGATACTAGTTAAGAAAGGGGTTAAACTATTGAATTCTGATTGCCTCTTAACAAATACAGAAGTTAAGCTGTAACATATTATATTTCAAAAGGAAGAAAGGTGTTTTAAAATATAATTTGTGTTTCTCTAATATGAATTACATTCATAAATAAAAGCCATGAGCAAAATTTAGTACAGATTAAAAGGAATTTTATATAAGTGGAGTTTTCATGGCTAATAAAAAGTACCAGACCCTTTAATGGATTATCATATCCATGTTGCTGAACATATACTTTAAAAACCAACATAATATATAGGGGATTTTCCTTGTCTTGTGTTTCTCATATTTCAGCAGTTGCTTAATCTTTTGCCTAAGATTTTTTTCAATTTTCTTAGAGGAGGCACCACATCAGCATTTATAAGAATGTTGGGGTCAGATGCTTAGTAGCAGTATATCTGGCTGAAATGGCTATTTCATTTTGCAGATGAACTAGGTGATTTTTAATCCACCTGAGATTACAGATGACATAGAACCGGGACACCATTTGGGAACATCAGGCTCCCAAATCAACTCTTCACTTTAAAAACAGACTCCTCTTCCCAGTTTATTCTAACCTGGGATGTGCGGTCTCCTCTTTGCCTCACTTTTGTCCCAATCTGCCCCCTTAGCCATGTCCAGATGCCCTGTTCCTTGAAACCCTTGTATCCACTTCTTTTTTCTTATCGTGATGATGATTTCTGCATAAAGAATCAATCAGTCAACCATGTTTTTGATCCCATTAACTGTCTAGGGCTGCCCCAATCACAAAATTTTGCTAAGTTCCATCTGATGCATTCTTCTATGGAAGCAAATATATTTTTCCCAAAGCAATTATTAGGCACTTTATTTTAGTCCCTGATTTAATTTTTTTTTAGCAACAGAAGCTAAGTAGCCTGATTGGAATTTCAAATGATCGTCACACTGAATTGAAAAGTCTGTCTTACAGGGAATGGAACATTTTTCTTATATTTTAACCACGTAGAGGCAAAGAAAAGGTCCTTTTTACTTTTTGTCTAACTGAACGTATGTTTGATGATTATTAATTCAAACAAACAAAAAAGAATATCCCAATCTTTGACTCTTATAAGGTTTTTCAGTCTTTTGTTAGGTTATTAACGGTCCTTCTCTCAATATTAAGTATACCAATTTTCCTCACGTTGTGATCTGATTTACTCTTAAGTGGTATGACACCTCTTAGTACTTGCCAGTACACACAAAAACTAGTTTGTTTATTTGTTTGTTTCTTTCTTTTTAAATTTATTTCTAAACAAGAAAATAAGTTTGAGTTGTTGCCTGGTTCCCATGGTCTATTTGCTAACACTCAGTTTTCCTTTTTTCACACACGAAGAAGCAAACATCATCCCTGTCAAATGATAAATGAGGCAGAATCGGTGACGTGCGTGTTTGTCAACATAAGCAAGATCAAATGATTGCTCAGCAGGAAGAAGCCACGGGAAAGCCAATGATTTTTGACTAATTAGCAAAATAATAATAATGTCTCCCTAATGATTACCTTGTACTGGGTTGTGGCCTTTTATCAAACAGATATTCTACCAGTGCAAACTAGTGTTTTGAAAACACACTAGTGATTTCCTTTGAAATCATGGACACGGAGCATTTCTGAGAAATCTTTTTTGAAGCATCCTGTCCTGTATCACTTAAGTAATTGAGACTGAGAGTGAAGCCCAATTTTTTGGTTCATGTGGTCATATAACCACTGTGCGTTTTAAGTACTGCTTTATAGGGAAAAACAGTGCATATTTTTCAGGATCATTTAAAGTTCAAGTTCATTCTCATTCATATTTGGGGAGTTTTATCAGAGGTGTTTGCAAGGAGTAACTTGATTGAAAATAGAGAATTTTTTTCAACATCCTAGCCAAAGTCAGAACAGCCATTATCAGACCTAGCTACATTTTTATAAATCTTTTATGTAACTTCGAGAGATGTTAAGGTAGATCTAAATTCTTAGTCCTGGAAATGTCACTGGAGCTGACATTTTCTGTGAAGATCTGTGGTCAACCACTATTTATAGAAAGCACAGTGGAGACAAGAGCACTGCTCAGGTCACAGGGCGTGTGCTGAGCCCTATGAATCAACCTGCCTGAGATAAATTCACAGGATTCCTGGCTGGGGACAAAGCTACGTACTTCTCAGTTTCTTGTGTGTCAGATTCATACCTTAAAAATAGAGATCAAAAGCAAGTGACCTTGGAACCAAGGGAACATTGTCTTGAGGAACTTAGCTCGCCATGTGGTATCTAGGTTGGGGAGTGCTACATGGACCTTGCTCATCTAGATGTTAAAACTGCTTGAATTGTACTAAATTTCACCAGGAATGCTGGCAAGTATTCCAAATGATCAGAAGCAAAAGTGTCTCATTAAAAAAAAAGCAGACATGACTTGAAGTTATTTTTTTTCCTTTGAGACTAGCAAGCTACTTTGTGCTAAAAATTTTACCCTTTCATATAATATAAATTATATTTTGTCTTTCTGTTGTGACTCTTTCGCTGACACATAGATTGTTATTACAACAATCTGTACAAAACAACAAAAAAAATCTGTTTTTTCCTTTATATGGATATATGATTCGAAATCATCAAGAAAGAAGTTTTATTGTTGGGTAAGTGTTGTTTGTGTGTACAGCAGTGAATATGGGACCTGTGATTATCTTTAAAAAATTTTTACTTTTTGACATCCCAAGCCTGTCCAGGAAGTTCTTCTGGGGTCCTTCTCCTCCACCAAGGTCACTCCCGGTCCCTTCTCAAGGAGTGATTTCTATGTTAATAACTTGAGAGAAGCAATAGCAAGCATCTTTCCTTTGTCTTGCCCAGGAGAGACCACTCATAGGGAGACTAGGAACGAGGAAATGGCAGCAATGATGGGGAACTTGGTACGTGAGATGGAGGGCAGAGAGAGGAGCTCGCGAAAGACAAGAGCAGTATTGATAATATGCTGAGGTGGAGTTGGGGGTGACAGGGTACTGATCAGTTTAATGAGCCACCTGGCTGCCCCCACAGATGCTCAGATATTCCTCTTAAGTTTCCACCAACCTCAGTGAATTTTTCTCCGACTCTCTAGTGCTGCACTGTCCGGCAGAGTAGTCACCAGCCTCCTATGGCCCTTGAAATGTGGCTCGTCAAAATCGCCCCATGCTTTAAGTGTAACATGCATCCTGGATTTCAGACTTAGTATTAAAAAGATAAAATAGTTCATTAATAATTTTTACATAATTACAAGTTTAAATAATATTTAAGGTATTTCCTTAGAATTCACTTCTTTTTTAAACTCTTTAAAAATGGTTACTAAGAATTGTAAACTTACATCTGTGGCTTGCTTTAACAACTCACATTTTCTAGTTTCTGTGTTTGATGCTTTGACATGTTAGGGCTTTGTTGACCCTTTGAAGGGGCTGCCTCTCCCAGGGCTTGCCAGTTTCCAGAGATAGCAATTGGCTTGCCAATTGCCAAACAGGTTGACATGTGAGAGTACCTTCCATATACAAAGCAAACATCCCAGAGCCCACACCCCCAGCTACCTCCTTTATTACCTCCATTTGTGCTGTAGCCATTATCCCCCTGCTCTAATCACCCCAGGGCTGGGTACCCTATGCCCCACAGCAGGCTGAAATTATTCAAACTAGCCAGTCCCAAGCCTGCTTGCCCTGCCTCATCCATTCCTCCCTATGGAACTCCACAATAAAGGTTCTTACCCACTTACCCCATCATCCCTGCCTCTTGACTGACGCTGGTACCGCCCCAGGTGGCTCTCCATGAAATGAATGACCCGCCCTCCTCTTGGGATCTGTGAATATAACAAAATATCTTTTCAATGGCAGTCATCTTCTGATCTGTCAGCCTTACTATACTTGAATGATAATAAAACCTACATTTTAAGACACTTGTAACCTCTTGCTATGGGACAGTGCTGCGAGAGTTCTATTTCTCCAGCTGGAGAATTACCTATAAAACTAAACATCTAGAACTCTTGGCCCCCTTAGAACTAACACAGCTCCTAAAATATAGTATCAGCTCAGTAAATATTAGCTATTATTACTTTGACACCATAATGACAATTATACGGCCGCCCACCAGGCTTCCCCGCCCCTGGGATTCTCCAGGCAAGAACACTGGAGTGGGCTGCCATTTCCTTCTCCAATGCATGAAAGTAAAAAGTGAAAGTGAAGTCTCTCAGTTGTGTCCGACTCTTAGCAACCCCATGGACTGCAGCCTACCAAGGCTCCTCCACCCATGGATTTTCCAGGCAAGAGTACTGGAGTGGGGTGCCATTGCCTTCTCCTTATAATGATAATAAAGTGATTTAATTCTGACTTAAAGAGACCATTTTCTGTTCTTCTTATTATTTTTGTTACTATTTTATTACATGTTAAAAAATGTATATATTACATATAAATGTATATATATCTCCTTACTTGTAAACTAGCATTTATTGAGTTGTTACTATTAACCATGCTTGTGTTAAGTGCTTTACACATCATTTGATTTAATCACCATTACGATCAATTGAGTAACAAGTAAGCAAGAAAAGCAACTTGTCCGGAATCACACAGCTTGCTAGTACTGGAGCCATAGGGGAGCTAAATAATGAGGATTATTTGGGGCTGATTGTTTTAAGAAATTGAAGACTCACGATACTTTCCTTTTTACCTTCCTGTTAACTGCCTGAAAGAATGTAGACAGAGGACCTGTTCCAAAAAGAGAGCCATCACTGTAGACTGTTGTTGTTTAGCTGTTCAGTGGTGTCCAACTCTTTTGTGACCCCATGAACTGTAGCCTACCAGGCGCCTCTGTCTGTGGGATTTCCCAGGCCAGAATACTGGAGTGGGTTGCCATGCTCTCCTCCAGGGGATGTTCCTGACCCAGGGATCAAACCTGGGTTTCCTGCATTGTAAGCAGATTCTTTATCACTGAGCCATCTGGGAAACCCATCCCTGTAGATAACTACACACACCACAGGTATGAGTAGACAGGGGGATCTCTGTAAACTCTTTGTTAAAATTCCTCTCTGTGTCCCATTGTTTCTGTGCAGCCCAGCAGATATTTGTGAATCAAACATTTGCTCTTTTCCATCTTCCTGTGAATCACTTTCCTTCCCTCCGAAGTCCCAAGCTCTTTCCCTTTCTCCTCTCAGACAGCATATAGGCCTCACTTGCCTAACTTGTCTGTGGGTCTCATTTTCTCACAAAGCCCCTATATGTACAAAATTAAATTCAATTTTCTCCTGGTTATCTGACTCATGTCAATTTAATTCTTTGACTGGCCAGAAGACCCTAGACATTTAGAGGAAAAATTTTCCCTTCCCCACTAAGAATGTATATAATTTTGAATAATATTTAATTTTTGTATATACTTAAAAATGTTAGGCACAGTCCTCAATCATAAGGATGATAAAGGGTATATGTGCTACTGAAGGATTATAATGAAACAAATAAACATGTGAACATCACTAGGAGAAGGGTGTGGCTCTTCCCTGAGCATGTGTCCACACTTCTACATCAGAGGTATTTCACCCTAATTTTTGTGGTTGTCATCCCATTGCTTTTCTTTCTATACATGCCTCCCACATATGTTCCTCTCAATGGATTTACATTTAGTATTTTACTTGCCTACTCTTAGGTTTTAGAGGAATGGACTCACACCACATGGATTCTGCCATGGTTGTTTCTTTTGCGTGATGTGTGTCTACCAGATCCATCTGTGCTGATGGATGTAGTTGCAGTTCATTCATTTTCACTGCCATCCTGAACTCTACTGTATGAATACTTTTTGGTGGACATTTTTTCTGTTTGACATTTGGATGGCTTTATTTTTTTTTTGTTATTAAGAACAGTACTGCTAGAAATACTCTATGTTTCCTGTTCTTGAATATTTTCAACGATATGTATTCTTTCTTTTTAATTTTTAAAGACACTTTAACTAGTATTAGCTAACTAATATTTTTAATTAATTAATTTTGCTGCACCAGGTGTCAGTTTTGGCAGGCGGGATCTTTGTTGTGGCATGTATAATCTTAGGTGAGGCACATGGGGTTTAGTTCCCTGATCAGGGACTGAACCTGGCTCCCCTGCATTGAGACTGCAGAATCTTAGCCACTGGGCCACCAGGGAAGTCCCTTAGCTAACTAACATTAACTATGATTTAACTAATATGTCATTTTATTTAAACGGATTGATTTTAATTGGAGAATAATTATTTTACACTATTGTATTGGTTTCTGCCATATATCCACATGAATCAGCCATAGGTCTATGTACACCCCCTCCCTCTTGAACCTCCCACCCACCTCCCACCCTATCCCACCCCTCTAGGCTGTCACAGAGCACTGGATTTGAGCTCCCTGCAGCATACAGCAGTTTTCTACTGACTAATTTTAAATATGGTAATATATATGTTTCAATGCTACTCTCTCAATTTGTCCCACCCTTTCCTTCCTGCCCTGTGTCTGCAAGTCTGTTCTTTATGCCTGCATCTCCATTGCTGCCCTGAAGATTTAATCGATATTTTAAAAGAATGTTAGATTCACAGAAAAATCCCAAAAGTGGTACAGTTTCCTGCAGACTGCTCATCTTACTTCTAAGGTTAATATCTTACTTGACTGTAGAACAGTTATCAACTAGGACACTACCATTGGTCTGATAACTTATCCATGGATCTCTTTGATTTTCATCATTTTCTTTCCTGATACCTTTTTCTGTTCCAGGATCTTAACCAGGATTCCACAATGCATATAGTTTTTATTTTGGAGGGAATCATTTTGAACTCATTTCTGTCTCACTCAAAAATTTACAAGAACAGTATTTCAGGGAGATTAGTCTTAAGGCAGCATGTGAACTAGATTTTAAGGCAGAGAGATAAAAGTAGGAATGCCAGGCAACTCTTACTATATTGTGATTGTTTAAGGCAGAGAGAAGAAAGGGTATGATGATGAGGGACCATCCGTGTGTATGTGCACTTATATACACATCACATAAATGTGTATGTAAATGTGTATATGCATAGATGGCACACATATGCACAGATTGTATTGTAACCACGTGTTCATCTTTCTCCCTTAGAAGTCCATGAGTTCCTTGGGGGCAGAGAGCAGTAAAGCTGATTCATCTTACTATTTTCTTCAGGTTCTCAGAACAGTAACTTGTTAAAGTAGTAATTTGCTGAAGGTTTGTCAAATAAATTAATATGAATGAGAAAGCCGAGCTGAAGGGGGAACTACAACACATAGGAAGAATAAGAAAGAGAGAGAGAATGAAAGTAGAGAAGAGCGAAATCTGATGGGCTGATGGGCTAGGGGAGACAAGCGCAGAAGGTAAGACGCCGATGGCAGAAGAGAAAAGAAAAAGAGTAAGAGAGAAAAAGAAAGCAAGCAAGGAGATGTGAGGGATGAACAGCTAAGCAGTGGTGCTGTTTTCCCATTGCGTTGCTCACGTGGATCCTGTACATTATCATCCATCACTTAAATTTAAAGCCTTGCCTCCTTTGTTTATTGCTGTTCACAGTTCTGAGACATTTCTCTATCATTTACTCCCTCATCCCCCTCCTTCACTAGGTGCTGCTAAGAATAGTCTCCTGCTGTAGCAGTAGACTGTCGTGTGATGCTGATGCTTCATTGTCATGGGGCCTCTTGTGGAAGTTTCATCCTTCCCCCAGCCCTTTGCACCTGCTGTTCCCTCCTTCTCAGATTCTCAGCCCTTAAATTTTCACAGGCTTGGCTTCTTCTTGTCCCCAAAGTTTTAGTCCTGTTCTCTTGGTTTGCTTAGTCACTAAGTCATGCCTCACTCTTTGTGACCCCATGAACTGCAGCACGCCAGGCCTCCCTGTCCATCACCATCTCCTGGAGTTTGCTCAAACTCACGACCATTGAGTCAGTGATGCCATCCAACCATCTCATCCTCTGTCATCCCCTTCTCCTTCTGCTTTCAATCTTTTCCAAAATCAGGGTCTTTTCCAGTGAGCTGGCTCTTCGCATTACATGGCTGAAGTCTTGGAGCTTCAGCTTCTCTTTATTTCTCCTCTACCTTATGTTGTTTTTTTGTCTCCAAAATGCTTAGGTCTCTAGGGAACTTTCTTGTTTATTTATTTGCTCACTTTCTTTACATTTATCTTCATCCACTAGAATATGGTTCTATGAGAGTAGGGACCTTGTTTGTCCTAAAACTTCATTGGTCCTAGGTGTTAAATGAACTGTTACGCATAGGCTATGTTTTGCTTTGTTTTGTGACTGGGTATCTATTCTTTAAGGATAAAGGAGAGTGATCACTAAGTTTCCAGGGTTAAATTAAAGAATAATTCACTGAGTGGGGATAAAGCTGAGGGAAGAGAAACTTCTGACCTAAGATAACATTTCAAGTGAATTTGATATCTCTTAGGCAAGTCCCTGCTCCAATGTAACAGTGTGTGTGTATATATATATATATATATAATTTTTTTTGAATGCCTGTTAAGTACCACGTACTGTAGCAGATATGGCAGATATTGAGAACAACAGACGTCTGTCCTCCAGGACCTTTCTGTCAAATGGAACTGTTTGCTAAGCAAATCACTGGTTGCAAAGCAATTTACTAAGAGCTGTCATAGAAGGTTCCTCTGAGGGCTCAGAGGAGAAAAGGATAGAAGAGAACAGACCTTAAAAGCAGCTCAATAGCCACTTCAAATATACAAATGAGCATTTTCACATAATGCTCTGAATGATGATAACAGGTGTTATTGGGTGGGGTTCAAATAAATCTGGCATTGTTGGGTTAAAGGTAACCAATTGTCTCTCTAATGCAGTACTCATCAGAGCCTCTAACTTGCTAATATTTGGCAAGCACCATTGCCTACATTTGACCACAGTGCCTTTCTCAAAGAGGAACTTAAAAAACTAGTTTTCACCAAACAAACTTGGGGAAATGCTAATACAGACTATAGAACAAAAGCGCATGGGATGACATTTCTTCATAATATGTTTAGCTTAAACCTTCTAAAAACCTATTTCCTGACATTCAAGGTTGAGGTTTCCTCACTTAAAATTTTTAGGGGTGGAATTCAAGAAACTCTTCATTAGTTTCTTGTCTCCATATTTCTCCCTTCCCTTATCTTCCTATAACTCCTTCAAGACCCACTAAAATCCCATGTGTATAAGAAAGAGTTCATGCTCTAATTAGTAGAAGATTTCTAATAGCTCTAAAAATTTTAGAAATTCTACATTAAGGAATGATAAAAGATTAAAAATAAAGCTTATCATACTAACATTTTGTCTCTAATACTGTTCCCTTATGAAAAGGAATTAGAATTCCTTGAAGAAATGGTTGACTTTAGGGCTGAGGTACAGTAGGCACAAAATGAGTTGTGAAAATCTCCTTAATCCACAAATTAAATGCCCCTTTCCCCCCATTAATAAAATGATGGAACGTATTACAAGAATACAGGAACAGCTCCAAGGACCTCTACCGGCCACATCTAAGACAATCCGAGCATCAAAACAATTAAGTAGAGTAACAGATCATTGAAAAATAAGAATATAGAGAAAGAGATAAAAGAGGGAATAGGGAGGGTTGTTGCTTACAGTAGAATCCCCAGTGCCTGCTGGTAAATATAGAGGAAATGCTGGAGTTAGAAAATTAGCATTTTGCAATCGTCTCGCTAAAGTTTGGCTCAGTTAAGAATTACCGATTCAGAGGAAAATTTATTTTCTTTTTATGAGTTTTTTGTTTGTTTGTTTTACCGTTTGTATTTTTTTAATTGAAGGATAATTGCTTTATAAAACTTCGTTGTTTTCTGTCAAACCTCAACATGAATCAGCCATAGGTATATATATATCCCCTCCGTTTTGAAACTCCCTCCCATCTTCCTCCCCATCCCACCCCTCTAGGTTGATACAGAGCCCCTGGAGTTTCCTGAGCCATACAGCAAATACCCATTGACTATCTATTTTACATATGGTAATGTAAGTTTCCGTGTTACTCTTTCCATACATCTCACCCTGTCTCCCATCTCCCCATGTCCATAAGTCTATTCTCTATGTATGTTTCTCCATTGCTGCCCTGTAGATAAGTTCTTCAGGACCATTTTTCTAGATTCTGTATATCTGTGTTAGAATACAATACTTATCTTTCTCTCTCTGACTCACTTCATTCTGCATAATAGACTCTAGGTTCGTCCACCTCGTCAGAACTGACTCAACTGCATTCCTTTTTATGGCTGAGTAATATCCCATTGTGTATATGTACCACAGCTTCTTTATCCATTCATCTGTTGATGGGCATCTAGGTTGCTTCTATGTTCTAGCTATTGTAAACAGGATACATGTTTACAGGATAAATGGGATACATGTGTCTTTTTCAACCCTGGTTTCCTCAGGGTATACGTCTAGGAGTGGGATTGCTGGGTCATATGGAGGTTTTATTCTTAGTTTTTTAAGGAATCTCCATACCATCTTCTGTAGTGGCTGTATCAATTTACATTCCCACCAACAGTGCAAGAGCATTCCCCTTTCTCCACAGCCTCCCAGCATTTATTGTTTTTTTTTTTTTTTTTGACTTTTTGATGATGACTGGTGTGAGGTGATATCTTATTGTGGTTTTGATTTGCATTTCTCTAATAATGAGCGATGTTGAGCATCTTTTCATGTGTTTGTTAGCCATGTGTATGTCTTCTTTGGAGAAATGTCTGTTTAGGTCTCTTTCCCACTTTTTGATTGGGTTGTTTTCCTGGTACTGAATTGTATGAGCTGCTTCTATATTTCGGAAATTAATCCTTTGTCAGTTGTCTCACAGAGAAGGCAATGGCAACCCACTCCAGTACTCTTGCCTGGCAAATCCCATGGGCGGAGGAGCCTGGTAGGCTGCAGCCCATGGGGTCGCAAAGAGTCTGATATGACTGAACAACTTCACTTTCACTTTTCACTATCATGCATTGGAGAAGGAAATGGCCACCCACTGCTGTGTTCTTGCCTGGAGAGTCCCAGTGACAGCAGAGCCTGGTGGGCTGCCGTCTATGGGGTTGCACAGCAGCAGCAGCAGTTGTTTCACTTGCTATTATTTTCTCCAATTCTGAGGGTTCTCTTTTCAACTTGCTTATAGCGTCCTTTGCTGTGCAAAAGCTTTTAAATTTAATCAGGTCCCACTTGTTTACTTTTGTTTTTATTTCCATTATTTTAGGAGATGGGTCATACAGGATCTTACTTTTATTTATGTCATCGAGTGTTCTGCCTATGTTTTTCTCTAAGAGTTTTATAGTTTCTGGTCTCACATTTAGGTCTTTAATCCATTTTGAGTTTATCTTTGTGTATGGTGTTAGGAAGTGTTCTAAATTCATTCTTTTACATGTAGCTGTCTAGTTTTCCCAGCACCATTTATTGAAGAGGCTGTCTTTGCCCCATTGTATATTTTTGCCTCCTTTGTCAAAAATAATATACCCATAAGTGCATGGGTTTATTTCTGGGTTTTCTATCTTGTTCCATTGGTCTATATTTCTGTTTTTGTGCCAGTACCATACTATCTTGATGACTGTAGCTTTGTAGTATAACCTGAAGTCATGAAGGTTGATTCCTCCAGCTCCATTCTTCTTTTTCAAGACTGCTTTGGCTATTCAGGGTGTTTTGTGTTTTCATATGAAGTGTGAAATTTTTGTTCTATTTCTGTGAAAAAATGCCATTGGTAATTTGATAGGGACCACATTGAATCTGTAGATTGTGTTTGGTAGTATAATCATTTTCACAATACTGATTCTTCCTACCCAGCAACATGGAATATCTCTCCATCTGTTTATGTCATCTTTGATTTCTTTCATCAGGGTCTTATAATTTTCTATGTACAGTTCTTTTGTCTCCTTAGATAAGTTTATTCCTAGATATTTAATTCTTTTTGTTGCCATGGTGAATGAGATTGATCCCTTAATTTCTCTTTCTGATTTTCCATTGTTAGTATATAGAAATGCAAGTGACTTCTGTCTGTTGATTTTGTATCCTGCAACTTTGCCAAATTCACTGACAAGTTCTAGTAATTTTCTGATAGTATCTTTAGGGTTTTCTATGTACAGTATCATGTCATTTGCAAACAGTGAGAGCTTTACTTCTTTTCCCATCTGGATTCCTTTTATTTCTTTTTCTTCTCTGATTGCTGTAGCTAGGACTTCCAGAACTATGTTGAATAATAGTGGGGAAAGTGGACACCTTTGTCTTGTTCCTGATCTTAGGGGGAATGGTTTCAGTTTTTCACCACTGAGAACAATGTTTGCTGTAGGCTTATCATATATGGCCTTTACTATGTTGAGGTAGGTTCCTTATATGCCCATTTTTTGAAGAGTTTTAAATCATCTATTTCTGCTTTATTGACCATGCCAAGCTTTGACTGTGTGGATCACAACTGGCTGTGGAAAATTCTGAAAGAAATGAGAATACCAGACCACCTGACCTGCCACTTGAGAAATCTGTATGCAGGTCAGGAAGCAACAGTTATAACTAGACATATAACACCATACTGGTTCCAAATAGGAAAAGAGGTACATAAAGGCTGTGTACTATCACCCTGCTTATTTAATTTATATGCAGAGTACATCATGAGAAACACTGGGCTGGATGAAACACAGGCTGGAATCAAGATTGCCAGGAGAAATATCAATAACCTCAGATATACAAATGACACCACCCTTATGGCAGAAAGTGAAGAAGAACTAAAGAGCCTCTTGATGAAAGTAAAAGAGGAGAGTGAAGAAATTGGCTTAAAGCTCAACATTCAGAAAACGAAGATCATGGCATCTGGTCCCATCACTTCATGGCACATAGATGGGGAAACAGTGGAAACAGTGGCAGATTTTACCTTTTGGGGCTCCAAAATCACTGCAGATGGTGACTTCAGCCATGAAATTAAAAGATGCTTGCTCCTTGGAAGAAGAGTTATGACCAACATAGACAGCATATTAAAAAGCAGAGACATTACTTTGCCAACTAAGGTCTGTCTAGTCAAGGCTATGGTTTTTCCAGTAGTCATGAATGGATGTGAGAATTGAACTATAAAGAAAGCTGGGTGCCTAAGATCTGATGCTTTTGAACTGTGGTGTTGGAGAAGACTCTTGAGAGTCCCTTGGACTGCAAGGAGATCCAAGCAGTCCATCCTAAAGGAGATCAGTCCTGGGTGTTCATTGGAAGGACTGATGTTGAAGCTGAAACTCCAATACTTCGGCCTCCTGATGCGAAGAGCTGACTCATTTGAAAAGACTGTGATGCTGTGAAAGATTGAAGGCACGGGGAGAAGGGGACGACAGAGGATGAGATGATTGGATGGCATCACCAACTCAATTGACATGAGTTTGAATAAACTCTGGGAGTTGGTGATGGACAGGGAGGCCTGGCATGCTGCAGTCCATGGAGTCACAAAGAATCGGACACAGCTGAGTGACTGAACTGAACTGAACTGAATCATAAATGGGTGCTCAATTTTCACAAAGGTTTTTCTGTATCTATTGAGACGATCATATGGGTTTTATCTTTCAACTTGTTAATATGGTGTATCACATTGAATGATTTGCATTAATTGAAGAATCCTGGCATTATTGGAATAAATCCAGCTTGATTATGGTATACAAGCTTTTTGATGTGTTGCTGAATTCTGTTTGCTAAAATTTTATTGAGAATTTTTGCATCTATGTTCATCAGTGATATTGGCCTGTAGTTTTCTTTTTTTCTGTTGTCTTTGTCTGGTTTTGGTATCAGGGTGATGGTGGCCTCATAGAATGAGTTTGGAAGGATTCCTTCCTCTGCAATTTTTTGAGAGTGTTAGAAGGACAGGCATTCACTCTTCTGTAAATGTTTGATAGAATTCTCCTGTGAAGCCATCTGGTTCTGGACTTTTGTTTGGGGGGAGATTTTTTTTTTTTTTATCACAGCTTCAATTTCAGTGATTGTAATTGGGTTGTTCATAATTTTTATTTCTTCCTGTTTCAGTCTTATTAAGATTGAACTTTTCTAAGAATCTGTCCATTTCTTCCAGGTTATCCATTTTCTTGCCATATAGTTCTTCATAATAGTCTCTTATAATCCTTTATATTTCTGCATTGTCTGTTGTAACTTCTTGTTCATTCCTAACTTTGTTGATTTGATTCCTCTCTCTTTTTTTCTTGATGAGTCTGGCGAAAGGCTTGTCAATTTTGTTTACATTCTCAAAGAAGCAGCTTTTAGTTTTATTAATCTTTACTATTGTTTCTTTCATTTCTTTTTCATTTATTTCTTCTCAGATCTTTATTATTTCTTTTCTTCTTCTAATTTTTTTTTGTTCTTCTTTTTTCATTTGTTTTAGGTGTAAAGTTAGGCTGTCTATTTGATGTTTTTCTTCTTTCTTGGGTAGGACTGTATTGCTATAAACTTCCCTCTTAGAACTGCTTTTGCTGCATCCCATAGGTTTTGAGTTGTCGTGTTTTCATTGTCATTTGTTTCTAGAAATTTTTTGATTTCCCTTTTGATTTCATTGTCATTTGTTTGATTTCCCTTTTATTTCACTGTCATTTGTTTCTAAAAAAATTTTTGATTTCCCTTTTGATTTTGCTTATTTAGAAATGTGTTGTTTAATCTCCATGTGTTTGTATTTCTTACAGTTTTTTTCTTGTAACTGGTATCTTGTCTCATAGCATTGTGTTTGAAGAAGATGCTTGATATAATTTCAGTTTTCTTAGATTTACTGAGATTTGACTTGTGACCCAAGATGTGGTCTATCCTAGAGAATGTTCCATGTGCACTTGAGAAGGTGTATTCTTCTACATTTGGATGAAATGTCCTAAAGATATCAATGAGATACATCTTATCTAATGTATTATTTAAGATGTGTTTCCTTATTAATTTTATGTTTTGATATCTGTCCATTAGTGTGAGTGGAGTGTTAAAGTTTCCAACTATTATTGTGTTACTGTCAATTTCTCCTTCTATGTCTGTTAGTGTTTGTGTTATGTATTGAGATGCTCCTATGTTGGATGCATAGATATTTACAATTGTTATGTCTTCCTCCTGGATTGATCTCTTGGTCTTTATATAATGTCCTTCCTTATATCTTATAATCTTCTTTATTTTAACATCTATTTTGTCTAATATGAGTATCGGTACTCCAGCTTTCTTTTGCTCCCCATTTTCATGGAATATATTTTTCCATCCTCTCACTTTCAGTCTATATGTGTCTTGAGGTCTAAAGTGGCTTTCTTGTAGACAGCATATATATGGGTCTTGTTTTTGTATCCATTCAGCCAGTCTGTGTCTTTTGGTTGGAGCATTTAATACATTTACATTTGAAGTAATTATTGATATATATGTTCCTATTGCCATCTTCTTAATTGTTTGGGGGTGATTTTGTAGATCTTTTTTCTTCTCTTGTATTTTTTGACTATGTAAGTCTGTTTAACATTTGTTGTAAAGCTGGTTTAGTGGTACTGAATTCTCTTAACTTTGCTTGTCTGAAAAGCTTTTGATCATCAATTTTGAATGAGATCCTTGTTGGGTACAGTAATCTTGGTTGTAGATTTTTCCCTTTCATTACTTTAAATATATCCTGACATTCCCTTCTGGCCTGCAGAGTTTCTGCTGAAAGATCAGCTGTTAAGTGTATGGGGTTTCCCTTGTATGTTACTTGTTGCTTCACTCTTGCTGCTTTTAATATTCTTTCTTTGTGTTTAGTCTTTGTTAGTTTGATTAGTATGTGTCTTGGCATGTTTCTCCTTGGGTTTATCCTGTATGGGAATCTTTGTGCCTCTTGGACTTGACTGGCTATTTCCTTTTCCTTGTTAGGGAAATTTTCAATTATAATCTCTTCAAAAACTTTCTTATACCCTTTCTTTATTTCTTCTTCTTCTGGGACCCCTATAATTTGAATGTTGGTGTGTTTGATATGGTCCCAGAGGTCTCTGAGATGGTCCTCAGCTCTTTTCATTCTTTAAGAGCACTTCTCTAACGTGCTCTTCCCTGATGGACAGGGAAGCCTGGTGTGCTGCAGTTCATGGGGTCACGAAGTGTGGGACATGACTTAGCCACTGAATAACAATTGCAATGCAACCAGACAAACCATCTCTGGTTGATCCAACTTAACATTCCCAATGAAGGGCAAAAGGATGTGATAACTTGAGGAAGCCACATCATTACTTATGAATTATTCCATCCGGGAATGTATTAGCTGAACTTTATCATGAAGAAACAGACAAACCCCCAATGAAAAATATCCCAATATGAAAAAGGGCTATTTTTTCAACTTGTCAATGTCAAAAAAAAGTAGAGAAAGATTGTAGAATGTTTTAGATTAAATTAGGCAGAAGAGACACAAAAATAAGACATATTAACTTACTCTAGCCTGGATCTTGCACTCAAGGGAAAAATGTTGTGAAGTACATTATTGGATCTTTTGAAAATATCAGAGGACAGACAGGGGATCAGAAGAAAGTATCCTATCAGTGTTAATTATACTGATAATTGTAATTTATGTTAGAAAATATCTTAAGAATTACATGTTGAAGTATATAGAGATAATGGACCCTGATAATATACAGCTCACTCTCTCAGTATTCAGAAAAAAGATACATAACATTATCTATATCAGTAAAGTAATATCTATCTTTTTATCTATCTACCCATCTATCTATCTATCTACTAACCTACCTTCCTACCTAATCTATCTGCATTAATCTATAGATATATTAGTAATGTCAACTAAAACACAATTCACAAGGCTACAAGTAGGAGTTTATTTGCTATCTAGCTCAGTTGGTAAAGAATCTGTCTGCAATGCAGGAGACCCCAGTTTGATTCCTGGGTCAGGAAGATACACTGGAGAAGGGATAGGCTACCCACTCCAGTATTCCTGGGCTTCCCTTGCGGCTCAGTTGGTACAGAATCCTCCTGCAATATGGCAGACCTGGGTTTGATCCCTGGGTTGGGAAGATCCCCTGGAGAAGGAAAAGGCTACCCACTCCAGTATTCTGGCCTGGAGAATTCCATGGACCCATGGGGTTGCAAAGAGTCAAACACACTGAGCGACTTTCACTTTCACTTTAAGAATTGCAATTCGGAAGACACAGGTTAGGGTAAAAGCAAAAAAGTGCTTGGGGAAGACAGAGTTAGGAGCTTATGAACATAAAAAGCCCTGAGAATTGTGATTGAATCAAATTTGGAAACATTTGTCCTTAAGGAATCACAAGTTATTATAGGCTGGGAGTCTGATAAGTAAATAGGATGTAGTGAGTTATTTTAGGGGAAGAGTCTGATAGGTGCCTTGAGTTTCTGGTAGATGTTTTGGATGACTTCATTAGGACATAAGTGGTCAAAAGATCGGATTCCTTTGAAGGTGAGAAATGTAAAGTCTCCCTTCAGTAATGCCCCGCTCCCACCCAGGCTTAATTTTACAGAGTTCTCTTAGTAATACTGACTCAATTTTGATTTTTCCTTTCACAATATCAATTTGCTAAACTGTCATCTACCTATCACCTATCTAAGTATCTATTTATCTATCCATCCATCTATCTATCATCTATCTATCCTCAAAATGACAAAGCAAGTGAGCAAAATTTAACAGGTGAATCATGTGCAGGGTCTAATGATGTTGTTTGTATGCTGCCGCTACTCTTATTATTTTAACTTTTCTGTAAATTGAATGTATTTCCAGATAATAAAATTTTCCAAATTACCATACCACCAACTACGGTTTCCCTATGGCTTGAGGATTAGCTTCATGGACTCTAGTTTTGTGGACACACAGTTTTAATCTTGGTCTGACCACTTATGACTTCTCTGGTCTTGGATAATACCTTAACCTCCTTATACACTCCAGGCATTTTGTCCATGAGTTCAGTTCAGTTCAGTCTCTTAGTCATGTCCGACTCTTTGGGACCCCATCAACTGCAGCATGCCAGGCCCCCCAGTCCATCACCAACTCCCAGACAAACTCATGTCCATTGATGTCCATGTCCAACTCATGTCCAACTCATGTCCATCTCATGTCAGTGATGTCATTCAATCATCTCATTTTCTGTCATCCCCTTCTCCCGCCTTCACTCTTTCCCAACATCAGGGTCTTTTCAAATGAGTCAGTTCTTTGCATCAGGTGGCCAAAGTACTGGAGTTTCAGGTTTAGCATGAGTCCTTCCAGTGAATATTCAGTACTGATTTCCTTTAGGATGAACTGTTTGGATCTCATTGCTATCCAAGGGACTCTCAAGAGTCTTCTCCAACACCACAGTTCAAAAGCATCAATTCTTCGTTGCTCAGCTTTCTTTATAGTCCAACTCTCACATCGATACATATGGAAGTGAAAGTGAAAGTTACTCAGTTTTGTCCGACTCTTTGCGACCCCATAGACTGTATCTGTGGAATTCTCCATGCCAGAATACTGGAGTGATTAGCCTTTCCCTTTTCCAGGGGATCTTCCCAACCCAGGGATCAAACCCAGGTCTCCTGCATGATTGCTGAAAAAGCCATAGCTTTGACTAGATGGACCTTAGCTGGTAAACTAATGTCTCTGCTTTTCTATATACTATCTAGGTTGGTCATAACTTTTCTTCCAAGGAGTAAGCGTCTTTTAATTTCATGGCTGCAGTCACCATCTGCAGCAATTTTGGAGCCCCCCCAAAATAAAGTCTTGTCGCTGTTCCCATTGCTTCCCCATCTATTTGCCATGAAGTGATGGGACCAGAGGCCATGATCTTCATTTTCTGAATGCTGAGTTTTAAGCCAGCTTTTTCACTTTCCTCTTTCACTTTCATCAAGAGGCTCTTTAGTTCTTCTTCACTTTCTGCCATAAGGGTAGTGTCATCTGCATATCTGAGGTTATTGATATTTCTCCTGGCAATCTTGATTTCAGCTTGTGCTTCATCAGCCCAGCATTTTTCAAGATGTACTCTGCATATAAGTTAAATAAGCAGGGTGACAATATACAGCCTTGATGTACTCCTTTCCTGATTTGGAACCAGTCTGTTGTTCCATGTCCAGTTCTAATTGTTGCTTCCTGACCTGCATACAGATTTCTCAGGAGGCAGGTCAGGTGGTCTGGTATTCCCATCTCTTTCAGAATTTTCCACAGTTTATTGTGATCCACACAGTCAAAGGCTTTGGCATAGTCAATAAAGCAGAAGTAGATGTTTTTCTGGAACTCTCTTGCTTTTTCCATGATCCAGCGGATGTTGGCAATTTGATCTCTGGTTCCTCTGCCTTTTCGAAAACCAGCTTGAATGTCAGGGAGTTCACGGTTCACGTATTGCTGAAGCCTGGCTTGGAGAATTTTGAGCATTACTTTACTAGCATGTGAGATGAGTGCAATTGTGCAGTAGTTTGAGCATTCTTTGGCATTGCCTTTCTTAGGGATTGGAATGAAAACTGACCTTTTCCAGTCCTATGGCCACTACTGAGTTTTCCAAATTTGCTGGCATGCTGAGTACAGCACTTTCACAAAATCATCTTTTAGTATTTAAAATAGCTCAACTGAAATTCTGTCACCTCCACTAGCTTTGTTCATAGTGGTGTTTTCTAAGGCCCACTTGACTTCACATTCCAGGATGTCTGGCTCTAGGTGAGTGATCACACCATCGTGATTATCTGGGTTGTGAAGATCCTTTCTGTACAGTCCTTCTGTGTATTCTTGCCACCTCTTCTTCTGCTTCTCTTAGGTCCATGCCATTTCTGTCCTTTATTGTGCCCATCTTTGTCCATGAAATGGTAATAATAAAAGCACTCCTTAGAAGGGTTGTTGTGTGTACTTAATGAGATAATGCAAATTAAGTTTAGCACTGTACATGATACAGAGCATTATTCAATAAATATTACTGTTACACAATAAGTATTCAATAGACTAGTTAATTGAAGAGGTCACAGTTGAACCATTTAAAGACATTTGGAGGAAATAGGGCTTAAATACACAGGGCTGAATTAGATGCATTTCTGAAGTCCTTTTCATTGTTATGATTCATTCTTTTAAAAATACCTTGTATCTGATTTGAAAAAAAAATTGATTGGATTTTGAATGATATTTACTCTAGAGCAATCTGTATTTAATTTTAAAAAATAAGCTGACTCTATGATCCAGCTGAAGATTCTGACTTTCAAAAGAACTTTCAGATGAAACAGGATTGAACATCATACGCTCCTTTCCACCAAACCTGGCCTGGTCTATTACTTTTCAATTACAGCCAATAGTTCCTATAAAAGAATTAAGCCATACTGTCACTCACAGTTGAATTTTCTAACTTTATAGTCCCACTTATTTTGGTATAAAATCCAAGTTGCATAGCATTTTACTTGATTCTCTCATTTAAGGAACTGAGTCTTAGATCAGTAGCATTAAACAACTCAGTGTCACCCACTCATTAGTAATAGATGTCCGATTCTCTCCTGGATCTGATCATCTTCCCTCACATCAGTGCATCAACGCTGTCTTCCTCTTTGTCTCTTTAGCAAAACCGACCCTGAAACAGGGCTTATCAACCTCAATTACTCTTACCAAGACTTTTCCAGTCCTCCAACTCTTTTTTGGCTCCAATGTTCTGTTTTTGGCAAATTTTGAAATAGTCTTCTGAAGGTGGGATGCAAAGAGATCACATTTTGGAGTCAAGCAGAGTCAGATACAAAATCTTGTCGGTACCACATCCATGACATGTGTCCTCAGGAGGGAAGGCAGAGTGATACTCACACTGGGCGTGAGGTCTCAGGGGACAGAGAGCTGGATGGGAATTCTGCTGAGGGGCCCCATTTGTTAGGGAAGTAATTTTACTTTATCTCATGCCGGTTTTCTTCACTTTAAATGGGGATAATAGCACTCACCTCATAGGACTGTAGGGCAGGTTAAATGATATAATTATGTGAAATGCTTACAACTCTAAGCATATAGCAAGTACCTTTCCAATTTTTAGTTTTCTTATCAAAAATGAGGGACTAAACCTATTTTGTATGTTTAATGTAAAGATTAATTTTGGTGAATTAACACACAAAAAAAACTGTAGACCTGTACCTATTCATCAGTGATCATTCATTCACTTATTCATTGAATGTGTGTTTACAGATCTTCTTCCATAGACCTCCAGTGTTTTAAGGGCTGGGTTTTCAGAGAAGACTTGGACAAGACTGTATTCCTCTAATCTGTGGGGGGAGAAAAAGAAAAAAGTGAGTTGCTGTTGTTATAAAAGATAAGCACTGAATCTAAGGCAGATCTATAAATCTTTGTAAAAGCATGTTTTGTTTTTTCTTATCGTCCACCCTTACTTTTAAGGCTATCTGATTTCCCTTTGATTCTGAGTTTAGAATCTTCTTTCCCACAAACAGTATTTAAACTTATCTAAGTATCATTGATCTAATAAAGAAAATGAACATTTTGGGGGCATTGTGAAGTCTACAAAGGGCTTTCATATAGGGCTCTGTCTCAGGTCCTCCTCTGATGCTGGGCGGGAGAGATACAGGCCTATTATCTCCATGAAAGCTCCTACGGAAACATGGCTGCCATAGATTCTTAGTGATTAGCAAAAGAAAAGATGTAAAAAGCAAAAATATTCCTGTCTCTTTTCTTCAGAAAGCCTACAGATTCTACAATAGGCAAGGACAAGAGCTGGAGGAGGAAAATTGGCAATTTTTTTTTTTTTGCTTTGCATAATTTTTCTGACAAAACAAAAAGATTTCAACATCATTTGTGTGACAAACTGTACCCATATCTTTGGAATTTTTGCAAATTTAGCATCAATCATGTACATTTTCCAGTCATTTTCATTGAAATTTCATTCTGTTTAGCTTGCTGGCAAAGTGGAGAGCAATTTTTGTTTGCTAACGCTGCCTTTTCCCTTGCTACAGAAAAATGGCAATGTTAAAAAGTGGGGGCTCTGCCATTCTCCTGCAGGGAAGCCCCCTGTGTGTTCATTTGTGTGTACAGTCTATCATGCCTATTTAAGCATATTCTTATTGTATTTATAGGCTTGAATCATTTATTATTGCTTGCAAATATTTTTGCCAAGGACTCTAAATTGTTGCACGTGTGTGAGCTAAGTTGCTTCAACTGTGTCTGACTCTTTGCGACCCCATGAACTGTAGCCCACCAGACTCCTCTGTCTATGGGATTTTCCAGGCAAAGGTACTGGAGTGGGTTACCTTGCCCTCCTCCAAGGGATCTTCCCAACCCAGGGATCAAACCCATGTCTCTTAAATCTTCTGCATAGACAGGTGAGTTCTTTACCATTAGCTCCACCTGGGAAGCCCTGAATCGGTGCAGATAGCAATTAAAACTTTATTATTTAAATAGTCTGGGGAACAGGAAAGAAGAAATCCCCAGATCAGCATAATCAATTAAGTTCTAAAACACTCCATGCACCTTTTTATTTTATTTATGATCCGCATATTGTTCTAATGCTTTGCAAGTAGCACAGCCACTCTTTCTAGTTCTACTTAAATGAGATTCATACCAATTTTCAAAAACAATCCCTCAAACACAGTGTTTAGTTACCATTAAGGCTGCATCTACCTATCACAGAATGAAGGTTTGGAAAGGAATTATCGGTGCAGGTAGGGTGTTAGTTTTTTAATATGAGAATCACTTCTACCCTGAAAGTCTCTCCATCAAAACTTACCTTTAGAAAAGTGGCTTTTGCTGTTTTTAGGAACTATTTCTAGACCAGAGTCACATAGAGCCTGTTCCCCACTGATTTCGCTTTAACAGTCTGTGCTGTAGACAAAATTTTGCAGCTAGATAAAAAAAAAGATTTTTAATATAAATGTAATGGTTCGGAAATGTTTATTTTGTGTAGGCAGAACATCAGTTAGTACATAACATCCCTTGGGAAGATTTCCAAAAGACTACAGTGAATAAAATGGGGGAAGCTGGAAATGTATAAAAAACCCCAAATTATTCAAAGAATGATGACAATTATTTTGTCAAGTCCTGATGAATAACTAGTCAAAAAACACACACACTTAGTAAAGATTTGGAGTACAAGAAATGAGTCAAGCACTGGGCTAGGCACTCTGCCTACATTATCTCAGTTAATCCCCATGTAATGTCACTGAAAAAGAGATGATTATTATTCTGTTTTTACAGTTGAGAAAGTAGATAACATGTTCAGTTCAGTTCAGTTCAGTTGCTCAGTCGTGTCCAACTCTTTGTAACCCCATGAATTGCAGCACGCCAGGCCTCCCTGTCCATCACCAACTCCCGGAGTTCACTCAAGCTCATGTCCATCGAGTTGGTGATGCCATCCAGACATCTCATCCTCTGTCATCCCCTTATCCTCCTGCCCCCAGTCCCTCTCAGCATCAGAGTCTTTTCCAATGAGTCAACTCTTCCCATGAGGTGGCCAAAGTACTGGAGTTTCAGCTTCAGCATCATTCCTTCCAAAGAACACCCAGGGCTGATCTCCTTTAGAATGAACTGGTTGGATCTGTTACATCATCATAAAACTGATCAGCTAGGTTGGATATAAAATAAACTCAGAAAAGTAAAGAGGTTAGAGGAGAGATCAGTTACTTTGATGAGAACTGAAGTCTGCAGGAAAGGAAGCCTTGACGACAGCTTCAGAAACTCCTCACCTTCTCTCACAAGGTCACTGTTCCTCTCCCCTGTCCCCAGTGTCTAGGATCTCTGTTTTCAGAAGATGCCAACTCCAATTCCCATAAATCATCAGGCTGCGTTTCTACTTTCTAGGACTGCAGATTTAAACTTGGAAGGATTTGAATCCATTTAGTATTGCAGCAAAATGAAAGACCTTTTGTAATCTAGGAAATGAAAGCTTTTTCTCTGCAGACTGAAGGGTGAGATTTGAAACCAGCCCTGAAATCTTCAATGGGACTTTGGTTCCCCTCTGCTGGTCTCCAGGAAAGGCTATACTTTTAAGGGGATGAGACAGAGACACAGTAGAAGGTGTCCTGAACATTGGTCTATGTGATCCGTCCCACCCTTGGGCTATTCATCAGTTAGGAAAGGTTACACCCATATCCAGATGAGAAAAATAAAGTAGAAAGAGGATAAATAACTTACCAAAGATCTGGCAGCAAGTAGAAGAAACCTGGATGCGAGTTTGGCTCTGTATCTTACCAGTGTCTGTGAATTTCCCTTTATATATTTACATAATTAAATGCTCATGTCCGACTCTCTGCAACTCCATGGACTGTAGCCCACCAGGCTCCTCTGTCCATGGGATTTCCCAGTCAAGAATACTGAAGTGTGTTGCCATTTCCTCCTCCAGGGGAATCTTCCAGACAGAGGGAGTGAACCTGCATCTCCTATATCTCCTGCATTGCAGGCAGATTCTTTACCCATCAGAGAAAGCTATAGGAACTTCCCATTAAGCTCTATCAACTCTCAGTAACACTGAGGATGGTCCAGGTATCTTACAACAAACCAAACCTCCTGCTTCTTATTGACTTGGAGAGTAAATGTAGAGAAGATGGAGTCTGAAGACATTTATAGGCCCTTTTCAAATGACAGTAGAAAAAGAAAAATATTTTGTTTTAACTTAACTTTGCTTAAGTTCTGCTGTCATATAACATCAGTTCTGATGATCGATATCAAAGAGGCCATGGAAATCAGTAGGAAGTGTGCATCTTTGCATACCAAGATGATGCGCTCAGCTGTTGTCAGCTGGACACACACTGGAGTTTGAAGGCAAGCACGCCTGCCAGGTTGCATATTTCAGCAAACCATCAATTTCTATTTATGGATGCAGGACAGACAATGTTATTGCCTTCTTTACATCCAGTCTTCTTTTTCCTCTCGAACAGAAACCTGCATTTGTTTAGAATGTTTATGTGCCTTGCCCTATCTCTGTAGTTGATATAGATTGTAAGTAGTCAAAGCCAGTCATGACAGTCATTTTCCTTGCTTTCCTGGTCTCAGGCATAAGAGTGGCCAGTTCTGGCCAACGGATTCTAAAAAGAAGTCTGTTAAGATTATTTATGCAGAGGATTTCCCCTTTTTGTATAGAACAGACATGGTTGACACAAGTTTTCACCTCTTTTCCTCCTTTGAATACAGATGTAATGCCTGGAGCTGTGCAGCCATCTTGTGACTGTAAGGAAAAACCCATGTCTGACTTGACATCCTGGAGCTGGCCAACTCACATCAGAAACAGCTTGACTTTGCTTTTTTATGAGGAGAAAGCCAACATTTACTTTGTTAAGATAGTATAGTTTAGTACTTCATTCAGTCAGTTCAGTTCAGTTGCTCAGTTGTGTCTGACTCTTGCGACCCCATGAATTGTGGCACACCAGGCCTCCCTGTCCGTGACCAACTCCCGGTGTTCACTCAGACTCATGTCCATCTTCTCCAACACCACAGTTCAAAAGCATCAATACTTCATTACCTAAAGCTAAATATATCCCTAACAGTTAAAGGAAAGATTATAACTACATAATTATAACTACAATCTTAGATATTACTGTTTAAATTAGCTAGTGATTAAAAATATCACATTAAGATATTTGTGGTAATATAAATGATCTGCTCAACCTTCCTCAACAACAATCTAAACTGGTTTAATATGGGTCACATAATAATACAAATATGGTACATAAATGCAAAAAAATATGCCAAATGGAGTGAAAGTTACATACAAGTCTTGCAGAATTTATTTTAAATTTATTCCATTTTATTTTTGAAATAAAATGTGCTCTGAGTTGACACTGTCCCTTCTCTCGTTTCATATATCTATGAAAAAGTATTTCACACTAATTATCTGTGAATAGAAAAAGCATAGCAAAATCAAGCCTTCATCCAGTATTGTCTTGATCCTAGCCTAAATTTAAATGCAGCCTAAATGACACCTGACAGAAGCATGTAAAGGGCATAGAGTCCTTGCTTATGAGAGATATTAGTCAAACAAATGTCATTTGTCTAATTCAGTAGCTATACATCAGAAGATTTATCTTAAACCTTAGGAAAAAAGAAGATTAAATGAAAATAGATACATTTAGCATAAAAAGGCAAAACTCTAGAGATCAGGGTTGCTAAATTATTTCAAAAATCTTTTTCTAAGATTGACAGATCATTTTAAGTCTCCGTTTTTTCTTGCACTGACATTTTTAGAAATATTGTCTCTGTTTTCTCTTTCACTTTTTAAGGTATCATTATAATAGGTTGGTAGTTCCAGTTTTTCCTATGAATTGTTTGATATTTCTGAGGATACAGAATCATTTTGATAATCCTGAGAATCACTTCATAGCTTTCAAGGGAAAATTGTCCTCAACTTGTTTTTGTTTTTCACTTAGAGAAACAAGTTTGTGGCTACAAAAGACTGCTTTCCACAATCGTTATTGCTTAGGGAATAATTTGTCTCTTTTAGTAATTTTATTTTTGTTTGTTTGTATCTCTTTCCCTTTACATATCTAGATAAAGAAAACAAATGATGTTTTAAGACTCAAGAAAATTGAATTTTACAGAATCCAAAAGCCCATCCAGGTGGCTAGATCAAGTGCCTGAATATCTTCCTACCATTTGCATTCAGAGCATCAGTGAAATCATCCTCTTCTCTAAAGAACAGATTTCACCTGGGATGAATTTTTTCTCTCAGATTGTGAATAATTTTTTTCTAAAACCACATTTTCAATTTGCCAGTTCCTGGCTCATGCTGTCCTTTACTGTTCTTTTTTTTTTTTTTTTTGCCTTTATATATCCCCAGCTTTTTTCTTTTTAATGTATTTTGTATTGGAGTGTGTCTGATTAACAACGTTGTAATAGTTTCAGGTGAACAGCAAGGAGACACCACAATAGGTATACATGTATCCATTGTCCTCCAAACACCCCTCCCAGCCAGGCTGCCACATAACATTGAGAAGAGTCTATCTATACAACAGGTCCTTATTCATTATCCATTTTAAATATAGCAGTGTGTACACGACCATTCCAAACTCCCTGTCCCCTCACCCTGGCAACCATAAGTTTGTTTTCTAAGTCTGTGAGTCTCTTTCTGTTTTGTAAGTAAGTTCATTTCTGTCCCCCCCCCCGCCTTTTTTTAAGATTCCATATATAAGGGACGTCATCCAATATTTCTCCTTATCTGTCTGACTACTTTATTCAGGATGACATTCTTAGGTCCAACCATGTTGCTGCAAATGACATTAGCTTGTTCTTTTTAATGTCTGAGTAATATTCCATTGGATATATGTATCACATCCTCTGTGGATGGACATTTAGGTTACTTTGTTGTTCTTTATTCAAACAGGAGAGATAAGCAGATATTTCCCTCAATTTCTTCTTAGAATTTTTTTTTTTCAGGAATCAGGCTGGAGTTTATACATTAAGGAACAGAAAAAAATTTCCCAAGTTACCCATTTGGATATAGCAGCATGTGAATGGGTTTAAGCAAACCTCAAGCCCTCAGGGAGGTCACGTCAGGAAAGCTCCCTCACTTGGCTAAGTAAATGATCCCTCAGTTCACACATTAAAACGACACTGAAAAGCACTCTTTTTCTATGTTTGGTAACTTCAGATGAGTAAAACAGAGTTTTCCTTATAAAATATATTTGATACTTTCCACAGAGTCTTTGGGTCCCCAAGGTGAAGACCTCACAGGTGGTTCACAGAGAGTGAGATTAAGCCTTTGGTAAGTGGGGGGTCATTTAAAACCTAGATATGATGGACAAAGAGAGGCCGGGTCTGAGAAAGAGAGACATTCCAATTCTTTTCATTTAACTCCTTATTAATCTATGTGCTAAGTCGCTTCAGTTATGTCTGACTCTTTGCAACCCTGTGAACTATAACCAGACAGGCTCCTCTGTCCATGGGACTCTCCAGGCAAGAATAACAGAGTGGGTTGCCATTTCCACAAAGGGCTTTAATTCTCACTTGGGCATATCCTGCCTGTGGCATAAAAAAAGAGTTTGCAGGAATCCTCAGAAAGATGACTCGGTGTGTGCAAGCATATATGTGCACATATGTGTCTAGGAGCATGTATGTTTATGCACTGTGGGGTATGTTTATGCACTGCTAGCATTATCTACTTGCCCCCAGACTAAAATATTCATCTAGAAGGGCTGGAGAGTAAAAGCATGGTTTAATAATACAGAAACCATTTCTATATTAGATCTTCCCTGATTCACTCCTGACAGTTAAATTTGAAAATTATTAGATAGGTAAATAGACTAGAGGTCTTTTTCATGTATTTAAGAATGTCCTAATTATGCAAAGAACTGTTTGAAACAAAAAATAAAAGAGTCTTGAATATGGTGCTGCACCAAAAGTGTTTGACAACTCATTTTAACTATCTTTCAGATAAAGAATAAATTCAGTCACTTGTGCTTACAGAAGAGCATATGGCATGTTTCATTGGCAGACAGAGTAACCCTTCCCATCCCAGCCACATTTCAGCTATAAGAATTATTTCAGCCTCTCTTCTCTAAGGCTCCCTGTAGTCTTCACTTCCCAGGTGATGGGGCGGGGTAGAGATGACTGTGATCTTACTGAGGGAAAGACTTAATACAATGTGGGCTCTTCTTAGGGTACAGCTGCTCTGTGGGCTCCAGCGAAAGACTGCCTGCCTGGGTGCAGACAGCCGTGGGTCACACGTTGTCACGTTGCAGCAGGGTGACTGGGCCAGCAGGGCCAGGCAGTCAGGAGAAAGACAGTGGCAGGAGGGGCTCAGCATCTCCGTGGGTCTTGTGTCTCAGGCATGGAGGTTAGGGCTGCAATAAACTTGGAGCTGGGGCTGGAATCATCCAAGTACCATCTCTACTGTTTATGACTTCCCACAAATGAAAATGATAGGGTCAAAAGTTGACCCTGGTTTTGACTTCGGAAGCCACGTCCCACTTCCTAGTTGAGTTCCGGACACGCAGGTAGCTCAGACCACTGCTGAGGTTCATCCTCAGGGAGCACAGGAATTCTAGTCAGGAAGCATGTAACTGAGGGCTGTGTTGAGAACAGACTGAGCCCTCCAGGCAATTCATGAAAACCTTCCTTCCCTTTGAGTGAGCTGTTTCAAGGGCTCAGCCTGTGTTTCTCCACGCAGCCCCAGTTATATGCTACTTGGTGCTGGTCCAGATGGGTCCTCAGCATCAGGGGCTCGATTGGTTTTTCTACCCCTCTAGGCAGAAGGGAGGTCAGCTGTTCTGAGTTCTTTGTCTTCCTTTAGGAACACAGAGCCACATGCCAGATTCAGGAAGTGACTCATCTTAGGAGGCTTCTTCAAGGTTATTTAATTCCATGTATTCATCCAGCAAGTGGTCTCAGACTTCCTACCGTGGGTCAGGCTGTGCTTGCTGTGAGATGGGTGTTAGAGACGATACCTGGGTTATTACGCACAGACTTGCCCTCATGGAGCTCACTATCCAGCCAGAGTGAGCCCAGAGACACAGGGAAGCAAGACCATTTCAAGCCACATGGGGATGCGGGAAGGAAAGAAGTGCTTGAAGGGCATGCCAAGGAGGGCATCTCAGGCCCCCCAGCAGCTCTGTGTAAACATGATGCTGGTTCCTTGCAGCATCTCAGGTTTGGCGTCAGCAGTGTTGAGAGCCGGCCGGAGCTGGGCAGCAGCCCGAGCATCTGCTGCATCGCAGGAATAACCGGGGATTTTTAAAGCTGTTCCTGTAGGGAGATCACAGTTCTTGACTTCTGATTTCCATGTAGGTTTGCCGTAGCGTTTGACGCAGCAGGTCGTGCATCCACAGGCAGTTGGGAAGCTAGATGTCCCACTCCCTTCCCAGCATGCCGGCAGCAACGCATCTCCAGTTTCTGTTAACAAAAAAAAAGAAAAGGAAGAAATCAAGATGATGCCGTAGAGAATGCAATGTTCCACCATTTGAATGAGATTTGAAACATTCTCCAGGCCTGACTACAGAATAGTGTGACTCCCTGCAAACACGAATTCACTGCGACTTGTGAGAGGAACAGGGAATCATGAAATTCCAATGTTGTCTTTGAACCTAATGACATTTTATGAACATTTGTCAGAGTCTTTAGTTTTACTTATGCTGCTTGGCATTGAATTCAGGAGAAAGTTCTTAGACTGCAGGTTGCTGTGATGGTTTTATCAGCTAATACTCTGTGTGTGTGTGTGTGTGTGTGTCTGTGTGTGTGTGCCCACATCCATGTGTGTTTTTAATATATGTGATAGCAATAATGAAAAAAGAAGAATGGAATGTTAATACACATGGGCTCCCAGGAGAGCAAGGAAGCACTGCAAATATACATAGTGGCATCAAAGCAACATTTCTTTTGAACTAAATGATGCAAATTAGGTTTACCTCTCTCCATCTTCTTTTTCATTGAAATATATTTTCAAAAGAAATGCAATATGGGTTGTCCTCATTTCCTTCTTGAAAATGAAGCCTCACTAAACAAAACCAAGTTTTTGAGGCTGTCAACACTTTGTATCAATGATGAGATTTTTTTTGAAGCAGGTTAGACTAGACTAGAGAAGATCCTCGCTCTTGTGACATGACAACTCAAGTTCCTGAATGCTTGCACTGTCCCTTTCTTTGCCGAGGAAGCAAATTCCTATTGACTCTCATGCAGTCAGTTTTTATCTTCACATCAACTGTGAACCATTCCCCCCAACCCCACATGCCCTCACTTTCTCCTTGTTGTGTTGTTTCCTGCAGGTTTGGCTTATTTTCCCTCCTCTTCTCTTGTCTTTGTAGACGTATTCTCGACAAGTTTATTTTCCATTTGGAATCTATTTTACCCCCTCTCCAGGAGTATTGATCCTCTGTCGTCTGGACCACCTGCTTCCCGGTGTCCCCTCTTCACTGTCACACCGGCTATGATTGCATGGGGGTCACTTTTGATTATTTCAATGCTGGCTGCAGACTTCCCAGCTGAGGCCATAGAGCCTTCTCGTTTATCATCCAGAAAGCCCAGAGGGCTGCCTGGCCTTGTGCTTTGACCAGATAATTCACTCAGAGCCTTGGATCGGAAAACAAAAAGCAGCTGAATTTTCTTATAAACAGAGACAGTACTTTTGGGGTGAGGGTAAGGGGATGGAGAATGGATTAACAAATAAACATGGCTTTTGCACACTACCAAGGGAGAGAAGAAGCCTATATATTTTCAGGTCTTGATGTACAGCGATTCCTGCAGTCGGGCCCACAGTGAGGACTTTGATGAATGGCTCTCAGCTCCCCCCACTCCCCACCCAGACTTGTGCTGCTTCAAGCAGCTGGACTGCTGTTACTCTTCTGTGAGGTCAAAAGGCCGGACAACCACAATTGTCATTAAAAGTGTAAGGTTATTTCAGGAAGGTGTAAAGTACGCTGAATCCTATCAAATTCACATTTTAGGCAGATTTAATCCGGAGGATGTTGCCTCCGATGAAAGGGAACTTGGTAAAAATCATCTTGCTACTCAGAAGAATCATTTTAGATAAAACAAATCAGGAGCAAAGATACTTCATAGGTTTAACTGGTCACTTTGAAGTCTTGAGAACAGTTACACAAATATACCTTCCCAAGTAAAAAGGGGGTGCAACATTCTCTCATTTTTTGCGTCCACTTGCTTTCTTGCAAGTAGCCAGGCTTTGATGCCAAGAGGTTCCTGACAGAATAAGGGAAGGTGAGTTAGAGATGTGACCCTGGCGACTCCTGCCTGGGCTTCTTGGACTCCCAAGTGAATGCACCTGTGTATCACAAAATGCCCCTCCCACTTTTGCACAATATCTCACCATGTAATACAAGTAGCAGCATCTCAGTCTTTACGGAGGTAGCCCAAGCCTCCCTCCACGCTCTAATTCTCTGTCCTCCATGAGAGATGTGGAGGACAGAGAAGTGTGTGCTTGCCTTTCATTTGCCTTTTTTGCACTCTCAGCAGAACCCTCAAATGGTGTTGAAGCACCAAGCCTTAAACGCTTGAAGTTTCTCAGGCCAGGGAAGTGCCTCATATGAGAGATGAAAGAGCTGGTGGGAGGAAGGATAGGAAAGCAGAAAATACCTTTTCTTCATATATTCTAGAAGGATCATCATGTTCTGACTTGAAGCTGAACACACCTATTTCTTGTTTTATAGCTACATATTCTGGGGAGAATGAGGCAGCTTAAGTAGCTGTGCATTACCAACTTTGTTTCAACCTTCCTGAAAGTGGGAATGTAAGAATTACAGACTTTAATTCATTTTTTTAATAAGGATGTTTGGGGACAATGGAAGTAAAATAAAACTCTCCTGAAAAAACTGAATAGCAATAGAATTTTTGAGTAGGAAGAGATCTGAAGCTGGGCCTTTAAAAGTCTTACTCATGTTTGCATTTAAAATAAAAGCCTTTAAAAACCACAGGCTTTATTCCAGTTTGTGGAAAGTGTTGATCCAAACCGGTATCTTTCTGATAATTCTCAGACATGAAAAATCGTTTTAAAGCTCAAGTTAAATGGTTTGTATATAATACACTGTCCCTTGAATAACTCTGCTTGAATTAATTTCAACCAAGAGCATTGCCTGTTATAAACAGAAATGATGTTTTCAATACCAAAGTTCTCTCGGAAATATAGGTCTTTTGATAAAGCAAGAAATGACATGTCATTTCCCCTTTTAAAGGCTTACACAAATCTCCCTTTGTAATTCTGTGGATTTTCCCTTTGTCTAACATGCTTGTGGAAGGTTGGGCAGTCACTGCAGCTTTGGAGCTTAATGAATGCAGTCAAGTATCTAATAGGTGTTTTTTCTCTGTTCTGGTTGTAAACTAAGTCTCCGCCATGGTCCGTGTCCTTGTATTTAAACCATTGAGTTAGTAGTTATGGGACCAAAATCTGTGTCATTGGGAAGGGGCAAAAGACAACACACCATAAAACTTGAAACTGAAGATGTAAAGTCTTAGTGTAGCATCTTTGAAATGTTTTAACAGAAAAGTAGTGTGGACCTATTTGATGTTTTTAGAAAGATAAGGTTAATTTCAGGTTAGATATTTCAGTGAAGGGAACATGTTCAGGGAGTCTGGGAGATGGATAAGGAAGACCTTGAAGGAGAACCCAATTAGTGTGGTAGCCTTGGAAATGTTGGAGATGAGGGAATGGCTACCTTGCAAGAATAAAAGATAGATTAGGAGGACTTGAAAACGGACTGATTGTGGAAAGTGAAAAACAGAGAGGATTCAAGGAAAGGTCCAGGTTCTTGCATGTGAAACTAGTGGTCACTTACTCAACTGGAAAATCCAACAGGAGATGATACTCTGAGTTAGAGATCTGAGGAGTTCAAAATACCGATGGGACAACCAGAATTATTAAGAGGACCAGGTTGGAGATGAAAATGAAAGTTAATACTTGTGAGTCAACACAAGGAGATGAAAAGGGATTATAGGGATGAAAAAGGATGAGACTGTACACGGAGGGACCACCTTCAAGTAAGAGAAGAGAAGAAGGGTAAAATGAGCAGAACATCAACACTGAGAGGGAAACAGATTCCAAAAGGTGAGAATGTTTGGCGAAGGAGGAAGTGTCTAATAGTAAATACTAAGACGAAGATAAGAACTGGAATAATCTATTTGATTTTGTTGTAGGGAAAAATAGGTCAGTGGACTAGAAATAGAAATCATCTTGCCATGGGTGGAGGATGAGGAAGTATAGATAAATTTTTCTGTAATTTTGACAAATCTATTTGAAAGCAATGAGTTGTTCATGCAGATTTTCCCACCTTGCCACATAGGAAAATTTCATTTAGAAATAGAGGCTGTAACAAATTTAATTTTTAACTTTGGCTTGACTTAGTACTTTAGCAGGTAGACTGGGTTGAAGAAATAGAAGTGGTTACAAGGATGGCCAAGCCAGGTGAAACTGCTGCTATCCTGTGACTGTGAGTATTTGCCTTTGTCTCTGTATGTGTTTTGGTTTGCAGCCATTTATAGCTTGGATTCCATGAAGCAGTGGCAAAGGGGAGTGTGTCAGAGCAGCAGGCCAAAATTAAATTACAGCAACCTCACACTTTGCATTAAAACCTTCACTTGGAGATAGAGACTGGTAATCACGTCCAGATTTTCCTTAAAGACAATGGTCCCCCATGCAACTGGCCACACTCAGTTAATTCATGCTGTCAGCTGCCTTTATTGGCTGTGGGGAATGCAGTATTGATTCTTGAACTCAGCAGCAGCACAAAGAGCCACTAGTGCATGGTCAAAATGCTGCAATAAAGGGCTGGCAGCTTGAGAAAAGCAGCCATTCCATTGCACAAACAAGGTCAATTAGAGGACAGTGCAGTGTAATATAAATAGCATTAGCATCCCTCTTTAACTCTGATGATATCACGCTGGCAGGATGACAGTAAGGAAAATAAGGTTTAATGCTGAATAAATATAAAGGCATTTAGTGTAATTTAATTTCAAGCGCTCTATCATTTTAAAAAGTGCTAAGAGTAGCAAAATATTTAGTTTCATCATGGGGCAGAATTTATGTCTAGAAAAATGATTTTTTGATACAACTTTGCATGAACAAGCCAATTAGTCATGTACAGGAAAAATGATCTTATTAATTTTATTGAGAAGTAAACAATTTCTTGATCACAGATTCAATGTACTGTGCCTACCTGTCATTTATTATCCTTTTTCGTATTAGAATTTAAAAATCTCTGGAGTGTTGTGAAGAAGGAACAAAGGATATCTTATTTTTCTTTTAAAAGAGAAGGTTGAGTTTTTTCCTTTTTTTCCTTTTTTAGTCTCTGGAAATTACTAGGACCTTTTGTTTAAATACTTGCATTCATTACTTTTATTTATGGGAGAATTTTCCCTACCTTCTTTGTCAGTTCAAAATTAATTACAAATGTAAAACGCATCATGCTGTTAACACATACTCTATGCGGGAAACAAATTATACTCTCAAAATAGATAATGGACAGCTTGGAGAGGTAATTGATAAACCTACATTGCCTGCAATAACTGAATAGATTGTAGAAAATATATATAATTATTAGGAATGGAAAGAATGTGTGTGATTCCTCCTTAGTAATGAGTGTGCCCAAGGTTGACTAGGAACAACTCATTAAAGTATGTAAAAAGAGTTTAAAGAAAGCTTGAATCATGGTGCCTTTGAAATGTCCATTAAACCCTGAGAATATATATAGTCTCTCAGGCTGATGATGTCCAGTGATCTGGTCAAAACCATTTTCCAAAAGAAGAGTGTTCTAGGGAACCTAATGTTACCATTAGGTAATGAACCACAACCAGTTGTGTTCATTATGAATTGGACATGAATCTCCAGTTGCTTTAAAAACTCCTTAATATAGCCCATGCCGCCTCCTCCACCAATTGAAAGATAATATTTATTCCTTCTTCATGGAGATTTGGGCTTCCCTGGTGGCTTAGTGGTAAAGAACCTGCCAGCAATGCAGGAGACTCGGGTTCCACCCCTGAGTTGGGAAGATTCCCTGGAGAAGGAAATCACAACCCACTCCAGTATTTTTGCCTGGGAAGTCTCAAGGACAGAGGAGCCTGGCTGGCCACAGTCCATGGGGTCACAAAAGAGTCAGACACGACTTAGCAACTAAACAACAACAACAAAATAGAGATGCTCTAAGACCAAAAATACCAATTTCTACATAGATGTTAGAATGTCAGTATCACCCAGTCTTCAAGACAATTGACCAGTAGAATTTTAAGGTCTGAGAAAGACATCAAGAGATGATTGAATCCCAATTCCTCCTGTTATCTGGGGAAATGAGGGACCAGACAAATGAAGCCATGTACCTGAGGTCATATAAATAACCAATGGCAAAGCTGGACATTTCCTAATTTTCTAATTCTTGTGTCCACTTTTTTCCCCATTACAATACAAAATTTTAAAAGAAACATATCAATTGTACTAACCAAGTTAATAATGTTCCAGGGGGAAAATTTGAAAAACCTGGAAAGTCAAAACCCTCCATTTTTCTCTCCCTCAAAAACCAATTATATGTGTTTTTTTTTCCAGACTCCTTCTGTTGTATATATGTATGTTTTAACCATAAATATGTGTCTATTTCTATCTCTCATTCTATCTGTGTCTGTATATAGCAACTTGCTTTTTTTTCTTTTAACAATATACCATAGACATCTTTCTTGCCACAGTTGTAAGTCTAGAGCACATTCTAATGAATGTTTAATATTCCATGTTATAGCTTCAGGCTCAATTATTTAATCTTCTTTTCTACATTTGTTTTTTTCCAATTTGTAATTAATGTGTGGTGAATATCCTTCTACACATTTTTAATGCTTGCTGCAGTATTTCTATAGGATACATTCTTAGAAATGAATTACTAGTTAAACAAATTTTTAAATAAACTTTTAATTTTGGAATTATTTTTTATTTATAGAAAAGCTGCAAGATAATAAGCCCCTCACCCACTTTGCTTTAAAATTGCCATCTTATATTAGCATGGTCATATAATAAAACATATTTAATTGTCAAAAATAAAAAAGCAATGTTGATACATTACAGTTCACCAAATTCCAGATTTCAGTAAAATGTTTCCATTAATGTATTGTGTTGTTCCAGAGTCTTCTCCAGGATACCAACTGCATTTAGTCATCAGGTTTCCTGTGTCTTCCCATCTATGACTATTTCTCACTTGTTTCCCATCACCTTGATAGTTTTAAAGAGAAGTGGTTAGGTCTTTTCATACTGTTCATCTCTCAGTGTCCTATCTTTTCGCCTTTTCATACTGTTCATGGGGTTCTCAAGGCAAGAATATTGGAGTGGTTTGCCATTCCCTTCTCCAGTTGACCATGTTTTGTCAGAACTCTACACCATGACCCATCCATCTTGGGTGGCCCTGATATGAAGAACTGACTCATTTGAAAAGACCCTAATGCTGGGAAAGATTGAAGGTACGAGGAGCAGGGGTTGACAGAGGATGAGATGGTTGAATGGCATCACCAACTCATTGGACATGAGTTTGAGTAAACTCTGGGAGTTGGTGATGGATAGGGAGGCCTCGAGTGCTGCAGTCCATGGTGTCGCAAAGAGTTGGACATGACTGAGTGACTGAACTGAACTGAGCTGGCCAGGTCTTGTGTGGAATAGATTGATTGATGTTTGCACTTTAATAGTCATTGCTATAGATGCATACCTGCTCAGTTGCTCAGTCATGTCCCACTCTTTGCGACCCCATGGATTGGAGCCTGCAAGGCTCATCTGTCCATGGGACTATCCAGGCAAGAATACTGGAGCAGACTACAATTTCTTCCTCCAGGGAATCTTCCTGACCCAGGGATTGAACCCACATCACCTGTGTCTCCTGCATTGTCAGGCAGATTCTTTACCATTGAGCCACCTGGGAAGCCCCTGACCCCCAAAATGTGTTAATAATCTATATACTCCAAATACTAGTACATATTAATGGCTGTTTTTTCTAATAACATTAATATTAGAAGATATTTATCTCATTAACCTTTGCCTACTTGGATGGTGATAGATAGAATTGCTCTGTAGATTTAATTCACATTTACATTGAAAATATTTTTTAAAGATTTATTATTCATTTGTTTTTCATGTCTTATGAATTATTCACTCATGTTTTTGCCAGTTTTTCAAATATTTGAGTCTTAGTCAACAAATATGTCATCTTTAAAAAAATTTTCTCTTTATTATATTTTTCTATAAGTAAGTTGTAAATCATTTTCTTTATACTGTCTAAATATTTTATGTTTAAAAATAATACATTTTAACCCCTGGATTACAAAACGTTTATGAATTTATTCTTGTCTATTTTGACTTTGTATTGTATATATCAGTCTCTGACACATCTGGGATTTATTTTGGTATGAGAGGTGGTATAAGGATCCAGTTTAGCTGTCCTTTAGCTTTCCTAAAGAGTTAGCCAGTTGTCCCACATGACATTTACTCTTATATCTTTTATTGGTTTGGTGAAATGGAACTCAAGAGAAAAGTAGTCATAATTTTTGCTTTCAAAATACAATAGAGCTTCAACCTAGGATGTGGGAGGTGGGAAGGAGGTTCAAAAGGGAAAGGATCTATGTATGAAAGTGAAAGTGTTAGTTGCTCAGTCGTGCCCAACTCTTTGCTACCTCGTGGGTTGCAGCCTGCCAGGCTCCTCTATAAATGGAATTCTCTAGGCAAGAATACTGGACTGGGTTACCATTTCCTTCTCCAGGGGATCTTCCCAACCCAGGGATCTATCCCAGGTCTTCTGCACTGCAGGCAGATCCTTTATTGTCTGAGCCACCAGGATATCCCTGATATATGTAATCTTGTAGCAGATTTACACTGGTTGTACAGCAGAAACCAACACAACATTGTAAAGCAACTATCCTCCAATAAATTTTTAGAAATTAAAAAGACTTCCCAAACACAATAGCGTTTCATCTGAAAAAAAGGATGATTTATTTCATTGTGTTCCTATCTGCTACCTTTAAAGTCCTTTATTGTGTTGACTTTGCTTAAACTCTTACCATCATCTAATACTTGCTCACTGTTTCTCCTTGAAACTCTTCTTTGGACTTTCTAATGCCACCCTTCTCCCTTTGATCTACCTCATGTTCCACTTGCTATCTCTGTCTTTGAACTTTGGTGTCTACTGCAGTGTGGGTTTTGTTCCACTTATCTTCTGGCCTTGAGTGTTTTTCATTTGTGTATATATAGTTGTTTACTGACTGTTGTGTCAGAAACTATTCTAAGTATATCACATATACTTCTTTATGTAATCCTCAAAACAATCCCAATATGCAGGTACTGCCAGTATCATCACCGTTCAATAGATGAGAAAATTGCATAGAAGAAGAGAGGCACTCATCCAAGTTAATCTAAGTTTAAACAGTGGAGATGGAATCTGAACCAAGCCACTCTGGCTGAAAAGCTCATGCTCTCCATCAACATGCTGTATATCCCTTGAAATTAGACAGCAGTGTATTGCTTCAAAGAATTCTTATATCCTTGTCATTGGTGTTGGTATTAATATTTGCTCAAGTAAAGAACCCAGGACTTATACCTTCCATGGATAATGAATAAGTCAATATCATGATTTCTCCTTCATGTATGTTTTCAACCTATCTTTGAACCTACAGCCCTATCCTAAATTTGGCCATTAATAGCTTTTGTTTGGACCACTGCCATAACCTCCTAACAGCAGCACTAAATCTGATTAAATGGAGTATCAGAGTTATCTGTCTAAAAGGTAGATTTAACCATGACATCCCTCTGAAGTCTTTAGGGTACTTCCCTGATAGCTCAGCTGGTAAAGAATCCACCTGCAATATGGAAGACCTGGGTTTGATCCCTGGGTTGGGAAGATCCCCTGGAGAAAGGAAAGACTACTGACTCCAGTGTTCTGGCCTGGAGTATCCCACGGACTGTATAGTCCATGGGGTTGCAAAGAGTTGGACACAACTGATCAACTTTCACTTTCCCTCTGATAATCTTCTCAGAAGCACCTTGTCCATTTTAGTCTGAATTCTAAGCTCCTTTACATAATACGAAATCAAGGTTCTCCACATACTGACACTTACTTCCTCTGACCACAGTTGATTTACACTCTCTGCCCCCTTCCTCCTTGAACACTCTGTTCTGCTGCAGACTGTTTGGCTTGTGTCACTCCCTAAGACTCTCTTCGTATATCACCTCTTATGAGTCCTCCTCTCTCTCATATATCACCTCTCTCATATATCACCTCTTATGAGTCCATCCTCTCTCTCCCAGGATAGCTGGATCTAGTGCCCCCTCTCTATCACAGCATGTCATTTCACAAGGTACTAAGTCACCTGATGTTTGCCTCTGAGCTTCTTGAAGGCAAACCCTATCCTGTCTTGTTTCTCTTACTCTCCCAGCACCTGAGGGTACCTGACGCAGAAGGCCCTTGATAAATGTTTGTGAATTTGAATTCTAGAGTCAATTTTAAAATATTCTAAGTACTATTCCTGCCATGTAGTCACATCAGAGGGAATTTTCTGAGCTCTTGAACTACTTTAAACAGACACTTAGTCACTGAAGGAATAATTGTACACAAGTCAACTATGGAAATCATTGCTTTCAAACAGCAAGTAAAGGAACACTTCCTGGATGGATAGATGCTATGTTATTACAGTGTTTGGTACATGTAATTAACAAGCTGCTCTGGGAGACGTTCTCTGACTTGCTATTAAATCTCTGCTCTGAATCTCCGTCTCTACTCAAATGTAATCCCAACTGATCCATATCCCACATCCAGAACTTTAAGAGCAGCATAGAGACCACTGTCCCTAATAATCCACTGGTGGGTCTTTCTGACACTGGCTTTTGATGCCATCAGGAATTTGGGGGCCATTAAGGAAGAATGTCAATGGCACCCCACTCCAGTACTCTTGCCTGGGAAATCCCGTGGGCGGAGGAGCCTGGTAGGCTGCAGTCCTTGGGGTCGTGAAGAGTCGGACATGACTGAGTAACTTCCCCTTCTCTTTTCCCTTTCATGCACTGGAGAAGGAAATGGCAACCCACCCCAGTGTTCTTGCCTGGAGAATCCCAGGGATGGGGGAGCCTGGTGGGCTGCCATCCATGGGGTCGCACAGAGTCGGACACGACTGAAGTGACTTAGCAGCAGGAAGAATGTGGAATTCCCTGGTGGCTCAGTGGTAAAGAATCCATCTGCCAATGCAGGAGACACAAGAGACAGTGAGTTCAATCCCTGGGTTGAGAAGATCCCCTGGAGTAGGAAATGGCAACCCATTCCAGTATTCTTGCCTGGAAAATTCCATGGACAGAGGAACCTGGTGTGCTAAAGTCCATGGGGTCGCAAAGAGTTGGATGCTACTGAGCACCATGACAAGGAAGAATGTGCAAAAAGGAGAAGTTGGGGTGATGGAGAATAGATATTTATAGAAAAATGAAACCCACTTATCCCACACTTCCTGTATGTCAGGTTCTGTATTATCTCAGTTTAAAATTTAAAAGAACGTGTTCAAGTGATCATCACCACCCTTATTTATGAGGATTCTAACCCCAAGTGTTATATATTCCAGAGAGAGCTATACATTAGGGCAGCTGGTTTGTCCCAAAGTTCAGAGTAATCAGATTAATGGTGGAAAATTAATATCATGTATTATATTTTGTGTTGAGGCAAACTCGGTTATACTATAAACTTAAATACCCATTTCATGGCATATGCGGGAGGACTTTCTTCATTGAAAGTCTGTTCCTTTCTGTATCTCCTGGACTTTTAAAGACCTCAAGTTGTGCATTTTCATCATTTGTGCTGGAGATTATTTTCCCCTGCAAGTTTCCCCTCCGGGATTTGCATGGAAGCTATTAAAGTGCCTGACTGCCCCAAATGATGTCCCTCCTTCCTTGGGTTAGGCCCCAAGAGATGCAGCAATGATAAATGGTTAACTCCAAAATCATCTTCATAATTTATAGACATGACTTTGTCTTGAAATTTTGCCTCTAGATAAGCAGGAGCAGCAGAAAAAGGAACTCAAACAATTCCTCTACCTTTGCTAGAGTCAGTCCTGAACAGTTAGCCCCAGCTTCTCTTCTGGGATGTACTGTGTTCTTTGAAGCTCATGGCCCTAGAAAGGACTCCACTCCTTTTAACCCAAATGTCTCTGGAGACTCAGAGACCTCAGGTTGTTGACATCCCTTCCATAAGCCTTTTAAGCTCAAATCTCTCAAGAGCCCAGACATCGCAAGGTCCCCTCCAGGCTACTTTAAAATTTCTTCACATCTACAAATATTTTATTTTGGAGGAAGTTCAAGTGGAGAAAGAGAATTTTCTATGAGGTATCTCATCCTCTGTCACCCCATTCTCCTGCCTTCATTTTCCCAGTGTCAGGGTCTTTTCCAATGAGTTGGCTCTTCGCATCGGGTGGCCACAGCACTGCAGCTTCAGCTTTAGCGTCAGTCCTACCAATGAATATTTGGGGTTGATTTCCTTTAAGATGGACTGGTTTGACCTCCTTGCAGTCCAAGGGACTCTCAAGAGTCTTCTCCAATACCACTTTTTGAAAGCATCAATTTTTTGGCCCTCAGCCTTCTTTATGGTTCAACTCTCACATCCATACATGACTACTGGAAAAACCATAGCTTTGGCTATATGGACCTTTGTCAGCAAAATTATGTTTCTGCTTTTTAAATACAGTTTTTAGGTTTGTCATAGCTCTTCTTCCAAGGAGCAAGTGTTTTTGTTTTTGTTTTTAATTTTGTGGCTGCAATCACTGTCTGCAGTGATTTTGGAGTTCAAGTATATAAAATCTGCCACTGTTTCCACTTTTGTTGACTTTAGATTATGAGTATTAGGATGTGTTACTCAATCTTCTTCTCCTCTAAGTGATTATCTACACATGGATTTCATGAAGACTTGTTTTAGCAAACTTTGTGGGGAGCTCATATTTTCAGATTTCCTTGCTTATTCTAGTGGTGAAAATTTTATTTTGCTACCTTTTATTGTGTTTTGTTTGTGTGCTATACAGTATTAAAGTTACACTTTAAAATAGTTTTCCCCTAAAAGTGTGTATGTTTATAAATCCATTTTATATTCATTTGATCTTAGTTTTCTACTTTCTTTTTGTTCCTGTTGGTTATTTTAAATGTTGTTGTTAGCTCCATATTTCATAGTCCTTCTACCTTCAAGCCCTTAAATAAAAGTATGTTTTATTAACCTATAAAAGTTGTTTTCGCTATGCCCACTTTTCTTAATTATGTCTGTGGAGACAGACACATGTTTATATCTTAAAAAACAAAACCTTGATTTTCTCAGGGCCAATCAAGCCTAACAAAATGAGAATTCATGGTGGTTTTTTCTAAAGAAGTTTTTGTAATTTGGAATTTTCTTGAAAATAGAAATGAAGTGCCATGTTTTTACCATCATTTTCTTTCTTCTCAATGTATTTTGCTTAAATATCAGCAGCAACTTGTCTGTGAAAATATAATTATCACCAGCTCGATCATATGGTCGCTGTCAAAATTTTCTGTGTCCACTAAATAGATTTTTCTATCTTTCTTAAGTTAAATATGACCTCATTTAATTTCCTTAGCTGGAAATACTGACAAGAATAAAAAAGGAAGGAAGGGAAGAAGGAAGCAAGAAAGGAGAAGAACTGACTTAGTTTCTGCTATCAAATGACCAAGAGAAAAACTGTATTTTCACGTACAAAAATAACAAAACTCTCCTGTACATCCTTAAACTAAGATAGGCACTGGTTCTTTGGATTATTTTATATAATTAGACAATATGTGTGCTCAGTGGTTCAGTTGTATCTGACTCTCTGCGACCCTGTGGACTGTAACCCACCAGGCTCCTCTGTCTGGAATTCTCCAGGTGAGTACTGGAGTGGGTTGCCATTTCCTACCCTGGGGATTAGACAATACCAATAAGTTAAATAGAAGCAGCTTAGTTTTAGTTTCATTGCTTTTCATTATAGAAATCCTGCCTGAGATGAAATCTGGAATACAGAAAACTAAACATATTATTCAACATGGATCGAGAATGTATCATATATCAGTCATTGTCGAGCCCTAGGAATACAAAGGAGAGAGCTTCCTTGCCCTTGAGGAATTCACATTTTCTGGGGAAAATAGAAATAAAAAATATTTTTTTAAAAATGTGATTTCTATAACTGAAACTTCCCAAAAGTTGTGTCAGAAACAAATGACTGCTGTATTTTGGTGTAGGCTTGTACTGTGATAATGAGTGGAATTTTCCAGGTGAGGAGGAAAAGTGTATTTCACATAGAAACAGAAACGTGCTTAGGGAATAAATGTGACAGTTATATAAAGTCATATAAATGGTATAAACTCTAGTTATTTGTGCCTGCGTTCTTCATTTGAAATAATGCTTTTGGCATTCATCTATATTATTACATGTATCATTAATTCACTTTTCATTGCCAGGGACTATTTTATTAATGTTGTATGGATATACCACAATTGTATGTTCATTCACTAGCTGATGGACATTTGGCAAGGCTTTTTGTGAATGTATGTTTTCAGTTTTTGTCTTTCAATTTCTAGCAATGGAGTTTCAGGGTTGAATGCTAAGTGTAGGTTTAACTGTAAAAAATTGCCAAACATGTTTCTAAAGTGGCTGTAGCATTTTCCATTCCCACTAGCAATGTCAAAAAGCATGATTGTTAGATTATATAAAAATGTGTTTAGTTTTGTAAGACACTGCCAAGCTGTCTTCCAAAGTGGCTATAACATTTTGCTCTTGCAGTGGGAATAAATGAGAATTCCTGTCATTCCGCATTCTCACCAGCATTTGGAGCTCTCAGTGTTCCAGATTTTGGCCATTCTAATAGGTGCAATAGTAATATCCCATTAGTGGTGCTAGTGGTAAAGAATCTGCCTGCTAATGGTGAGATGCAGGAAATTCAGTTTCTATCACTCGGTCAGGAAGATCTCCTGGAGGAGGAAATGGCAACCCACTCCAGTATTCTTGCCTGGAGAATCCCATGGACCCATGCAGTTGCAGAGTCAGACATGACTGAGCACACACTAGCTAGCTTGTTTTAATTTGCATTTCCTGATGGCATATGATGTGAAGGATCTTTTCATATACTTATTTGCTATCTATATCTTCTTTGATGAAATGTCTGTTGAGGTCTTTGTTCCATTTTAAAAATTGGATTCTTTGGGGTTTGCTGTTAAATTTTAAGAGTTCTTTGTACGTTTTGGCTAGCAGTCCTTTATCAAATATGTCTTTACCAAATAACTTCTCCCAGTGTGTGGTCTGTCTTCTCATTCTCCTAACACTGTCTTTTGCAGAGCAGAAGTTTTAAATTTAAATGAAGTGTAGCTTATCTGACATTTCTTTCATGGTTCATATTTTTGGTATTGGATCTAAAAACCCATTGCCTTCTTTCATTTCTAATATTAGTAATTTGTGTCCACTCTCTTTTTTTCTTAGTTATTCTGGCTAGAGGCCTATAGATTACTGATCTTTTCAACTATCTTTTGGTTTTATTGATTTTCTCTGTTAATTTCCTGTTTGCAGTGTTATCGATTTCTGCTATACATATTTATCATTTTTTTTTCCACTGACTTTCGGTTGAATTTGCTGTTTTTTTTCTAGTTTCCTAAGGTGGAAACTTAGGTGCCCAATATTAGATTTTTCTTCTCTTCCCCCCTATTTTTAATGAGATGTAATTGACATAGAGCATTGTGTAAGTTTAAGGCATAGGGCATAATGATATTACTTATATATATTGTGAAATGATTACCAAAATAAGTGTAATTAGCAACCATCATTTTATATAGATATAAAAAAAGAAAGGATCTACTGTCTTAACTTTCAAGTATACTACACAGCATTAACTATAGTTGTCACTTTCCACATTACATCCCTAGACTTTATTTATCTTATAACTAGAAGTTTGTACTGTTTGACCTGCTGCTGCTACTGCTAAGTCACGTCAGTTGTGTCCGACTCTGTGTGACCCGGTGGACTGTAGCCCACCAGGCTCCTCTGTCCCTGGGATTCTCCAGGCAAGAACACTGGAGTGGGTTGCTATTTCCTTCTCACAATTCCCCCTCTGCTCACCGCTGTCCTTGTCTTTCCTAAGTACACATTCAATGCTATCAATTTCCCTTTAAGCACTGCTTTCACTGCATCCCACTAATTTTGATGTTACATTTTCATTTTAATTTAGTTCAAAATATTTAACATTTTTCTTGAGTTTTTTTCTTGACCTGTGTTATTTAGAAGTGTGTTTTTTTCTAGTTGTCTCTGTTATTGATTTCTAGCTTAATTCCATTGTGGTCTGGGAGTAGACATTGTATGATTTTTATTCTTTTAAATTTGTTAATGTATGTTTTATGACTCAGAATGTGGTCTTTCTTGGTGATTGTTTCATGTGAGCTTGAAAAGAATGTGTATTCTGCTGTTGTTGGATGAAGCAGTCAATAGATGTTAATTATATCCAGTTGATTGATGGTGCTGTTGAGTTCAACTAAGTCCTTATTGATTTTTTTTTGCCTGCTAAATCTTTCCATCTGTGATAGAAGGGTGTTGACGTCTCCGACTATGATGGTGGATTCATTTATTCTCCTTGCAGTTTTATCAATTTTTGCCTCACATATTTAGATGCTCTGCTCTTAGGTGCATACACATTAAAGATTGTTATGTTTTCTTGGAGACTTGACCCCTTTATCATTATGTAATTCCCTTCTTTATCTTTATCCCTTCTAACTTTCCTTTCTTTGAAGTTTGCTCTGTCTGAGATTAATACAGCTAGTCCTTCTTTTGATTGGTAGTAGCATGGTAGATATTTTTCCATCCATTTATTTTTAATCTAATGGACCCAATACATATCATGTGGGCTTCTTGTAAATGACAGACAGTTGGGTCCTGTTCATCGATCCACTTTGAACATCTCTGTCTTTTATTTTATTTTATTTATTTATTTATTTATTATATGTGGGCTCTTAGTTCACTGACCAGGGATCAAACCTGAACCCCTGCAGTGAAAGCACCAAGTCCTAATCACTGGACCACCAGGGAATTCCTGACAATCTCTGTCTTTTAACTGGTGCTTTTATACTGAAAATGTTCAAAGTGGTCATTGATATGCTTGCATTAATATCTACCATTACATTTTACTAGCTGTAACTCTTGTTCTTTGTTCCTCTTTTTGTCTTTCATTTTTTTCTGCCTTTTTTTTAAATAATTTTTTTTTTAATGTGGAACATTTTTAAAGCCTTTATTTAATTTGTCACAATATTGCTCCTACTCTATGTTTTGGTTTTTTGGCCACAAGGTATGTGGGATCTCAACTCTCCAACCGGGGATTGTACCCACACCCCTTGCACTGAAAGGTGGAAGTCTCAACCACTGGATGGCCAGGAAAGTCCCTCTGCCTTTGGTTTTAATTGAGTATTTTAGATGATCCTATTTTCTCTCCTTTCTTAGCAGAGCAGTTGTACTTGATTCTTTTTTTTCTATCTTAGTTCTTGCCCTAGAGTTTGCAGTATATATTTACAACTAATCCAAACTCATTTTTAAAGAAAGCTATGCCACTTCACTGGTAGTGAGTACCTTATTATAGCAAAATTACCCTAATTCCTTCTCCCTCATTCCTTGTATCACTATTGTCATTCACTTCACTTACATGTAAGCATTCCCAAATACCTATATAGGGGCTTCCCAGGTGGTGCTAGTGGTAAAGAACCCGCCTGCCAACGGGGGAGACTTGAAATGAAGGTTTCATCTTTGGGTCAGGAAGAGCCCCAGAAGGAGGGCATGGCAACCCACTCCAGTATTTTTGCCTGGAGAATCCCGTGGACAGAGGGGCCTGGCAGGCTACAGTCTATAGGGTAGCAAGGAGTAGGACACAACTGAGTGACTTAGCACACACACACAAATTATTGAATACATTGTTGTTATTGTTTTGAAAAAAAAGTTATCTACTAGATCAATTAAGAACCAAGTAAAAGTAAAATAAAGGGTTTTAGTTTACCTCCACTTATTCTCTTTTCAGTGCTCTCCCTTTCTTTATATAAATTTAAATTTCTTACCAATATTATATTTCTTCCTTCTAAAGAGCTTGTAACATTTCTTGCAAGGCACAATAACTGGTAATCGATTCTCTTACACTTAAAAAAAAAGTTTATGATTTAATACTAACTCCAATTTAACATTACAAGTGTTTGCTGTGTCTTTTTATTTTTAATTCTACTTTGCATACACAGAAATTCTTAATTCTTAATATACAGCACAATATTTGTTGTATTTTATTACATAAAAACAGATCATATTATTAATTATATAACTGAAGCTCTTCACATTCTTGCTTGATTTGTTGATTTTTAAAAGAGGAACAATAAAACTTCAACTATGATTGTAGATTTTTTCCCTTTTATATAATGTTTTTCTATTATATATTTCAAAGCTGTTCAGTGAGGTTCATAAAAGTTCAAAATTGTTATTTCTCTATAGTGGATTATTCAATTTGGCAGTATGAAATATTTACCTTTGTTCTATTTGATGCTTGTCACCTTGAATTTTGTGTCAGATAGTAATATTGTCATACTTGCTTTATTTATAGAATACATATTTATTTTTAAACTCCTGATGCCATGGTTTAGGGGTGTCTTGTTCAAATAGCTTATTATTATAATTTGTGTCTGTTTGTGTATGTCTATGTGCCTATGTGTTTGTATTCATGCAGGCATCATTGCATTTTCCCGTTTGTTCTAACATACTCAGCCTTTTAAATAAAGCTTCAGCTATGTTATAAATATACACTTGATAAATATGAAATAAATATATTAAACATTTATCAAACATATCTGTTAAATGAAGTTATATTATACTAAGTATTATATATATATATATGTATTTTGATCATTAGGGATTTAGAGTGGATGAATCAAATGTTCTTATACAACAATAAATACATTTATCCAATAAAATTTAGAAAATGCAGAAAAAGGGAGAAAAGAATCACCAGCTCTTTTGCTTCCAACAACTACATAACCACTGTTAAACATTTATCCATAAATGCCTATTAAGGGTTTACTATGTGCTTTTTTGGCTTCCCAGGTGGTGCTAGTGGTAAAGAATTCACCTGCCAATGCATGAGATGCAAGAGATGTGGGTTCTATTCCTGGGTTGGAAAGATTCCCCTGGAGAGGGCAACCACTCCAGCGTTCTTGCCTGGAGAACCCCATGGACAGAGGAACCTGGCGGGCTACAGTCCATGGGGTCATGAAGAGTCAGACACTACTGAAGCGACTGAGCACACGCACACGTGCCTTTGGATGTGTTTCTTTCTCATCTAGATTATCCAATAATAATTAACAAAAATGAATTTCCTATTTTTAGTGCTTTTTTTTTTCACCACGGAATATTTACAGATTACTCTATTTAATCCTCACAACAACCTTAGGAAATAAGTAATAAATAAGTAATATGTTAATGGCACTCTAGAGATGGAGAAAGTGAATTTCAGAAAGCTTGTCCAAGATGTCAGTATTAACATGGCCTTGGAAAATGGGAAGAAATTTTACAGGCTGATCTCCCAATGGAATGAATTATTTTGAACTAATTTTTTTCTGCTATTGTGAGAAATCAATAAGATTTTGCAGAATTTTTAAAAGTGGACTTTATTGTTTAAGAATATATTTGACTGCCTGAAATAGAAGGAAACTCAATTATCGCAGCTTCATACAACATACATTAAGGTTTTCATCTAACTGTTAAGACTAGACAGCACATTCTGTCATTGTTCTAGGTGCTTTCCTGCCCTGTACTTCCCTTGACACATATGTGGTTTTACCCCCATGGTCACAGAATGGAAGCTTCAGGTCAACCTTGCTGTCTGTATGTCAGGCAGTCACTGAAATGGGACAAAAAGGGATGGTACTACCAAAAATTGAAAATATTTCCAGAAATCTACAGAAACCTGCTTATATCTCTATGGACAGAAGTGTGCCCAAAGGTCACCTTGATCTGTGACTAAGGTTGGAATTATGGAGGGTCCCAGTAGTCACGTACAGATGTGTGAACTGGACTGTAAAGAAGGCTGAGTGCTGAAGAAGTGATGCTTTTGAACTATAGGTCTGGAGAAGACACTTGAGAGACCCTTGGACAGCAAGGAGATCAAATCAGTCCATCCTAAAGGAAATCAGCCCTGAATATTCATTGGAAAGACTGATACTGAACCTGAAGCTCCAATGCTTTGGCCGCCGGATGTGAAGAGCCAAGTCATTGGAAAAGACCCTGATGCTGGGAAAGATTGAAGGCAGGAGATGAGGATGACAGAGGTTGAGATGGTTCGATGGCATGATTGACACAATGGACATGAGTTTGAGCAAACTCCAGGAGATAGTGAAGGACAGGGAAGACTGTTGTACCGCAGTCCACAGGGTCGCAAAAAAGTTGAACACAACTGAGCGACTAAACAACAAATGGAAGGTATATTTTTCTGGGCACATTGCCACCTTAAACAAAATCTGTATCCTCTCCTAATAAGAGAAGAAAAGACTGGGTAATGGATAGACAACTAGCAAGATCCTCTGCCTGACCTATATTTAACAAGTAGTTAACCAGACTATAAATTGCCTACCATACTCTTAATGTAGTCTCTTGAGGCAGAGTGGAATTCCTACTTTTGGAGGAAAAAGAGTGAGGGAAAATATAATGCTGCATATAGTACATGGAATAAAACTCACTGCTATTGATGTTTTAAGAGAAACAGTTTTATCCAGTTAGCAAAGAATTTCCCAGTTGTATGATCTGCCCAGAGGATCAGATGCTCTTTGAATTCAGCACTGATAATCCTGCACTTTGCAACTTTTTGCAGCGTCATTATTATAGTTCATTATACTGTGTGCAATTGTCTTGGCCAACCTTGAAGATGAGTTCAAAATAGCCTCTTATCCTGAAAATACTCTTCCAGCTCTGCCTATGCTAAGTTAGCAAGGTTTACCTCCCATCAGTAAGTCATTAGGGTTCCCTGGGAGCTCAGTCAATAAAGAATCTGCCTGCAATGTGGGAGACCCAGGTTCAATTCTTGGGTCGGGAAGATCCTCTGGAGAAGGGAATGGCAACCCACTCCAGTATTCTTGCCTGGAGAATCCCATGGACAGAAGAGCCTGGCAGGCTACAGTCCATGGAATCCCAAGCAGTCAGACACAACTGAGTGACTAACACACACAGCAAGTCATTAGGTGAGACAAGAAATAAGGGAAATCAGGAGTCAGGGGGAACAGAGTTAAGGGTCTCTGATGCACCTACTGTCAGTGTAGTGCTAGAAGCCTCTGATCCAGGTGGTGGTTTAATCGCTAAGTCATGTCTGACCCTTGTAACCCCATGACTGTAGCCCACCAGACTCCTCTGTCCATGGGATTTTCCAGGCAAGAATACTGGAGTGGGTTGCCATTCCCTTCTCCAGGGGATCTTGCAGACCAAGGGATCAAACTCACCTCTCCTTTATTGGCAGGTGGATTCTTTACCACTGAGCCACTTGGGACGCCCTACTAATCTGAGTACTTCTATTGCTGGTGAGCATGGCTAGATTCCACCAGCTATTAATCCCTGCTAAAGTTTGGATGGGTAAGTTAAAGCAGTGTGTCTCAGATTTTTTTACATCAGCATACCTCTTGAGAAACAGAACTGAACCTGGGAAGTTGTACATGTATATGAGATGAGGCATGGTAACAGAGATGCGTGTGTATGTAAAACATAGCATTAAAACATAGCATGTGTATGTAAAACACGTAGCATTATTAACTTTAAAATTTGTATTTATTTATTTTGGCAGCACCGGTCTTAGATGCAGTCTGCAAGACCTTTAGTTGTGCCATGCAAACTCTTAGTTGTGGCTTGTGGGATCCAGTTCCCTGACCAGGGATCGAACCCAGACTCTTTGCACTAGGAGCATGGAGTCAGCCACTGGACCACCAGGGAAGTCCCCTAATTCATTTTTATTCTGGAAAACACCCCATAATTTTTCCAGTAGGGTGAGAATTCTTTCACTCTTAATTTATAGACTTCCATTGAAGTTCTAGGGTGCTGTGAGGTTTGGCTAATTCTATAATTTTCCACCATTATTCACTCGGTGACCCAGCTGGAATCAGTGAGATTCACAGTGTCTTTTTTCCTGAGATTTCTAGGAGAGACACTTGCTTTTCTCCCCCCTGTTATTTAGGACAGAGATGTACAGCCTGAAGCTCTGGCACTCATCTTCTGATTATAAGAATGAAGTCAATATGGAAGAGAGAATATTCTGAGAGAGGATGAAAATAAACATCTAGGAGACATTTTTTTGAGCCTCTGGACAAGCTATACCTGAATATAAAGCAAATATGTGGGATTGCTGGGTCATAAGGTAGTTCTGACCCAGCAATCCCACTACTGGGCATACACACTGAGGAAACCAGAATTGAAAGAGACACATGTACCCCAGTGTTCATCGCAGCATTGTTTATAATAGCCAGGACATGGAAACAACCTAGATGTCCATCAGCAGATGAATGGATAAGAAAGCTGTGGTACATATACACAATGGAGTATTACTCAGCCGTTAAAAAGAATACATTTGAATCAGTTCTGATGAGATGGATGAAACTGGAGCCAATTATACAGAGTGAAGTAAGCCAGAAAGAAAAACAGCAATACAGTATACTAACACATATATATGGAATTTAGAAAGATGGCAATGATGACCCTGTATGCAGGACAGCCACAGATGTGTATAACGGACTTTTGGACTCAGTGGGAGAGGGAGAGGGTGAGATGACTTGGGAGAATGGTATTGAAACATGTATAATATCATGTAAGAATAGAATTGCTAGTCTATGTCCGATGCAGGATATGGCACGCTTGGGGCTGGTATGTGGAGATGACCCAGAGAGATGTTGTGGGGAGGGGGGTGGGAGCGGGGTTCAGGTTTGGGAACGCATGTACACCCGTGGTGGATTCATGTCAATGTATGGCAAAACCAATACAGAATTGTAAAGTTAAATAAAAAATAAATAAATTAAAAAAAAATAAAATAAAATAAAGCAAATATGTTCCTTTTGCATTTAAGCCACCTGGGTCCTTTGTGCCACTTGAAATAAACAAATAAAAATCACCAGCACAAACTCCATACCCTCAAAATTATTTGAAGTTTTGGGTTTTAGCCAGACAATTCACACACAGTTAGAATTCTATTCAATAATATAAATATATATATATTTCAATATAAAAATGTTTAAATTTTCATTTAAATTACTGCCTTAAAATCTTAAAGTGAAATTTATTTTCCAGGAGGAGATGTCATATTTATTATATAGCTTCTCATTCCCTTGACACAATTCTGCATGTGCCAGGTGGTAGATCTACTACAATTTTAGAAACACAAGCTTGAAGAGCTGTGCATACAAGTATAATAGGGAACTTCTGAATACAGAAAGTTTTTAGGACTCAAAGACATGGGATTGTAATGGTAAGATAATAGGCTTTGGCACAAGGAGACCCGTTTGGGATTTTACAAATAGGTAGCACTCACTCCATCCACAGATAAAGCTTTTTTTTTTTTTTTTTTGTAGCGGAATATACTAATATAAAAATTTTCATAAGCCAGTGACTAGTGGGCTTCACAATCTGAATTTCAACAACTTTATTGAAATAGCTCCGTGTAAGCAGAGATATCCCACGTTATAAAGTGTGACAACTGACATTGAAGGCAACCAAGTATGAAGCTAATGCATCTGGGAAGTGTGTTCTCTTTAAAGAAAATTCTCAGGTGATTATTTCCCTATAGCACAGTGTCTTTTAGATGATGACGACTGAGATCAGTTTTTTTTTCATAACATTATTTTATTGTTTTTTTGAACTTTTTATTTTGTGTTGGGGAATAGCCCATTAACAATGTCATGATAGTTTCAGGTGAACAGTGAAGGGCCTCAGCTATGGATACACATGTATCCGTCCTCTCCCAAACTCCTCTCCCATCCAGGCTGCCACATAACACCGAGCAGAGTTCCCTGATCTATGCAATAGATCCTTGTTGGCTATCCATTTTAAATATAGCAGTGGGTACATGTCTATCCCTAATTTCCTAACTATCCCTTTCTCCCAGTGGCCATAAGTTCATTTCTAAGTCTAACAACATTACTTTAAACTCCTGTTTTTCAAAGGATTCAGAATTGAGGTGGGGTGAAAAATAGTACAGGTACTTGGTTCATGCTCTGGGAAGTTCTTTTTTTTCCTATCCAGAGCCCAGTGTGCATAAACTGAGGAAGACTGTAGGTGATCAAGACATTGTCTTTCATCAAATTTCTTTCAAGTGAACTTCTTAAGCAGATGCTCACCAGTCATTTACCAGAAAGTAAAATGCATCTGACTCAAAGGGATTATTTCAACGCCTCTGTGATTCCAGGAATCCCGAAGAAATGAGGAAAATTCAGCCAGATATCCTGATGTCTTTGTTCATCTGTTAGCTAACACTCCAGTAACTGAAGGGCTTCCCTGGTGGCTTAGTCAGTAAAGAATCCACCTGCAGTGCAGGAGATGCAGGCTTGATCCCCTCCTGGAGAAGGATATGGTAGCCTACTCCAATAATCTTGCCTGGGAAATCCCGTCGTCAGAGGAGCCTGGCGGACTAGCCTTAGCGGCCACACAACCACCTGAAAAAGAGAGTGTTGTTAGCTGTCATTGCTAAGAATAAACTGTCCATATGGCTAAGAAAATAACTAAATAATTTAACATTTTCAGCAATATACATAATCAATGACAGTGAGCTCTCTAGAATGTTTTTGTTAAATGTTTGAATCACAAAAGGATTTGTTTTTCATTGCATATAGTAAGAGCAACCAAACAAAAGTATTTAAGAACTCTGAATTCCCATCCCTTATTTTCTCAATTTGTCCTAACATGATGGTGTGACGTTGATCCTCCATAGATTAACTGTTTGGGTGCTCCTCAATCTTGGTAGCCTCTTAAATACTCCACAAAACTGCTGAACGTCCTTTAGAGAATATTATCTGCTAAGTCACTTCAGTCGTGTCCAACTCTGTGTGACCCCATAGAGGGCAGCCCACCAGGCTCCCCCATCCCTGGGATTCTCCAGGCAAGAACACTGGAGTGGGTTGCCATTTCCTTCTCCAGTGCAGGAAAGTGAAAAGTGAAAGTGAAGTCGCTCAGTCGTGCCCGACCCTCAGTGACCCCATGGACTACAGCCTTCCAGCCTCCTCTATCCATGGGATTTTCCAGGCAAGAGGACTGGAGTGGGGTGCCATTGCCTTCTCCGTTTGAGAATATTATACACTAAGATAATTTCAATATACCAGTTCTTATTATGTGTGCTAAGTTGCTTCAGTCCTATCTGACTCTTTGTGACCCTTTGGACTATAGCCCTCCAGACTCCTCTGTCCATGGGATTTCTTAGGCAAGAGGACTGGAGTGGGGTGCCCTGCCCTACTCCAGGGGACCTTCCCCACCCAGGACTCCAGCCTGCATCTCTTATGACTCCCGCATAGCAGGAGGATTCTTTACCACTGAGCCACCTGGGAAGCCACTGGGGAAGTTCTTTTCAGATACACAAACAAAAAGGAGTACTTATGTATTAACAGAAATTCTGGATAACAAATATCAGTTATGGACTCTAGTAATAACAGGACATAAGTTTTAAGAAAATGGCACTGCTTCATTGCAGTCCATAAACTTCAATTTGATTATATCTCTCTCTGTAAATCTTCCATTGAGAAGTAATGAGTGGGTTCAGAAGCCCAGGCAGAGAAAAGAAAATTTGTGTTTATTAGGTATCTACCGTGTTTTAGGTTCTTTGCATATATTAAGTCATTTATATTTATTATTATAAAAGCAGATGAGGAAACAGGTGCATTAAACCAATAATTCTAGTAATTCAACAGCCACAAAACAAAGTGGGAAAGGAGGTAACAATTTATGACAAAGCCTTGACAGGTGTTTTGAGAAAAAGATAACAGGTTGGAGCAAGGACCGACATGGTGCTATGAGTATACAAGTCCTGGTGCTGTGGTCAGCCTGTCCCAGTCAACTATAACGAAGGCAGCTTGGTAGTGGAAGAAGAAAATAGGATCTAAAATTTCAGACACTCCTTAACCTGTTCCTCTTACTGGAAATATGTTATATTCCAATTGCTATCTTTACTTCTCATCCACACATACTCTTCTGTTTTTGGAAAAACATACATTTTGATTTATCATTTGATTTTAGATCAAACAGTTCAAAAGTGCATGAGAAGAAGTTCTCCCACCCACCTACTCTATTCTTACTCCCCAGAGGTGACAATTTTGGGTGTCTGCTGTTAGCTTTGTTGGTTGTATGCCCATAATTTTAAATAGTATTGTCATACTCTTATTTCTTGATTTTTAAATGCTATACTGTCTTATGACGCCACATGATGCAAGGTAAAGATTTAACTCACATAAACAATATATTCATTCTTTTTTAGACTCTTTTCTGGTAAATGTTATCACAGAATATTGAGTATAGTTCTCTGTATTATACAGAGGTCCTTGTTGGTTAGATATTTTATATAGAGTAGTATATGTTAAATAACTTTTGTTGGAATTTAAGTTCACTTCACTCTTGTCTTCCCTCCATGAAAGTGGAAAATCAATTGTGATGCTTTCCAACATAGTCATAGTGTGATTTTCCATATGTTCTTAATTGCTGAATGGCATTATCAGAAACTGTCATATTATTTGTGTGTGTGTGTGTGTGTGTGTGTGTGCTCAGTTGTGTCCAACTCTTTGTGACCTCTGGGACTGTAGACTGCCAGGCTCCTCTGTCCATGGAATTTTCCAGGCAAAAATATTGGACTGGGTTACCACTTCCTCCTCCAGGAGATCTTCCCAACCCAGGGACTGAACCCGTGTCTCTTGCATCTTCTTCATTGGCAGGCAGATTCTTTACCACTGAACCACCTGGGAAGTCCCTAGTTTTATTTATCACAGTAATAGACATCTGACCACCCTTGTCACCTGACCCTGTTTTTCTTTTTTTTTTTTGAGGGAGAATTGAATAACACACATAACACATGTCAATTTAATGAAAAAAAAATCTGTCAAACTGATTTGGCTTCCTGTGGATTGATTCAGTTGCCTGAATTTTCTACATTTCAGAAAAAAATAGTTATTTTTATGACATGCAAATGCAGCCTAAATTTTGGTCTCAGAATTGCTGAGTTCAGGAAAGACTTCTGAAAGCTGAGAAGCCTAGACAAGCATTTGCTTTCAGCTGTTGAACTTCTGAGGATGGGTTCCAGATAAAACTAAGTGACACTATGCCGAGAGTCAGCCTGACACACATTAAGATGAAAAAGTAAGAGTCAACCTGATGACTCCTAGTGTTAACCAGAGTTAATTAGGGGCTTGTGATGGGCCAGCATGAAACAAGCTATTACAAAATGAACTGAGTTATTCTGCACTTCTCCAACTCCTGACTTCTTAACAGCAAGGTGAACCCCAAGAACACAGTTCACATAAAGATTGGTTTGCATTCAGGAAAAAAATATTTGCATGTTAGGAACTGACAAGTCCAAAACTGTGTCAATTATTTCTCACCCAACAAAGGTCCTGGAGAATTTCTGTCTCCAGAAAAGAAAACTGATGTCAACTTCCGTTTAAGACCTGAAACAGCACTTTTGCAGAGAAGGCAATGGCATCCCACTCCAGTACTCTTGCTTGGAAAATCCCATGGACGGAGAAGCCTGGTGGGCTGCAGTCCATGGGGTTGCCAAGAGTTGGACACGACTGAGCGACTTCACTTTCACTTTTCACTTTCCTGCACTGGAGAAGGAAATGGCAACCCACTCCAGTGTTCTTGTCTGGAGAATCCCAGGGATGGGGGAGCCTGGTGGGCTGCTGTCTATGGGGTCGCACAGAGTTGGACATGACTGAAGCGACTTAGCAGCAGCAGCAGCAACAGCACTTTTGAATATGCCACTTTCCAATTTGAGAATTTACATTTTTGTTGCTGTTTTCTTCCAACTGACCATGAGGCACATTGTCCAGATTCTGCAACTGATGTTATCTGAGGGGCTGGACTGAAATTAAAGAAACTGGGAACATCTTTCCACAGAGCTGCGATAGCAAGGGGTGCTCACTAATAAATTTTTCTCTTTAAAAGTCGATGTTAAACTTTCCTTGTCAATAAACCTTGTATTGCTGGGTATTTTAAGGTGTTTACCCAGGATCCAACACACTTTAACCTATGTAGTACTGGTGATAATTGCTGAATTTCCAGATTAATAGGAAAACTGGCACTATACTAGATAATATCAGAGTTTATTATTTGTGAAGTGCCAATTTTCTGTAATTAGGGAAGACTGCTAATTATCACTGGAACTATTTATTAATGTCTGAAGGAAGAAAGATAAAAATTAATAGAAATGCTTTTTTAGTGGCTAAAATTTTTAAAGGCTACCTGATGTCATCCTTTCAATGAATCCAGCTCCTCTATATCTTATCAAAGTGAGTGAAATCGCTCAGTCGTGTCCGACTCTTTGCGACCCCGTGGACTGTAGCCCACCAGGCTCCTCTGCCCATGGGATTCTCCAGGCAAGAATACTGGAGTGGGTTGCCATTTTCTTCTCCAGGGGATCTTCCCGACCCAAGGATCGAACCCAGGTCTCCTGCATTGCAGACAGACGCTTTAACCTCTGAGCCACCAGGGAAGCCCCATATCTTATCAAACAACTGGGCAATTGTGAGGAAAGTGGAAGCAGCACTATTTCCCTAAATTTTGAGATGGAATGATTAAGATGAGATACTTACAACTTGACTAGTACTTTCAGTGTTCAAATGCAAACTGGAAAAATGAAAGTTGCTCAGTCATGTCCGACTCTTTGCAACCCCATGGACTGTAGCCCACCAGGCTCCTCTGTCCATGGAATTCTCCAGGCAAGAATACTGGAGAGGGTTGCCGTCCCTCTTCTTGGGGATCTCCCCAACCCAGGGATTGAATCCAGGTCGCCCACATTGCAGGCAGATTCTTTACCGTCTGAGCCACCAGGGAAGTCCCAAATTGGGAAAGTCCCTACTTAATCATGTAACACCAGTACCTTTTTATATAAGGACAAATTGGCCCTGGTTCATTAATAAAGGGCATAGTCTTCATTTATTTAGTGCTATGAAAAGAGGCATTTATTTGTAAGCTTTGCCTACAGCAATGCTAATCTTCACTGTTATATCACATAATTTGAGGAATATGTTAAGCTATGAACAATAGTGTTGAAAATGAGCTATCATTTTCAAAGTTTATAGAATGTTTACCACAGACAGCCTCTTAAGTTTTATTTCTAGGCATATTCTTAGACCCAAAATAAAAATTACAAATGTTAAGTGATGTTTTAAAGATCTTAAATCTGTTTTTTTTTTTTAACCTGTCAAGAGGAGCTTAAAATATGTGCTCATTAACATCAGGAAATATCAGAAAAATGATAAGCTTTTTAATTTAGCCAATGAGCTTTTAAAAAGTCATTATGAGATAGTGACCTATTTATTCAACAAACATTTTCTGACCCTCTGCTCTGAGAAAGAGGCTCGGGCAATTGGAGACTAGTTGGTTTTTGGACTAGATGGATGAAAAGGAAGAAAAAAAGTTGGAAAAAATATTGATGATCTGGGGTCAGGTTGAAGCTGAGATGTGCTTGTCTGTAGGGGATAGACAAAGAAGACTGAGTGATTAAAGCGATGCCAATGAATTTAGGGTCAGGAAGAAGGTGAACACAGAGTCAGGGAACCAGTGAGGATGATAAGCTGAAAAAATGGAAAAAATGTTCTTGGCTGAATGGAGCCGCGGACATAATTCAGTTCAATTCAGACCAGTATTGATTGAGTTCCTACTAGGTGTTGAATATAGTTCTTCTTGAAAACTTAGGTAAGAAAAATTGGTGAACACATACGATATTTTACTGGTGATGTCAAATATTCTTTCTCCTTCCCATTAGGTAGTAAGTGGTACTGAAGTTTAAGATTATAGCTAGTGGACACCAGACAATATTTTGCACTTTAGGTCTTCCAAAGCTTGAATAACGTATTATATTGGGAAGAGATCTTAGATGTAATGTAATCTGGCTTACTACTCCAAGGTGAAGTCCCTGGGGACATTTACTCCAGGAAAGGTTAACACTTTCCTGAGGATCGTATTGGATTATTGAAGGAAAGCGGGCTTACAGTTCCTCTATCTTATTTCAGCCTGGAAGCAGCAAGCTGGAGAACTAGCCTATGGACCATCCTTAGGTGATAGTTTTCCTACCCTGTTACTGCATGGTTATCCTAGCTTTGACCTACTGGGATCAAGACAATATCTTTCCCAATACTTGGCACTGAGAAATTTGTGCAATTTCCCAATATACTCTCATCAGGAATAGTCCAGGGAAAACTGCTTAGGTTACTTCACTTCCTACTTTTCAAGATTTATGAGACTGTCTGGCTCAAAAAGGGCTTCCCAGGTGGTGCTTGTGGTAAAGAACCCCCCTGCCAATGCAGGAAACACAAGAGACACGAGTTAGATCTCTGGGTCGGGAAGATCCTCTGGAGGAGGGCACGGCAACCCACTCTAGTATCCTTGTCTGGAGAACCCCATGGGCAGAGGAGCCTGGAGGGCTACAGTCCATAGGGTCACACAGAGTCAGGCATGACTGAAGCAACTTAGCAAGCACTAACTGGCTAAGAAAAAAAAAAAAAAGATCCAGGGCCACTATATCAGACCACCAAAGTCTCTAGCTGTGAGCAACAGAAACTTACTGTCATTGATGTATGCAGAAAAGAAATTTACTAAAAAGGCTCAGCTGGTAAAGAATCCACCTGCAATGTGGGAGACCTGGGTTCGATCCCTGGGTCGGGAAGATCCCCTGGAGAAGGGAAATGCTACCCACTCCAGTATTCTGGCCTAGAGAATTTAATGGACTGTAGTCCATGGGGTCGCAAAGAGTCGGACATGACTGAGCAACTTTCACTTTCTTTCAAAAAGATAAATTGGGCAGTTTACAGAATCTCCACCAGGGCCAGAAAACTAACCCCAGAGCTTAAGCAGCCAGGAATAAGGCCCAGTGTCAGGTTTCAATTGGTTTCCAGTGAAGAGATCACTGGCATGGGCAGTGTACTCCAAGAGATTTACTTCCTCCCCTGCAGAATTTGGAGCCTGGAGCTGCTCCCAGCATCACAGCAGTCACTTCCTGGATGCTGCAGAGAGGCTGTCCAGCTCATCCTAGTCCAGCTCTTGGTAACTGCTAGGACTCCTGCAGGTATAATGGCTGTGAAGATGGCATGCATGCTCAGTCATGTCCAACTTCTAGAAAACCTCATGGCTTGTAGCCTGACAGAGTCCTCTATCCATGGGATTCTCCAGGCAAGAATACTGAAATGGATTGCCATTTCCCTTCTCTAGGGGATCTTCCCTACCCAGGGATTGAACCCGAGTCTCCTGCATTGGCAGGCGGATTCTTAATCACGGAACTACCTGGGAAATCCTGTAAAGATAGCTCAGTGCGCAAAATAAGACTTCTTGAAACACAGGCAGAGAATTCAGAAGCTGGGCAGCCACCAAAACTGGCAAAATTATCCTTGATGCCCTCTTACCTCCTTACTTCATAACTTCTCATCTTAGATTTTTGCAAAGACCAAAATTCTCTATACATTTGTTACTTTTCTAAGATGTTCTCTAGGAGGTAGGAGACTAAATAATTTCATTTCTAAATAATACTTGTTCTTGCTAATTTACATACAGACTGCATGCAGGAGTAAGAATATTAATGACATTACTTTTAAAAGTAAATAAGTGATAATGACACAATATTTAAGATTTACTGCATTTAGCCCCTGTGGGTAACCAGGGATCATCTTTTTTCAAGTGCTCAGAAATCATGGGCATTAAAAGAAGAGAAAATGGAATTGTAATAGTTTGTACAGCTTTCCTTTGGGGATCTTTATTTATTTAGGAGATGAGAGTTTAGAACCTTTCTCCCTTCATCCCTGACCATGCATGATTAGATCCACAGGACAAAATATATGAAATATGAAATATGCTTTGTCATGCAGTTTCTTTACAAGACCCTGGCAGATCTGTAACGACAGACTTGGATAATAATAATGCAGAATACATAGAGTGCTCAGGGCACTGCAAGACATCATTCTGAGTCCTTTACATGAGTTAACTTACGTAATTCACAACCGCCCAAGGAACAAAGGCTCTTCTCCCATTTTGCGTATGAGGACCTGGAAGCAGAGAGAGCAAGTTACCCACCCAGGGTTCTACATCTTGTAAGTGGCCAGAGTCAGATTGGAAACCAGAGTCTGACCCACTCACTGTACGTGTTAGAAAATCACGCACAGTGATGCTATCAGCTTTCCCTGTGGCAGGTCAGAAGTGGCATTCCTGTAGCAGAGGGGCTTTTGCTCCGGCGGCTGGCACTTCTCAGCTGAAATGAGAAGTGTTTTACTGCCACCAGTACAACAAAACCTTTTGACCTTTCCCCACCCCACCGCCCCGCTCTCAGTCCAGTCCCAAAGGCAGGGAGCAATGTGACTACTCAATGTGAAAAATATCCCAAGCATCTCAGCTGATAAATTCTAATGGAGCTCCGACGCCTTTGGTGACTGTTCAGATTCGTTTAGTGCACCAAGCATAAACTGCTTAAATCTTTCACATACAACCGTTCTATTGCCTATTAATTAGAACCATCTTTTAATTGCATTGGTGCTTCAGAATTAAGTCAATATAGTTACAGGGATAGAATCCCCTGAAGGAAAAATTTCTCTTTTATAGGAAGCAAGTGATGTTAAATAGGAAGCAAGCAATGTTTAAAAAAAAAAAAAAAACAGCAGAAGAAGCAAACAATAAAACTTGGCCTAACATCCCCGAAACACCCCCTCAAAAATCTCCCTAAATCATTTGAGGATAAAACTCCATTTTCCTAGCTGCAGATTAAAATATACTGGGTGCTAAGTCTCCCTGCATATTCTTGCTGTGCTGTGCTGTTGAAGTGTTCTTTCTGTGTCTTCAGCTTCCTCTCTTTGTAACTGATTTCTTCCCCCCACTATGTGAGGTAGCCAGTATATTCTGACTGTTTACAGACTTTCTCGTCCATCAAAACAGGAAAAAAGAAAATCACACATCAGTCTTTGCCTTTTGATGGGTTGGTTCTATTTTTTATTTCACTGATTAAACATTACCTCATCCAAGCATTTGCATTTTAGGTCACTTAAGCTCTCAGAGTCTCAAGGAACGTCAGCAATTGGCAAAGCCTGGGGAAACTGGAGGCAAGGCAAGAAGGGTTGGAATTATCCAGAGGTCCTGAAGGTAGACTTGATTTGACATTTCAGGGGAGCTGTTGAATTCGGGCAGTGGAAACATTTATAACTTTTCTCCCTGACCTTTCAGAGGGACAAAGAGATAGTCAGCAGAGACAGGCAGAGACTTGGTCCTGGGTTGCTGGTGGGTCTGGGGTCCCAGCTTCTCCTGCCCTCTCTGGCCACCCCCAACTCCATTCCCATCCTATGGTCATCTCCCCAACACCCAAATCTCAGCCATAACCCGATTCTCCCTTCCTCTCACCCAAAATGCCCGGAAGTATATATGTGGATTGTCATCACAATCATGGTTAATGTCATGAAATTCCTGACATCTGTTCATTAGTGGAGGTTGGACTATATTCAATGCAGTCTGGATCATGCTGCTTTGAAAAATAATCTTACAAACATGCTCATACCATGATGCATGGCCTATATTTCAAGGAGTATTAGCTCCTTGCTCTCTGGAGTTCTGAGTCAGGCTTTTTATAGTTCACATAACCTAGATTTGTGAGTCACTATGGACAATAAATAGCAATCCCCCTGCTACCATGAGTCTTGGGATCAATGCCAGGTGTCAGGGCTATTGATGCCACTGCTTGCTGATGACATGTGCTGTAAAACCCACGGTTATGCGAGGCCTCAGTTTCCCCATCTCTAAAATGAGAGAGTTTTCTAAAAAGATTTCTAAAAGAAATCTCTATCATTTATTTGTAATCAGGGGCATGTCTCTTGTTTAACTTTTATTCTGAATGAAAACTTTTAAAGACCTTCATTTTATCTTACATCTGAAACAGACTCTTCTGTTTCACCATGTTTCAGGGATGAAGCTCACACTAAATTGGAAAAGAGGACAGGATACCAAGCTGGTGGGAAATTTTGGATCACATGCTCTGACTCATGGTTCCAAATAAAGAGAAAATGCGCAGAGCAAAGGGGCAAATAAGGAAGGTATCTCTTTGCTCCCAACTGTGCTTCCATCCTCTGAAGCGTGTTGATGAAGCCCTGGAGACATCGTTAATTTCTCTTGCTGCCTTCCTTAAGCCTGAGTGGCCAGCCATGGAAAGATGGGGCTGGCCCTCTGCTGCTGTGGACAACTCTAGTGCTCATCCTGGCCTGGAAGAAACTGAAAGTGAAGTTAATACCCAAGGAATAAGTGAATGCTGGCTGCTGTGGCAAAACATTCCAGCAGAGTGGCCAGTAGGATGGTACGTGGTCCAGGGTTAGACAGCATGACGTGGAAGACACATCGTTTCTCTGACTCTTTGATACTTAAAGAGACACCACACATAACGCTACTGCTGCATTTTGTTGGTCTCCCTTGCTTCTTCTTTAATCTGGTCTCCTTCGCTGCTTCTTTTCTCCTATAGTGTCTCTGGGTTTTAAGGACCAGTTTGGTATTTGCACTTTCTTTTGCATCTCTTCAACTCCCATTCAGCCTCATTTGTTTTCCTATTTCCTTTTCCTTTTTTTCTCTACCTATTAAGGCACCTGTCATGTACTCACCCCCAGGGGCCCAAGTGGCAGGTTCCTTAATTCGTGGAATGCTTAATTTTACTGACACTTTGGAGATGAGGCCAAGTTTCCTTAAAAAAAAAAAAAATCCCTAATACTGCCTGTGTATATCTCTAAGGCTCAAATAATTGAAAAGAGTATTGTTTAGTATATGTGCTGCCGAAGTGAGCACAAAAAGAGTATTGTTTGAGGAGAGATTGCTTCTAAGGAGCAGTACACAAGGAAGAAAATCTGATTTTCCCAAGTGAAATTTCCAACAAATCATGAACTCTGCAAGAAAGAAAAAAACCTCTCTGTGGTGACCAAGGTACCATGTCAGCTTAGAAGCTGACATCATAGAAAAGCCTTTGTGCATAAATAGACTGTGTTAATAATATTTATGATTCAGCCTTGCCCCCCCTCACCTTGTAAATATCAAGCTGTATCCTAGAGGAACAAAAATAAAAGAAGTTGATGTCTACAATATAACTATGAAGGGGGAAATTCACTCCACTGTTATTTCGATGTAATTGGTACTGAGCATGACAATGCACTTGTAATTGGGTCTGTACTTGTTCACTTCAAGGGTTCCATGCTATTTCTACTTGAACCCATTTTTTGATACCGTTCAGCTCAGCAGTGCCAGCTAACTCTTGTTATGTAGTTGAAAAACTGTGGCCATTAAAAATAGGATACGGTGTGATTTTGTTTTGCAGCACTGCATGGAAAATCAGTTGCTGTTCATAACAGCTCTGTGGTTGGTTGATTTAAAGCAGGGGGGTGACTCGGAATTGACAAGCAGACAGTTTGTGAAAAGGGATATTGTATCTTTAAGGCTTTCTGACTGATTGTGTTTAACTGCGCCACGCAGCAGGCAGTAATTAGGCTGTAGCTTCACCGAGCGCTTAAAGCACCAGCTCTGGTTCTCAGTTCTCCAGATTTTTTTTTAAAGCACAAACATTTTTTTTTTTTTTTGTCTGGGGGGGTGGATTTGAAGCCATGATTCTTTTTTTTTTTTTTTTTCAAATAAACCATGAGTGAGTGTCTAAGTGAGCAAATGAAAAGCTGACCCCAGAGGCTTCCTGTGTAGACTGTCTCCAGGGACCACTCTGTTCTGATGGACTCTTGGGAGACCAGACGGTCACCCTGGGAAGCGGTGAGAACCCTGATGGGTGTGCAGGATGCTAGAGAAGGTCAACGTGCTCTTGAAATGAAAGGAAGGCAGTTCTTATAACATGACACGGTTTCTTCTGGCCCAGCTTGCGATGTTAATGAGACTAGTTGAAGCCTGCTTCTGAGACAAAGTGCCTAATAATTTTTATTTAGGGGAAAGAGAAATTTCCCTTTACCTATTAAGTAGAAAAGAGAGTATGCTATAGAAACAAAGCAAATAAGCCATTAGTTTAAGGAAAACTTTCCATCTACCACTCTGCCTCTGTTCTCCCCCCTCCAACCCCTCCCACCACTTCACCTCCTTAAAATACTGCTGTGATGAACATTGTCAATTATTATTTGCTAAAGCCCGAGTTTTAAGTTTTTCAGGCATTTGTTATCACAGAGGAGCAGTTGACAGATTTTAAATTGACCTTATAAAAAATGAACCTTTAATTACTGGTTGACCATGGTAGCTGTCTTCATTGTGAGTCAGACCACAGGGGCTGAGTCTCAACTAAGGTGCAAGATGCTACAGTAGGTGCTATGAGAGATAAAACTGTCCTGGAAATGGATTATGATCTTGACTGCACTGTGTACAGCTTTTCTTTCTTTTCCTGGTTGTCTGGGTGAGACATTCCATACAGATTTGGGTACCATTTGATTTTTACATTGCTAAGCTTTTTTTTTTTTTCCTTATTAAGCCAATTCCTTTTTTTGAAAAAACCCGTCTTTTAGTGATACCTATAAGTATCTTTACATATCCCTTCTAACATTTCTGTAGATTACAAACATATAGGGATCACAGACATTTTGATTTAAAATGATAACTTTTCATACTTGTGGCTCAGGCCAGAGTTTCAGATATGCTTTACCTCAAATGGTATTGTTTAGTCTCCCTACCTAATCGTTAGGGTAGCAGGGTAGCTGAGAGCACAATTTTGAGATATTCAGGAGCTGGGTTTTGAAGGGGACTGTGGTTAAGGATCAGCTTTGCTGGATTTCTGCTCTTTTCACTATAACCTGGTCATATATCCAATCCCAGAATGAAGAATCTTCTAATTTAACAGTAATAGAAATGGGGACTTTCCTGGTGGTCCAGTGGCTAAGACTTTATGTTCCCAAAGCAAGGTTCTATCCTTGGTCAGAGAACTAGATCCCACATGCTGCAACTAAGACCTGGTGCAACCAAATAAATAAATAAATAAATTGTATTTTTTAAAAGAGTAATAGAAATATTTTGTTATAACTTTTCTAGTTAAAACCTGGAATTCAAAGTTGAAAATAGGTCTCCAGGAAGGGATGCTGATTTTTAAAAGTTGCTTCTACCAGTTTTATGCCAATGTTTGTACTTTCTCTAAAGAGTTTCAAACATTCAGAAGCATTCTATTCTCTTGGTTTTAATTTTTTTTTTTTTGGACTGCCTTGAAGATAAATTACTTTAATCTGTAGGCTAAGTTGCATTGATGTATTTATCTTTCCCAACATGCTTTCTCCTAAGGTCAGTCTTTCTTTGAAAGATTTGATTTAAATAAATTATAAATGTGTATCAGAATCTATTTGCTATTAGTGTAAACACATTCAAAATAGATCCCACTGTTGCTTTGAAAGAAACAAAGATGAATTCCATTCTATAGTTCAAATTTCAAATGTGCATGTGTACTTTTATGTATGTCTGCATCTAAATGTTGAGGTCAATATTTCTATAAATTCCTAAGGTTGATTCATTTTATAGTGCTGATAAATGTTCCTTGGAATTAGGATGTATAGAAGATCAAAGATTAAATTGCAATTTTTCCCCCAAAGTGACAATGAGCCTAATTTACTGTCAGTTAATGCCAGGTGTTTCTCCCCCTTGTATTAAGTTCTTCAAAACAGTGGCTGCAGAGGACACCATTCACAGAGGCTTAGCACTGGGGAGAAAATGATTACATTATATCGAATGATATGAATAATTCATGACATCACGTTTTGTAATCCTGGTGTTAAGCATAAAACCAGTGGTTTATTTTTCAGCAAAATGTTTTTGTATCATTTTAGATAGTGCATAATGCAAAACAATAACTGCATACATAATGCAAGAAGGATGGTGGTGAATAGGGTCCTTAATAGTGCTTGCAGCATCAACTGGGGTATGATCACAATAAACACATTTTGAGCCAATGCCCATGGGTGCCCATCACTTGCTGGAATCTTCTGAGTCCAATAGAATGTCTGCCTTTTAATTTGTTTTTGAATATTACACCTGACCTTTACCAAGGATCCGAAAGTCAGTCCTTGTATATTGCTAAAACTATCAATCCTTTCATCCCCCTTTCTTTTCAGTATGCTGGGAGGGCAATTCTATTGGGGGTAAATAGCAGATTTTTTAAATGGTCTTTTATTTTCCAATCTGGAGTTGGAAATTCTAGAAACATCCATAGAGTCTGAACTTAACATTCTTCAATAAAGACCTTAAATCTTCTGGAATAAAATGCCAGTTATTTAGCAATTCAGCCAGGTACCTATTAGGAATGTCATTTAAATCTCTGAGACTAAATAAATGATTCCTTATCTTATGTAAATCTTCTTGCTAGGGAAAAAAAAAATCTTTTCTTTATAATTATCAAAGGAGATTGAAGGTGGCCCTGAAAGCCTTCATGAAGCAATTTCCAGGTCATGTACACTGTAGCAATACCCTAACATGAGTCTGATTATTCTGCCGCATTTCAGGCTGAAATAATTGTGGACCCAGACCATCTGCGGCTGCCTTTTCCAGCACCTTCCTGTGGACAGCTCCAGGGCACTCCCGGGAAAGCCAGAACAGACTCCTGCTGATTCGCCCACATATTTGTCTTGAATGAAAGAATGGCATGTGCCAGTTGATTTCAAAGCTTTTCACAAACCATCTCCACATTTGAAGTCTCAAGAGTTTATGTCATGCATTTGTATTACTTACAAGTAATTAAATATATCATCAGTGTTTTACAACACAAACACATCTGCTGATAATATTGTAAATAACCTGTATTATTAGTTGTTTGAAACAACACATTCATAATTAATGGTTGGTCAGGAACCTTGAAATCCTGACCTATTTATAATAGATATTAATTACCACATATATGAACAATAGTTTGTTTGAAATTCTTTCTTCACAAAAGGATAATCTGGAAGCATGTTCAAGTATTTTGTTATCTTTATTTACTCTGATCCCAAGAATATTGTTTAAATCCCTAGTTTTAAGATTTTAAATAGATTGCCAAACTAGGTAGATGATGATAATGTTGTTAGGGAAAAATTAAAAGATGTAGCATATAGTAGTGCATTATAAGGTCTTGTTGAGAATGTCTGATGGAAAAAAGTCTTGATGACCCAATTAAAAGGTGTGGAAATGGGAACACTGTATTTGATTCAATATAGAAATGCTGAGGTGCATGATACATGCATTGTAGCTTGAGATTTGTCCTTCTGTGAAAGAGATATGATTACCTAGAACTAATAGAAAGCAGAAATCAGACTCTGTAAGGGAACTGATATTTTCCCCTAAAGTACACATTTTATGTTAAAAATCCAAAAGAAGGCTTCCCTGGTGGCTCAGTGGTAAAGAATCTGCCTGCCGATGCAAGAGACATGGATTGGATCACTGGTGCAGGAAGATCCCACTTGCCTCAGGACAGCTAAACCTGTGCATCACAACTCCTGTGCCTATGCCCTAGGGCCCGGGAGCCACAGCTGCTGAGCCCACATGTATAGCTACTGAAGCCTGTGTGCCTAGAGCCTGTGTTCTGCAACAAGAGAAGCCTCCGTGATTAGAATCCCATGCGCCATAACCAGAAGAGTAGCCCCCCACTCACTGCAGCTAGAAAAAGCCTGTACAGGAACAAAGACCCAGAACAGCCAAACATAAAAAATAAACACACTTATAAAAAGATCCAAAAGAGAGTCCTTTTATTTAAGACTATGCCACAGTTGAGTATCAATAGAAGTTGGTTCCCACCTCCACCTTTCTTATTCCTACAATCGTTTCTAAAGTTACCAATTTGAGGGTGACTGGTGGTGATATCCCATCCCTTAATCAGTGAAGATCTGTTCATCATGGTCCGGACTGCCCCCATGCAGCTGCACAGCGGCTCTATGAGGGGACAAAGATCTCCTAGTTCCCTCCTCCCCATTTCTCATCTACATTTATGGGAACAGTAACTTCTTTTTGGTATAGCCTATCAAAAAGAAGAGAATTGTGCATAACGTAATTTCAATTCTGAATACAGAGAATGATGAAAACATTGCTAAAATGAAAATCTATGGATCCCTATAGCAAATATTTCCATTTTTTCTTTAATATACATAGCTATGCTGCCCAGCATAAAACAGAGCACGAGTTTCAGTACCAATATGACCACTTATCAGCTATGTGAATTTGGGAAAAATCAATAAGTAACTCAGAACCTCAAATGGCTCCTCTGTAAAATGGGAATACAGAAGCTAGCCTGGGTTTCTTACAGGAAAAAAAAAAAAAAACAGGAACAGATGTACAGGGGAATATTCTATAATAATTCTCTATGAAGATAATTATATTTAGCTATTTAAAGAATTTCTTCTTTGTCAGTTAATACATTATTAAACAGTGCCTTAAAATATAAATTTGTTCCAAAAGCAAAATACAGAAACCCATTGGGAGGTTCATCTATATGTTTAAACTTTTAAGACCACCAAATCAGTGATGTGGGCTTTCATGGGTGTCTGGCTTTCTCACACTTTAATGCATAACCTTGAAAGGGATAAAAGTTGCTGAGTTGGCTCTTTCTCTGCCTTCCCCAGAACATATGTCAATGGAGCAACAGAGAATTAGCTGTAGCAAGAAGAAGGATGGTTGAGTGGAAGCTTGTTCAATAATTAATCCGCTGAGTAACTATATGAATATTTGATAAATATTTAGTCAACTCCGTGTATCATGCAGCACTGGTTGCATACCAAAGAATTTGCAAAGGTAAAAACTGCCAGTCACAGGCATCAAAGATCTGAAGATTTCAAGCTCACAGGCCAGAGATGTGCAAATTATTCCACATAATATAAACCCCAAAATATACATCCATGACTATCCATGTGATATTTTGGAAAGGGTGATAGAAGGCCATTACTTTATTCTCCACAGTTCTTTTAACGTGTATTTGGCATCACATTTTAATTTAATAGCTGCCTGCATGCTTATGTGTGTGAGGTACAATATTCTGATGCATACATGGAATGGAATTGTAAAATAACAACTCAGTGTCCTCTTGAAATTCATTCTATGGTGCTAGGAAAGCACTGATGGGTGATCCACTGCTCTTAACTGAATGGAAACAGAATTTGCTTCAGTATCTAGAGAACAGACATTTGAATTCACCTTAATAAACATTTATTAATTCCTTGGGATGCTTGACTACCATGCACAAAGAGACGCTAACCTGTGTGTATCTTGTTAGGGCAGGATATGTAAAAATTAAATCAGTGTAGCAAAAATGAGTAAGTAAAAATAAGAAGATGATCTCTGATTGCTGGAAAGATTATCTTTTATAGTGAACATGTTGAAGTTTTCATTTTACTATCTATTTAATCACTCACACATCGTGTTAGGTTGTGAATTCTTGGTGAAATCCTCACAAATCTTTAAAACCTCTCCAGAAAGCTCAAAATTTCCTTCTGTAGTGGTGCCCACACCACCTTCGGCTAGTCGCAGGTCCTCTGCTTTCCTGGGGGTGGGTGTGAATACTTAGAAAGAGAAGGTGCAAGTGCCTGCTCTTCTTGGCACCCCCTGCTGGCCACAGGAGCACTAATGATGGCTCCACAGAGGCCTCATCTTCTCTCTTCCAGCCCATGTGAACCGTTGCCATGGTAGCCACAGCAATAAAAAAAAAAGAAAAAGAAAGGAAAAAATGGGAGCCCGGGGCTGCAGCATATGAAAGAGACATGACCCCAAATGAGGCACTGGAATGGAATGCCTCCAGGATTTCCCCTCAAACACAAAAGATTGATCTTGCAGGAAACTATTCTACCTGGATTTATTCACAGGAACCATGTTTTATTCCTTAATTATGGTTCCTTGTCCATACCCCCATACTTTGATTCTCTGTTTCCTTACTATTCTCCTCTTTTACACATGACCAATTAAGTGAAAAGACACTGAACAATGGCAAAAACAGAGATAATAAGAAGTGTTGACAATGTAAGAACCAGTTTATAGATCAGGTGGCTTACTCTCGGTGAGATGGCAATGCTCTCCAACTGATCTACAGATACAATGCAATCCCTGTCAGAAATCCAGCTAGCTTCATTGCAGGAATTGGCAAGCTGGTTCTAAAATTCATATAGAATTGCAAGAGATTCAAAATGGTCAAAACAATCTTGGAAAAGAATGAAATTGGAGGACTCACACTTCCTGATTTCAAAACTTAACAACAAAGCAACAGTAATCAAGACAGTGTGGTACCAGCATATAGATAGGTGGAATAGAATGAAGAGTCCAGAAATAAACCCATGTGTCCATAGTCAACTGATTTGCAACAAGGATGCTGAAACGATTGAATGGACAAAAGTCATTTGAATAAATGGATAACCACCTGAAAAAAAATGAATTTGTACCCTTACATCATACACAAAAATCAATTCATAATAGTTCAAAAACTTAAATGGAAGAGCTAAAACCACAGAACTCTTAGGATTAAACACAGTAAATATTCAGGACCTTGGATCGGGCAGTGAATACTTCAATATGATATTAAAAGCATGAACCACAATGACAAGATAAATTGGACATAATGTAAGTTAAAAATATTTATATTTCAGAAAACAGTATCAACAAAGTGAAAAATGGGATGAAATATTAATAAAGCATATGTCTAATATTATGTTTGTGTCTGGAATATATACAGAAATCTTACAATTCAATAAAAAAAGACCAATAATCCAATTAATAATGGGCAAAAGACCTGAACAGACATTTCTACAAGGAAGATATAAAAATGGCCCAAAAGCCCCTGAAAAGATGCTCAATAGTATTAGTAATCATGGAAATGTGAATCAAAACTACAGTTAGGTATTACTTCACACCAACTAGTACACCCAGAATAAAAAAAGATGAGTGTCGGCAAGGATGTATAGAAATTAGAACCCTCATCACTTGCTTGTAGAAATGTAAAATGATGTGGCCACTTCAGAAAACACTCTGGAAATTTCTTAAATGGTTAATATATACCCAGAAATTCTACTTCCAGGTATATTCCCAAGAGAAAGGAAAACAAGTGTCCACATAAAAACGTGTACAGTAATGCTTAAGAAGTGAAGTCGCTCAGTCGTGTCCGACTCTATGTGACCCGATGGACTGCAGCCTACCAGACTCCTCCCTCCATGGTATTACCAGGCTCCTCCCTACTGCCCATCACAGGTGCTGAAATCCTTAGTCTCTTTTTATGTTTCCAGATACATAGAGCTATCATCGGCACTTTACTTCTTGTCTAAAAACTAGACGGTGTGTGCTCAGTCACTCAGTCATGTGCAACTCTTTGTAACCCACTGGACTATAGCCTGCCAGACTCCTCGCGGGATTTTCCAGGCAAGAATCATGGAGTGGGTTTCCATTTCGTTCTCCAAGGGATCTTTCGGGAGCAAACTCAAGTCTCTGTGTCTTCTGCATTGGCAGGCAGATTCTTTGCCCCTGAGCCACCTGGGAAGCCCTCATATACAGAATATATTGTAATAAACATAATATTTGCATGGGCAACCCTAGGATTATATTAGCTTCCCCCTATTAATTTTAGCTACACAAGTATACTTTATATGAGGATAAAGGAGTTGACTCTCTTTATTATCCTGTGTTTTCTTTTTCTTACCATAGCCCTAGCCCCAGAATATAGGTGGAAAAATAGTAGATACTTGACAAATAAGTTTTTAAGAATAATGCATATTATGTATATGAGAGATACAAATGTAACTCACTTAAATGTAAAAGGCATGTTATACATATAAAGTATAGAATCATAAACTCTCATCTAGAGGGGGCAATTGCAGAAAACCAGGAATTTGAAAATATAAGATCACTAAGACAGGATTTGCACTTATTGTGAGTGTAAACACCAATTTTAAAAAAAGTAGGCTGACTTTGAGGAAGTCAGAGGAACACAGGATTAAAGGAGATTCAGTGATGATGGCCTGATGTAGAAACGTGGTTCCCAGTGGTGACCACACAAGAGAGTCCCCTCAGGAAAATCGTTTAGCACCCAGGTGCCGATTCCACACCCACAGACATTCTGACTTCCTTAGTCTGTGATGAGACTTCAGCATGGATATGTTTTGAAACTTCTCTACCTTATTTTGATGTGCAAACAAGACTGTGTGTTACTAGGATAAGGGAAAATATTATAGACTTTGAAAAAAGAGGCAGTTATGTTGGAATTGGTGATTGTTCACATACCGACTGAGTCATCTTGGGAAGTTACTTATTATCTTTAGCTTTCATTTCTTCACCTTTAAAATGGGGATAAAATCATAAAGATATAAAGATTAGAGGAGATGACATGAATACTGTTCCTAAAAGAGTGGTCATTCAAAAGTTAATGTCGATTGCATCTTTATACATCACTGCACTGTGCTCCTTTTTATGCTTTGTTGTTTTTTTCAGTCGCTAAGTCCAACTCTTTGCAACCCCATGGACTGCAGCATGCCAGGCTTTCCTGTCCTTCACCATCTCTCAGAGTTTGTTCAAACTCATGTCCACTGAGTCAGTGATGTCATCCAAATATCTCATCCTCTGTCGTCCCCTTCTCCTCCTGCCTCAATCTTTCCCAGAATCAGGGTCTTTTCCAATCAACTCTTCAGATCAGGTGGCTGAAGTATTAGAGCTTCAGCTTCAGCTTCAGCCCTTACAATGAAAATTTAGGGTTGGTTTTCTTTAGCATTGATTGTCATGAGAAAAGCTATAGCTGTTGGGATGGATGAGAAGGAAATTAGTGAGTAATGGGCCAGTATTATTTCTTTCTGGATTTGGTGGCACAATAGCATTATTATTAGTAGCATCTAAATTCATCTAAATTAAATTTTTTTTTTTTTACTGGTTATTCAGAGTTCTCCCAATAACCAGATTTGAAAATAACTGAGGGGTCATCTGAGGCCAGTATCATGCTATCTTGAGTCATCCTGGTTAAAGGAAACTCATTTATAGAGTTTTAAGAAACTAGCACAACTTTTTGTGTGCAAGTTTCCAAGTCCTAGAATTCCATTAAAATTTTCCTGCTCATATCTAATATAGTGCCTGGCATGTAATCAATGCTCCAGATATATTTTTAATTGAATTGAGTTTTAAGATAGATTCTCTCTCTCTTTTTTTCTTTTGCTGACAGTTTTGTTTTCCTCACTGTTCTACCTGGTTGTCTTCCAAGTTTTTCAGATGTAAACTTTACTGAACAGTAAAAATCCAGGTGATTATTGTTAATGGTAGCAAAGCCAGGGTCATGCCCTTCACTCTTCAACATTAATTTTACTTTTTGGCTTCATTTGCTTGATTCTTTAATGCCTGGTTTACCCAGCCATTTTGTTCCTAGTTTGAGACCATCTGGCATGCATTCCTTCTTTCCTACTTATATCTTTGTGTATATATCTCTTCAAATCTCAAAATATCTCTGGATTATCACCTATTTTCTCTTCTTTCCTTATCAAGAGAATAATCTACCCTCCCACCATTGCCAGGTCTAAAATCCTTCTGGGACTCTCCCAACTTTATCCCCTCTTCCCTTGTCTTTGGGAGCATCAACTGGTCCTTGTAAAAAATGAAACATTTAATCTTTAAAATATCTTTCCATTGGTGTCTCTTCTTGTGCCTTCAGATGTATCTAGCTTTCTCTTATTTCACACACACACACACACACACACACACATTCAACATCACTCAAAATTCTTTCAGCCTTTATACCCATGGTAAGTTCAACCCAGTAACTCAGTGTTCAGTTGTGTCCTACTCTTTGCGGTCCCATGGACTGTATCCCACCAGACTCCTCTGTCCATGGGATTCACCAGGCAAGAATACTGGAGTGGGTTGCCATTTCCTACTCCAGCGGGTCTTCCCGATGCAGGGATTGAACCCACGTCTCTTGCATCTCCTGCATTGGCAGGAGGATTCTTCACCACTAACACCACCTGTTTTTCTCTTCTTGACATCCTCTTGTCGTTATGCTTTGCTCCTTTTATTTAAACTGCAGTATAGTTGCTGTACAGGTGTACAGCAGTTTAGGTATAGGTATGTATACCTATATATATATGTATAGATATACTATAGTATATAGTATATATTGTATACCTATACTTATATATAGTATACTTTTTGGCTTCGTTTGTGTGTGTGTGTGTGTGTGTATATATATATATATATATATATATATATATATAGTGTAGGTATACAGTACAGTGATTCATAAGTTTTAAAGGTTGTATTCAACTTACAGTTATTGTAAAATACTGGTTAATTCCCCATGTTTTACCCTCATAGATTATTTTACACATAATAGCTTGTATTTTTTAATCCCCTGAAGAAAATGGCAACCCACCCCAGTATTCTTGCCTGGAGAATCCCATGGACAGAGGAACCCGGTGGGTTACAGTCTATAGGGTCACACAGAGTCGGACACGACTGAAGTGACTCAGCACATATGCACCCCTACGTTGCCCCTACCCATTCCCCTCTCCCCACTGGAAACCACTCGCTGGTGCTTTGTATCTCATCTGTGTGTCTGACCACTACTTTGTTGTATTTTTTAGATCCCATATATAAGTGATATCATACAGTATTTAACTTAGCATGATACCCTCCAAGTCCAACCACAGTGCTGCAAATTTTTTCTTCACTTTTGTGATTCCTTCTATTTCCTTTCTTTCCTTATTTTACTTCTTTCTTTGTCTATAGTTGGGTCAAAATTGAGCCGATTCTTACTTTTATTTAATTCTCTCACTCCATATCTTCATGTAGAATTTATTTTTTTCTAACAATGTCAAATATCAATCGCATATACCATTCATTTAAAAAATTTATTCATACTCATTGACCTACTTGCTCATTTAAAACACAGACAAAACATGTGCATGACTCTGAGAATGAAAATTAGTGACCTGTCTGTAGAGAAAATTTTCTGATCTTTAGTCCTACTGCCTGCTGCACTTTATCATGTATCTGCTGTGTGCTAAGTCGCTTCAGTCATGTCATGCCCTCCCCAGGGGATATTTCTGACCCAGGGATCCAACCAGCTGTCTCTGGCAGTGGCAGGTAGGTTCTTTACCACCAGTGCCACCTGACAAGCCCAAGACTTCATCACAATTTCCTGCAATATGTCAATAGCCAAGCTAGTTCTCTTGCTCCCAAAACCAATTTCTGCCAATGCATCTCATCTCTTTGTGACTTGCCTTGGTTGCCTGGCTCACCCCTTATCTCTTCCTCTCTTCACATAATATGCTCATCTGACTTCTCTTTTATCATCCTCATTTCTTCCTTCTCTCCTCACGAGCACTCTAGTATAAAGTTCTCTTCTATAATAGAATGTGAGTCTCTAATTGAGTTTTTTGGACAAAGTCTTTCCTCATCTGAGTGTTCTGGCACATAATTTTCAACTTTTCTCCCACAAATACAAGCTCTGTCTTCTATTCAAAAGTATTGCTGTTGTTCAGTTGCTAAGTTATGTCTGACTCTTTGTGATGGCAGCACACCAGGCTTCCCTGTGCTTTACCATCTCTGGGAGCTTGTTCAAACTCAAGTCCATTGAGTCAGGGATACCATCCAACCATTTTATCCTCTGTTGCCCTCCTTCTCCTCCTGCCCTCAATCTTTCCCAGCAAAAGGGTCTTTTCCAATAAGTCAGTTCTTCGCATCAAGTGGCCAAAGTATTGGAGTTTCAGCTTCAGCATCAGTCCTTCCAATGAATATTCAGTGTTGATTTCCTTTCTATTACAATAATAATCATCCTCAAACTTCTGTACCATCAGTCAGTACCCTGCTTCTTCTGCATCTAAATAAACCATCCACCTTAGGTGATTATAATGTCCAGATTTGTCAAAGAGATTTCTGAATCTGTCTTCCATGTGCTAAACCTACCCTTCCTTGAAGCTCAAGTTCAAGTCCCTAGGTAGTCTCAGCCCTAACTAACCACCCTATCCTTCCCTGAGTCAAAGAGCAGGTACTGGCTGACACTTGTTTGCAGTAAGTCCCTCGTATACGTAATTGTTTAGTCTCACGTCCTGCCTCTAGGAGAGAATGTAAGCTGTTTGCTGGTAGGGAACATACATATGCCATATATGCTGTGGGCAGAATATCCATAGTCTCACTGCCAGACAGTGAGAGTCAAAAGAACATGTGTTAACACTGGTGATTTTTCATTTTTAAACTTCAAGTAGAATAAAAACTAAATATAAACTGTGAGCATTGCTGATTAGCCTTTGAAATGACTGTTTTCCAGAGTGAATAATAATGAGTGTTTGGATAATGCCCTGATAACATAAAAGAAAGTGTAAAAGAGAGAGAGCTAGAGAGAGAGAGAAAGAGAGGGAGAAAGAGAACATGAGAGACACAGAAAGAAAGTAAGAACTATATTTCTTATTTGCTTAAATGGAGAAACTAAAATATTTGATCTTTTGACTTCCTCAAGCATAAGCAATATAATATTTTCAGAAATAATGCATATAAGTATAACTGAAAGTTGCTCAGTTGTGTCCGACTCTTTGTGACCCCATGGACTTTATAAACCATGGAATTCTCCAGGCCAGAATACTGGAGTGGGTAGCCATTCCTTTCTCCATGGGATCTTCCCAACCCAGGGATCAAACCCAGGTTTCCCGCATTGCAGATAGATTCTTTACCAGCTGAGCCACAAGGGAAATAAAGCATAGAGCCTGCTAAAAGTAAGCACATTAAAATGCTTTGATAGTATTGCAATACTGTTGTCTAGTGATTACATTTCATCTCCTGTGGGAGTGGCTTTATTTCTTTGTTTTTGTTACCCAGCCCAGTCCTGCTCAGATCCTGAGTGTTCATAGCCTCTTGACAATTGACAGTTGAAAGGCATACGTATGTCTGTGTTAAATGCATATGGAAGAAAATCAGCCAAAAATGGTACTAGAAGAAACGGCAGGTGAGAACTTTTGGCTTGTGGTGTCTGCTTCCCTAGTGGCTCAGTGGGTAAAAGAATCCACCTGCAATGAGGGAGACCTGTGTTCGATTCCTGGATTGGAAAGATCCCCTGGAGGAAGGCATGGCAACCCACTCCAGTATTCTTGCGTGGAGAATCCCCATGGACAGAGGAGCCTGGTGGGCTACAGTCCATGGGGTTGCAGAGTCGGACAGGACTGAACGACTAAGCACAGCAGTCTGCCAAGCTCCTTGTCATCTTTCTTTCATTTTTTTAAAGATTTTTTTCAATATGGACCATTTTCAAAGTTTTTATTGAATTTGTTACAATATTGCTTCTGTTGTTTATATTCTGGTTCTTTGGCCTTGAAGTATGTGGGAATCTTAGATCCCCAAACAGGGATTGAATCCACACTTCTCCTACATTGGAAGGTGAAGTCCTAACCACTGGACCACCAGGGAAGTCCCTCTCCTTGTCTTCTTTCTCTTCCAACATTTTCACCCCAGAACATCTTCTTTCAAGTTGGATCAGAATCCGTTTTCTTTTATCTGGTCCCACTCTGTTATACTGACGGTGTGTGTTTTGCTCACTCAGTCGTGTCTGATTCTTTGCCACCCCATGGTCTGTCCATGGAATTCTCTAAGTAAGAATACTAAAGTGGGTAGCCCTTCCCTTCTTCAGGGGATCTTCAAGACCCAGGGATCGAACCAAGGTCTCCTACATTGCACACAGAGTTTTTACCATCTGTACTACCAGGGATTAGTTTACACTTACTACCTTGTTCCTAATCTGGGAGCAAGCCATCTATTACCTTCTCTGATTTCTCATAATTCAATCAGAATAAGATCCACTGCCCAAGGGCCATTAAAACCTCACAGAAATTATGTTATCTTCCCGCTTCACCCTCAACACTCCAAGGAGGGGATCCTAGCTGGGCGCCTCTGTCCTGGGGCCTGGTGGGTGCTGGCCCCCCAGAAACTGATCCCGGAGGCTGGAAACAGTGTCCGTCTGAGACACATGGGTCCTTCAACAACCCTAGCCATGGACGGGTTCCAAAAAAATCCGCTCCACTGAAGGGAATCACAGCTCACTAATGTCTTTCCACCTTTCTTTTAAGCACCAAAAAAACTAGAATTTTATACATCCTTGAGTTGACTAGACATTTTCCTCATGACAAAGTGGTGCAAATAAATATGAATCCTAAAACATTTCAGTTTGATTGATAGTATGGTACAGCTCCTAGATTTTTGTCACTAGGAACTGTTTTTATTGGCTTTCTCCTCTGGGATCTTAACATCCAACCATGAATGATAAGGCATCTTTCCCCCTTATCACCCAAAAAGAAAATTTGAGCACTTTATGCTCACTGGGAGGGGCAGAATATAATTAATTCATGGTCTTAACGTGCAGGGAACTTACTCGACTCTGTCTCTAGGAAATAAATGACATCCCAGGTGGTAATATGCTTGCTGCTTGAATGACTTACTGGCTCTGCTTTTTTTTGCCTAATCACCCTCCTGACCTCCGTATCTGACCCTCATCTCATCCTCCTCCCCCTCAGGATTCAATAACTGAACAGGGATCTTAAAGGTATTCTCCAAAAGCACATAGGGGTTGTGAGCTTGCTTTCAGAAGCATTTATTGTCACTTTTAAGGCTTATTAATCGAGTGTTTGAAATCTTGACCCTAGTATCATTGTTCTTCTCATAGAATTCTTTGACTTATCTAGAAATATTCATATATTTTCTGCACATATATTTGGTTACATTTTATCCATTAATGTATATTTTTGCTTGGCTTAAAATATATGAAAAAGATCTTTAGATTTTTGAAGAGGGCTATTGAATTAGGTGGAGAAATTAATAATTGTGGGAATGAATGTATAAACACGATAAAAATAAGATGTTTATTATTGAAGGTTAGTTTCATTTCTATGGATAAGTAAAAAAAATATGCAGACAAACATTTAATTATTCTGGATAACCAATAACTGGTGATATGGAGAAGACATTTTCATGTGAATTAAATATAATCAATTTCAGGCTATATATACATAAGTAGTAATATATGCATGTATTGATGAACAGAGTTTTTAAATTATCTGATCTAATTTGCTCTTAAACTACTTTAAATTTTCTGTTTAGTGGTAGATCTACTTTTCTCAGATGCTAATAGCGGTATAAGAGTTGGGAACAAAAGGCTTTGATCCATTCTCTGTTTTCTTATGAGTTTGAATATCAACATGCAAATATCTATACCTTTTGTTCCTGAGGCAGTCTGGTTTATTCCTACTTGGTGGGGAGCTGCTGTGGGCATTGGTGTCCTGGAATATGAAGAAAATGGTTCTCTAGCATGTGCTGTTGTTTTTCATGTGGGCACCCGTTTAAAATTCTTATGGCTCTCCATCTCCTCCCCCCACCTTGAGAAGCAAAATGCATTTAGCTCTGAGCTGAAGAGACTGTGGCTGGAGCAAGCATCTCCTGGATCACACTAGCATATACACACACGGTCATTGTCTCCGTGCTTCCCATGGCAGCTTTATATAATAACACAAGCCGCGTCAAAAAGGCAAGCCGTAATATTAGGTAAAATCTAATTTCAGTTTGGTTATCATATAGTGTTCATTTCCCTAAGGGAGGGAAAAAAATTAAATTTGTAAGCTTAAGATTCCAGCTGAAGGAGCAGAAGATATGAAAGGCTTTCCTTTGCCTTTTATTATTCACTTTATGAATTAGCCTTAGTTTACTTGTTTCGATCGCTGTCGACATATTTCTGAATACTATTAGCATAGCAATCAGGGCTGTTCTCAGGTTATTGAATGGTGTGTTGACTTCCGAAATAAATAGATATGCAGTGTGAAGGGCGAGCTGTCACTTTAGGAGAGCTTTCCTGATCTAAATTAAAAGGCACTTCTAATTGAAAACTGTAATAGCAGGAGGGTTAGGGAGACAATGAAACTGCTCAGTCCCTTTCAATTTTCACAGGATTCTGTTAGTGAATGTAGGAGAAAAAGTAAAATGAAAATATTAAATTACAAATTGCAATTTAAGTAGTAATATTAAATTATACCTAAATAGCCATACTGCTCTGAAGCCATTTTAGATGTTTGATTTAAAGGCTCTCAATGCATTTGAGTTTTTCCTGTAATATCTTGAGTTACCTGTTTTATTACTTAGCATATAATTCTATGTTTACACCAGCAAATGCATCTTTATTTATGAAATAAGAAATCAGTCTTGAAAGAGTCCACATTTTGTGGTGTAATCATTAATTCTGGGTTCCATTAGCATTTGTGTGTCTTTTATCAGACCTGAAGGGATATGTCCAGACTACGGAAACTCAAAGTCAGGACAGTTTTCTAAAATCTGAGATAATCATTCATGAGTTAGCTATGCAAAATGTTTTCATAAATTTACATAAAATCAGTTATGAACTTAAGTATTAAATGAAATTATTAGCTATTTCAGTTACATGAATAGCTACCAGCTGTTTCAGTCTATATATTTTGGTCCTTTAAGGGTTAACAATTGAAGCCTGTCTATAGCTCATTTCTATAGTAACAGCAAGACAGAGACTTTTTATGGGCACCTAATAATTAGAAAGTGCTAGAAGGTATAACAATATAATGAATCAAAACTGATAGACTTGTGGGTTTCCATAGAAACATGTATAATTATGATAATCGGTCCCTGGCGTACCCTCAGAATTGTATACATTCAGTTAAATGCAATAAACATTAGGCACTATTTAGTGAGCTGTGATGCAGATTAACAGTGTGAGATATGGGGAAGCTATGAATAAAATTGCTGTACAGTTTATCTCAAACTAATTTCCCAGATTGCTTTAATAGATGTAGTGTGTGCATGTGAAAAATTGGAAGTGTATTTTTGTTAGTGGTAAAGCTAACAAAGATAATATTTCATAAAGTGGCTGGCTGATTGTTAATTTCAGCGTAGATCAAAATGGGCTGCAGCACATTAGTCAGGGCAGGAGCCCAGGGCCTCAGAGCACGTGGCAGTTTGGACCTCCCTTTGCTGATTTATCTCAGAAGTAAATTATAAATCTTTTTATGGCTGTCCATTTTTCTTTCACCTTCTCTCTCCCCTCCCCTACTGCCCCATTTCAGGGAGACTTTTCGCAGCCCTGTTATGGCAAGAGCAAATCACAGAAGGCAATGTCCTCCAGTTCTAATCCCGGGAAAGGCAACAATTCCTTCTGGCTCCTTTGCACACCTAAGTTTTAATTTTCTTTCAGCTTCTGGATTTCACATGTACGGGGCCTTAGCACCAGCAGAGGCCCATGAAACAGCCAGAGTTCCATTGTAAAGTGGGACAAATAATCATATGTGCCATTCATTGTGTGTGTGCCTGTGTGTATGGGGAGCTATGGGGGAGGTGGTGCTACCAGACTTTTAATATTATTTTATTGGATTGTTTTCTTTTTCTTTGCTGAGAAAGTCACACACCCGTTTGGAAGATCCCAGACTGTTCTTGAGGGGAATAAAAGGGCCTGGAGAGGGTGATGTGGGCTGAGAGTTGTAGGAGAATATTCTCACCGACAGAGTTGAATGGAGAAAGATGCCTTCAAGCCGGTGTGTGTGTGTGTGTGTGTGTGTGTGTGTGTGTGTGTGTGTGTATTTATCTATATTGCCGTCCTCTGCCAATGTTCAGTAACTTGCCAAGCACATTTCACGAGAGACACCTGAATTTTCCCTGATGTGGGAGGAACATGAGAATCCAGATATGTATGTGAGAGATGGAAGAACCTTTATTCTGGAGCCAAGATTAGGGATGGAATGATACAAATGTACTGAGTTCTCTCTTGAACCAACTTTAAAAAAATAAAATAAATGAAAGCCGTCTGGGGGAGAAATGTTTTTCCTAGGCAGCTTCAGGGCTTCTCTTGGAACTGACAGTTGGGCTGGGGAGGTCTTTTCTTCTGACTCAAGGCTGCCACAGTCTTCCTCGCAGGGGAGCCTTTTAGCGTCCTGGTCACATAGATGAAGCTTTTCTTCTCTCCTTTGTGATCCTGTTACTTTCTAATGCTATAATGGTGCTCTACAAAAGAGTCTAGTTCCTGCCTGGCAGGAGTTGAAGTGCTGAGGGTGTGGGGGAGGGAGGTTGGCTACAAATGTCTCAATGTGCAGAGCTTGCCACCCCCATTTCTAAGATTCCTTGTCTTTGAAAAACCAGTGGAAGACTTTTTCATTTCTCTCGTTTATCCATGGCAAAAACATCTAGATTAAATGGATGGTAAATAAATGAAGCATGGTATATAACTTTGCTTCTTTGAAGCTCATCTCACATACTTTATCTTTTCTTTTAATCAAACCTTACCATCCTTCTTCCTTCACAACTCAATTCAGTGACATTTGGCATATACCATTTATCCCAACATTTATGGTGCCATGCCACTGTGTCTATGCATTTTTATAGCTTGTTTTATATACACATATGTGAATATATTAATAAATTATTCAACAAATAGACAGCCAGGATCCACTTAACAAGCATGTACACATATGCATGCCTAACACACCTAAACATTTATTGACATTATATTTGTTTGTACATGTATGAATGACAACTCAATCCCAGATTATTGCTTTTTACAAGACTCCTCCAGTACTTATTATGGTAAATTATGAATATATGTTACTAAGCATTACATGACTATGATATTTTATCTTCACACAAGGCAGTCATTTCTCTGTACAAAAATGAAAAACAATACCTTTCTGGCAGCTGGAAATATACTCACGCATATATATTGGCTGAATAAGGAGTTTGTAACACATTTGGGTTTCCCCGATAGCTCAGTTGGTAAAGAATCCACCTGCAATGCAGGAGACCCTGGTTTGATTCCTGGGTCAGAAAGATCTGCTGGAAAACGGATAGGCTACCCACTCCAGTATTCTTGGGCTTCCCTTGTGGCTCAGCTGGTAAAGAATCTGCCTGTGATGTGGGAAACCTGGGTTCGATCCCTGGGTTGGGAAGATCCCCTGGAGTAAAGGAAAGGCTACCCACTCCAGTATTCTGGCCTGGAGAATTCCATGGACTGTAGAGTTCATGGGATTGCAAAGAGTCAGAACACATTTAACAAATATTGATTAAATGTTGATTACACTCAGAGTACCATTAATCTTATGGGGAGCTGTAAAAGTATATATTATGATACTATCTATTCATGTACATATTTGTTTACGAATAGTTGGTTGTTGTTGCCAGTGGTTTCAGCAAGAAATAATGGAAGCAGCTTTAAATAAAACACACATATAAGGCATTTATTCTTTATTTCAGCGAATATTTATTGACAGCCCGCTGTGGAGTGGCTTCCCTGGTGTCTCAGCTGGTAAAGAATCTGCCAGCAATGCAGGAGACCTGGCTTCAATTCCTGGGTTGGGAAGATCTCCTGGAGAAGGGCATGACTACTCACTCCAGTATTCTTGCCTGGAGAGTTCCATAAACAAGGAGTCTAGTGGGCTACAGTCCATGGGATCATGAAGAATTGGGCAGGACTGAAGTGACTTAGCATACACTTACGCACACTTATGAAGTCTAGCACTTCCCTGGTGGTCTAGTGGTTAAGATTCCATGCGCCCTGTGCAGGGAGTATGGGTTCAATTCCTGATCTGGGAACTAGGATTCTGCATGACGCATGGTGCAGCCAAAAAAGAAATGCCCAATCCTAAATTATCTTTCATATAGACACTCAAGTGTTAGTATTTAGAGTTGAGAATTATAAAAAGGAAAAAATAAAACTAACATTTGTGGGGTATCTAGCAGGTGCTTGGTACTATGATAAGCTGTTTTTGCCCCCCTCAGTGGGCAATTTACTGCTTATATCTTGCCCTGAGAGATGGGCAGGTATTATTATCTTTACTTTACAAGAAAGAAAGGTGACATTCAGTTGCTAGCTCAAGGTCATACACTGATATGCTGGGATTGAAACCCAGTTCATTTTCTTCCGAAGCCCATGCACTGTTAGCAGTACCCAGTTTCTATATATTAAGAACAAAGAAAAATTCACATTTCCAGTGCCACACAGAAATGTATCTAGCTTTCTTTATTCTTTGTATAGCTCAAGAATTCTGTTTCTCTGAGGGAGGACAGGCATAATAACTTGACTGGACACATCCTAACCCAGACACACAGTTTTCCTGAAGGGCTGTTTTCTCCCGCTGAACCACACACAGCTATTAGTCTAAGCTTTCTTATTCAAATCCTTAGGGATTTCTAAGGTAGAAAGTCTTCCACATGGCTGCATCTCTGCTGCTTATTTTTAGTTGAGCACTGTTGTTGGGAGGATATTTTTACAATTTCTCTTCCACTGCATTGTGTGCCTTGAAAACAAAATTGTTTCTGTCCTGGAAAACCTTTGAAGAGTCTTAGAGTGTTGCCTGTTTCACGATCTGAGTTCAGTTATTCTGATTGAGTTTACTGATGACTTTGATCAAAGAAAGAGGTTTTTTTTCTTTTTTTCTAAATTTATTTACTAGTTGTTTGGTTTACTGAAATAGTCATGATTAGTAGTATTTTCCAGAGGATTTCTATGGAGAAGAACTGGGGGTTTGTCTGTTCATTGGATTTCTGGGAATGAGACATTTGGTAATGTCTGCGGTAACATTATAGTATAGATAGATCAGCATTTTTCCTTCAAACAAAAAGATATATGCATACTTATGGTGGAAAAAGCAATTATACTGCACCCATACAGCAGATATCTATATTTGCATTAGCAGTCCTTATCACTGGGACTTTTCTTAATCAACACGTATGACCACTTGATAATACTGTTATATTTAATGTTTTGGTTTACTTATTCAAAAATATTGAATGGCTTAATCAAAAAATGCAATAAAAGATAAAAATTGTATACTCTACACTTACATAAACATGTACATATCCTCTTTCTTTGAGGTTTTATCTCATCATCACTAATGACCAGATTGACGATTACAGTTCAAATGAACTAATATTTGCATATGCCTGATCAAGTAAGTTGTTTGGTTTAAAGCCCTGACCATATAGATGCTTTTGAGAAGCATAAGCTTCTCTCTAAGGGTCTGTAGCTTCAGATCCACATGAAGAATGAATAGGTCTTATTCAAGAAAATATTCTTAACCGAGGTTTAGTGAGTTTAATTCTTTTCTAAATGGGAAACAAGGAAAAAAGTAAGGACTTCTGTTTTGTTTTGCTCATGATTTCCTCTGTTGTTTTATGAAGCTCATACTGTTTATATATCTCTATTTTTTTCCATTTATAGAACTTGGAAACAGAAAGCTGTTTCATGCAGTTGCTGTAAAGAGTAATTAATTCCAATAATTATTATGAGTTTGTGTATGGACAGTGTGAAATGATGTTTGGTTATAAAATGCCAAGGATTCCTCTTTGGTAATTTGGTAAATAAAAGTGCTGGGACCAGTACAGACCTTTCTGATTGGGTCAAGATTGGCTACTCAGGATCAAAACTCTGCCATCTTGTCAGACTTCTTTTGGTAAGTTCTGTTAATAATTCCATCAATGGCATTTCTCCAGCTGTAGTATTGTTGACACTTAGATGCAAACATCATAATGGATCTCTAGTTGCAGACTAGTTATGTATTCCTATCAAATATTACTCTTAAGCACTCACACAGCCCTCAATTGACAAAATAATAGAACAAAAAACCTATTGCTTAAAAAGTGTTAAAAATGACCATTTATGTAACTCAAATATCCTACAATATGTTGGCTAAGCCATGGTATAGCCATTCAGTGGAATGTTAATTCGGCCATTAAAAGGCATGTTATAGGGACTTGAAAAGGTGTCCTTGGCGTATTGTTGAATAAAATGAGTAGGTTAAAACATTAACAAATATATGTATAAAGAAAAAGCAATCTGGAGCCACATACCCAAGGATATGGATAGTAGAATATGAGTGATTTTTTTTTCTTTTTTGAAATTTCCTCCACATTTTCTCAATTTCCTACAATGAGCATCTATGACTTCTATATATTAAAATATAGGTTTAACTCTACACATAAAATAGATAAACAAGGTCTTACCATATAGCACAGTGAACTAGAGTCCATATATACATGCTTAGTTGCTAGTCATGTCCCACTCTTTGCAACCTCATAGACTGTAACTCACCAGGCTCTTCTGTCCATGGGATTTCCCAAGAATACTGGAGTAGCTTGCTATTTCTTCTTCTAGAGGATCTTCCCGACCCAAGGATCAAGTCTAAGTCTGCTGCATGTCTCGCATTTGCAGGCAGGATTGGCAGTGAATTCTTTGCCACTGAGCCACTTGGGAAACCTGTATATATAACCTTTATGCTGCTGCTGCTGCTGCTAAATCACTTCAGTCGTGTCCGACTCTGTGCGACCCCAGAGGCGGCAGCCCACCAGGCTCCCCCATCCCTGGGATTCTCCAGGCAAGAACACTGGAGTGGGTTGCCACTTCCTTCTCCAATGCAGGAAAGTGAAAAGTGAAAGTGAAGTCACTCAGTCGTGCCCGACTCTAGTGACCCCATGGACTGCAGCCTTCCAGGATCCTCCATCCATGGGATTTTCCAGGCAAAAGTACTGGAGTGGGGTGCCATTGCCTTCTATATATATATAATGTATATAACTAAATGATTTTTCTGTACACCAGAAACTAATACAATATTATAAATAGACTATACTTTAAAATATATATTTATTTATTATAAATAAACTATACTTTAAAAGGTTTTTAAATATATATAAATACATATAGTTTTAAAAGAAATCAAAATGCTTTTCTGCATTGTAATATTAATCATATACATGCAGACATACAGGTGCCAGACAGACAAAAAGGTGAAATATTAGCAAAGGTTTCTGGATAGTGAGATTATGTTTGATTTCTTATTCTTTTCTGTAAGCTCTAGATTTTCTCCAAATACCTGACTTTCTATAATCAGAATTAAGAAATTGTTCCAAAAAACAAAAGGAGCTCAACATCACTCATTATCAGAGACATGCAAACCAAAACCACAATGAGGTATCATCTCAACGCAGGTCAGAATGGCCGCTATCAAAAAGTCTACAAACAATAAATGCTGGAGAGTGTTCGGAGAAAAGGGAACCCTCTTACATGTGTGGGAATGCAAACTAGTTCAGCCACTATGAAGAACAATGTGGAGATTTCTTAAAAAACTGGAAAGAGAACTGCAATATGACCCAGCAATCCCGCTGCTGGGCATATACACTGAGGAAACCAGAATTGAAAGAGACACGTGTACCCCAATGTTCATCGCAGCACTGTTTACAATAGCTAGGACATGGAAGCAACCTAGATGTCTATCGGCAGATGAATGGATAAGAAAGCTGTGGTACATATACACAATGGAGTATTACTCAGCTATTAAAAAGAATGCATTTGAATCAGTTCTAATGAGGTGTATGAAACTGGAGCCGATTATACAGAGTGAAGTAAGTCAGAAAGAAAAACACCAATATAGTGTAGTAATGCATATGTATAGAATTTAGAAAGATGGTAACAATGACTGTATATGCAAGACAGCAAAAGAGACATGGTTGTAAAGAAGAGACTTTTGGACTCTGTAGGAGGAGGTGAGGGTGGGATGATTTCAGAGAATAGCATTGAAACAGAGAAGACAATGGCACCCCACTCCAGTACTCTTGCCTGGAAAATCCCATGGACGGGGGAGCCTGGTAGGCTGCAGTCCATGGGGTCGCTAAGAGTCGGGCACAACTGAGTGACTTCACTTTCACTTTTCCCTTTCATGCATTGGAGAAGGAAATGGCAACCCACTCCAGTGTTCTTGCCTGGAGAATCCCGGGGACGGTGGAGCCTGGTGGGCTGCCGTCTCTGGGGTCTCACAGAGTCGGACACGACTGAAGTGACTTAGCAGCAGCAGCACTGAAACATGTATATTACCATATATGAAATAGATCACCAGTCCAGGTTCGATGCATGAGGCAGGGTGCTCAGGGCCAGTGCACTGGGATGACCTTGAGGGATGGGATGGGGAGGGAGGTGGGAGGGAGGTTCAGGATAGGGGGCACATGTACACCCATGGCTGATTCATGTCAATGATTCATGCAAAAACCACTACAATATTATAAAGTAATTAGCTTCCAATTAAAATAAATGAATTAAAAAAAAAAAACAAAGGAGAGTGGCATGTATTTTCTCACAGTCAGTGTTAATTTATCCCAATATATGTCCCAGAATGTGGTGAATTGCCTAATGGAGCTCCCAGCAGAAGACCCTGTGATATTCATGTATTAAATCACGTTTTACCATTAAGTCAGAAACATGTCCCCTAACTCTAACTAAACAGTCCGCTAACCCTGTTGCCAGTTGTATGTGTACAGTATAAATATGATAAATGTTATTCCCCATATGTTGAAGTCCTAGTATTGCAAGTTCATTTTCTTCAGCATCGTCAGGACCTTTCCCTTCTCCTGCAGAAGTTTTGCTTTCTTTGTGTGTGCCTCTGCTTCCCTCTCTTTTGTTGAAACCATTGGTCATCTTGGCAGGAGTTTGTTTCTAATCATAGCTGCTGATGTTAGATGTAGTTACTAATTTGAAGCTCTAGCTTTTCCAAAGCTGCAAACTCCAGTTTCTGGTTTTTGTCATTGAAAGGTTATTGGAAAACTACCTCCCCTACCACCCCCAAATAAAAGTAAAAATTTAGAATTAGCAGATGGAGCCAACTGAAAAATCAAGAAAGAAAAATGGGCCCAATTTTAGGGGTTTTGAGCCACCCAGAGAGTCGTGATTCATTAACTAATCTCTGTATTCTGAACGTGGGAGGATCATTACTCACCTTTTGGTTTCTCTTGAATTCGGATACACTAACTCTCTGTAGGAGTTTTTGATATGCTATTGCAAAAAATTAAAATCAGGTAATGAATTTGTTTTTTGAACCAGCAAGTGTTTTGACATTGGAACTTTTTTTCTCATACACCAAAAAAAAAAAAAAGGAATAAATAGCTCACTTGAGAGAAAAACCCCTGCCAAATCTGTTGTTCGATAATAGCTATTGAAAACAACTAAATTAGTGCCCTTATATGCTATCTGTGTAGACACAACTTGAAAATATTCTTCCTCCTAAAAACATGTGCTTCTCTATCTTCTAGAAAAAGTATTTTTTCTCTTTGCTTTGCATTTATGTCCAAAATAGTATCTTTGCATCCCACATTTTGCACTATAAGTTTTGACTGAAGTCATTGCATAGAAGAGAATGAATCCAAAATGGAAGTTAATACCAAAGACTTGTTTAATTGCTGAATTGTGTCTGACTCTTTTGTGACCCCTTTGACTGGGGTCTGCCAGACTCCTCTGTCCTTGGGATTTCCCAGGCAAGAATGCTGGGGTGGGTTGCCATTTCCTTCTCTAGAGGATCTTCCTGACCCAGGGATCATACCCAGGTCTTCTGCATTGCAGGCAGACTCTACTATCTGAGCCCCCTAGGAAGCCACAGACTAATCAGCACTCCTTCTAGCTTTTCAGTGTATTTCTGCAACTGTAGTTCTTGCTTGAGTTCAGACCAGAGGCCATGCCTACTGAATACCATCAAGAGAGCTTACTATACTATTTTTAATTTCTTTGAACTGTGGTAATTATTACTAATTATCATCTCACTCAGAAATTAACAACTGGTGGCAGTAAGCTAACTTTCTTCCTGGCCCTGTGGCTGCAGTGGAGTGGGAAGTGTGTTATTGGATGGATATTTCATACTTGAACACCAACGAAGGCATTATTACCTTGGGAGGGGAGTTCTATAGAGACCCAATGAAATCTAGGCTTCTGCTCTACAAAGTTATTTCTTGATGTGTCAGTCTAAGAATTTATTTGGTATACTAACTTAAATGGGTAAAACTACTTGAAAAATGGAGAAGGCAATGGCACCCCACTCCACTACTCCTCCCTGGAAAATCCCATGGACAGAGGAGCCTGGTGGGCTGCAGTCCATGGGGTCGCTAAGAGTTGGACATGACTAAACGACTTCACTTTCATTTTTCACTTTCATGCATTGGAGAAGGAAATGGCAACCCACTCCAGTGTTCTTGCCTGGAGAATCCCAGGGATGGTGGAGCCTGGTGGGCTGCTGTCTATGGGGTCACACAGAGTTGGACATGACTGAAGTGACTTAGCAGCAGCAGCAGCAGCTCAAAAAAAGTTCTCCTCCCAATTGCCCCAAATAACTGTCCTGGGTATTTTCAATTATTTGTCTCCTTTTGATTTTTTCCCTGTCTCCTTTCTTCATTATCCTCTCAGTCTACAATTACTTTATTTTTTTTAATTTTTAATTTTTTTTTATTTTACTTTACAATACTGTATTGGTTTTGCCATACATTGACATGAATCTGCCACAGGTGTACATCTTTGGAGTTAGGGTCTAATGTTGCTTCCTTATTCAAGTAACATAACACTATTGGCATAACTACTAGTAATAATAACTGTGACAATAATAATGATACTAAGACTTAATTATAATGATGTGCCAGGCACTGTTTAAGAGCTTTAAGTTAGATAGTCGTTCAGTTCCCACACCAAGTCTTTAAGTTGTTACATAATATTGAATAGTTTCCTGTGCTATAGCATTATTAATCAACTACTGTTATTGTTGCTGTTCAGTTACTGGGTAGTGTCCAACACTTTGTGACCCCGTGGACTTGCAGCATGCCAGGTTCCCTTGTTCTTTGCTCTCTCTCTGGCATTTGCTCAGATTCATATCCATTGAGTTGGTGATTCTATCTAACCATCTCATCCTCTGCTGGTCACTTCTCATTTTGCCTTCAATCTTTCCTGGCATCACGGTCTTTTCCAATGAGTCAGCTCTTTACATCAGGTGGCCAAAGTATTGGAACTTCAGCATCAGTTCTTCCAATGAATATTCAGGACTGATTTCCTTCAGGATTGACTGGTTTGATCTCCTTGTGCTCTCAGGGACTCTCAAGAGTCTTCTCCAACACCACAATTCAAAAGCATCAGTTCTTTGGCACCCAGCCTTCTTTATGGTCCAACTCTCACATCCACACTTGACTACTGGAAAAACCATAGCTTTAACTATTCAGAGTTTTGTCAGCAACTCAAATCCTAAAAGATGATGCTGTGAAAGTGCTGCACTCAATATACCAGCAAGTTTGGAAAATTCAACAGTGGCTGCAGGACCGGAAAAGGTCAGTTTTCATTCCAATCCCAAAGAAAGGCAATGCCAAAGAATGCTCAAACTACCACATAATTGCACTCATCTCACATGCTAGCAAAGTAATACTTAAAATTCTCCAAGCCAGGCTTCAACAGTATGTGAACTGTGAATGTCCAGATGTTCAAGATGGATTTAGAAAAGGCAGAGGCACCAAAGATCAAATTGCCAACATCCACTGGATCATCGAAAAAGCAAGAGAGTTCCAGAAAACATCTATTTCTGCTTTATTGACTATGCCAAAGTGTTTGACTGTGTGGATCACAACAAGTTGTGGAAAATTCTGAAAGAGATGGGAATACCAGACCGCCTGACCTGCCTCCTGAGAAATCTGTATGCAGGTCAATAAGCAACAGTTAGAACTGGACTGGTTCCAAATTGGAAAAGGAATATGTCAAGGCTGTATATTGTCACCCTGCTTATTTAACTTACATACAGAGTACATCATGAGAAGTGCTGAACTGAAGGAAGCACAAGCTGGAATCAAGATTGCCATGAGAAATATCAAAAACCTCAATATGCAGATGAAACCACCCTTATGGCAGAAAGTGAAGAAGCCTCTTGGACTAAAGAGCTTCTTGATGAAAGTGAAAGAAGAGAGCGAAAAAGTTGGCTTAAAGCTCAACATTCAGAAAACTAAGATCATGGCATCTGGTCCCATCACTTCATGGCAAACAGATGGGGAAACAATGAAACAGTGACAGACTTTATTTATTCAGGCTCCAAAATCACTGCAGATGGTGATTGCAGCCATGAAATTAAAAGATGCTTACTCCTTGGAAGGAAAGTTATGACCAACCTAGACAGCATATTAAAAAGCAAAAACATTACTTTCCCAACAAGGTCCGTCTAGTCAAAGCTTTGGTTTTTTCAGTAGTCATGTATGGATTTGAGAGTTGGACTATGATGAAAGCTGAGCATCAAAGAATTGATGCTTTTGAACCGTGGTGTTGGAGAAGACTCTTGAGAGCCCCTTGGACAGCAAGGAGATTATAGCAGTCCATCCTAAAGGAAATCAGCCCTGAATATTCATCGGAAGGACTGATACTGAAGCTGAAACTCCAATACTTTGGCCACCTGATGAGAAGAACTGACTCATTTGAAAAGACCCTGATCCTGGGAATGATTGAAGGTGGGAGAAGGGGATGACAGAGGATGAGATGGTTGGGTGGCATCATCGACTCAATGGACATGAGTTTGAGTAAGCTCTGGGAGTTGGTGATGGACAGGGAAGCCTGGCATGCTGCAGTTCGTGGGGTCACAAAGAGTCAGACATGACTGAGAGACTGAACTGAACTGATATTCCAACATAAAATTAAAAGTAAAAAATAAAGATGGTATGATGGGGCCTGTTATTAACCCTGACTTTCTATATGACACTGAGGACCAGAGACATTAAGGCACAAAGGTAGTGAGATACAGACCTGTAATAAGAATCAGGCAGCTGGACTCTTGAGTCATACTGTTCGTAGTTATATACCACATCTCAAGGTCAAAATCTCAGATGTAGTGCCTTGTGTAGAATCAGTGCTTAACCACTGCAGATTGGATCCAATTATCCACATTATTATATAGAGTCTTCATTGCCTGTAATGATAAATTTTATAGCTCCCTACATTCGTAGCTCTGAATTCTCATTTACACATTTCAGTTTGAAGTGGTTTCTTCAGCTTCTCTTTTACTGACTATAGTAAATAAGATTCTTGATCTTTATGGAAGCGTATATTAGCTTCTTCTGTTTTCTGTGTTACAGAGCAGGAAACAGGGAGGGGAGTAGATGACATTGCATATGGAAACATCTGCAGTGTCTTGCTTCACCGGTTCAGTTTATAAATATTCATCTTAATTTTTTTCAATTACTTTCTTGGACATCATCACATAAGCCATGAAATCCTAGACATTCCTCTTGAAGTCCCTGCAGGCCAAGGGCTCAAAAACCCCTGTGCTCTCATTCCTGAAGCAGAGCCAGTACTTCCTTGAATAAGGTGCTTGAGGGGAATCTGGAATTGTAGCCCTGCTATTGCCTGTTGCTGCCATGTGGAGTCACTTTGGGAGACCCCAGTGTGTAAGAGGCTCGGGTCTGCTCTGCCAGGTTGCCCACGATGCTCAGATCCCTGCCAGCTGCACTGATGCCCACATTCCAGCTCTCTCCATTTCATGCCTATGGGCTTGGCCATCGTTCCCCAAGCTCCAACCACTGTGCCAGCATTGCTGGGTCAGTAGAAGCTTCCAGAATCTGTCATGTGCCATGGAAAGCATACAAACACACACAATCTCTGTCTAATGAGGACCTAATCCCTTGTAGAGTGAGCAGATGCTAACCCAGACTCTTCCTTTCCTCCAGATAATTTAATTGTAGGAGTATTGTTGTGCTTCCCTGCCTTTGGTCCTGATGTGCAGCATCCACATTCATGCCAGTGGGTCTCCTTAGATTTGAAGACTCCTGAGTATCCTTTGTAAATTGGTTATAGACACCCCACTTCTCTAGGGAGGGAAATTTTTAAATTTTTAATTGGGGGATAATTGCTTTACAGTGTTGTGTTACTTTCTGCTGTACAGCAATATGAATCAGCCTTAAATATACATATATCCCCTTCCTCTCGACCCTCTTTCCCCTACCACCCCACCTCTGTAGGTCATCACAGAGCACTGAGCTATATTACAGCAGCTCCCCACTAGCTAGCCATTTTACACATGGTAGTATATATACATCAATGCTACACTCAATCTGTCTGTAGGAGAGAGAGATTTTTGAATGAAATTCTAAAAGCAAACAGAAGAATTCCTGAACATTTTCATTCCATTGTCCTTTCAGTACCAAGGGTAGCTATTTACCACCTTGCATTTACATAACTAAGAAAAAATACTGAAAGAAGTTCCCTAACAGTCTTCTTCCTGATAATCTGAGATCTCCATTCCTAAATCTAAGACTGCCTAGCATTTCAACTACCCTCTGTGGGTGAAATTCATCCGAATCATGTTTGAATGACACACCCATCCCTTTGATAAAGTGTAAAGTGATTGGAAGAACAATAAACAATAGACATATCCAGAAGGAGTGATAAAGAATAGATACACCTAGAAAGACAAGAGAACTAGCTTGTATGTTGTACCTAATCATGCACAGGACATTGTTAAATTAACACATTGTATGATTGACACATATTTCAGGATGCCCAGGGCTGAGATTGTGTGTGTGTTTGTGTGTGTGTGTGCACACACAATAGCAGGAAAAGTGCCCCGTAGAGCAGTGGTTGCTTTTGCAAGAAGGGTAGGTATAAATTCCCTGGTCATAAGTGTAGTCACTCTTCCATCCATGTCCTGGCTATTCTTCTGTCCAAGTGTGAGTCACTTAGAAAGTCAGCATTTCAGTGCAGAATCCTTTTTGCATTTTGGATTTTATTTTCAAAAAGCCAGCAAGTCCAGGCATATTTTGATAAAGGGAAGTTGTCAAGGCTCTAGATGCATGAGAAGGCAAGTGTTTGAGCCAACTATGACATTCCCCTCTGAGGCCATGTTCCAGCCCAACAGGGGACTGTGCAAAACAGGGGGGAGTTTGAGTACTAGCCTCATACCATTTTCTGGGCTCACTTCTAGAGACCAACTGTCACCTCAACACCCTAAGTAACAGTGCCAAAATGTCCTCTTGATTGACAAGTTAGTGGCAGAGAGTTAAACATAGGCCTTCTGGACCTTCAAATCCATGTTCAGTAATATCATAAAAGATGGAAAGTAGATTTTAACTCAAGTTTTATTCTGATCTTAACACAGTGTAAAGGATTCACTCTCAGGGGCCACTCTGGGAGGACCCTGAATGTTTGCCATTGGTGGAGAGGAAAGAACTGAGGTTCTTGGGTCAGACAGCTACTCAGCAATTCTGTTTGAGCCTATCCAACCTGAAGCTCCAGATCAGGAGCAACAAAGTGCTCCCATGCTGCCTGCATTCCCAACAAATGAACCAGACTATCTCATGTTGCCTGTGTGCTCAATCACTAAGTCATGTCTGACTCTTCTGTGACCCCATGAACTATAGCCCAGCAGAGTCCTCTGTCCATGGCAGGAACACTGCAGTGGGTTGCCATTTCCTCCTCCAGGGGATCTTCCCAATTCAGGGATCCAACCCGTGTCTCTTATATCTCCTGCATTGGCCGATGGACTCTTTACCTCTGAGCCACCTGGCAAGCCCTTTATCTCATGTATAACAAACAAAACTCAAATTTCATTTAGAGCAAAACTTGCTTTTGACAATTTCTATAAAAATTGTTTCCTTCTAAACAATTAAAAACATGATAATCTCAGTCACATACATACAGCAACCCTCTCCAGTATTCTTGCCTAGAGAATCCCATGAAGAGGGGAGCCTGGCGGGCTCTAGTCCATAGGGTCACAAAGAGTCAGACTCGACTGAAGCAACCTAGTATGCACAAATGGCACTTGAGGCTTTATTGATTTTTCTTCTCTCAAGGTTTTGTTTTGTTTTGTTTTGTTTTTTTGTAGAGAGGGAAATTTACTAAAAGCAGAAGCACCCTGACAGATATTTGCATGCTCTGGATAATGCCCTGTAACAGGCAGTGAGCGGTACAGTAAGATGAATTCAATTTAAGAAAACAAACACAATGAGAAGAGAATAAGGTGATCCATTTCAATTTGGGAAATATTCTGAAAAATTCATATAAAATATAGCAGTGATTGTGGGGTTTTAAGCTGGATTTTCGATTCTCCTGAAAGGAGTGAGAGATCTGGAAATGAATGGCAGAGGTGTATACAAAAAGCTGGGTGGAAGGAGACAACATAATGCAAGATCTGAAAACAAGCAATAGGCAGGAAATTACAGGAAAAAAACCCTTAAACATGACAAAAACATAATTCCCTCTCTGCCTTAGGAATTGTAGAGCTCAAAATTAAAATCACTGGTGTTTTTCTACCTTACTTTAAGTAATGTTAAATAACAGGAAATTCACTGTTGCGATACATCCTTAAGCTATTTAGACAGTTTATACATAAACCTTTTATTGCTTGAGTTTCTGTGCTAGTTTTTGTATAGATATTCAGCAGAGGTTCTTAGGAGGTTATAGTCAAAACATTACACATTTGCATTTATAATATTATTCTAAATATAATTCAAAACACAAGCAAAAGATGATTCTGAAAGTGGAAGAAAGGAAGGACAAAGAAATACAGGGTATACAGGTATACAGGAGAGAAATAGCCTTCTACCTACTCACTTGGATAGGCAGGGAAGAAGAAAAAAGGAAGGAAGAACAGAGAAAGTGAAGGAGGAGAGAAAGAAAAAATAAGACAGTTGAAGTTATTTTCTCTGGCAGCTTCAACACATAGTGTTAAAGCAAAGTAGAGAGAGGCCCTGGAACTTGGGCTCCCAATGACAGGGAAGGTCAAGTGTTGTAACAGAAACCTCAAGTCTCGATGGCTGAATAAAATAAAGAATAATTGCTTACCCATCTTACAGCCCACGTTGGGTGGGAAGGTCTCTTACAAGCAGGAAACACAGGGACTCAGGTTCCTTTCATTTGTGGTGCTACCATCCCAACCAAATGTAGGAGGGAGCTCACAAAGAGGATCTCAAGAGGGTGATTGTCTAGGACAGAACAGAGTCATTCAACCCTGCCTGATTAAAAATAGGCTGGGGAATGTATTTAATTCTGTGTCCAGGAATTGGAAACAGTTTTGGTGTAAATATAGCCAGGCTCTGTCCCAGTATGGTAGCTCCAGTGTATGAACAGGTAGAAGCAAATGGCCGAGAAGGAGAAATGATTTCCTATGGATGCTGAAGTTTCTATAAAAACTTTAATTAAATATTTTTAGACCTGAATACTTATATGAAGGGGCTTCCCTTGTAGCTCAGCTGGTAAAGAATCCATCTGCCATGCAGGAGACCCCAGTTCAATTCCTGGGTGAGGAAGATGCCCTGGAGAATGGATAGGCTACCCACTCCAGTATCCTTGGGCTTCCCTGGTAGCTCGTTTGGTAAGGAATCCACCTGTAATGTGGGAGACCTACGTTTGATCCCTGGGTAGGGAAGATCCCCCTGGAGGAAGGCATGGCAACCCACTCCAGTATTCTTGCCTGGAGAATCCCCCTGGACAGAGGAACCTGGGGGACTACAGTTCATGTGGTCACAGTGAGTCGGACATGACTGAGTGACTAAGCACAGCATAGCACTCATAGGAGAGGTCTATAGCTAATTAGTTAAGGTTGTTCTTAGCCAAGAAACTGTCTTGATTTCTTCCTAGGTTCATTGCTTTTCAACTATTGCATCCTCTGATGAGACTCAATGAGCCCCTTTGTATCATTTTTCCTTAGAAATTCTTATTGAGTTCTTATCCTTTTCTGAGGACTCAAGCAGAAATCAGAGTTTAAATGCATCGGTCCCTGTCACCATCCAAGGAAGAGATAGAGAGACATGTCTTAGAGATGACCTAGAATAGATTCAAGAGCTTCTTTTCAGTTCAGTTATTTCAGGTTATTCTGTATTCTACATATTAAGACAACATTTTTAATGATTAAATTTTCATAACTTATCTTTTGATTTTGATGTTTTACTGGTCTTACACAGTAGATATATTTGTTCTGGAAAAAATTGTGTTTTTCTCATTTAATCTTTCCTAATTTCAAATCATTTAATAATGGCAAAAAAACCCCCCAAATTTGAAGCTTTCATATTTCCAATCAAAAGTTAATCTTTTACAGTCTCATAATTACATATAAGAGAAAGAGAATGCAATTACTAGAGTAAATTTAGCTTTTGTATAAAAGAAATCTATGGTAGAACTATAATTATTATAATAGTGTAGTAAATATACAGACTGTAACTCGCTGCTATATTTCAGTGTGATCATTATAGTGTTGCTATTACTAGGTCCAATTTACTATAGTTTTACTAGGCAAAATATTAGGTACTCTATTTTTCATTTAATAACTATGGTTTGTTATGGCTTTATGACAAAGCTAGAATGCTATTATAATGAATTTTATTACGTTGTACTTATAAGTTGTAGAGAGGGACTGTTAGCTTATTTTCTTGCTTGTTGTTTGTACTTATACTGTTGTTATGGCCCAGAGCATGTTACTTGAGCTTCCTTAATTTTTTTTCCAGTATGGAAAAATATTCATTTAAAAAATCCCTTTAGAAAATATAATCTAAAATCCAGTCTTCATTAACTTCACTTAGATTCACATCATGGATTAACTGAAGTGAAATATCAACCCTCTGTTATTGAGTATATATTGAAGTACTTTTCTTTACTGCAGTGAATTAAGTTACTCATAATAAAGACTATATTTACTCTCAAAAATGAAATAATAAAAACTGGACCAAGGCTCAGGAGGTCTTTGTCCTCATTTCTCTTTGCCTAGTCTGACCTCTTCAAGTTTGTTCCCCTCTCCTATGAGTATCTGTGTTGGTCACCAGGTCACCTGGCACATTCTAAGCAAAGACAAAACTATTCTTGGGATGATTTAGGTTACATACCACCTATTTGAAGGTACTGCTCTATCACTGGTTGTAACTGAAGTTAAACAGAATGATTAAGAATGAAATTGTTAAGTGTTATGCAATATATTGTTTTAATTGTCTTGGAATTTTGTAACGTCTACACATTCTTCTGGGAGAGGTTTAGTCACCTTTGATGTACATTGACTTTTTAATTTTGCATGCTAAGTTATTGCTTTAAAAAATTAAATGAAATAGTAGATTGATTTAAGCCGAGCTATATGCCATTTTTGTCTTCTGAAGTTTAAAACCATTAGAGAGAAAGGATCGAGATGGAACGAGATCAAGATATCAGTTATATTAGTGAAAAGTTTTATTGGGAGTGTGGCTTGGCTGCATAGTCAAGTCTTTCTAGTATTCACACTCTAAATAACTCCCCAACATGAGCCTAAGGCAGAACTGTAATGTAGCCCTGAGTAGGCAGGCACTTCCCATACAGCAGAAAGATGAACCAGAACATTCTGAACACAGATTACTCTAAATAAATTAAGGGACTGAGTCAAACATGCCTGGTGTTTCTTTCAAATTTATCAATCAAATAAATTACTACAATGAGTAATGAAACGTTAGTAAGGCAACCATTGCCTCTGCATTACTTTGGAAAAGTCTAAGAAAAAAACAATCAACCAGAAAAAAAAAAATTGTAGAAAGCTAAATGGTTTTCAAAGTCAGATTATTTATATTTGGATTCTCTCTCTTCCTCTTATTAGCTCTGTGATCTTTGTCAAGCTTCTTAACACCTCTTGTCTTCATTTATACAGTGAGGATCAAAATACCCACTTCCTTGAGCAGAAGAAATTAGCTTTATAAGCAAAAACCCTCTCTTTTTCTTCTTTGGTATCCAAGAAACTATCTCACAGACCATGTGCTTGATGGTTTGTCCTATCACACTTTCTGCACAGTCCTCCACACGCTTCATTTCCTTGCACTCTAGCCAGACCAAGAATCCAATGAAAGAACTCAAAGCTCCACAACTCAGTGTCTTAACAATTATCCAACTTTGCAGTATGGTTTGTTAGGATTTTATAGAGGGGAGATGTATCCCTAAAAAGATGTCCTATTTCTCATAATCTCAAAGAAATTTTCTGCAGATTTCCATACAAATGAAAATAGGGAAGAAACAATCCAATGAATTGGGATTAGAAGTAGGCAGAAATGAGGGAATTGAAATAAATAAACAGCCAAGATAAAAGAGACCAAGAGATGAATACTATTATAATTCATTAGTGAAATATAATCAGAAATTGTGTTTAACACTCTGTTTAAACTTAGAACCATCTCTCTTCTTTTATAGAGAGACTTATTTTATATAAGGATAAACTAGAGTGCTTATTAGCTCCTAAAGGGAAACAAAGAAAATAAAAAACCTTGACTAGCCTTCCAATGATTCTGATGAAACTAATTTTTGAAGGTCTTAGATCCCTAAAGATGATTTTTCTTTGGCTTACTGTTTGTATGTTTACTTGCTCAGGGAAAACTGATTGTGTCATATAGGGTCACATTTAAAAAAAATTTCTTTTGTCTTTCCACGTGGGCATCTCACAGGCACTGTGCTTAAAGCTCCATGAGTATAGGAAAACAGTTTGTCTTTTTTGCTGCTGTGTATCTAACAATTAGTATGTGGAGAAATGCAATGTATTATTTTTAAAATAAAGATAAAGCCGAAAGAATCTGTACAAGGGACTTCCCTGGTGGTCCAGGGGTTAAGAATCTGCCTTGCAATGCAGGAAACACGGGTTCAGTCCCTAGTCAGGTAACTGAGATCCCAAAAATCCCACATGGCTTGGGGCAACTAATCCCCTGCCCCACAACTACTGTACCCCCACTGCAAGAAAAGATTCCACATGCAGCAGCGAAGATTCTAAGTGTCACAACTAAGCCCTTGTGCAGCCAAAAGTAAATAAAGATTAAAAAAAAAGAATCAGCCCACATGCTCAAGAGACCAGTTACCCTTTGATATATGGAGTGGTTTGAAGTAAGAGAAGTAATGGATGGTAGAGCAATGAGATAAGAAGTCCTTCATAACCCAGGCACATTATGTTTACAGTTGGAATAAAGTTGAGACAGTGAGGAAACCAAAAGGGTGCAAACTTGGGATGTTTTTTATTTTATTCCATTTTACATGAATGAATGAGAGGGAACAATGGAGGATATCCTTTATATTTTTAATTTGAACAGTTAGGAGTGTGGGTAGAAATGCTATTGACCAAGATAAGAGACTCTATGTAGTGAAGCAATGTGATTAGAAGAAGATAAAAATAGTATGGTCAGCCACAATATATTATATGTAGTTGGAAATGATTAATAGCAATTGGAAATATGAGTCAGGAGTTTAGGCACAACACTGGGAAGGGTATAGACTGAGAATCAGAAGTACTTTTCGTCCAACCACACCTCATGTGGCTACAGAGCATTTGGAACAGAGTTAGAGCAAAGAGGAATACCTTGTAAGAGTAATATGTAAGTGGATTTGAAGACAATAAAAAAATGAAAACTATTTCATTAGTTACTTTTATACTGACAACATGTTGAAATGAAAGTATTTTGGCTACTTTGAGTGAAATAGAATATATTACTAAATGTTTCACCTTTTTCTTTTTAGATTTAGTTTTTTTTTTTTAATGTAACTACTAGACAAATATAAAGTTATACACTTTGGTTGCATGATATTTCTATTGGAAAGTGATAGGCTAGTGTGTTGAGAGGTAAAATAATTGATAGCTTTATATTCTATTTAATTCTCTTTTATTAGTTATTTTAAGTAGTCTTGGTATGGCAAAAAATGAAAAAAATACATTGTAACTACCTGAATAACAGTAAGAATACAATATAAAACATTTTACAGAGTAAAGCTTGTATGTTTCCTGCCTCTGCCAAGGAGGTACCAGTTCAGTGCTGCCCCATAAGTTCCTACAGGGAAAAGATCAGGGCTCTGTGACATGTTTGCATCAAGCACATGGTGTGTGAATGTGCGTACAAGTGTACTTGTGTGTGTGTGTGTATACGGCATACATAGATATGGAATCTGCTATTTTCTTTCTATACTTTATATGTAAAATATTGCTTTTTTGGTTCCTCCAAATTTGCATATATTCTTTCTAAGAAAAATGAACCCAAGTTACTGTAGCAAAATTTTCTTCTGGCTTTCAACCAATGGAATGAGCAAACAATTGTTCCAAGTATATTGCAGCGGAGATGGGGATGGGGATGGGGGTGGAATGGGCAGGAACTATTCATTTAAAAATCTGGGAATTAGATTACACAACATCTATAGCTAATGGTGGAAGCTTGATTTTTACTTAATCTATTGCTCTTACTCTCTCCTTTAAATTAAATTTATGTAATAAAATAATCCAATACTTTTATCCTTTCTCATCAAAGCATCCAGAATAGATTCAGATTGAATGTTACAGCAAGGGTAGAATTCATTTCATCTCATATAACTTATTTACCCTCTCATTCCAGGTGTCTTTGGAAAAAGCCATTATTTCATTCTATTGCCAATATTGTCTTATGTCAGATAATCTCTTTTTCTATGTTCTTACAAACAGATAGAATTTCATGTAAGAAATAATTGAAAGCTACCTATAAACTTCAGGGAATATGCTGGGACAGGAATAATTATGATCTTTATAATTTTTTTTAATTAAAGAGAAGGAAATTGTAAATATTCCTTCATCCTTTTTAGTCAACATGTAAATTTTCTGTATTGCTGACAAGAAAAGGTACAGTCATAAAATATACAACTAGTAGAGGATGTTCAACAGCAACTTAATATTTTCAAATATAAGTTGGAATTGTAATAGGCTTAAATAGAACATAACACAAACCACATACATTAAAATCCTTGCCTTTTAAGATTTTAGTATTGAGTTGGTCATATTAGGTAAGGGTTTCCAAACTCAATTGCTAATGTAGATATCTCTTTTAAATATTAGTTATGCATCTATAACTAACACTATAGATTTTTAAATAAAAAGTACAAATTCTTGTTTATCTGCTTCCTGCTCCAGTCAATTCATTCCCCAGGGAGTTATTTATTGTTTTTGCCTATTTCTTAATTCAAACAGAAGTTGGTTATGAAAACATTTTCATCCACACACCAACCTTGGTGGACCTCTTCCCTAAACTAGAGAGACTGGTGAAGAGAAAGAAGAGTTCAGTTTGTTTTTCAAAAAGAAAGCAAATACTTGTGATTATTTTATGACACAGATACATACCTCCTGATGCTGAATTGTGAACCCTAACATAAGTCACCCCCTAACAGTCAAATATCAATGATTTTTAGGTTTTCCCAAGCTTGATATAGTTTGAACAGTGGCCTAGTTAAATTTTTTGTTTGTTCCCAAGCCCCTGAAAACCCAACTCCTTTGTGTTCCGACTGAGTTCTTTTTAATACAGTTCAGTGAATATATAAATTCACTTTTCTTATAATCAAACAATAAAAACAAACAGTAAGCAAACAAGGTAACAAAATAGAAAACACATTATTAGATCTTATGTAATAAATGCTGAGTTCAGTTCTGCTTGCCCAAAAAGTAAGCAGAGAAAAGACAATACCAGAAAGTTCAGTTCTGTGCAATTGTCCCACCTTGTCCCAAACAGCATGATATTTTAACTTATAACAGGTGGCCCAGTAGTAAAGAATCCTCCTGCCAATGCAGCAGACACGAGAGATGGGGGTGTGATCCCTGGGTCAGGAAGATCCCCTGGAGTAGGAAATGGCAACCTACTCCCATATTCTTGCCTGGAGAATTTCAAGGACAGAGGATCCTGGTGGGCTACAGTCCATAGCGTTGCAAAGAGCCAGAAATGACTGAGCAGCTGAGCACACACACACAGTCTACTGTAATTACAAATGTTCCATTAAAATGTGTGAAACTATAACATGATAGATACAGCATAACACTACATTTTAAAATCGCCATTATATAACGAGTGAATTGTCAAGCAAGTATCCTCAGATAGTCAATGAAGATTGTGATATTTTTCTGTTATTCTTTTAAAGTCTCCGCTTACCCTTATAGTTATCAGTTACCTCTTAATCTATTCCATCCTTTTTTGGGAAAAGGAAGATGATACTAATGAAGAGATTTAGTGCTATTTTTCTAGTCTTTTAAATTCATTAAAGATGTCTATATAAACCAACATGCTAAAGAACACCTTTACTTTGAATCTCAAATAGGTATTTAAAGTGGTCCTTCAGCAGGATTTTTCTTGGCAATATGGCTATTATTTCAAATGCTCTGGAAAATTAAAATGTGTATTTTGAACCCTCCGCTGTCTGAACTAATTGCAGGTAAGACGTGTGTCTTAAGATGTTAATACATACACTCATGCTGATGATTTAGCTTGGACAAGGTATTCCTCTCAGTTCCCAAAGGCAGGCAAAAATCTATTCAGATAATTCTCCACAATGGGATAATAGAAACTTTTTAAAGGTTACTATGAGAGGAAATGTTATACAAGACCCTGTGGATTTGTGTTTGTAAAAATAAAACACACAAATGACTTCACAGTTCTGTCAATTCAAATTTGCAGCCATTCATTCCCCTCTGATGCTCCTTAAGATGGAGCCTCTAGGTACGTACATTTCCAGGGCTTAATGAATCCATGGCAGATGGTGCTTGAATCTCCAGCTTGGCACATCTTCACCCTCTGTTGTATGTTATGAGTACCTGTAGGCTAAAGTCTATGTTACAGTCTTTCTCTTTTGTATTCCTTTGTATTTTTCTCCTTCTATAGTATCCATCAGATAATAAAGAATCTGCCGCAATATATGGGAGACCTGGGTTCAATACCTGGGTTGGGAAGATGTCCTGGAGAAGGAAGTGGCAGCCCACTCCAGTATTCTTGCCTGGAGAATTCTATGGACAGAGGAGGCTGGCAGGCTACAGTCCATAGGGTCACAAAGAGTCAGACTACACTGAATGATGAACACTTTGACAGTATCCATAGTGTAATAACTAAAGCAGCAGAAGTTACTTTGAGCGAACTATGCTCTTAGAGAAGAACTTATGCACCAGGTCATGCCGATTGTGCCCTGATATGAGCCTTAGTGATTATCAGAGCCAGAATGACCCAAAGAAGTCCAAGACCAAGATGCTCCTGCCGTGACTGGATTGTGAACAGATATGCTCTGTAGCAGATATGATGGGAAAGTCATGTTATTGTCCCAGTGTATCTGCCTGGTAAATAACATGCATGAAAACCATCTCAAGCTAACATATTCAAAATAAAAATTTGAATTTTTTGTTTTGTTTGTTTGTTTTCACATCAGAGAGGAGTCTGAATGGAGTGGCTGAGAAACTCAGGAAGATAGATGAAAGCTGGAAGGGGGAAGGCCTGCAAAGCCACATTAAAGATTGTGGTTTTTTTTTTTTTTTCTTGTTTGTCCTTTTTTTTTTTTAATCCATCCACAAATATTCTCTTAGTACCACCCCTCTGGCCATCAGGTTAGACTTCCCTGGTGGCTCAGATGGTAAAGAATCTGCCTGCAATGCAGGAAACCCAAGTTTGATTCCTGGGTTGGGAAGATCTCCTGGAGAAGGGAAAGGCTACCCACTCCAGTATTCTTGCCTGGAGAATATGAATAGAGGAGTCTGGGTTCACAAAGAGTTGGACATGACTAAGCAACTAACACTTTCACTTTCACTGCCCATCAAGTTGCCAAAAGAGAGAGAGGCTCCGGGGCCTGGGACTCTGTCATGCAACAGAAACACATTTGTTTAGGTTCAGATTGCCGGTATCTTCAGACAAACAGAGAGAAGTATAACGGAAGTATTTTAGGAAAGACTCCCTTAAATTTTGCTGAATACAAAATTAACTATTTTATAAGGTCTTTCTGAGTTATTTTTAAAGTCTCTTTAGCTTCTACTTTCCTAGGGTTATAGAATATCAGAGCTGCTGTAACGAACTGGAAAAGGGAATGCACTTTTGAGCCCCACAAAGCCAGCTAAAAAAAATCTGCCTTCCTTTCTGTGTGACTTCTGACAATTTACTTCTCCTCTCTGTGCCTTGTTTACCCATACCATAAAATGGAAGAAGGGAAGTCTGGCATGCTGCAGTCCATGGGGTTGCAAAGAGTCGCACACAACTAAGCGTCTGAACTGAACTGCAAAAGGATGAATGTATATTATTCTGACAGTAAAACATGGCAAATAATAGTGAAATAACACATAGATAACTTCTTAGAGTTGTGACACAAAACTGAAAATAATAAATAGAAGCAAATGAAAATTCTCAAACAATAGTCAGGGATAATAGGAGAAAGTACATAGCTGAAGAGGGAATTGGTGAGTTCAAAGACAGGACAGAAGAAAATAGACACAGTAGAACGCAGAGAGCCAAAAATGATGGAGAATATAAAAAGAAAAGAAAGCGTAAGAGACATAAATATACAATAAAATGACTTACATATATGTAACTGAAGTATCAAAATAGAAGACATATGTAAAAGACAATGACTAGGAGTTTTCTAAAGCTGAGTAAAGAAACAGCTGCAAATTCAAGGAATACTGTGAACCCTACTGATTGATACTGGATCAGAGGAGAGAACATCACAACCAGGTAATAGAACAACTGTTGACAAGTATTCTAAAAGCATTCAGAGATAAAGAGATGAATGACTTTGAAAGGAGTCATAATAAAAATTTCTTAACATACAAATCAAAAACCTGTAGACAGAGTAATGCTGTCTTTAATGACAATCATTGCCAAAATCAAATTCTACACACAATGTTTAAGTTCTTAAAAAAAAAAGCAAAGGTGATATTAAAAATTTTAAGCTAAAGAAAACCTAGGAGAATTTTCACCAGGATATACAGTCTAAAAAAATATTTTTGCAGGCAAAAGGAAAATAATCTAAGATGAGTACTTGGAGATGCAAGAAGGAATAAAGAACAAAAATAATAATTATTTGGGCAAAATAAATGAATATTGATAATTAAATAATGACTACTTATAAACTTTTATAGTAACAAAAGATTTCAATCAGTGGAAATAGGTAACAATTTTAAATTAAGATGTAACTAATAATGTGACTTTAAGTTTTATAAGCCCAAAATTAATAGAACTACAAAAAGAAATAGATCTATTTGTAGTCATGGGGAGATTTTTAATATACATCTTTTTAAGTGATAAAAAATCAGAAAAAAATGTTAAAATGTATATAGGTTTAAATAACATGATTAACAAATTTGACATAAATGACAGATATAGAGTATTAAATTGCCAAACTGAAGGATTCATTAACAATATGCTGTACCATAAACTAGTTCTTAACATATTTCAAGGGATTGAAATAATATTTAAAATGCTCTCTGATCATGGTCAAATTAAAAAATAAATGATCAAACCTGGGTCTCCTGCACTGCAGGCAGATTCTATACGTCTGAGCCACCAGAGGCCCCCTAAAATAAATAATAGGATACTATCAATAGAAAATCTCTCTTGGAAATTTTAAACATTTCTATTACTAATGAGTTAAAGGAAAAAATAGAATGAAAATTTTAAAAACTTCAAATTATTTCATATCAACATTTGTGAGATGCAGTTAAAACTTTAAATTTATTTATAAAAAAGAAGAAAGGTTAAAAATAATTATTCAAGCATAATTTATGGGGAAAACTTGAAGGTTTTTTTTGTGTGTATGTGTGAGATCAGGACCAAGGGAATAATGACCATTATCATCTATCTTTAAACATCATAGAGAAGTTTGGGTTGAAAAAGCAAGAAAATGCATATTAGGATAAGGATTAGAAATAAAGAAGTGAAACTCATTATTCTCAAACAACAGGATTTTTTATGTAGAAAAATATAAATCTACCGATAAATTATTAGGATACGTGATCCTAGCAAGGTTTTAATGAACAAATAATTTGAATATAACATTTAAGTAATTATACAACTTACAAGAACATCAGCATACATCAAATTCCTACAAATAAATCTAACAAAAGCTATGAAAAAGCTCTACCCAGAAAACCATAAAATTTTCATTGAAAGGAAGTAATAGAGACCTAAATAGATGGAGATATATATTATGTTTATAAATTGGAAATCTCTACATTATATTAAAGAGAGGTGAATTCCCAAATTGATCTATAAATTCTCTGAATCCTCATTAAAATGACAGGTTTTATTTGTGTGCACCTGCGTGCTCATGCATGTGTAAGTTGACAACCCAGTTCTAAAATTTATATGGAAATGCAATGGCCAGGAATAGTTATAAGATATTTAAAGAAAAAAAAGCTGGTGGAAGACCATGCTCTACTAGATATCAAGACTTATTCTAGAGCTACATGATTGTAAGGCACTAACGTAAATGAAAAAATTGATCAATTTTTCTAAGCAAAATCAAGTTCTTCTAGTCATTGAAAAACATCAATAAGACAGTGAAAATGATTGTTATGGAGTGTAGGGTGGGAGAAAGTATTTGTAACATGTATAAATAAAAAAGATCCATTTGTAAGTCTATAGATAGAATCCGCCTTCAATTCAACAAGAAATCATGGGAATCACTTAATAGAAAAATACGGGCAGACTTGAGCAGAGATTTCAAAATAGTAGGATACCCAAATGGTCAACAAACATATGAAAAGTGGCCCAACTCATTAATCATCAAGGAAATGTGAATGAATTAAAGTCATAATGAGATACCACTTCAAAACACCAATGAGCTAAAATTAAAAACACAATAATCAATGTTAGAAGAATATGGAGCAATAGGAAGTCATATGTTAATGATGACAATGTCAACATAAACATGAATAATACAACTACTTTGAAAAATGGAATAGCATTGATTAATTTAAGCATACACTTACCTTGTGACCCAGTCATTCCACTCACAGGTATATAATCAACATGCATATGTGCATAAAAACATACACAAAATGTTTACATACAAAATATCCATAACAGCATCACTGCCAGAACTAAAGATATGTCCTAAACATTGGCTGAAAAGTTTGTTCCATTAGTGAATACACTGTTGAATGAAGTTACTGGTGAATACGAAAAAATGACTGTTTTAGTTGTACTTAACACAGAACAAACTTTTTGATCAATCCAATATAATGTAATTTATCCACAATATGTGAATGTGTTAAGTTGCTTCAATCATGTCCAACTCTTTGTGACCCCAGGGACACAAATGCTCCTCTGTCCATGATGTTCTCCAGACAATAATACTGGAGTGGGTTGCCATTTTCTTCTCCAGGGCATCTTCCTGACACAGGGATTGAACCCGTGGCTCAAGTCTCTTACATTGGCAGGTGGGTTCTTTACCACTAGCACCACATGACTAATGGCAGACTGGTATTAACCAGTCTCCCATTAATACCAATACCAACAGGCAGACCAACAGTGTCTGTTACAACAGGATTGCCCTATTTCTTGATCTCCTGCATTTTTTTTTTCTTTTTGATGTGGACCATTTCAAAAGTCCTTATTGAATTTGTTAACAGCCCTGCTTCTGTTTTATGTTTTGTTTTTTTGGGCCACAAGACATGTGAGATCTTAGCTCCCTGAGCAGGGATCGAATCCACACCCACTGTATTGGAAAGCAAAAAGTGTTAACCACTGGACCAGCAAGGAAATCTGTTTGATTTTCATTTCTGTTGTTACATATCCTTTCTCACTTATTATGCTTGAATTTTGTCGAGCAAAGAAAATAAGTGACTCTAGCTATATGCAATCAAATGGATAAATTTTATTAAAATTATTTTTGAGTGAACAACTGAATACTTAAGATTACATAATCTTTGATCTCATTTATGCAAAGCACACAAGAGGCAATGCCCTCTGAGGTGTTTAAAGATCAGGATAAAAGTCACTTTTGGTGATGAAAAAGAGACATGATTGAAAGGGCATGAGGAAGATTTCTGGGATGCTGGTAATAATCTAATGTTTTATTTCTACACCATGGTAGTAGACAAAGGAGTGTTTGCTTTGGGAGAATTCACTGCACTCTACACTTAAGATTTGTGAACATTTGTGTGTGTGTTCTATTTCAATAAAAATGGTAGGAGAGCAGCTTTCTTTGTACCATCTCACTCTCAATGTCCTACATTATCTCACTCCTCAACTTTATTGCCAAATGCCTGGAAAGAATAATTTCTACTTGATTCGCTCTCTCTTAATCTCACTTATTCTCTGCCCTGGCTTCTGCCCTAGTACTCAGAAAGTGTTTTCACCAAAGTCACCGGTGACCTGCTAATTGCCAACTGTGTGTTTTCAGTCTGGTCCAACTTGACCTCTCCACACCACGCGATGCCGCTGAGCTGCTTTCATTTGTACTCCTTTCTTCCCTTGACCTCTTGCTCATCCTTCTCTTTCTTTGTGGACTATTTCAGTTGTGTCCCTACTTCGTTGGTTCGCCTTCAAATGTTAATTATCTACTTTCTTGGCTGTTAGTTTTGTGTTTTCTAGTTATTTGTTCAGGGTTCTCTAAAATCAGACTTACAAATTGGCTTTAGACATGTTTTCTGTAATTCAAAGAAGTTTTTAGCAAATTATTAATTATTTGTTATTGTATAAATCTCAGATTTTACATAAAATACCACATTTCTGGAATTAGAAAAATTAAAAACCCTGGGTAACCCTGGGATTCACCCTGTTGAGGGGGCAGAGATATTTTGGAAGTAAGTAGTAGGAGATTTTAGACCAACACAGAACCTACTTATCTGTATTTTTTTTTAAATCATTTTATTGAAGAAGAGTTGATTTACAATGTTGGGTTAATTTCTGCATCGCTACTTTTTATAGTCTGTTTGGAGTACTTAGGATACTTCTCACCACTATAACAGGTGTCTCCTTGGAGTATAGGTATTGAATTAAGTGGAGCTTCCCAGGTGGTTCAGTGGTAAAAAATCTGCCAGCTAATGTAAGAGATGTAGGACACTTGGGTTTAACCCCTGGGTCAGGAAGATCCCCTGAAGGAGGAAATGGCAACCCACTCCAGTATGCTTGCCTGGAAAATTCCATGGACAGAGGAGTCTGGTGGGCCCCAGTCCATGGGGTCTCAAAGAATAGGACATGACAGAGCACTCATGCACTTTGAAATGGTGCAAAAAAATAAACAAAAAATATATCACATGGGAAACTTGTTCAAATGCTTCTGTTTCATCCCCAGGGAAAGCAATATGACTGGTATTGGGTGAAGTTCAGGAAAGAATATATTTAAAAACTCCCAGGTAACTGTGATGCAAGTAGTCCATGGAAGATGGTTTAGGAGAGTTTTTTAACCTTTATGTCCTGAACTCTCAGTTCTTGGTTATAAGTGCTTCACTCTGTACTAGATGATATAGCTGTACAAACAAGTAGTCATAATAAATATGCCCATTCTTTTACAAGTGGTTGACCAGTTTTCCCAGCACCACTTGTTAAAGAGATTGTCTTTAATCCATTGTATATTCTTGCTTCCTTTGTCGAAGATAAGGTGTCCATAGGTGTGTGGATTTATCTCTGGGCTTTCTATTTTCTCTAACATCATTCACAAAAATAAACTCAAAATGGATTGAAGATCTAAATGTAAGACCAGAAACGATAAAACTCCTAGAGGAGAACATAGGCAAAACACTCTCCAACATAAATCACAGCAGGATCCTCTATGATCCACCTCCCAGAATACTGGAAATAAAAGCAAAAATAAACAAATGGGATCTAATTAAAATTAAAAGCTTCTGCACAACAAAGGAAACTATAAGCAAGGTGAAAAGACAGCCTTCCGAATGGGAGAAAATAATAGCAAATGACGCAACTGACAAACAAATCTCAAAAATATACAAGCAACTCCTGCAGCTCAATTCCAGAAAAATAAATGACCCAATCAAAAAATGGGCCAAAGAACTAAATAGACATTTCTCCAAAGACATACGGATGGCTAACAAACACATGAAAAGATGCTCAACATCACTCATTATCAGAGAAATGCAAATCAAGACCACAGTGAGGTACCACTTCACACCAGTCAGAATGGCTGCGATCCAAAAGTCTACAAGCAATAAATGCTGGAGAGGGTGTGGAGAAAAGGGAACCCTCTTACACTGTTGGTGGGAATGCAAACTAGTACAGCCACTATGGAGAACAGTGTGGAGATTCCTTTAAAAACTGCAAATAGAACTGCCTTACGACCCAGCAATCCCACTGCTGGGCATACACACCGAGGAAACCAGAACTGAAAGAGACACATGTACCCCAATGTTCATTGCAGCATTGTTTATAATAGCCAGGACATGGAAACAACCTAGATGTCCATCAGCAGATGAATGGATAAGAAAGCTGTGGTACATATACACAATGGAGTATTACTCAACCATGAAAAAGAATACATTTGAATCAGTTCTAATGAGGTGGATGAAACTGGAGCCGATTATACAGAGTGAAGTAAGCCAGAAAGAAAAACACCAATACAGTATACTAACACATATATATGGGATTTAGAAAGATGGTAATGATAATCTTGTATGCGAGACAGCAAAAGAGACACAGATGTAAAGAATAGACTTTTGGACTCTGTGGGAGAGGGAGAGGGTGGGATGATTTAGGAAAATGGCATTGAAACATGTATACTACCATGTAAGAAATGAATTGCTAGTCTAGGTTCGATACAAGATACAGGATGCTTGGGGCTGGTGCACTAGGATGACCCAGAGAGATGATATGGGGAGGGAGGTGGGAGGGGGGTTCAGGGTTGGGAACTCATGTACACCTGTGGTGGATTCATGTCAATTGTAAAGTAAAAAATAAATAAATAAAAGCCCTATAAAGCCCCCCCCCAAATAAATAAATAAATATATATGCCCAATTTACTGTTCCTCTCAGGCAAGCTGAGGCCTGAAGTTCCCATCTCTGTGAAAGTCTATAGTCTGAATCGGCTGTAGAACACTGACCTTTTGATTGTTGGCTCAAGAAACTGTCTCACTGAGCAGGAAAACTGTTGAGTTAATCAGTATAATTAGGCAGAGTTGTTGTTGTTTATTTGCTAAGTAGTGTCCAACTCTTCAGGACCCCGTGGACTGTAGCCTACTAGGCTCCTTGGTCCATGGGGTTTTCCCAGGCAAGAATACTGGAGTGAGTTGCCATTTCCTTCTCCAGGGGGTCTTCCTGACTCAGAGATCAAACCTGCATCTCCTGCCTTGGCAAGAAGATTCTTTATTGCTGAGCCATCAAGGAAGCCCAATTAGGCAGAGAGACAGTTATTAAGCCAGAGGACAAGGACAGGGAAATCACGGGTCAGTGGGAAGTTTTGGAAGAGGCATGAAGAGCTGGGCTTGTAGCAAATCTTTGAGGCATGAGAAGGTGGCTTCCTTTGAAATAAAACTTTTGATATTAGCATAAGGGGCATAGCTAAATTGGTGAGTATCATAATGTGGTCAATGTTATACTGGAGTAATACATTGTGTCTGTAAATGAGGTTCCATCAACTCCAGAGTCTGAAAATAGTCCTGAGTCATTTAATGAAACATTTAGGTCAGTATCACTTGTTTGTGGCATCTGTCTGGGTAGCAATGATGTCCAGCTGCTGAATAGGTTCCATGCTGTTTACCTGTAGCTACAGAGTTGAATCATTTGGTCCAAATCAGTGATTTGGACTGAGTTGGATTCGGTGAATCATTAAGGTATAAAGAAAAAGGGAGCAGAAGGCTTGAGGGTGATGGTGAGTGATTTCAGAGCTAGACCATGGGTTCAATGCTTAATAGTGAAATGAGAAGTTAATCGACAAGGAATGAAACCATCAAGAAACTGATGGCCTTGGCAACATTAGAGAACAGGTAGGTAGAAATGAGAGAAAATGAGGACTTGATGAAGGGAAATTGTAGTAAAAGAGCTTTTGGTGATTAAAATCTCAAAAACAATTCATTTAGGGTAATGGTGATATTTCAGAATGTTGCTGAAATGAGGTAGGGTTGAAGGTCTTTAGCATGAGAAGATTAAGGAACTATAAAGTAAGAAAAACAGTGTTTGTGACATAAATGTATTTCCACATGTAAATATCAGAAAAAAGAAGTTGTTTCTTCTTTTGCAAAAAATGGCTTATTCCTGCTGTTGCATTAGTTCCCCTATACTCTCACTCATGGTCATTATCAATTTGATGAAAATCCTTTGCATTTTTTAATCTCTTCTTTTTTTAATCAAATTTTTATTCCCTGAAGAGATGACAGGAAGAAAAGCAGTTCAGTCTAAATAAATAAATGAATGGTAAGATAACATGGATAATACTGTGGAATTCCACAGTTTTCAAGATATGTTTTACAGAAATCACTCCACTTATTAGAACAACTCATTATGTAGACTGGGAAGAAATTATCATCTACTTTTAAGAGACAAGGAACATAAGAAGACAAACTGAAGGTAGCAAATTAATAAGCGGCAGAAGTCACACTAGAATCCCTGTACCTCTGTTTTATTTTTAGTATTTTAGATACTTTTAAATTCATGACGCTGTTGAGGGTGCATTTAGTGTTTCTATACTTTCTTGCTTTACAATTATCATTTTGACTTATCATTTTCCCATTAATGCTCACTAGAAAATTGAGTTATTCAAAGTCATCAAACAGATGATCCAACTTACATACTCATTATGGAAAAACAGCAAGAAGACTTTTATTTTCAGTCTTGTGTAGCTTAGTTTTACAGGATATAAGTAATTATCTAATAGAATTTATAGGACTCTGGGTTCTGTCACCTTTTGGATTTTTGATGGAAATAATATAGTATATATCTAGTTGATGTGTATGGGTATGCATGAATTCTCATATACACGTGGACCTCTAATTGCTTATATAAGACACAACTATCAAGAGCCACTTCTGGGACTTCCATGGCAGTCCAGTGGTTCAGACTTCACTTTTCAATGCAGGGGGTGTGGGTTCGATCCCTGATCAGGGAGCTGAGATCCCCTATGCTTCAAGGCCAAAAAAAGCAAAGCATGAAACAGAAGCAACATTGCAACAAATTCAATAAAGATCCTTTGAAAAACAGCCACTTCTAAAATTTTCTATCTGTATCTGATGTTTCAATCCTCATTTTTTGGTAAAGTTTAACACAAGAGTGCTCTTCATTGACTATTTCTAAAAGGAAAATTTTCTATACGAGTGCAGGTCTCAAGAATAAATTGCAAAGGGAGAAAGGTCAAAATGCCTGAGCTGTTCTCATTCTCTCAATACACTCATGTCTATTTTCCCAGCTTTCTTTTCTGTGGAATATACCCCAGAAGAACAAGATGTGAGGGAAAGGAGGCAAAATCTCTACTCAGAAAAAGGGGTTTCAGTGTAGTACCTAGCACTTCTTGGCCTTATACCTATAAGCTTCATAGTTACTGTACTCAGTTTCCACATCTATAGAATGGATCATATAAGAAAAGGTACATGGGAGCATTTTGTAAAATATAAAGCACTTTGTAATAACATGTTTGATGAGGTGGAACACACACGACCATGGAGTCAGATCTACTGCGTTACCTGCAGCAAATCACTTAATCGTGCTGAATCTTAATTGCTCCTCTGCAAAATATAGATAACACACTGTTAAACATTGCTTTGATAAACTTGCGTTCAAAAATCAAATCATGTGTAGCATCTGTATTTCCATTTATAAATGATACATTAAAAATTTTTAAATATGATACATTTTTAAAAACTTATTTTTAATTGACCCATTTATAAATGATACATTAGGGAAAAAGAAACCTTGCACAGTGCCTAGGGTTTCTTACAGAGTAAAACACATTTTTTTTTCCCATAGAAAATTCTGCTAGAATGCTACAGTCACTATAGAATGCTATGGTCATATTTTAAAATGTTTTAATAATGCACAAATAAATGGGCAATATCTATCTGACTGAATATGCACAAGGTGTATAATAACCTTCCCACCCAATTTTTCTCTTTGTATAAATTGGTAGTTTTTGTTTCTAGTTATTAATACAAGTAATTTTTTAAAGGAAACATACAGTTCTTGGTAAACATAGAAATACTATTAGAATTGAATACAAGGAGGTTCAGAAGCCAGAGTGCAACCTGACTTTGAATCAGCTTTTGACCTGGAAGAAAGAAGTGACATGAAATGTAATCAGATATGATAAAAACACAGAATTCAGTAAAACTGGTTTGCATGGGTCCAAAAGGGACAGGAACATCACCTTTTTTTTTCAGCTTACAAACAATTTTCAGTGCAGTGGTGAAGATGGCAAGTTTCTACTTCCATCATGGTTGTGTCAGTTACTCCCTAACATATGTGATCTCGTCTTTATGAGAGATCTTTATGAAATGAATCCCTCTTTTAAATCCTTCAATGATTCTCCACTGCCCTCAGGATAAAATTCATATTTCACATCAGGGTCCCTGTCTTCCTCTCTGCTTTCATCTTCTCTTGAGATTCTATTCATGTTCCTCCAGTTATAATAACACACCAGCAACTAACCACAGCTTTGTTCCTTTACACAGGTTTCTCTTTCCACCAACTCTTTCTCACCCTTCCCAGCTTCTGAATATCCCTCCCTGACCTTTTCCTATTTAAGTTTTATTCCTCTACATTCCCATACTATCATGTGCTTATCTTGATCTTGCAGTTTATATTATCCTATCATATTTAGTACTTATTTCAACTACTAGAGAGTTTATGTTTTAAGTACTGAAAATTTGTTCCTTTTATAGATCCTTGATGTCAAACACAGTTTAGGAAACAGAGTAGGCACTGCAAACATTTGCTGAATGAATGAATAAAGGCAATGGGCATTGTTGTTATTGGTATTTAGTTGCTAAGTCTGACTGTTTTGTAACACCATGGACTGTATCCCACCAGGTTTCTCAGTCCATGGGGTTTCCCAGGCAAGAATACTGGAGTTGGTTACCATTTCCTTCTCCAGGGTATCTTCCCAAACCAGAGATCGAACCCTTGTCTCCTGTTTGGCAGGTGATTTATTACCACTGAGTCACCCGACAAAGGACCAACACTGGGATATATTCTTGGGTTGCATCTACTAAATCTCTAGCTAATTATTAACATTTGGAAGTTTAGAATGTGAATATACAACATTCCCTTTTTAGAAAAATGTGAAGAGGAAAATCAACGGGAGTCTTCTTTCTAGCCAACTGTCCGAGGTTAGAGAAGTACTTTGAGATTGGTGAAGGTTGTATACTTGTAGGCGAAGGAGGTAACTGGAACGAAGTCCCTACCAGTCTTCCCTTTTAGGGGAAACACAGATTTAGTTTTCCCATTTCTTTGCCTTCTCCAAGGCATTGGCTAGCCCACCCCTGAGATTAAACCAAATGCTGGATGGCCTTGATGAAGCCCGTGAGGAGATAAGCACAGCTTTTCAGGGCAGATGATTCATTGCCTCACACTTCACCCATTTGTGCACTGAGGATAATAGTATAGGCTGCCTCCGAGAGATGCTGCGAGGATTAAGGAGCTCAGAGAGATAATAAACACAAAAGAGCGTTGAACAGTTGCTTCAGGATTTAGCCTGAGAAGCAGAGGGAGATTCTCCTTAAATGCTCCTTATTTACCCGTCCTTCATCTCCAGACCATGTTCTGAATGTGCACATTTCAAAGGGCAGATGGAAGAGGTGGGGTGCCAATCCTTGGGACTTTATTTTCTGGTTTGTTCTACAATGCCATGGCCAATTTCTGTAGGTTTATTCAAGCCAATGACATTTTCTGAGTCCCTGTTGCACTGGACTCCACAGACATGGAAGCCAGATAAGAAGCCCCCGATGGCTTCTTTAAAGGAAAGTTTGTTGGACCAACGAAGCCATGATAACCCCATAGCAAAAGGACATGGGAGCTGGCCCACTTTTGAAGATCTGGTTTAGGATTATCCATTTGGTGGACTTTGAGGGGAACATTTTAGAGATCAAAGTGCCTTGGACAAAACAGACAACTGGAAAAATAACCACTGAACTAAGTTAAATAACTTGAACTGAAGTCCTGTACTTTTCCTCAAATATCTAGGTATATTCACTGCTCTTTTCTCAAACTGTACGAAGATATGTGTTTGGGGCTGCATGCTGGTGCCCATACTGTCGCATTCTGGTAACTGATGATAACAAACAACGGACATATTTCTACAGAATATCAGCAACAACAAAGAATCTGTATTAGTTGTAGGAAGTGTTTGGGTGAAATTGAATTTTAATAGTACCTCTTAAATACTTGTGTGTGTGTGTTAGTCTGCACAGTCTGTGGGGTTGCAAAGAGTCAGACATGACTGAGCGACTAACACATACGCACACATAAGTAGTTAACAGGTTTCATAGAGATACATGGAATATTCTTATCTAGGTATAATGGCTAAATGGATAGAACTAGAGTTCTGAAGAAATCTCAGGAAATTACACAAAAGTATTTTTCTATAAAATAATATTATTTTTCTATGAAAAAAAGTTCATAATTCATTGATGATTTTTTTTTACAATAAAGCACAATTTCAATTAGTTATCTTTTTCTGAAATTAAAATTGATGGTAACTGTTTAGAAACAGCAGTGGGATTCCTATGACCTACACTTTTTCTAGGGAAGTTTCCTCTTTTTATGTGAACTAAAAAGCAATTTTGCTCCATATTTTTAATCATACAATAGGACATCAAGCATATTAGGAGACACACGTCTTATGAAACTCTTGCTCTGGTTTAGTCAGTCAGTTGTGTCTGACTGCTTTGTGATTCCATGGACTGTAGCCAGCCAGGCTCCTTTGTCCATGGAATTGTCCAGGCAAGAATACGGAAGTGGGTTGCCATTCCCTTCTCCAGGGGATCTTCCTCACCCAGGGACTGAACTTACATCTCCTTTATTTGCAGGCAGGTTCTTTACTGTTGAGCCACCAGGGAAGCTTATGTAATTCTTATATTATAATTATTTGAATGCTGATTTAGTAAAATTTGTAATATTTTAGGCTCTATACTTGAGGCAATGCATTTGTACTTTGGCTAACAATTTTCTTAATAATTCTTTATTTACACAGTTGGTGGTCTTGAGGTTAGCAAGACAGCTCACTGGATGTACACAATTAAAAGAATATCAGGGTCATTTCAAAAACTGAAAAAAACTAATCCTTAATTTGGTTCCAGTGATTTTCTTCCTGTCATCTGATTTGTTTCATTCAGGATTCTGCAGAACTTTCTCAGAAAATATTTCATTATATCTTTGTTTCACTGATTATCTTGCCTCAAAATATTTGTAAAGCACATTCAAATTTATATAATTTTATAAAAATAAATTGTACATTTCTGCTTTTTCAATATTGAAACATCTTGTTTACTTCACAGTTTGTTTCTAGTGTAATTATTTTACCATTTTGATGGATAACTTTATCTTTTTGTTTCACAGAACTTCTTTTGAACTTCAGAGTTATTTTGGACTCAGCATGTGGCCCATTTCAACTATTTTGATGTCTTGATTTTAGAGCAAGGTGACCCATGCCCTGTATTTTCTATGGGCAAATGTATACTTACTTTTTATTACAGTGATTCTACCTTTGATTTATGACACTTTTTAAAAATTTTTAGTAATTTAACTCAGTATCTCTCTGCAATTCCATGTTGGGCTGAAGGCTAAATGGATAAGATTTGCAGCAACTTCTCATATGTGTTTCTAATAAGCATGCTGCCACACCTTTCCAGTAAGCATTTATTTCCAACTTTATATTCTTTACTTGAAAGCTCATTATTTTGCATTTACTTATAGGGAAATATATGTAATTTATTGTCTATTAGCACAGATACGTCAATGTTCTCAGTCTTGATGTATCCCTCACAATCTTACTCATCCTTGCTTTTCTAGTCATTTGAAAATAATCTGCAAACAAGCAGAGTGAAAGAGTGGTGAATCCTATCTAGTCTAGTTGATATCTTTTTGTTTTTTTTGCAAATACAGATGGATTCTGAAGAAATTTAATACAAGGAGAGGAAATAATGATGAGACTGACTTGCTTCCTCGGACTTTGACTCTGACATGAACACCATTGTTTTACTGCACATCATGATGGTAATAGCAGTAGAGCAATGTATGGCCGTAGCTAAAAGTAATTGTCCACTGTGACCTTCCCAATTATCTTGCTGCCTAAAAAATGCAAGGGAACTATGATTATACATACCAATGAATGGATTCAAAGAGTTCTATATGTTTAAGCTGTGTTGATAGGGGTAGCATGTAGGGAATTATTTTTTTAATGTACATTCATTCATTCATTTAATAAGCACTTACTGAGTCTGAGTGAACTCTGGGAGATGGTGATGGACAGGGAGGCCTGGCGTGCTGCGATTCATGGGGTTGCAAAGAGTCGGACACAACTGAGCAACTGAACTGAACTGAACTGAACTGAACTGAATGTCAAGTACTCATGAACTTTTTTTTTTGTTTTTAAATTTTGTCTGTGCTTCATGGCATGTGGGATCTTAGTTCCCTGACCACAGATAGAACATGTGCTCCTCTATCATCAGCACAAAGTCTTAACCACTGGACCACCAGGGAGGTCTCCCTGTAAGAAATTATTGAATCAAGTAATTGAATGAGTAAAAATGAATGAGATCCTTAAAAATAATACTGAAGGAAAAGGTTCAGTAGGTCTTGAGCTGTAAGGTCTACTTATTCAGATTATTTTGTAAATGTGATAATCTGCATAAGGAGAGTTATAGACGTGGGGATTCATTGCTATTATGTGCTATTATAGCCAGAGAATCAAGAATGTCTATGTCCTTTCAAATCAACAATCCTTTCTAAAGGATTTACCCCCACAGTAACCAGCAGCAGGCAAAGTATGAAGGTAGCTTTACATGGCTTCATGTGTGTCTAATGATTTAGCAAAGAGTTTCTGTTAACATTGGATTGGAGGGTATTCCTTGAGCATCAGGATTTAAGTGGGGGCTCAGTAAAAAGATCTCATCCCCATATTCTGAATTCTGGAGCCAATCTCTGGAAGCAGAAAAGGAGTGAAGGGAAAGAAACAAAATAAAAATGAAGAGACATTGTGTCTAAGAACCCATCCCACTCCCTGGAGTGGAACAGAGAGAGGCTTCCTGAATGGGCCCCAGGAGGTAGGGCCCTCCCTGCCACCAGCTACCGCAAAGGTAGGAAAGGAGACCTTTGCAAAAAAGGGAAAACAGAGTGTGTATTTTTGTGTGTTTTAATGCATGATGATCCCACATCATCCAATGAATGTCCTGGGAATCAGAATAATTAAATAAAAACTCCTTTTATTTTTCCAGTATAACCCTCCAAAGTGGAAGCTCCCTGGTGTGAGGCTATGCTCCAACATTCCCTAGTTGACTGATGAATGAAGAGGGAAACATTTAAGTTCTGGGAAGGGACAGGTAAAACATTGCCTGGTGGTCTAGTAGTTAAGACATTGCCTTCCAATGCAGGGGGTACAAGTTCAATCCCTAATCAGGGAGCTAAAATCCCCCATGCTTTGGGCCCAAAAAGCCGAAACATAAGACAAAAAAGTCTTTATAAAAAATAGTAGGAGCTAACCAGATGATAAAATGGGCAAGGACATTTCAGAGCAAAAGGACAGATGCACAGAATCACCATTTGTTTTTCTTACTGTGGAACTAAAAGAAGTTTGATTTGGTTGGAACATACAGTGGGGCAATCACATATGAGCTGTGTCCTGGGTGGTCTAGAGAGCCTCCTCTCAAACTGATCGTAGAAGCCCCATCATGACTAAATATACCCCTTTCAGAACTCTTTCTAGTCTCAACAATCGTACTGTATCACTTTTACAAGGCAGACAGTTTCATCCTGGGTGTAATTTTGGAAAAGTTATTGAAACTCTGTGTCTTGGTCCACCCATGTGCCAACAGGGAATATACAATAGTTACTTCACAGGCTTGTTGGAGCACACATGGAATTATGTCTATGAAGAGCTTTGCAAGCTGGAAAGTATAATACAAAATTGTGATTATTAAGTAGATGAGATCTCTGCCATGTCTTATATTTTGTACCATAGAGCCAAAATTTTAAAAACAAATATTCCATTCAGTTCCGTTCAGTTCAGTTCATTTCAGTCACTCAGTTGTGTCTGACTGTGATCCCGTGGACTGCTGCACACCAAGCCTCCCTGTCCATCACCAACTCCTGGAGTTCACTCAAACTCACCTCCATTGAGTCAGTGATGCCATCCAAACATCTCATCCTCTGTCATCCCCTTCTCCTCACACATTCAGTCTTTCCCAGCATCAGGGTCTTTTCCAGTGAGTCAGTTCTTCACATCAAGTAGCCAGAGAATTGGAGTTTCAGCTTCAGCATGTCTTTCCAATGAATATTCAGGTCTGATTTTATTTTGGATTGACTGGTTGGATCTCCTCGCAGTCCAAGAGACGCTCAAGATGCTCAACTCCAACACCACAGTTCAAAAGCATCAATTCTTCAGTGCTCAGCTTTCTTTATAGTCCAACTCTCACATCCATACATGACTACTGGAGAAACCATCAGTCAGTTCAGTTCAGTTGCTCAGTCATGTCCGACTCTTTGCGACCCCATGAATTGCAGCACACCAGGCTTCCCTGTCCATCACCAACTCCCAGAGTTCACTCAGACTCATGTCCATCAGGTCTGTGATACCATCCAGCCATCTCATCCTCGGTCGCCCCCTTCTCCTCCTGCCCCCAATCCCTCCCAGCATCAGAGTCTTTTCCAATGAGTCAACTCTTCCCATGAGGTGGCCAAAGTACTGGAGTTTCAGCTTTAGCATCATTCCTTCCAAAGAAATCCCAAGGCTGATCTCCTTCAGAATGGATTGGTTGGATCTCCTTGCAGTTCAAGGGACTCTCAAGAGTCTTCTCCAACACCACACTTCAAAAGCATCAATTCTTCGGTGCTCAGCCTTCTTCACAGTCCAACTCTCACATCCATACACGACTACTGGAAAAACCATAGCCTTGACTACACGGACCTTAGTCGGCAAAGTAATGTCTCTGCTTCGAATATACTATCTAGGTTGGTCATAACTTTTCTTCCAAGGAGTAAGCATCTTTTAATTTCATGGCTGCAGTCACCATCTGCAGTGATTTTGGAGCCCCCAAAAATAAAGTCTGACACTGTTTCCACTGTTTCCCCATCTATTTCCCATGAAGTGATGGGACCAGATGCCATGATCTTTGTTTTCTGAATGTTGAGCTTTAAGCCAACTTTTTCACTGTCCTCTTTCACTTTCATCAAGAAGCTTTTTAGTTCCTCTTCACTTTCTGCCATAAGGGTGGTGTCATCTGCATATCTGAGAAAAAAAATGATGCAATATTCAATAAATACAAGTCACTTAATCTTCTTATGTAAAGTACTTCTTTTTCCATAAAGTTCAACTCAATAAAAGTGGTTATATTTAAGAAAAAATCTAAAGCACAGATGTCAGATACATGGTACATGGGGCTTAATTCCTCAGTTGTGTTCCCAAGGCAGATCACTAATTGATAATGCTCTTTCCATTGTGCCAGGATGGAGCCTCAATATTCTTCTCACCATTCCAAGTAACTAAAAATGATAAGTAAAAGTTGACCCTTGAAATCTATTATTGTTTTTACTGAATTAAAGCTAAGAGAAGGCAGGGCACCTTTTTTCTCCCTGCAAGTCATCCTTGAAAATAACTAATTCAGAGAGGAAAAAGCTCCATCTTAAAACATTTTTAGGGATGAGAAAGTGAAAATTGTGAAGTGAGTTTTCCTAATGAAACAAGAGAGATACTTTTAAAAATTGGGGGTACTTTTGGTATCTCAGATTATTGATTGCTTAATTTCCTTCGAATTCAACATGATTTCATATCAATTGTGTTAGTTTTAAAGTGATGATTACAAAATGACTAGGTGTGTGCCAAATAATAAATATAAATTCAAGTAAAAATATCCTTGAATAGCTCAGAACAATTTTGTGAATGGAGTCTAGAATACAGGCAAATGCATTAAAATGCCATAAGCATGTATACACATAGTTATAAAGCCACTGTTGGATACTATCTTCATGCATCATTTTGATGCTGCTTAATGTAGGATATGATGAAAAGCTATTATTTAGTCTTTTCAAAAATACCTAGTAAATAACCTTCTGCCCAATTACACTTTTCCTTAAGATTCAAACACTAAAGCCTTAAAGATGCATAATGGTTTTCTTCTGAATGTGTAGCAAAATATTAAAAAAAATGCTGCTTTTAAGCTGGTAAATACTTGATAACAGACACGTTTAGAATGGATAAGTGTGGACCAGGATAAATGAAACATGCTGGAAAAAGGAACATTCTTAGATTTATGCAAAGGTTCTGCAATGGAGGGGATAAAGATGAGGGTGTGAGTGAAGTGGACATTTGTACTGATGCTGATGTGGGTCTCACCTTCTTGTAAGAGGAACGCAATGTGCCCAGTAAGCAAACTGCAGTGTTAACCATTCTGAGAGACGAGAAGCAAAAGCCATAGGCCATTCCCTTAGCCTCTCAGTGCCACGAAGACCTGGCCTCAGGTGATTTTTCTTCCCTTCATAGTGGAAGATCCTCCCACTCGGCTTTACCTCCTGAAGGATGATTTCTTTTGCTGAACCAGGGGACAGAATTATGGCAGTAAGATGTGAAGACCAAGTGAGAAACAAAACTACTTACCACCATCTTGTTTGTGAATATAAAATGGTTATTTGCAAGAAGCTATATTTGAATAGCTATGTGGGTGAAAAAGGGCCTCTCTCTCTGGGATTTTAACCAACATGTGACATAACACTGGATTCAGTTACACTCCATAATTAAAGGTATGTTTTAGATACCTTTTCATCTGTGGCCCAGAACAGAGATACACTTGCTCCAGTGACCCAGTTCTTTAGTTTTATTCATTTAATATATGCAGTGCAGAGAGTTAGAGACTCAACCCAGCGAGATGCCAGTTTTTCCTTGGCTAGACAATTGGAAATAGACAGAGAACCGATAACTCTGCACACTCAGATGTCCTGGGGGGAGATGTCAGTTCAGATCAGATCGAAAGGGCAACCTTGTAGAAAGAGAACAGAAAAATACTCATCCCAGCCTCTGTCAAGTATTCATCAGATCTTTCAGTTTTGTAGCAAAAATACTGATATATTATATCTCACATACAGCCATTTACTAAGTATGTAAATAAAGAATAAGCAGGCATGGACTATGAAAAATTACAAGGAACACATCTCATGACTTTTGGGATTTAATTTTAACCTAGTCTTCTCCCCATGATAACAAAAGGGGAGGCGATAGAAACTTCTAGTTAAATATTTCAGCATCAGAGTTGGAGAGACAGGCTTGATCAAGTGCCAGTTCTCACACTTACTGCTTACATAATATCGAGGTGTTCATCTAGCCTAAGAGGATAATAAGAGAGCCTATCACACCAGCTCTCCTGGGAGATAGACTGACATAGCACTTTCAATGTATGTATTATATTTCTTTACATGTGCATTTTCTGAAAATAACTTATGTGTAATGTAAGATATGTAAGGTATGGCAGCTAACATTTATCTCTTAGCCATTCAATCAAATACATAGACACTGGTTGAGTGTGTTACACATGGATGGATATAAAAACAGGAAATTATTTAAGCATCTTTAAACATCTGAACTCAGGTGTCTTTGTTTATTTATCAAGATATTTATAACACTAGCGGCTGGACTTTTGTGCATAAAGAGTCATGAATCTAAACAGTGGCACGAGGCATTGACTCCATGACAATTACATAACCTTAAACTTCTCAACGCACAACCAGCAAAGAGTCTACGTTCAAGGAGAAATGTTTTCTAGGTGTCAGCTTCTCGAGGCTGCCGCTCCAAAGGAGGTCACTGCCCTGAGTAATGAGAACAGTTGGGAATCTCTCCCCTTCTCCATTGCCTGAAGGTCAACAGCCATCTGGTCCAACTCATGCTGGCTTTCCAATTGAGAATGAAAACAGATTTTCTATCATGTCCAAGAACAAAGGGCAGGGCTGAATCATGGGAAATGTAGATGACACAGTTGCCTTCATCCAGGCAGAGTGTGTGTCTCAATTTTCTGTAATTCATTCATGGGCAAAGTGTCCTGTGATTCAGCAGCAGAAGTATAAAGGGTATTGGAAAGAGCGGGGAAATGAGCCATGTACCAGCATCCCCTTGGAATGATAATGCAGCTATGAAAATGAGGAGTCTCTTTGGTTAATCCAAATACTTTCTTTCAAATACAGAGAATACCCACCAGTCAAAGAGCTGCCTACTCTTTGCAAACACGAAACAGAAGTTATATACTTCAGCATTCTATGTTATGAACCTTTCTTTTGCCTTTGCATAAAAGAAATACGACACCCCAAATAGGGCACTGACCAACAGATTAAAATCACTTACTATGAGTGTACTTTATTTTTTTGGCAGGCCATGTGCTAATGCAGCTGTCACCCATTTTTCTTTTTCCCTGACTGGTTAACAAATATTATCTGGTGATATTACTGTCCAATTTTCTTATACCAAAATTATTAACATTGGAAAAAAAGCTGAGTTTGGGTAAGATGCCTTATCCCTGTTAAATATTTCAGACACATTACAGAGTTCCATGTACTTGGTGAAACATTTAAAATAAATATCCAAGTGCCAAATACCTTGTTCATTCCAATTTATTTGAGGGATATTAAATATGTTACAATTAATATCATATGCTGTATTAAGACATTCCATTTATATGCTCAAAACTACAGGGGTCTCCATAACAGCCCTGAGTGATTCCATTTTGCAGTACAAGGGATGTTGTTAATGTTCAAAGATTAGAAAATGCACCCTCTTTGATCTTTGCTCCTTATTGAAAGGCAGCATTCAGACATCAGGAATGCATTTTCCTCCAAGTAGTTGATTTCTCCTAGAGGAAGATATGATTAAATAGAATACTCCAGACTTAATAAGGTAACAAAAGAACTGGCAATTTCTTTTTAGCTCCCTCTGTTCTCGCTTCCCAGAGCTGTTTGCCTTGGGATCGAGAAACTAGATAGAACAAATTGCTGACCTCATAACAGTCACGTGAGTTATTTTGGTCATGCCAGTTTTGAAAAAGAACATGAGCCAGAGGCAGAAACACTTTTCCAAGTAGGGATTCTGTACAGTTTATTTTAATAGAGGTATATTAGTCGCTCAGTACTGTCTGACTCTTTGTGACCCAATGGACTGTAGCCCGCCAGGCTCCTCTGTCCATGGAATTCTCCAGAAAAGAATACAAGAGTAGGTAGCCATTCCCTAACCCAGGTCTCCTACATGGCAAACAGATTCTTTACTGTCTGAATCGATGGCTCAGTGTATATTATAGATTGGGCATCTGGTCAAAAGCATCTTCAAAATGACTGGATTCTTGCAAATAACAAAACTAGAGGTTTAGAAAGGAAGTTTCCATAGCTACTGCCTGCATTTCTTCAAATCTCTCCTTGTTTGCAGCCCTTTTTCCATAACCCTTGATTCTTGTAGTCATTAGTTCATGGAGCTATTTCCTAGTGTAGGGGTAAGCATTAGAGTTTTGCTTATATTCACAACTTCTTTCCATGGGGATTACAGTTCATTGATAAGACATCATGGATAGATATTTAGAGTCCTAAGCTAAAGTTTTGACAAATCTAATGCATTATTCCCCTTTAAAATAAGCTTTGGCTAATTGCCTGGCCAATGCAACCACAGTGAATCCTTTCGGTTCTCCTGGTAGCTCAGCAGTAAAGAATCTGCCTGCCTATGTAGAAGATATAGGTTTGATCCCTGGGTAGGGAAAATCCCCTGGGAAAGGAAATGGCCACCCACTCCAGTATTCTTTCCTGGGAAATCCCATGGACATGAAGCCTGACAGGCTAAAGTCCATGAGGTTGCAAAGAGTTGGATGAGACTTAGTGACTAAACAACAGCAATTTCAAAACACATTTCTATTTTTATTAATACCTGTGAAAAAGACAAGATAGCAGATAGCTGTAGCCAGGCTCTCTCCCATAAGTCTTTTCAAGTATCACTAGATTGTCCCAGTGGCCTCACTTTACTCTGCCTTCCATTGTATCTTCTAGAATGGTTATACCGCTGCTGCTGCTGCTAAGTCACTTCAGTCGTGTCCGACTCTGTGTGACCCCATAGACGGCAGCCCATCAAGCTCCCCCATCCCTGGGGTTCTCTAGGCAAGAACACTGGAGTGGGTTGCCATTTCCTTCTCCAATGCATGAAAGTGAAAAGTGAAAGTGGAGTCGCTCAGTCGTGTTCTACCCTTCGAGACCCCATGGACTGCAGCCTTCCAGGCTCCTCCGTCCATGGGATTTTCCAAGCAAGAGTACTGGAGTGGGGTGCCATTGCCTTCCCTGAGAATGGTTATAGCTCATAAAATATTCAGCAGCTTTCCATTGCCCTTAGGATGAGGACAAACAGCTTGAATGTGACCTTCCAAGCCAGGCATGATCTCACCCCTGGGGACCACTGTAGCCCCATCTTAGGCTCAATGCCCTCCAGCTACATTGTTTTTCTCTCAGTTACTCCTATGTGCCTGACCCAAATCAATCCAAATGACATGGCCAAACCCAAGTACAAGTAGCTGCATCCAGGGGTGTGTGTCTGTACTTAGTCTTGTCTGACTCTTTGCTAGCCCATGGACTGTAGCCCGCCAGACTCCTCTGTTCATGGGATTCTCCAAGCAAGCATACTGGAGTGGGTTGCCATTTCCTTCTCCAAGGGATCTTCCTGGACCCATGGATTGAACTTTCATCTCTTACGTCTCCTGCATTGGCAGGCAGGTTCTTTACCACTAGTACCACTTGGGAAACCCACTATGTGCCTGGGTTGTTGCAAATTCTCTTTCCTCCACAAAGTTCTCCATCAGAACCAAACCTTCTGAGCTTGGGTACAAGGCCTCCTGAAATTTGTGAAACAGCATTTAATAATTTGTCTTATATATATTCCCAAGAAGAGATGAGAATCTAAGCGTGGTCTCCACATCTGTGGACCACTCTGCTTCTAAATTCCTTTATTCTCGATTTGGTCTCCTGAGTTGATGCTATGAATGGCATGACAAAATTGCAAAAACTTGGTTAACGTTGTAAATCACTTGTTGCTGGAATTTTACTCAATAGAAAAAAGAGTGCAAAAAACTTAATAATATATTAATCTAGAAATTTGAGTTCATTGCAGAAATGTAATTTCTCAGATTTCTTTTTAGTAAAATTTCAATTTAACAAATATTTACTGAAGATTTTCCCCAAGTAAGGACGTTCAGAAATCTTTGGTAATGATTAGAATTTTTTAAGCATTTTATTTCAGCAGTATTTAATTTCATTTGTGATTTCTCTCTCACTGACATCAGTATCAGTGTTATCTCTCTATTAGTAGATGAGAACACAGAATGCATATTACTTGATCACTACCCTAATTTTTGGCTTCTGGGGAGCACTAGTGATAAAGAAACCACCTGCCACTGCAGGAGACACAAGAGACACGGGTTCTATCCCTTGGTCAGGAAGATCCCCTGGAGAAGGAAACCCACTCCAGTATTTTTGCCTGGATAATCCCATGGACAGAGGAACCTGGTGGGCTATAGTCCATGGGATCACAAACAGTCAGACACGATTGAGGTGACTTTACACACACATGCACCCTAATTTTCAAGTCCAATTATGTATGTGCTTTTTAAACCTTTGTTTGTATCATATTTCCTAACACCCCACTGTCCAAAGTAAATCTAATGGCTAAGCTTAGAGGCAGAGTGGGAGAACACTGCAAGGTTATGTGACAAATGTATAGATACAGAGTGTGTTACAGGCTGAATTGTGCCCCCCACCCCCGACAATTCACTGACACCCTAACCCTAGTACCTTTATTTGGTGACGGAGTTTTATTGAGGTGATGAAGTGCATGAGGCCCTTAGGGTGGGCCTTAGTCCAATCTCGCTGGTGTTCTTATAAGAAAAGGAAATTTCGATATACAAAGGGACACCACGGGTTCATGCACATAGAGAAATTATTCAAGGACAAGAAAAGAAGGCAGCCATCTGCAAGTCAAGGAGAGAAGCCTCCAGAGAAACCAAACCTGCCAACACCTTTATCATGGACTTTTAGACTCTAGAACTGTGAGAAAATAAAATTCTAATGTTTAAGCCACCCATTTTTTTATGGCAGCCATGGCAAATTAATGTAGGGAGAGATGCTAAAGATGATGAAAAGAGAAACTGTTTGTTTTTGCAAAACATTACAAATAGATAAAAATCCATGTACTCTTAGACCCTAAATTCCAGAGTCAAGAAATAAACAATACACATAATAAAAACAATGAATTATATAACAGATGAGAAGGGGACAAATGTTATAGAAAAATGAAAGCTGCTTGGGGTTAAAGGATCAGTAGTGCTGGAGACAGAGGGAAGCAGTTTGCACTATTAATTGGATAGTCAGGGTGAGCATCTCTGAGAAGGAAAAAATGAATGAGCTTTTGAAAGATGACTTCCTTCAAGGGGGCCAATCCCCAGTCTATCTAGGGAGAGCATGCCAACAGAGACTAGAAGAGCACAGAGGCTCTGAGCTGGAGGTCCCTGGAAAGTTGGAGGCATAGCAAGAAGCCAAGGTGGATGAGAATTGTAGGAGATGAGTCAGAGGCTGAACAGAGGCTAGCCTACATGGAACCATGTAGAACAAGTGCAGACCTCAGACATTGCAAGGTTGTGAAGGACTTCCTCCACATATGGCTCATTCTCATTTTTCAATATCTATGCCTGCCATTGGTACTACAAATTCCCAGTTTCCAAGAACCGGCTACTAACCTGGTCCAAGGTTTGCTCTTTCCCATAAGTTTGAGATATTTGAATGGTACTCCATGAGGAAAGGGCTTCCCAGGTGCCTCAGTGCCAATGCAGGAGACACAAGACTTGGGTTACCTCCCTGGGTCAAGAAGATCCCCTGGGGAAGAAAATGGCAACAGGCTCTGGTATTCTTGCCTGGAGGATCCCATGGACAGAGGAGCCTGGAGGGGTGCAGTCCATGGGGTTGCAAAGAGTTGGACATGACTGAGTGACTAAACCACTACCATCACCATTGCATGAGGAGTACCACCACTCAGACTCCACTTCTGATTCTCAAGGTTTTTTCCCCCTTAACTACCTAATCTTTGGCTTTCTTAGGTTGCTGAAATGATTATGTTATAAACTCTTTCATCTGACACTTGCTAAAAAGGCTATAGTTTTTCCAGTAGTGATGTATGGATGTGAGAGTTGGACAATGAAGAAAGCTGAGTGCCGAAGAATTGATGCTTTTGAACTGTGGTGTTGGAGAAGACTCTTGAGAGTCCCTTGGACTGCAAGGAGATCCAACCAGTCCATTCTAAAGGAGATCAGGCCTGGGTGTTCTTTGGAAGGAACGATGCTAAAGCTGAAACTCCAGTACTTTGGCCACCTTATGCGAAGAGTTGACTCATTGGAAAAGACTCTGATGCTGGGAGGGATTGGGGGCAGGAGGAGAAGGGGACGACCGAGGATGAGATGGCTCGATGGAATCACCGATTCGATGGACATGAGTTTGAGTGAACTCTAGGAGTTGGTGATGGACAGGGAAGCCTGGTGTGCTGCAATTCATGGGGTCACAAAGAGTGACCCGACTGAGCAACTGAAGTGAACTGAACTGAACTGAAAATTGCTTGATAATGCTCAGATCAAATTGAAAAGTATTGGAGACACAGAACCATTGCTTGTAAAGCACTTGTAACTGAGTGGCATACAGTAATTGCTTAATAAAAGCCAACTATTTTATCTTTAATTGTATTGCTTTTTATAACTCTGGCAAGTTGGTTGATGGTCACCTTGCTAGCATCCAGGCCTTCTGAATTTTTTATCTACTGCTTTTCTGTCTGCACGAGCTTTTGCTGAGGGATATGTTTGTGAACAAATTTGATATGTGTGTTCAAACTGAGATTTTTCTCAACTGCATGTTTATAGATATATGAATAGTTTTTTATTTGATCTTGTGCATACTACCATTCAAATATGGATTTTGAGTTCATTGCCAGTTAATTCATGTCTTTCAGGTTATAATTCACGATTTAGAAAAGCTTCTTACTGGTTTTTTAAATGTAATTTTTATTGTTTTTCAAGGATATCTATTAGTAAGTAATAAGGTAAAGCTACCAAGGAAAAAGTCTATTTCTCTTGCCACTTGCTTTACTTTATATCAAGTTGAAACCTAGCACCATAATTTCTTATAAAAGATTAAAACAGTGATGGCTTCCAATGAAATCAATACAATGTTCACTAGAAAAATTTTCCTGTTATAAATCAATATTTATCAGTTCATTTGTTTCAGTAGCTAAATAATTTTTATTTGAATCAGTAAAATTCTATACTGTCATTATGAGCTAAGATTTTATGCATTTTATTAATATTCAGAAAACATAGCTAACCTAGTTTAAATAAGGAGAATTTTTAAAATTAACAAAAAGGTGAATTTTCATCATGTTACATCATTATCAGATATTTATCAAGTGTCAGGTTCCAGGTACAAAAGATGTGGTGGTGAAGTAGACATATTGGATTTCTGTTTTCTTAGAACTTATATTTTAGCAGGAGAAACAGATAATAAATGAGTAGAGAAGTAAGTAAATCAATAAACAAGACAACTTTAGGTGGCAGTTGCAATGAAAAAACAGTACAGAGCAATGAGATCGAGTGACTTCCAAAAATGGTAAGGAAGGTGGTTGGAAGAGACCTTTGAGGAAGGATGTTTGAGCTGACACCTGAATAATAAAGAGTTTATCTGGTGAAGATCTGAAAGGACAAAGCTCTGGGCAGTGGGGAGGGTCACTGACTAGGCTCTTGAGGTCCAGAAAGTTTTAGTGGGAGTGGACAATGAAAGGGAGACACCAGGGAAGGCAGGGTGGGTAAGTGGAGATGAAGATAGAGATCTTGGCAAGGCTCAGATCATATGAGACTGAATAGCTCCCACAGAGAATTTGCACGTTGTTTTTTTTCTTAAATAGAAAGCATCAAAGAGTTTTGAACAAGCGAAAATGAAAGTTGATCTAGAAGGCTACCTGTTTGGAAGCTATTGAAGCTATTCCTAATCAAGGAATGGTTTGGATGATGCTTTGAACTAAGATGGTGACTGGACATAAGAACAAGTGAGCTGATTTGGGATATATTTATGGGGCAATGAGAATAGGACTGCCAGCTGAATTAGTGTGAGTGGTGAAGGAATTCAGGATGAATCCTATGTTTTTGACTTTGCAGGTACGTTGGTGATGGTACTATTTACTGAAATAAGGAGTATGCTGCTGCTGCTAAGTCGCTTCAGTTGTGTCCAACTCTGTGTGAACCCATAGACGGCAGCCCACCAGGCTCTGCCGTCCCTGGGATTCTCCAGGCAAGAGCACTAGTACAGGGTGCTCCTATTTGCTGTTAGAAGGAGAAGGCTTGAAAATGAAGGTGTATCAAACATCCTAGCCTGGGTCTGTTAAATTTTATATACCTTTGACACACCCATGGGAGTTGGATTTATCCCCTAGGTGGCTTAGAGGAGAGGCAGAGATGGGCACATGTGTTTGTGAGTCATTAAGGGGCAGTGGATGAAAGCACTGACATATATACTTTCTCAGGACAGTCATTATGCTGCCCTGTGAAGTTTGAGAGAATCCCAACTTTTAGACTCTTAAAAGCCAGGACTCCAGAAAATTCTAGAGTTCCCCAAGAACTGAATCAAATACCCTTTTACTGTCCCATTTCCATTACCATCCAAACTCCCTAGACTCCTTCACAAGAGCAGTCTCTTCCTTGCTGTCCCTTCTAGTCCATTGCTGTGTTCTACAGATTTCCTTAGCCATCTGAAAGCTTGTGGTCCTAATACACAAAGTGAAAGTGTTAGTCGCTAGTCAATTAGTCATGTCTAACTCTTCGCTACCCCATGGTCTGTAGCCTACTAGGCTCTTCTATCCCTGCGATTTTCCAGGCGAGAACACTGGGGTGGATAGCTCGGGTCTCCTGTACCACAGGAAGGTTCTTTACCATCTGAACCATGATGGAAGCCCTCTCCTAATATACAAAAATGACTGTGTAAATCCATGGAATCTTATCAGGCTCCAAACTCTACCCACTGCTTTCTTTGTATCCCAGCCTCCATATTTGAACTCTCATGTCCTCTCAAATTTTCCTGCTGTGTGTTAACTGTCCCAGGTTTTGTTCTTGCACAAATGCTGGTGAAGCAATGATGAGCAGCATCTGGAAGGGTTTTTGTTTTGTTTTGGTTTGGTTTTTGTTTTCTTCTTTATGTATAAGAAGAATGAAGAAATAGGGAGTGGTCAGAATGTGCAAGACTAGCTCAGTGGATTCCCACAATCACCCAAACTCCTGTCCTTGTCTAGTAAGTCAGAACGCAAGGCCAGATTCCCAAGTTCAGGCTGGAGTGTGAGTTGCCTGGTGAGATGCAAGGTGGAGCCAAGGACAGAGCTGAGGTCACAAACTAAACAGAGAACCAAGAGAAAGGTTTTGAAATAACCAATTTGATGTAGCCTTCTGGGTTTTCTCATCCTGAAAAGATGCTCATGTAAACAAAACAATCACCGCTTCATCCCAGATCCCTACTTCATTCATCTCTTACCCGCACAGCCACCCAATGTTCATAGCATCAAAATGGCCACTCAAAATATTATGTAACAGATCTAAGAAATACCCTCTTGTGTGAAACTGACATGAAAACTTGACACTTTAAAGAAACCTCAAGCTGAAGGGATGAATTAGATGGGCCAAGAAGAGGCATGTGGCATTCGGTTGGAAATTGGAAATACCAGAATGGAAGCAAAGATTTTAAATTAGGAGAGGTGGTGGTACAATATGGACCTGGCATGGACTGTGTGGTCCTCAGGGGCAGAGTCATGAGGTCTTTTGTTTGGCATCTGTGGCCATGGTGCATGGCTGACAAGTGGTCAGTCGATCAGGACCCACGGTCACTCTCTGAGTTTCTTACCTCAACCTGCTTATTCTTTTGCTCTTGTCACCTCAGCCCATCTGAGCTCTGCCCAACTTCAGCACAGTTCAGATGGCAGAGAGAAAAGGCAGGCAAGCAGCTGACATCCTGACATGTTGGAAGGATGAAATTCCTTCATGAAAATGACAACCTCAAAAACAGAAGACTTATCCAGACCCAAGCAACCCATTAAGCTCCCTCCTATTTCTGCAGATTACATGAAAAAGTGATACAGATCTATAAATAAAAACAAGTTTTCAGAAACCACTTTTTAAAAGACTTGAGGTTGTACACGATGTTATCAGTTCATTCCTATTGACTGTTGTGACCTTTAAGAAGGCCAAAGAGATGCTGTTAAATAATAGAATTTGGCTTTCTGAATTATAATTTGAGATACTGAAATTTAGATTCTTTAAAAAAAATTTTTTTTAATATTAAAAAAAAGTTTGTTTTTTGGCCATGTGGGATCTTAGTTTCCCTGATCAGAGATTGAACCCACGCCCTCTGCATTGGAAACATGGAGTCTTAGCCACTGGACCCCCAGAGAAGTCCCAGAGATACAGAAACTTAGGTTCATAATAAGGGACTGTAGGATAAAGATCAGGAAGAACATTAGCAGGAAGCTTCTAAATTGAGGGAGATAAATGCTCAGATACAACTATAGATATTATTAAATAAAACAATTCTTATGAAGAAATATAATTGCATCATAGAAAGATGTCAGTAAGAAAAAATGTCCACTAAAGCCAAAGAATAAACAGAAGGAAAGACAATTGGAAGCAACACAAGGGATCCTTGCCACACCAAGCTACTCACATCTCCCCTTTCTTTTGATAGGCAAAGTGGTCAAGGAGAAACAGAGTGCTTCTTGATTTCAAGAGGCATTCACAAAAGTCTGTCATAGTTTCCCTTAGTGGATAAAGTTTAGAAATGTAGTCTGATAGCCCAGCAAGATAGAGTCCCAGTTGATTAATCATCCGAGAGTGCATATTCTTGTTACTCCAAGTGAAGTCTCTCCTAGCAGCCCAGAGAGCCTTTCTTCATCTGGGCCTGTGTCATGCTGATCTGAGGACTAAGACTGAGTTGTGAGTCCCTTCCTGTCCAACTCTGTGACTGACTCAAAATCCAAGATGAAGGGCAAATACCAAAATAACAAAAGGAAGGTTGAAATGGTATGAGCAGGCTGAAAGGAAGGCTTAGCTTGTGAGATGAATTGTAAAGGTGATTAACATGATGATCCGCCATCAACTTGGGGAAGTCCGCTGCGGAGTTGCAGAATGGGCAGTCCAGATGTCAACAGTAAAATGATCTAGGAATGTTAGGGGAACTCAAGGTTCAGTGTGAGCATGACCTGGCTATAAAAATAAGGCCACGTCTCATTCCCCCTCTGTGTGAGCCATTAATTAGATGGATAGTCCCCAAAGTCTCCTACCCAAACTTTCCTTCCATCTCTAAAAGTCCATCATGTTTCCCTTACCCCTATGGTAGAACCACCACTTTCAGTTAAAATGTAGTTGTGTACCTACAAGGAAGGGTTTCCTAGGTGGCACAAGTGGTAAAGAATCCACCTGCCAGTGTAGGAGACATAAGAGACCTGGGTTTGATCCCTGGGTCGGAGAGATCCCCTGGAGGAGGGCATGGCAACCCACTCCAGTATTCTTGCCTGGAGAATCCCCATGGACAGAGGAGCCTGGCAGGCTATAGTCCATGGGGTTGCAAAGAATCAGACACGACTAAAAAGACTTAGCATGCACACACGCATCTGTGTGTATGTGTGTCCCAAGTCCAAGTCCAAGTGAAGGTGTCTGTATGTGTATGTGCAAATGCTCATATAGGCCTGCCCAGGTGTGCAGGAGCAGTGCCTCACCAGGGACAAGGTCACATCCCTTCCTTTTCTGACTTAGGGCACCTCCCCGCTACCATTCTCTGTATAAAGCCACTTCCCTGGGTGCAGTTGAAACCATTTCCCTAGTCTGACTACATGCAGAAGAAAACTGAGTTTAATGACAGGGCGATGCAAAAATATAACAGGAGAAAAGCAAATGGAGGCCTGAGACTAGCAAACCTGAATTTAAACTTGACTTGAACTCTCACAAAATCGAAATTCTTCCATGCAATATTTTTGGGGTCAATATAATTTTCATAAGGAGCAAAAATGATGTTCTTTCAAAATACAAAACTACTGGAAATAGGCAGTTTCTGAGATGGAGACTCCTGCATTTTAAGGCAAGCAATGTCATTGTACCTTCTGGGGGAAAAACCTGTTTTTTTTCCCACCCATAAAGGTACAAAATATTTTCACGGAAATAAGCTCAGGAGGAGAATATTTTCTTCATTTCCCATTTTTGTAGAATTTCTACGAGGGTTTCTCATCTTTTTGATTTTGTCAGAGGTAAGGAATTTTTTTTTCCATAAAGCTGCAATTTCAACCTCCTGAACATTAAGCAGATATAAATTATCTACAAGGCTAAAAAGTCTTTGATTAACAAGCTGGGGAATTGCAGGTATTAAAATTGCCCCCCAGAGGGAGTGCATACCATTTCATGAATGCATTAGATATCTACTTTGAATTACAAAGAAAAATTAATTAAAAAGTATATGTTTATGAGTAATGTGTATTCCCTTGAGTTCCTTCTACAAGCCACATATATGAAGAATCTAATAAAATTAAATTACATTTGCTGCCTATTTTACTGCAGCAACATGGAGAAAAAGATAAAAGCAGGGGCTACCTAACATTTCGTTCTGGAGAACTGGTGCCCCAACTGGTTGGGATGGATTTTAGTGCCTGACACCCATGGGAAAATTCTCTGTGTGGCTGAGACAGGGCTGTAGCTGCCTTGAGAAGAGTGACTCCGAGCTCTTACAAACAGCTCTGCTTCCATCTCACTCTTGGCTCTCTGAACTGGTCCAGCCATGCCCACACGAATTCTGCAGATCCGTAGTGGTGCAGGCTTCATTTGCTGGAAGACATCTGCGCTGGGAGCTAGCAGGCAGCCCTGCCTGTGGTTGGCCATTTTAACAAGTCCAACCACAAACACAGTCTTTTTACTTCTCGTCTGACCTGTCAGGCAGCGCGGCCTTAGCATCTCTGAAAGTATGTAGGTCTAGAAGCCGTAAGAGTATTCTCACATTCCACACTTGCCCATATTTTGTTTATTCTATAGGTACCTCATTCTGTTAGCTTTTTGTGCCTCTATTTTTTTTTTTCCTTTTCCTTCTCTGTGCTTTTTCCCTTTCGGTTGCCATGGAAACCATTTCCCTGGTAGGGGAGGAGCCTAAGGGCATCCAGGAGTGTGAAGTGAAGTCAATTTATATCATGGTTTGTGAAATATTGGGAGTTTGTAATCACTGTTATCACCACATATGGTAAATCAATCTCTCTGTAGAGCACATTTCTAAATATTGATATGAGTATGGGGGTGATAGAATTTTAGAAACTTGCTCATCCCAGAAACTTGCCCAGCAACCTTTAAGATATACATTTCTATTTTATTTTGTTTGTACAAATAGGACATGAAATACAAAAGAGACAAGAGGTACTATTTATGCTTTTTATCTATTTAAACTTCTTCAAAGGCATGGAATGGTCTCTAACACAAAGCATATGGTTGTTTTAATGGTACAAATTAAGAAGTCCTGTCTGATCAGTTATAAAGTTTGCATATATTCTGTATGTGTGTGTAAATGTGTAATTTTTTCACACGTAGCTCATGTATAGCAGAGCAGTTATGCTATCTTCATGCTCACTCCTATCATTATCACTTGAAATCAACCGATATTTGGACAACTGTGTTAATTCACAAAAACACAGGCTTTGAAAGTTTGTCAAAATATGTGCAATACACACAGGCAAGTGAGGTGATTTTATTTTTTAGGTTTTAAAATAGCCTGGTCTGTCCCCCTTGTCGGAACCACAATGTGTTTATTTGGCTTCAGTAGTCACTTGTTCTGCTCTCTGTTTTCTCTCGAAGAGCCGTGAATGATGAGACGAGAAAATATTGGATTGTCTGTGTTGTTGAAGCAGATGCTACCTGAGTTGTGACAGGTATTTTAAGTATCATCTCCTGCATTCATTTAACACTCTGATGTGAACATTTTCAAACCATGGGCATCTTCTTGTTCGCTTCCCACCAAAATGAGTCACCTCTTGGGTGTGAAGAGAGCTGGAGGAAAATGGGAACACGAAATTCAGGTGCCAAGGGGACCGGGAAGAGAGGAGCAGTAGAGCTGTTGCTGAAAGTTTGGCTGGCTCCAAACACAGATGTAGAACAACCAGGGAGACTGTGAGTATTTTGCTTTGTTTTGTTTTGTTTGTTTTCTGAAAGAACACTCTGTGTTAATTTTAATGAAGTTGTGGTGTAGCTGACATTTTTGAACAACTGTTCATAAACAACGTGTGCACGGTGCCCTCCTAGCGTGTTGTCCTCTCGTGAAGAGGGTTAGAGGCTGGCTGTATCCTTGAAACACTGTGTAATCGCATTCCCTTTTTAGATTTGGGGAATGCTGAATATTGTATGATCTTTTGAGACAAAGAAGTCTTTAGCTTAAAAAGGGAAAAAATTTTTAAAAACTTAAAAAAAAACCCCTCAAGCCATCTTATTTTAAGATTTTTATAGAAGGTACACAAAAAAATTAGAAAATGGAATTCTATGCAAGTAAAGACAATAGGAAAGGCCTGGAGGGAGGGGATGGGGGAAAGTTTGGTTGATCGTTGAACTTATTTTAAAAAGTGCCTCTGATTTCAGCAGAAAGCTGAACAAGTTCGGACACTGCTGGTTGGGGTGTCTGTTCTTTTTTCATCCTTTGTCCTCCTCTGCCCAGAGACATGTTGTTTGAAGAAGCACTACCCTTTCTCCCAGGCTTTGTTTGATTGCATAAGTTGGTTTTACAATTGCTTCTTAAAAAAAAAAAAAAAGTGTTGTTGAGGTGTAGTTGTTTTACAATGTTGTGTTAGTTTCTGCTGTACAAAAGGAATCAGCTATATGTAGGTCCCCTCCCTCTTGGAACTCCCTCTCACCACCCCCATCCTACCCCTTTAGATCATCACAGAGCACAGAGCTGAGCCCCCTGCTCTATAGAGCAGCTTCCTGCTAGCTATGTATTTTACACATAATAGTGTATATATGTCAATCCCAATCTCCCACTTTGTCCCATCCAACTCCCCTCCAGGTCCGCACATCCCTTCTCTACGTCTGTGTCTCTATTTCTGTTCTACAAACAGGGTCATCTGTACCACTTTTCTAGATTCCACATACATGCATTAATGAATGATATTTGTCTTTCTTTTTCTTACTTTGCTCTATATGACAGTCCCTAAATCTATCCTGCTGCTGCTAAGTCACTTTAGTCGTGTCCGACTCTGTGCGACCCCATAGACAGCAGCCCATCAGGCTCCCCCATCCCTGGGATTCTCCAGGCGAGAACACTGGAATGGGCTGCCATTTCCTTCTCCAATGCATGGAAGTGGAAAGTGAAAGTAAAGTTGCTCAGTCGTGTCCGACCCTCAGCGACCCCATGGACTGCAGCCTTCCAGGCTCCTCCGTCCATGGGATTTTCCAGGCAAGAGTACTGGAGTGGGGTGCCGTTGCCTTCTCCAATCCACATCTCTACAACTGACCCCATTTCATTACTTTTTATGGTTGAGTAATAGTCCCAGGTGACCCAGTGAGTAAAGAATCCACCTGCAATGCAGGAGATACAGGAGACTCAGGTTCAATGCCTGGGTCTGGAAGATCCCCTGGAGAAGGAAATGGCAGCCCACTCCAGTATTCTTGCCTGGAGAATCCCATGGACAGAGGAGCCTGGTGGGCTACAGTCATTGGAATTGCAGAGTTGGACAAGACCGAGCAACTTTCACTTTTGGTAAAATCGGAAAAGCTCCAAAGTTCTCTCTGTATGTTTATTATTTGTTTGGCTTTGGTGTCCAATAGATAAAAGTCATGGATGACTTGAAGAAAAGGAAACATTCAAGCATGTGGGTCTGGTCCTGAGCAAAGTCCAGTGTCTTGTTCAAAGCAGAAAGGGACAGAGTCATGAACAACAAGCAGGGAGAAAATATCTAACTTTCAAATTTTCAGATACTACATCTTAGTGACCTCCACCTAATTCAGTCAGCTTCAGTTAGACGCCACCTCCCCCAGGACATCTGGCCCCACGTTACTAGATGGAGCGTCAGAGACTCTTCCTGGGCCCACAGCAAGAGGGGTGGGAATGGGCTCATTTAGGGAGTAAGAAAAAGAGCTCATGTCTGGAAATCAGTGCCCAGCTAAAGACAGAGAATGGCTTTCATCAGGAGGTATAAACAGACAGTTTGAAATTGTAAAGAGGATGACAAATCATGGGAGCAGAAGCCGGGCAGGTCTGGGAAGCTAGGATGAGAGGTGACATTGAAATGGAGCAGGACCCTATGGTGCTTGTCCCACATGTCCTCAGCCTGCCTTTTGTTTGTGCAAAAACTTTAGCCAAAGGATAAGTTTAATCAGAGAAGTAAGAACAGGTGGAAACAAAGGAGAAAGAAAGGACACCAAATAGTAACAGTTTAGTCATTAAGCTCTGTCAAAGACTTTAGGTTCCTTCTCAAGGCCTATGGATAATATTCAGAGCTGTATCCTGTGAACTGTCTTATAGATCCTGAAACCCCACCATGTGGAGAAGTTAGCTACATGATGACCAGGCTGTAGCCGTGACACAAGCTGCCACAGTTTCAAGAACTGGCATGTAGCCCCCTTCTCTGTCTATAAAAGCCCTTGCCCCCTGACTGTTAGTGGGAAAGAGTCGGCCTCTGGAGTTTGCTTCCCCTCAACACGTGCCCCCTACCACAGTTGCTGGCATCCAAAATAAAGCAAACTTTCCACCACCCTTGCCTCTTTATTGGGTTTTGAGCAGTGGGCAGCTGGACCCCACTTTCAGTTACATCATAACCCAGTGTGCTCTGGATGGTTGTCTGCTGGGTGACACAGGGACAGACCACGTGTGACACCAGCAGTGTGAGAGGGTCAGGCAGCACCTCCATGCTCACCACGTGTTCTCATGGCGATATCAGACTTTCTTTTTAATGAAACTTTGCAATTTTGAGATAATTGTGGATTCATATAAAGGCTTTTGAAAGAAACCAGAAAGAGCCAGGCTTCCCTAATGATAGCATCTTGCAGACTTAGAGTACAAGAATCATGACTGAGACATTAGCACAGATACAGTCAAGATGAAAGATATTCTCATCACCACGTGGTGTGTCAGTTGCCATGTTCTAGCCACATCCATTCTTTCTGTCCCCATCATTTCCTTACCCGCAGTAACCACCAAGCTGTTCTCTATTTCCGTAATTTTGTTTCTTTTATCAAGTATGTAATGTAATGGAAGCACTGTGTAATCTTTAGGAACTAGCTTTTTTTCTCAGCATAATTCTCTGGGATTTCATCCAGATTGTTGTATGTATCAACTTTGTTCTTTTAATTATTCATCCATTGAAGGACATCTGGATTGTTTACAGTTTTTGGCTATCTGTTATGAATTAAGAGTCTATAAACATTCACATACAGGTATTTTTGTGAATCTGAATTTATTGTTTCTTAGGATAAATGCTAGGTTGTATGGTGGTTGCATGTGCAATGTTTTAAAAAGCTGGCAAAATGTCTTTAAGAAAGTTGTATCATATCTTCCCACTAGGTGATCTAGTTTCTCTGCATCCTCACCAGCTTCTGATGTTTTCACCATTTTTTTAAACAATAAAATATCACTTTATATTTATTAGACCTACAAACACTATTTTTAAAAAATTTTGCCATTCTGATAGGTATGTAGTGATTTCTTGTTGTCATTTTAATGTGCATTTCCTGACTGGCTAATGATGTTGGTCATCTTTCATTTGTTTTCAATAAAAGGTCTCTTCAAGTCTTTTGTTTATTTTCTCATTGGATTGTTTTTACTGTTGAGTTTTGAGGATTCTTTGTATATTCTAGATACTAGCCCTTTATCAGATATATTGTTTTAAAGTATTTTCTTCCACCATGTAGCTTGTGTGTCTATCCTCTTAACAAGGTGTTTCATGGGGTAAAACTTTTCAACTTGTCAATAATTCCTTTTATGGATAATGCTTTCTTATTAAAACTATACACTCCATGCTTAGTCCTAGCTCCTGAAGAATTTTCTCCTATGTTTCTTTTTCAAAACATTTTATAGTCTTACATTTTGCATTTTTGAAAAAAATGGCACAAGACACTAGACTTAGGTCGTTTTTTTTTTTTTAACCTACAGATCTCTAAAGGAAGTGTGAGAGCAAAATTTAGCATGAGTTGTATATGACAATCAAGTGCCTCATGGCCATGTCAATGAATGTCTGTGTAGATGTCAGCACCAAGAACAAACACCTCACTGAAAACCAGCTCAGGGTTGATCATAACCAAAGGACAAATTCTAATTGTCCCTTTACTTGCTATGTGACTTTGGACAAGTCATTGACCTTACTCACCTTCATTTCCCCATCAATAAAATGTAGATAATGTTGCCTATGCTAATGTATAATGATGAGTAAATAATGTATGATTCCCCAAACATGGTAAGAACTTGAAAATACATAGGTTGAACATATTAAAAAATATTAATCTATATCCTATTCATCTCATTACTGAATCATTGGCTTTTAGATACATCCTTCTGTCTTCTAAAAAGGAGAGTACGAATTTTCAAGAACATTTGTACCCTTTTTTCTCTTGAATGCTAGATATTCAGACTAGGGATAAGGGTGTCTGGGGAGGTAGGAGGAGAGAAAAATGTTACTTACCATTAAATGACTTCCAGAAGAGTCAAATACTCAATTGTTAAAACTCAAGCTGGATATAAGGTCATTTTCTCATTTTCCACTTTTCTTTTTACTAAATTTCAATATCCTTAAGAATGTCCATGAACTTCTTTGACTTAGAAATGATTGCGCTTTTGTAGACATTAATGAAGGTTTATAGAATGAATGCTTTTGGTATGAGACACAGGCATCTATACAAGTGGCAGCACACTTACATTTATAGAGTCAGAGCAAGACGGTGGAGCATGAACTACATAGTGGGAAATGTGGGGGAGGGAGGCTAGTTGTGAGGGAGAGAGAGTATCTATCCCGAGTTCTGTAACCATGGCAGTGGGGTTTGGTGAGAATTTAAGACTAAATTACATTCTCATCAAAGGAGAGAAACAAGCTCCTTAATTCTTTCAGTGTCTTCACTAGTGGATTGCTCTCAGGAAGACCTTTCTGTTTGGTACTTAGCATATTTTGGTCATTCTCTACAGTATAATGATGTGTTCTAAGCCAATCATTTCTTTAAACTATGACAGAAAATTATTTATTTAAAGAAAAACATATTATTGCTTTAGGGCCTCCAATGATGTGTACAAAATACAAATTCAACAATTAAATTACATTAAATTAAATTAACTCCAGCAGCTGTAATTTCCCATGAAAAGCACAGCAGAGTATTGGACATGAGAGAATGCCATGTAAAACCTATTATTTTTTTTCTTATGGTTTGAGTTATTTAATCTTTTCATTCCCAAAAGAATTAGAATGCTCAAATATACTTTTTATATGATTCAAATTTTTCATATTAAATATATCTACTTGATTTATCTATGAAAATTTCTGTTTGGCAGCATATCATTAATAACTTGACTACATAAACTGAAAAATTAAACAAACTAACAATAATTTGGTAACTATCAATATGAAGTGATGACTACCACAAAGCAAATTCTCATCACATAATATCGATTATGGCTTGTTTATATAGCCATACTTCCATTTTTATCCAATAGTAATTTAATATGATGAGCTCCTTACAGCCTGGAACTATTTTACTTTGGGTATTTAGCAGTGGTTGACACATCATACTTATAATTTGAGTTAAATTTAAAGACTATATGGTACTGGGGATGTGATTTTTCAGCTTTATTTATTTATATTTTAATGTTTTAGGGCACACCATGTGGCATGTGGGATTTTAGTGGGTTTGATCACGGATCAAACCCATTCCCCTTACACTGGACCATCAGGGAAGTCCCTCAGCTTTAGTTCTTAGCACCTAGTTTGAGTATGACATTTAGATGAAACATCCTTAAAATGACTCATCTCTCTCTCTGCCTCCATCTTCATCTTCTTCCTCTTTTTCTTCTGATGTATATTTTATTTGTCTGAATTTTTAAATATGATTTTTGAACTATCAATACAGGTTGTGACTGACTTCAAGAATTAAAGATTATCTAAAACTATCAAAGTTACAAATAGCAATCATTCGGGCTGGTATATACAGCTGAAAAGTTTGTATATTCCAAAAGTCTTTACTTAATCTGCTACACTGGCTGGATATTGATACTGAAAATGGGAGCCAGGCGACTTGGGTTATGGTCCTGGTCCTAGGATTACTTTCTTTTTCAAACTCAGAAAACTTACCTGATCCTTTTTTGTTTTAGTTTACTCATATACAAAGTGCTGATAATATAAGGGCTTCCCTGGTGGCTCAGACAGTAAAGAATCTGCCTATAACGTGGGAGACCTGGGTAATAGGACCACATGAAAATATGACTGTGGTGCCCTAAATGGGAAACCTTAAAGAGAAGGGCTAGCTTTGCGGTTTAGAGCTAAGATGGCGCCTGGTGGAAGAGATGAGGGCGCGGCCTAAGTTGTCTGTCAAAACTTTTGATTGGCTCTCTTGATTTCCGTGCAGTAGACGGTGCGTGATCACCATAGACTCCGGTTATAATGATGGCACATGACGATTTGACCTTTAACGTGATTGGTGCAACTATGGAAAGTCCCTCGAAAACCCCCTCCTGCTTGCAGCAATAAAGCGGAACTGCTTAGACGGAACCCCTGTCGCGTCTGATTGTCTCTCGCTCGAGGAGGGGCTGGGTTGGCGGACAACAGGCTCACCTCTCCTCCGGACCCCTCGGCTTTGCTGAGGGAAGTTCCACTGCCTCTCTCTTTCTGCAGAGCGCCCCCTGCATAAGACTGCGCCCCCTGCATAAGACTATCTAAAATAACCTAATCATGAGGTTCAAAATGAAATATATTTATAAAGTATATATTATATATACACACATATTTTAAAAGTATAGATATTATACAAATGTTAGCCGCTTTGTCAGAATTGTCAATAAATTAGTTAATAAAATACATAGTTAAAATTTGCAATCTGAAGCATTATAGTTATTGTATTATATAAATTGTCACATGTTCCAGAAACATGTTAACAATGTAAAACCGTGCATTCAATATCTGTGGTATTAATAGAAAGTCCTGAAAGATATCAATGCTCTGTTTTAATAAAAATCGAGTTTTACCAGATATCCAAACTAACCCAGGTGTTCTCTGCTCCAATAGACTTGCAAAATTGAGAATTCATTAGCCCTAAAAGCAATCACTTCCATCACTAGGAATTTTGCAAGCTTTCATAGATCTCTGAGGAAGTTTTTTCACCCCTTCCCATTGGCTCAAGATGGCTTAGAATTGAATTTAGACTTGTGAGGAGAAAGTAATAGGTAATTTTTCATTTTACTAACATCTGTATGTGTGTCTTTGTGTGAGAGAAAAAGAGAGAAAACCATTGATATAAAAGTCTTATAGCTTCTTTCCATATATACTTTCCCTATTCTTTCCATATATACTTTCCCTATTATGCGTTAGAAATTTTGGTGGCTTGGTTAAAACAGATTTTTGGGCATCATGGCTTGGGGAGCAAAACATATTTTAAAGATAGTTCAGGATCATAGTTGCAGATCTAATGATTTGGGCCTGTTTCTATGCTGGAATTCCTGAGGACTTCATGCAGAATTCTCCACTGTGTCTGTGCTTATTACGCAACACTGCAACAGCAAAGAGGAAACAACAGCTTTTCATTTTTTTCTGACACATATTGTTATTTTTTGGTGACTGAAGGAAAAAGCAATGTGTGCAGGGTAGTTTCTATAAAACTAAGAGATTTCTCTGAAGGCAGCCCCAGTTGTGTTATTGTTCAGTCATTCAATCATGTCTGACTCTTTGTGACCCCCATGGACTACAGCACACTAAGCTTCCCTGTCCTTCACCATCTCCTGGAATTTGCTCAGACTCATGTCCATTGAGTTGGTGATGCCATTCAACCATCTCAATCTCTGGTGCCCTCTTCTCCTCTTGTACTCAATCTTTCCCAGAATCAGGGTCTTTTGCAATGAGTTGGCTCTTCGCATCAGATGGCAAAATTAGGTTCTCAAAAATAAAGTCCTCAAACCAACCAGATGTAGTCTGGTTCATGAAATGTACTGATTTTATGAGCTGTTTTCAGGAAAAAAAAGAAAAGCTTCCAAATAGCTTTTGGAAGCTATTGTCGAGAAGCTTTTCTAAGTCACAGGAAAAGGAATTGGAGTCAGAGTGTTGATCCAGACCTCAGGTCAGCAGATACCCCTTTCTTCTTTGAGAGCTCCTATTAGACCTCACACATACCAAGGTGAATCTTTGTTAAATATATATATCATCGTTGTTGTTGTTTAGTTACTAAGTCATGTTCAACTCTTTTGTGACCCCATGGACTCTAGCCCGCCAAGCTCCTCTGTTCATGGGATTCTCCAGGCAGGAATCCTGGAGTGGGCTGCTATTTCCTTCTCTAGGGGATCTTCTTGACCCAGGGATTGAACCTAGGCCATTGGCAGGTGGACTCTTTACCACTGAGCCACCTGGGAAGCCCTATATACATATACACATGCATAAACCTATACACATACAAGTGATTGTCAGATTCCCTGAAAGCAGCTTTGTTTAATAACATTTACCTGAGTGATAGAATTTGGGAAGTTCCGGTCCCTTCCGCCCTCTGTCACAGAACATGAGGATTTGGAAGGATGCTGTGAGGCCTTTATTAACAGGCCTGTTTTGGGTCTCAGACCTTTTCTTGCCTGCTTCTCTACTCATATTTTACCTCTTCCCTCCCAGAACTCTATATCTAGCCTTACTCTGAGACTTGCACTTCTATAATGAAAGAACTTGGGAGCCTCCTACATCCAGAATTTCCATCCTTCCTACACTGACTAATCTTGAAAACCTTCAGCTTTTCCTTCATGACTCAAGCCATTGTCTTTACTGTTAAGAAAGCTGCTGGTCCAAGTTGGGTGCATCATCCATTTACCCTTATAGATCTTGCATACATTTTCAGTGTACCACTTATCACACCATATAACAATTGTGTTTATCAGTCTACTTATGAGCTCCTTTAGAGCAAGTGCAAAAACTTTTACCTATAATCACCATAGTATAGTACAGGGATCATTGTAGATATTTACCACACATGTGCACTGGCTTACACACACACACACACACACATTTTAATTGGTGAAGGAGTAAATTGGAGAAAGAGATTCTCAAATAAGGGCTTACGGAAAAGTTGAAGGTTATAAATACCTCTTGAGAGCAGCGATCATCTCCTGTTTACCTCTGAGCTCTCAAAGCTTAACACAATGCTTGGAATATAGTATGCACTCCATAAATATTTATTGAGGAAATAAATGAAGGGATATATAGAACAACAGATGAATATTTGCTGTCAGCAAAAGTGTTGCTATAAAACTTTGATTATCTGCTCGATAAGGGCATCCTTGCCACCAGTTTCATTTCTCCTGTTTTGTCTTATTCTACCCCCTGCAACTTGATGTGTTGGAAGATAGACCCACAGGCCCAGGCCTACACCACTTCTGAGCCAGATATGACAGGGGCAAGGATTATATCAATAACCTCAGTCCTACCCTCGTGGGATCCAGTTTTCTTGATTACCTAGGCCTGGTGCATCATGAATAAATTCTGGGACTGTGTCAGCAACTTCTTAATAACAGCCTTGGGTGAGCAGGGCCCATTTGGCAGGGTTATTTCATCATCCCTCCTATCAGTTTCAATTTCCTCTGCTGTATGCTGGTACGTTTCACTTCCCCGACTGGACTTCCTCCATAGACAGCTGGTAGGCATTTTTTTGTTTGTTTGTTTCTTTCCATTATCACACCCCGCTACCTGCTCTCTTCTTGATTTATTAGATTTACCAACTGCTCAATCATTTCTGATACTGAATCTTTACACCTCTGCTTACCTCTCTCCAACCTTATGTTTCATGAGGTAAGATGCAGGAGTGGTGATGGTCTTCTATTTTCAGATCCAATGAGGCAAATCGGGTGGTCATTGAGGCATTCCTGGTAAGCAACTTTATCCATCAGAAAAGTTCTTTTTATGCTGAGTACCTGGCTAAGCATATTTTTCCCTAGACTTATTTTTTCTACATAGACATTGCCAATGTTTTCACACATAATGAGCAATATAGTTTTATACTGGTAGATTTTAAACATTTTAATTAATTCATTCATTTGGCTGCACTGGATCTTAGTTGCAGCTTGTGGAATCTTTTAGTTGTAGCATGCAGACTTTTAGTTGCAGCATGTGGGATCTAGTTCCTTGACCAGCAATGGAACCCAAGCCCATTGGCAGCATCTTAGCCACGGGACCACCAGGGAAGTCCCTATACTGGTAAATTTTTGAAGGCTCTCTTATACATTATCCTTAAAATGAAATAAATATCATGTGTTCATACTTATATAGAGATAAAATAAGCATACAAATTAGGGAAAAGGCAAGCTCTTTATAATGGAAGAATTTCAATTAATAAATGTGGAAGAAATGAAGGAAGATGAAAATCATCAATGGACAACCAGTAGAGTAATAGTTGTTACAGGTGAGCTATATCAATGGATGTTAAAATTTGTGAGCAGAAGCTTGAGGAGAAATATCATGTTCATGGAGTCTCAAAGCATCTCTCCCAAATATTCACTAAATACAAAAAGAATTAACATTACTGTGTAGATGTCTGCAGGCACCATCTTATTAAATAATCAAGGTGAGCATCATGCCCTGATATGACTCACTGACAAGAGCACATCATTTCTATGGTAAAATGGTCCCAAATATATAATCTTAATCATGAGAAAATATCAGGAAAATAAATTCATCTGGAGGGTATTTTACAAAACACCTGACTGATACTCTTCAAAAGTGTCAATTCATGAGAGACAAGAAAAGACTGTCACAGACCAGACAAGGAGAGACAAGGAATTGTCATAGATTGAAGAAGATTAAGGAGACACAACAACTTAGTGCAGAAAAAAATAATGATGGAAAAAAAACTTGCAAAAATTTTACTAGTTCATAGTTAGTAGTATTACTCCATGTTAATTTCCAAGTCTTGTTGATTATCACCCTGTGATCATGTAAGATGCTAACACTAAGGAAAAGCTGGGTCAAAGGTACACAAGGATTCTCTGTTCTCATTTCAACAACTTTTCAGACAGTTTGTATCTGTGTTAAAGTAATGAACTTAGGTTAAAACAATGTAGATTGCTTAGAACAGGGCCTGGCATACAGTAAATGCCTAACAAAGTCTCAATCTTCCTGGGTGGTGCTAATGATAAAGAACCTGCCTGCCAATGCAGGAGACATAAGATATGTGGGTTCGATCCCTGGATCAGGAAGATCTCCTGGAGAGGTCATGGTAACCCTCCAGGATTGCTTGGAGAATCCCATGGATAGAGGAGCCTGGTGGGCTATATATAAGCCATGGGGTCAAAAAGAGTCGGCTACAACTGAGGCAACTTTAACAGGCACACACAGTCATCATTATTGTCACTTTAGGTGACACCCAGTATGCATGTGAAGTCCATTATACATACAAGTACTCTGCCCCAAACCCAAGCACTACATGACAGGGCCCCTATAACCAATGAGTAGTTCTTTCCAGAAAGGACATGGAGAAACTGGGCTCTGGTGCTCTCTTCCAAAACATGTAGGAAAAGAAATCAAGACATTCTTTTTGCTTACTTTATCTGTTCATCTCCTTGAATAGATTGCTTGAATTTCTCTGAATGTACATAGAGACCCCTAGCCAGATTGTTTTGAGATAGTCAAGATAGACTCAGGCCTGGGAGGCCATATTTCTCTCATTGTCCAGAGCTGTTGAACAGCACTGCCTCAATAGATAAGAAAAAATTGTTTTCAAAAAGCATTTGACAAGGTTTGACGTTGAAGATTTATATCTAAAGCAGACCCAGGGAATAGGAGGTAAAATAGTGTATTGTTGCAGAAAACTAATTTAAGAGTAGCAGACAAAAGGCAGTCTTAGATGGCAAGCTCAGCTTCAAAGGGGGTTAGAAACAGCATGCTTTCCAGAGCTCTGGGAAACAGGCCCACCTATTTGGGGACATGTGCAGAGGAGGAAAGATCATCGAATTTGCAGGTGATACTAACATTGAATATTATCGTATTGAGAAGGATTTAAATTGCGGGTGATTAAGGTAGAGGATGCCAAACACGGTTCAGGTATAAAGATACAAACCACTAAGTACAGGATCAAGGAGCCAGTTATGCAGAACATACACCCAGGAAAGGATTTGAGGATATTGTGGGGAAATCTGGAAAACCATCAAGACAGAATACAACTGCATTAGAAAAAGGAACCCAGATTTACTAGGTTGTTTCATCAAAGAGGAAGGAGATGAGAGGAGAGAGTAAAACAGTACATTTGTGAGGCATTTACTTGATCCCTACTTTGAATACAGTGTCCACTGCTGGACTGAACAGAAGATGAAAGAAAGGTGGTTTGAGGATGGGAGATGCGATGCGGCAAAGAGAAACATTTAATTGGGAACCTATTTCCATTTTATTCTCATTGGGAAATAAGGGATTTAATGGTGGAGATTTTTTTTTTAATGGGATATTCTCAGGGAAATTTTTGAAATACAGAAAACAGTGGACACGTTATTGTTTAGTTGCAGACTAAAAATCTCCTTTAAGGGACTCAACTAGAAAAGTCGACTATACTGCCGATACATTGGTCTGTGCATGTAAAGGCAAAACTCAGCCCCAAGGTTAATACAGTAGAACCAGAGCAGAACTATTTAATGCTATATCCAAGAAAAAGCTGTCAGGAAAAGCTGGGAAAGTAAAAGTGCAAATGAAGAGACACTTCAACTTATTTTTGGTGAAGGAGGTGATTAAAAATTACTGCTAAAAAAATAATAATCACAGGGAAAAGGAAGTGGGAACAAATTTTAAGTGACCAGTTTTGACAAGCAAAGTTTTCCTAATTTGCAACATCTTTCCATATATACACTGGAATGTAGTTACATAAACAAGACTTGAAGTTTTCCACTTATTTATATTTGTGTGCATTGCCTTTCTGATTCTGCCACAACGAATGTGGATCCATTTTAACTAAGCAAGGTATGCCAATTCCAAGTAGCTCAATCTAGCATTCTGCTTCCCATGGTCCACTAGACTTCGTATATATGAGTCAACATGGAGTTCTGCCTACCTTGGCACACAGTAAAGTGAAAGCAGAAGCAATTTTACTGGTGATTTAGGATTAAAAAATAATTTTCATCTGAAATATGCAGACCAGCAAAGCAAAGTACAGAGTCTTGTTTACTCTTTGAAGCAGCTATGTGATTATCGCAGCTTGCCACTTTACTTTGCATGATAAAAAAATCACAGAAATTTCTAGCTGGAAGGGACCTGAAGAATCATCTAGTACAATCCTCTTAAATTCCCGATAAGGCAAATAAGAAACAGAGGTATTAAGAAATTTACCCAAACTTTCAAAGGTACTTAGAAGCAAGCCTAAAACTAGAGTCTTGATTCCTAATCCAGCATTCTAATATTCAAAGTTGGGGTCTTCTAAATGTATAAAGCAAATTTAACAATGTAACTCTGAGTTATGAACATGCAATTATGTTGGGTATGTCTTATTTTTTTCGTATTCTTTTGAAGTAGGACGTCTAGAGTTCTTGCAGCATTATAGCATAGGATCCAACTGTTGGGAGCAACACAAAGGTGGAGAAGTACATGTCATCTCTAGGACAAGAGTGACCCCTGACTATTAGACTGGAAGGGGACAGATCAGTCCTTGAAAAAGCACAGTCCTTCATCAAGAATCACATGCCTTAAAGTAAACATTGACTTGCAGATCAAAACTACTTTGTATCTGAATCAGGAGGATCCCCTGGAGAAGAAAGTGGCAACACACTCCAGTATTCTTGCCTCCCATGGACAGAGGAGGCTGGTGGGCTACAGTCCCTGGGGTCACAAAAGAGTTGAACACAAGTGAGCGACTAAAAAACTACAAATCTAGTGATAGCTTTACTGCAACTAATGCAACTTGAGCAAATCACGTGTGCTTCTTTCTTCTTGATCCTCCTGAGGGAAAGAATAGGATTAGATGATCTGTTGTTGTTTAGTTGCCGTCATGTCTGACTCTTGTGATCCCATGGACTGTAGCCCACCAGGTTCTCTTTCCATGGGATTTCCCAGACAAGAATATTGGAGCACGTTGCATTTCCTTCTCCAGGGGATCTTGCCGACCCAGGGATCAAACCTATATCTTCTGCTTGGCAGACAGTTTCTTTACCACTGAGCCACCAGAGAAGCGGAAGCCCTTTTAGAAGAACTACAACTAAAAATGTAAGATTCTAACATTACAGTTCCTAAAAATGTAAGATTCTAACATTACAGTAACAATGCTTCTTACCCAGAGGATGAGGAAGTAGAGAGGACAGAGGGAGGAGAAAAGGGTAGTGAAGACAAAAATATAAGAAGCATAAACCTGAAATGTAGAAAGTAGAGAGGGTAGTAAAGATGACATTGGTGTGTGACAGAAATTACATTTGGATGTGCTTTAGGAAAGTGCCATATAATATGATTCTAAGGCAATGGCACCCCACTCCAGTACTCTTGCCTGGAAAAATCCCATGGATGGAGGAGCCTGGAAGGCTGCAGTCCATGGGGTCGCTGAGGGTCGGACACAACTGAGCAACTTCACTTTCACTTTTCACTTTCACCCATTGGAGAAGGAAAAGGCAACCCACTCCAGTGTTCTTGCCTGGAGAATCCCAGGGACGGGGGAGCCTGGTAGGAGGCCGTCTATGGGGTCGCACAGAGTCAGACACAACCGAAGCAACTTAGCAGCAGCAGCAGGATTCCACCACAGGGGCCATGGGTTTGATCCCTGGTTGTGGAAGTTTGGCATTCTGCTGGATGCTGCCAAAAAGGAAAAAAAAAAAAAAAACTGGACTTCCCTGGTGGTCCAGTGGTTGAGATTCCAGGAAAACACAGTATTGGAAATTGACATGCAATTTCTCCATAAACCCAGGACTGCAAGTTTGTCCTTCTGAGGCAGACAATATTCTGCTGGGTAGGGGGAGTGAGGCAACTCACTCCAGTGTTCTTGCCTTGACAGTCCCAGGGACAGGGGAGCCTGGTGGGCTGCCATTTATGGGGTCGCACAGGGTCGGACACTACTGAAGCGACTTAGCAGCAGCAGCAGCAGCAGCAGCAGCAGCAGGTGGAGTGAGCATCACATAGAAGAGATATTTTTTGTTGTTGTTTAGGGACATTGATATGTGAAAAATACATACTAAGGTGATTTAAAGTACAATCACCCTCAGTATTGCAAGATGCTCAAACTATGAGAAAAATCTATGCTTCTGAGACCAACTGAAGGAACATAGCTCATTGCATGGTCTCGAGAACCAGGAAGGGAAATATAGAATTCAGTTCACCAGGGTGAAATATTTATATAACTCTCAGTTAGGGAAGATTTTCTTTATCCTTTAAGAGTGTCTTCCTTTGACCCAACTGGCTTATTGACTTATTAATCTGACATTGTCTCCTGCCAAAAAGTCTCTATCTTGTTAAAATATCTAAGTGTTAATATCAACCTAACATGATATCACATGTGGATTTACATAATTACAGGACTCTGTACTTATTGGAAACTTTTCATACATACTCTCTAAATGTTCTGCCAGGAAAACTTTGCTTCTACTAATGAAGATATGTTAAATTATTCAAATAACATTCTGGGTTACATGTTCAAAGCTAGGTGAGGGGAGTGGAATCTTGCAAGTGGCATTTCATTATTTGGTGCTGAAATGGGAGCAGCCACAACCTGTACCTGGCTTTGAACTTCACATTGTTATGGTAAGGCCTCTGTAGTAGTTGAGATTGTCTGCAGTACCTGTCCTCTGAGTGCATGGGACTATGATGTTGCATTATTTTGTATCAGCCGTTCATCCACATTTTGGAATATATCTACCTCCAGGAACAGGACAGTAGGGTCCACGGTTTCTCTATTACATTTTGAGCTCTGCTCTCTGGTTGTTGTTTAGTCACTCAGTCATGTCTGACTCTTTGTGACCCCATGCACTGCAGCCCAACAGGCTGTTCTGTCCATGGGACTTTTCCAGGCAAGAATACTGGAGTGAATTGTCATTTCCTCCTCCAGGGGATCTTCCTGACCCAGAGATCCAAGCCGGGCCTCCTACATTGCAGTTAGATTCTTTCACTGCTGAGCCACCAGGATATTTACAAAAGCCCAAACGATATTTACAAAATGTGTGATTCTTTGTTCTTTTAAAATCATGTCATTAAAAAATTAGCCAAATAATGTAGTAAGGTTCCAAAGTCATAGCTTGAATGATCTTATTCACTAGCTCAAGAGTTTAGAAGTCAAACCTTTTAGAATTAGCTGCTATTAATAACTATCATAGTCAATATATAGACTTATTTATTTTCTTGCTATATTTTTCTTGTAATTTATTTATAAAAGGTGATGTTTTGATATTGCTTAAAAGAGATTGTTATTCATTTATGTGTGGCCAGATTTGTATTACAAAGATTATGCTACACAATAATTTGGGTGATTTATTTAAATAGTATTTAATAATAAGCAAAATCAGAAAATATTTTGGTGATTACATGATTATAAGGAATCCTTCTTGTGTTTAAATATAATATCCATATTCTATAGGCCCACTGAATCATGATAAAGTAGATATTTGTAAGATGCTTAAATTTTAATTTAACTAAATGTAATGAATAAACACCATTGATATTTGAATAATTACACATGGCTACTTCCTTAGTATATTATCACATGATACATTAATATGAAACTGTCAATTTGACTAAATTAATTAATATTTGGTTACTGAATATTAACCAGAATATTTTTGCTACCTTTCAGTTCAGTTCAGTTCAGTTCAGTCTCTCAGTTGTGTCCGACTCTTTGCAACCCCATGAATCGCAGCACGCCAGGCCTCCCTGTCCATCACCAACTCCCAGAGTTCACTCACTCTCACGTCCATCGAGTCAGTGATGCCATCCAGCCATCTCATCCTCTGTCGTCCCCTTCTCCTGCCCCCAATCCCTCCCAGCATCAGAGTCTTTTCCAATGAGTCAACTCTTCCCATTAGGTGGCCAAAGTACTGGAATTTCAGCTTCAGCATCATTCCCTCCAAAGAAATCCCAGGGCTGATCTCCTTCAGAATGGACTGGTTGGAACTCCTTGCAGTCCAAGGGACTCTCAAGAATCTTCTCCAACACCACACTTCAAAAGCATCAATTCTTCAGAGCTCAGCTTTCTTCACAGTCCAACTCTCACATCCATACATGACCACAGGAAAAACCATAGCCTTGACTAGACAGACTTTAGTCAGCAAAGTAATGTCTCTGCTTTTGAATATGCTATCTAGGTTGGTCATAACTTTTCTTCCAAGGAGTAATGTTAGGAAAAATACAAACATCTGTGAAATTATCATTAAATTAAATGTAATGCAAACTATGTATTTTTCATCACCTTATACATTGAGGTAATAGATTTTCAAGAGGTATTTGCTGCTACTCAGCCCTAAATTATCAGGTCAATGTTGAATTTAATTAGATCATGGGTTTTAAATGAAGAATATGTTAAACCTCAGAAATTATTTTAAAATATGCATTCAGAATATAAAATAGGCACTGAATAATTAATGATATTCAGAACGATAAGGAAGAAATGAAACAATGACAGTTTCTGTAAAAACTTTTCACTTACCTAGGCACCTTCACCCATTTTACTTAGTATTATTTTTACTAGGAACAACCATACCAAATATAACCCACACAGAAAAAAAATAGTTTTGCTCTACTTGCCTCTCCTACAGTGCCAGGGGGATGGATTTAATGATCTTATAGGCTTTTTCAATCTCTTTAATATTTGTGAAATGGCAACTGTCAATGTTGAACCAGAAATTGCTGAAATAGCACAACTTTTTGAAATGGATAATATCTCATAGGACAAGAGCCCAGAAATGGAAAGAACAACCATAAACCTCACTGAGACTCATCTCAATGGGATGCCAACTTTACTCTTCAGCTAATAAAAACAACCAACTTTCAAAATGCTATCTGTCAGTGAGTCAAAATCAGCCAATTTGAAAGTCACAGTGCCATGTACTATGTGTGCCAGGGTATAGTAACTCCTTTTTTTTTTTTTAAGTATAGTTGCTGTACAATATTACATAAGTTACAGGTATACAATATGGCAGTTCCCAATTTTTAAAGGTTATGCTCCATTTATAGTTATTAACAGTGACTCTTTCTTAGTGTGCTTATTTTTAATTTTGAGTTTGCTGCTGCCTGATTGTTGGTTTCTATTATGTCTTGTTAAGGAGTATGTTCAATTATGTATATCCCAGATGGAATTAAGTTTAGTGTTACATATTACTTAGACTCTGCCTATTTGTTGATAAATGGAACTTCTATGGAAATACAACATTTAAACTAAAGCATTTTCAAGTTCTTCTAGTATGTTAGGCAATTAAAATCTCTCTTCCTGTTTCCAACATAGAGTCTGAATTTCTAAATATTGTTAGTATATGCCAATTTTTTCTAAAGTGGTGATTTTAGAGCAGAGGTCCTTGAGAGAAAGAATGCACAGAGAAAGGAGTCCAAGATACTTTTATTTTCCTCTTAGAGGCATTTGACAAATTCTATTGCATATAAGATGATAGACAAAGAAACCAAGCAGAAGTCACTGCACAAAAGTGGAGTTTTCAGTAGTCTTCTAGTGCTGAGGGTGTGAACTAGTGTGCAGGCCTTACCGAAGAGGAAGGACCCTAGACAAACAGTAAAGACACAGAAGAGCCAAGCCTGGGAAGAGGGGAGAACCAGAGATAGAAATTAACTATAAAACTTTAGTTCAACTGAATCATTCTTTTATTAGATTAAGGTGATCTGCTCCAACTCAGGCTGCCTACTAGAAGATATGTACATACCTTCCAGAGTCTTCTCAATTTTTTTTTGAACAACGCCTTGGCTGAATAGCCAAAAAATTTATAGGCATCCCGAAGGGTCAAATGACAGAAAACATACAAAATTTCCAGATGGCCCAATCAGTGTAGTTCTCAAATACAAACTTTAAAATAACTGTAATTATAGTATTCAAGAAAATACATGACAAAATGAAATATTTCACTGGAAGTACAACATCCAGGAAAAAGAATAAAATGGAAATTATAGAATCACAAAAAGCAGTAATGAAAATTAAAGACTAGTAAATGTGTTTGATCTCATACTGGACACAGCAGAAGAGCAGTTCTGTAAACTTGAAGACAGATTAGTAGAAAATATTCAGACTCAAACATGAAGATCAAAAAGAATGGAGAATTTGTAAAAGGGGCCTAAGAAACACAAGGGAAATATGGAAAGGTCTAATATATGTTCAACTGCCTTAGAAAGGCAGGAAAGAGAAAGCATAACAGAAGCAATAATTGCAAAGGCAATGACAAAACATATTTCCAAACCTGAAGAAAGAAATCAACTCAAAAATTCATGAAGCAATATGAAATCCAAGTAGAATAAACACGAACAAACCACTCCTGGACACATCATAATAAAACTTCTGAAAAAGAAAGGCAAAGTCAGAAGTTAAAAGAAGCCAGAGGAGAATAAAACACATTAACTTCAAGGAGGAAACAATAAGAAAAATAAATTTTTGTACAAAACAATAGATGCCAGCTGCAGTAGAACGACAGTTTCAAAGAGCAGAAAACTGGATGACACCCTGGAAATTTTATACTCTAGGAAATTATCTTTCAACAATGCCAGTAAAATATAGAAATTTCCAGACAAGAAAACACTCATATAATTTAATTCATTGCAAGTACATCTGAATTAAATAAAAATGAAGGGACTTGGTAGGCAGAGGAAAAATTATTCTAGACAAAAACGAAAGACTGCTGGAAGAAACCAAGTAAAGGTAACTATGTGGGTAAAAATAGATGAATATCCACTAAACAAAATACAAGAATAGTGTTTTGAGACCTCAAATGCATAAAGAACTCAAAGGCATGGTAACTGCAAAATTTGTGGTAGTTTGGGGGAAAGAAGATGTGCATTTAAACTGTTTATTGAAACTGACCATATGCTGGCCAGGAAACCAATGCCCAGAACTTTCAGAGAGTAAAATCACTCAGGACTTCCGTGGTGGTCCAGAGGTTAAGAACTGCTTGCTGGAGGACACAGGTTCGATTCTAGGTCTGAGAAGGTTCCATATGCCACGAGGCAGCTGAGCTGGCATGCTGCAGCTGAGCTGGCATGCTGCAGCTGTTAAAGCCTGCCTGCATAGAGACTGCTCTGTCTCTATAGGAAGCCCTGGCAGTGAGAAGCCCACACACTGCAGAGCGGGCCCTGCTCACAGCAACTAGAGAAAGCCCACGCAGAAATGAAGACCCAGCACAGCCACACACACACAAAATCACGCAGATTATGATTTCCAATCATAGTAAAATTAATCTTGAAAACAACAACAAAAAGTTAACTTAAAAATCCCACAATACCTGGAGATCATGGGAACCAAAGTTAGTAATTAATAAACATGTTAATTAAGAATGTTCAGTGGGTATCAGAAAACATTTTTATTGTATAACAGTAAATATAGATATGTAAAAACTTGTAAGATGTTGCTAAGTTGGAAATTAGAATGAAATTTGTAGTTTTAATTGCATTATATTAGAAGAGTAAAAATGGTGAAAATTTAGTCATCTAAATACAGTCTCAAAAAGTTAGTAATGGTTAATTTGAAAAAAAAAAAAACACACAAAAACCCACAACAAACAAAATGGAAGGAAACAAAGATGATACAGAAATTAATGAAATAGAAATCAATAAATGGAGATAATTAATCATACCACAAACCAATCACTTGAAAAGTATAGCATTACTTATGAATATCTGGCACGATTTATCAAGAAATAAAACAAAGTACAAATTCCTGATCTCGGGAATTAAAGCAAAAAGAACCACTATAGATGCAGCAGATCATAAGAATCTATACTGTAGATAATTTTGATCTGAAAATTAAAAGAAAAAAGTTTTCTAAGAAACAGCATTTACTAAAATTGATATAAGACAAAATAAACTGAAAGTTCTTTATCTAAACAATTGAATCACTAGTTAAAAGCCTCTATAGAAAGAGCATTCCAGGTCTAAATGATTTATTTCATGATTATATTCTTTCAAATTTTGTGGAAGAAATAAAATCATTCCTATACAAATTCTTCCAGAGGATAAACATAGATGGTACATTCCAAACTTGAACTACTTATGAGATCGATATCATAATACCATAACTTGATATATTGAAAGAAATGAAAATTACATTCCAATCTCACTTATAAACATAGGCATAAAAGTCTCAAATAACATATTAGCAAATTGAATCTAGCAATAAATAAATAGAATAATATTTCATGACCTAATTGAGCTGAGTTCAGGAATGCAAGATTGATTCAAGTTTTAAAATCAACCAATGTAATTCACTGCACTAGCAGAACACTTCAGAAAAAATAAATGATTTCATTAAAAGCAAAATAATTTTATAAAATTCAATATTTACAGTACTTTTAACAAAGTAGATGTAAAAATTTCTTAATCTGATACATGATATTTGCAAAAACATATAAAATAAGTGTTTATGAAGAATCAGACAAGGATATTCACTACATCTTTGCAAATCAAAGTAAGGTTTACAGATTGACAGCATCTGTATCTCTAGGGAGCTTGTTAAAAATGTAGAATCCTAGGCCTCACTTCAGACTTACTCCCTTAGAATTTGCATTTTAAGAAAATCTCCAGTAGTTTTATATGCATATTGAACTATGAGAAGGATTTCTTTAAACCACTTTGATTCTTTATGGTCCTATGGTCTCTGTTAAGACAGGAGGTCTTAACAATTGCAATAAGATAAGACAAATAAATAACATGTACAAGGGTTAAAAAGAGAGGAAGTGAGGTGTCATGATTCAGAACAACCAGACAGTGTATGTAGAAAATCTGAAAACTCTATAGATAAGTTATTAGAATTAATAAGTGAAGTTAGTAAAGTTGCTAAATGCATATTTAACATAAAAAGTTAAAAGTATTTCTATATACTAGTAAGAATTGATAATAAACCTGAAAATTTAAAATGGTACTTAGGAAAAAACTCAGTTTAAAAAAAAACTAAAATATTTTCTGTGCTGAAACCTATAGAATATTATTGGAAAAAATTACAAAAACCTAAATGAATGTAAAGATATACCATATTTTTGTGCTGGAATATTTTATACTGTGAAAATGCTAGTTTCCCACAAATTGATCTAAACATTGCAATTTTACTAAAAGTTCTAGAAGATTTTTTTGGTGAAAAATAATAAGCTTCAAAAAATAAGATTCAGAATTACAATGAAAGTGAAAGTTTTCAAGAGTATTTTAAAAACATTTGAATAAAAAGAATGAATTTGGAGGGCTTTCTCTACTTGATATTGAAACTTACTAAAAAAACTATTGTAATTAAGACAGAGTGGTAAGCACATTGGGCAGGCAGATGGACCAACAGAACAGAATACCATCCAAAAATGTATATAAAGTCATCTGAATTTTGATTAAGTTACCACTATAATGGTAAAGAAAGGATTGCTGTTTCAATAAATGATGCTGGGGAAATTGGCTATCCACAGGAGCTGCAAGAGATGCCTCTTCAATCTCTGGGCCTGGACGATCCCCTGGAGGAGGGCATGGCAGCCCACTCTAGTATTCGTGCCTGGAAAATCCATGGACAGAAGAGCCTTGCAAGGCTATGGTCCATGGGGTTGCAAAGAGTCAGACACAACTGAACTGACTTAAGACACAGCACACACAAGGGAAATGAACTTTGATGCAATTCATGGGATCGCAAAGGGTCGGATATGACTGAGCAACTGAACTGAACTCAACTGAACTGAACTATGCTATTGAAAACAGAAATTCCAAATTCCTCTGGAAGAAGGTAACTAAAGATCTAAATATAGAATCTACAATAGTAAAGCTACTAGAAGATAACTTAGAAGAATATGTTGACCTGAAATGGGTAAAATTTCTTAAACTAGGCAAAAAACAAACTTGCCCATAAAAGAAAAGATTGGAGAATCCTACTTCCCAGGTTGCACTAGTGGTAAAGAAACTGCCAACCAATGCAGGAGACATAAGAGATGTGGGTTCAGTCTCTGGGTGGGGAAGATCCCCTGGAGGAGGGCATGGGAAATGACTCCAGTATTCTTGCCTGGAAAACCCCATGGTCAAAGGAGCCTGGAAGGCTATAGTCTTTGGGGCCACAAAGAGTCTAATGTGACTGAAATGACTTAGCACAGCATGGCATTTCATTAAAATTAAGAACTTTTGTTCATCAAAAGAACACTGTTAGGAAACTGAAAATGCAAACCACAGAGTGAGACGTATGTCTGGAATTCATATGTCCACCAAAGATATCCTAGTCAGAGAAACCTTTACAAATTAATAATCAATCATCAATAATCTAATACATAAAATAGAAAAAAGTACTTGAACAGTCACTTCACAAAAGATAACATTAAAATGGCCAAACATGAAAAGGTGCTCAACCACAATTAGTCATCAAGAACACACTGATTAATACCAAAACGTGGTACTGGTTGGTATAAATCTACCCAAATGGCTGAAGTTATAAAAACTGTCAATAGCAATATCTTATGAGAATATGGGACCAACAAAAATTCATACGTTGCTAGGGGGAGTAAAAATTCATTGCACAAAAGTGATCCTTTTGTCAAATAACCTATGTGCAACCATGTGTCTCCCATGGGAGACACATGGGAGCCAACTAAGAAAGTAACTTGAGAGATCAGACTCAGAGCAGTCCTGTGTTCTCTAATAGCTGGGACAGAGCGAAAAGGAGCTGAGACAAGAGAAATAGTCAGATCACCTCCTCTTTGGGACTAATTTCAACGTCTTACTGCTCAAGTGCCGGCTGCCCAGGTGATGCTGATGGTCAAGAACCTGCCTTTCAATGCAGGAGACACAAGAGACGTAGGTTGGATCCCTGGGTTGTGACGATCCCCTGGAGAAGGAAATGACAACCCACTCCAGTATACTTGCCTGGAGAATACCAGGGACAGAGGAGCCTGGCGGGCTACAGTCCATAGGCGCTTTGAAGAGTCTGACGTCACAATAAGCAACACTCAAGTAGTAGAAGCAAGTTTGACCAAACAGAGCTCAGGCACATGTGTTTCCATTTCCATTTAATTAATTAACTAATGTGTGTGTTTATGTTTTTAGACTGGTAACTGTATCAGTCATCTTTGCTGCATAACAAATTACTCTCAGCCTTAGTGGCTTACACAGCAAGCATTTATTATTTCCAAGTTTCTCAAGGTCAGAAAACCAGGGAGGATTAGCTGGGTGGTTCTCGCTTAGGGTTATGTTAAAATCACAAGCTTGCAGTGACCCTGGGCTGGGGTTATCTGAAGAGGGTAAGGAATCTACTTCCAAGCTCTCTCCAGTGGCTGTTGGGAGAGGAAGCTGCAGGTGACTCCCCTGTGGGCCTTTTACCTTGCTCACACTTCTTGGCATCTGGTGTAACTCTATGGTTAGTGATTCCAGAAGGAAAGAAAAAGAATGCTCAAGACAGAAGCTGCAGGCTTTTATAACCTAATATTAGCAGTGAAAGCCTTCCCAGGTGACACAGTGGTAAAGAATCCACCTGCCAATACAGGAGACCATCAGAGACTCAGGTTTGATCCCTGGGTCAGGAAGTTCCCCTGGAGAAGGAAATGGCAGTCTGCTCCAGGATTCTTGCCTAGAAAATCCCATGGACAGAAGAGCCTGGTAGGTTACAGTCCAGAGTGTTTCAAAGAATTGGGCAGAAGTGACATTCTTCTGGCATTTTTAAATTCATAAAAGCAAATCAAAAGTCCAACCTATAATCATGGAGTACTGGGTCAAGTACCATCTCTTGAGGAGAAGAGTATCAAAGAATTTGTAGATGTATGTTTAGGTCACACTGTCCAGATATTCACATGTTATAAGATTCAGAATATACCACAATCTCCCTAGGACACCAGTTCCATTTCTTAGGGTTATCCGTTCCTTGTGTGTCCCAGAGATAGTCTGTGCTGTGCTTTGCTTAGTCGCTCAGTCATGTCAGACTCTTTGCGACCCCATGGAGCCTGCCAGGCTCCTCTGTCCGTGGGGATTCTCCAGGCAAGAATACTGGAGTGGGTTGCTGTGCTCTCCTCCAGAGGATCTTTCCAGTCCAGGGATCAAACCCACATCTCCTCTGTTTCCTGCATTGGCAGGCGGGTTCTTCACCAATAGCACCACCTGGCAAAATACGGCTAACACTAACTTCTTTGAAACCTATAGCTGCAGTACTATGAATTAACCAGTCTCCCTGACTTATATCAGTTCAAATCAGCACTGTTTTCTGTGCAGGGTGTGAATAGAGAAATAGAGAACGACTTTCACCATCACTTCTCATATAAACTCTTGCCAAGTTCAACCTAAGTAGAAGTATAATTGTAGTATATGCCTTTTAAAACATTGGCTTAACAAAAGCTATTTAATTGTAGCTGGGTTTTTCCCCCCTTTGGAACATTCTTTGTGGCTTTCTCTCACTGTTAGCCAGGGCCTTAGGCTGTTACTAGAAAGGACTAAATTGAGTTGCTTTTGTTATTAGCTGTGGTTTGTGAGTCAGCTTACTGCTTCTAAAACAATTACCGAAGGAAGCTATTATTTTGAATAGAAATTTGAGTATATTTAGAAGAAAACGAACCATGTATTTTCTTCTGGCTGCCTCCGCTTCCCAAGCTCATTTCAAAGATGAAAAAAAGACTTTTAAAAAAAAGCAAAGAAGGACGGAAAATAAAAAGGTTAGATTGAGAGTAAGAGAAAGGGAAAGTGAAAGACAGAGATATGGAGACAAGGGCTTGAAAAGAGCATGGCAATGCTTAAAGATTGGGAAAATGACATTTTAAGTTTTACAGAACATACAGTTGAATTATTTTATTATCTTGAGATTTCCCCAAATGATAGGATTTGTGCTGACATACTATGCCAATCCATATTAGCCCAAAGAGATCAATTCTGAATAGCTTCATTCTGTTAAAGATGTGTAATACATTCTGGGACTCTTCCTGGGGAAATGATGCACGATAATAAAATCACTGTTTGTGTATGTGTGTTTGTCCTAGATATGTCACACATGGTTTAGATTCTCAGTTTTTTTGTTTTTGTTTTTAAGTGAAATCTAAGCTGAAACTAAAACCTAAAGCCAGCTTCCTTTGACCTAATTCATATCTAGCTAATAAGAGACTGATTTTCCCTTGAGGTTGTAGTCTTTGAACACTGTGGATGAGTCCCCTGTTGCCACAAACAGTTGAAAAAGTTTTCATGTAAGTTACATTTATGAAGAGACCATCTTTCACTTGTTGTTTTGCTAAAGCTTCATTCCCATTTAAACCATCTTACATCCTTTTTGGAAGTAGGTAGTGTATATTTAAATTGGTAAGTAGTCACTTTAGAATTTCACAGATTTTAGTAGACAAGCCATGAAAATTGTCATCCGTGACATGTTTATGGTAGAGTTTCAGAAAGAATTTTTTATCTCCCCAAAGTTCTAAAGCAATGAGGATAGGTGAGATGATTTTTGTTTAAGAGGAGACTTGAAAGCAAATCTTTCCGAGTCTTTCAATCCCATTTTTACACCGGTTCATTCCAGGATAATTTTAAAGATTAAAATATAACTGTACACAGGTCAGTTCAGTTCAGTCACTCAGTTGTGTCCGACTCTTTGCAACCCCATGAATCGCAGCACGCCAGGCCTCCCTGTCCATCACCATCTCCCGGAGTTCATCCAAACTCACGTCCATCGAGTCAGTGATGCCATCCAGCCATCTCATCCTCTGTCGTCCCCTTCTCCTGCCCCCAATCCTCCCAGCATCAGAGTCTTTTCCAGTGAGTCAACTCTTAGCATGAGGTGGCCAAAGTATTGGAGTTTCAGCTTTAGCATCATTCCTTCCAAAGAAATCCGAGGGCTGATCTCTTTCAGAATGGACTGGTTGGATCTCCGTGTAGTCCAAGGGACTCGCAAGAGTCTTCTCTAACACCACAGTTCAAAAGCATCAATTCTTCGGTGCTCAGCTTTCTTCACAGTCCCAACTCTCACATCCATACATGACCACTGGAAAAACCATAGCCTTGACTAGACAGACCTTAGCTGGCAAAGTAATGTCTCTGCTTTTGAATATGCTATCTAGGTTGGTCATGACTTTCCTTCCAAGGAGTAAGCATCTTAATTTCATTACTTATAGTACAATGTATGTTGTTCATTATTATCTACAAATAGCATTGGCCATATTTGCATATTTACAAATTATCTCCAAATCTGAAGATGCAATGTTAATATCATCCAGTGGCTCTCCATCAATTAAGAAGTGGATTTCATACTAAAAGGTTAATTGAAATAGTTATTTAGCACTTGGAACTAACTTTCCTGTCTAATTTTCAAAGTCTTGAGGGGATCCAGGGATGGATTCCTGTGGAAAATGGGAGGGGGGATTCTCTAAAAGTATGTACAGCTTAGAATAGTTACAGTCTTTCAGAGCTGGAACTGAAACTCTTACTAGGGCCATAGGGGTCTCATGTCAGATCCAGTAACAAATTCTTCCTACTTATTGATATTTTTACTCCTGGTTTTGTATAGGAAAAAAATATTTCCTTGGCTTTAAAATTTTTATTTATTTATTTATTTGGCTGCATTTGGTCTTAGTTGGAGCATGTGAGACCTTTGCTGTGTCATGCAAGATCTTTCTTTGAGGCACATGGACTGTCTAGTTGTGGCCTGTGAGCTCAGTAGTTGCAGCACATGAGCTTAGTTACTCCATGGCATGTTGGATCTTAGTTCCCCAATCAGGGATTGAACTAATGTCTCCTGCATTGCAAGGCAGATTCTTAACCCTCAGGTGAAAGGGACCAGGGAAGTCCCTTTCCTTGGCTTTTTTTCTTTTTTCTTAAATTCTCAATCAGTTCCTATTGTATACCCCTTTCTTTTGCATTTCCTTTTCTGTCGATCACTGAAAATAATTGATGTTCCAAAAATTCTGCTCTAGGCATTCTCTTCTTCCTCTACTCTTCTTGATGCTGTAATACTCATTTAGAACAGAGACACATGCCATTATTACCTGCTTTCTACTCATAACAGAAGTTGCCAAACATGACATTTCCTCCCCTACTAATTATAGAAGTAAATTTAGACTCAGTACAGCTTCTAGGAAAGCCCCATTGATTTATTTGAGTTGCTACACAAGATGAACATTCTGGTTCTTATTGACAGATGCTGAGGACATTGAAAAAGATACTTGCTTGTCCTGGCTTCAGATTCAACCATTAAATGAAAGTCAAAGTCATCACCAGGCTTCACAATCTATCCAAAGCAATCTCATCCTTTGCTCTAAATCTTACTAGTCTTCTTTGATAGTAGATATACAGATATACAGATGTCACTTTATTTTCAGGTGATAAATTTAGTATCCTTCTACTAATTATGCAAACCAGAACACTTAATGTCATCTTTCTTCTCTTTCTCTTTTCCTAATACCTGTGTTTATCACTTTTCAGTTGTACTTCAGAATGATTCTTAACACTTGATGGGATTTTTTTCTTTTTCTTTCTTTCTTTCTTTTTTTTTTTTACTGTTTCATTATCATCGAGGCAGTTCAAACAGCAGTACCTTCTCTCATGGACTATTACAAGAGTTCTCTGAAATAACACCTTCTTGGTTTACAGCATGAAGACTGGAGGGATGGCCATGGAAACCCATTGATAAAATATGTGGAGAAAAAGCTAACAAGTTAGTTTCGGACATGATGGGTTAAAGTGCTCTGAGATTGCTCGTAGCAGTTGTTGAGAAAGAACTGCTCAGGAGGATTACGCTAAGAAGAAAGTGCTGCCCCAGAGAGCAGACTGGAAGTTGGCCTTCAATCTGTCTCTTCTTCCTACTAGAGTGATATGTTTTCAAAAACACAAATGTGAATGGTTTCTAAAATTTGTCAACAACTACCCATAGTTATCAGGATAAAATCACACTACCGTTCCTTAAATTAACATTATCAAGAAAAACATCATGCTGTTGGGTGTTGTCATCTAAACACTTCTGCTAGAGTTCAGCTTTCAAAAATGACAGACTGTCAACTCTCTAACGGGACCTTGCAATTAGAAACTCTAGACAACATATTTAAAAACCAATATTTGAAGGCACTGGAAAATGAGCAAAATAGAAGATATACTACGATTCCACATAAACGAAACCCTAAACCGTGAAACAAATCTATAGGAACAGAAAGCAGATCAGTGGAGGAAGGTAGGCAGGTAGGAAAGGAAGGTGGGATTACAAAGAAACCCTCAGAAACTTCTGAGTGTGATGGATATATTTAATAACTTGCTCATAGTGATGGTTTCTTGGATATATATGCACACGCAAATAGATCTATATACAAAACTTATCACATGGCACACTTTATGTATTACTTCTGGTATGACAATAATCGCTTACCAAAAAGTTATCATTTTCATATACCCAGTTCAGTTCAGTTCAGTCACTAAGTCATGTCTGACTCTTTGTGACCCCATGGACCACAGCACACCAGGCCTCCCTGTCCATCACCAACTCTCGGAGTCCACCCAAACCCATGTCCATCGAGTCAGTGATGCCATCCAGCCATCTCATCCTCTGTCGTCCCCTTTTCCGCCTGCCCTCAATCTTTCCCAGCATCAAGGTCTTTTCAAATGAGTCAACTCTTCACATCAGGTGGCCAAAGTATTGGAGTTTCAGCTTCAACATCAGTCCTTCCAATGAACACCCAGGACTGATCTCCTTTAGAATGGACTGATTGCATCTCCTTGCGGTCCAAGGGATTCTCAAGAGTCTTCTCCAACACCACAATTCAAAAGCATCAATTCTTTGGCACTCAGGTTTCTTTATAGTCCAACTTTCACATCCATACATAACCACTGGAAAAACCTTAACTTTGACTAGATGGACCTTTGTTGGCAAAGTAATGTCTCTGCTTTTTAATATGCTGTCTAGGTTGTTCATAACTTTCCTTCAAAGGAGTAAGTGTCTTTTAATTTTATGGCTGCAGTCACCATCTGCAGTGATTTTGGAGCCCAGAAAAATAAAGTCAGCCACTGTTTCTACTGTTTCCCCATCTATTTCCCATGAAGTGATGCGACCAAATGCCATGATCTTTGTTTTCTGAATGTTAAGCTTTAAGCCAACTTTTTCACTCTCCACTTTCACTTTCATCAAGAGGTTCTTTAGTTCTTCTTCACTTTCTGCCATAAGGGTGGTGTCATCTGCATATCTGAGGTTATTGATATTTCTCCCAGCAATCTTGATTCCAGCTTGTGCTTCCTCCAGCCCAGCATTTCTCATGATGTACTTTAATGTTTTCTCTGCAGATCATTCAAGTATGACCTAAATCAAATCCCTTATGACTATACAGTGGAAGTGAGAAATAGATTTAAGGGACTAGATCTGATAGACAGAGTGCCTGATGAACTATGGATGGAGGTTTGTGACATTGTACAGGAGACAGAAATCAAGACCATCCTCAAGAAAAAGAAATGCAAAAAAGCAAAATGGCTGTCTGAGGAGGCCTTACTAATAGCTGTGAAAAGAAGGGAAGTGAAAAGCAAAGGAGAAAAGGAAAGATATACCCATTTGAATGCATAGTTCCAAAGAATAGCAAGGAGAGATAAGAAAGCCTTTCTCAGCTATAAATACAAAGAAATAGAGGAAAACAATAGAATGGGAAATACTAGAGATCTCTTCAAGAAAATTAGAGATACCAAGGGAACATTTCATATACCCAAAGATACTAAAAATCAATAAAAAATTTAATAAAAATAGGTAGAAACATTTCACAAGGTATATGAGTTTCCTATTACTGTAGTAACAAAAATGTGTGTGTGGTACCCAGTCGTGTCCGACTCTTTTGCAAACCCCTCTGTCCATGGGATTTTCCAGGCAAGAATGTTGGAATGGGTTGCCACTTCCTATTGCAGGAGATCTTCCCAGTCCAGGGATAGAAGGTAATTCTCGTGCATCTCCTCCATTGGCAGGCAGAATCTTTGCCACAAAGCCACCTGGGAAACCAAAATACATAAGCCTTAAAACAACACAAATGTATTATCTTTCAGTTAGGGAGCCCCCAAACCCCAATCCATCTCAAGAACAAAGTCAAAGGGGCAGCAGAGTGGGTTCTTTCCAGAGACTCTGAGAAAAGAATTTTTTTCTTGGTCTTTTTCATTTTCTAGTGGCCACTCATGTTTTGGGGTTTGTATCTTCCCAATCCATCTTCATAGTGTGTCACTCCAATTTATACTTTCAGCCTCACATCACTTCTCCTCTAACTCTTACTCCTCCTGTGTCCCTCTTTTAAGGACACTTGTGATTACATCATTATACTAGGCTTCCAAACAAGCATAAACAACTATCCACTGGAATGTTGATGTTGATAGTACAGTTCAAATAATTGTTAACATGACAAAGTTTGCTATGGATGTCACTTATCACCACATACAATAATTTGTAAAAGAGAATTTGCATTATATTAACTGTGCATATAGAAATATGGCTCTTCAGAAATGCAAATACTGTCTAGAAAATGTTCAGTATATATATTTTGTATAATGTAAACATATGTACTATGAGTAAATTATTTATAAATGATTCCAGGGACAAGGGAAGGTAGCACATAGGATTTATATACACATTGAATATTTAAATATGATTTTTAAAAGCAAAAATGAAGTTAAACTATATATTACAAGCTATAAAAATTAGAGTTATAATAAAAAAAAGTGGGCCATGCAATTTTAAGGGGTAAAGTGTTTAGAATCATTATATCTTCCCTGAAAACAAGCTAGCTTTAATTTGACATGGAAAAGTATTCATAGATCTACCAGGGACATAATCGGGATATTGAATTATTTTACTAACAATTTGGCTGTGGTTTGAAAAAAAATTTTCAGCTCACTTTGGAAGTTTTCCACTACCATAGAAAACTTCTAGAAAATGTTTAATTGTATTTTTACTTTCACTTCACACATAATGAAAGCTACTTAAGGAACATTTTTCTAAGAACCACTGGAAGCATTAAGGTTCCTAATTTATCGACAAAATAATAAAGGCAATATTCACTTATCATTTCAACAAAAACTGAGTACCTCTAAGGCAAAGACTGTACTTATAACTGGAAAGGATTATTATGGAAGGGTGGCATGCATAGTGCCCTTGAAACATTGATTACTGGATTATCCCCAAGCTATTATTCCCCAAAGTTTATTGTGATGAGAGGAAAGTTCCAGTGGTGGTAAATCTTGGAGGTTGTAGCCATAACTTCTCTTTCCGTGGGGAGCATTGGCATGTCCATAACGACATTCATTACATTTGGCTTCGCTCCTCTCAGAAGCTGTCTTCCCAGCCAATCGTGAATTCATCATCGTCATTGCCCGTCATCCGGGACTGAGCATCTCCTATAATTGATCTGGTGGAGGAGCCGTCTCCCATTTTACAGCAATGCACAGCTCATCCCAAGGATTCAGTCTGATGTGACAGAATTGTTCTCTTTCACAACCCAAAAGTCATATGTCAGTGAACTATTAATACTTTCAGTTTCTTGACCAGTAAAAAAGCTGACGGTGGTTTTATCTGTGGCTGTTTCAGCCAATTTGACTTCTTTCTCCTTAGCTTCCCAAACTTTTCTCAAAGGCTCAAAATTGGACTCCGGATGGGAGGGGGAAATAAGCAATGGGCATGATTTAAGTTGTAGATTATTAGGGAGACCGGAAATAATTTCAACTCAAATTGAAAGCAATCAACGTTGCAAGAAGAATTCACATTAAGAAGTCAAAATCTGCAGAACCTAGATGTCTAGTTTGGGTCTGAAATGATTGAGTTATTGCTATCAGTTGGACAATCAGACAACACTCACTGAAGATATCTGTGGTTAGAAAACATGTGTTGGGCAAAACCTTGCATCCTTCCAAATCTCTCTAGGTTATTTAGAGCTCAGGACTCAAAAGACTGGAGATTCTGTTGTCTAAAGAGACCTGGAGCAAAAGAATAATGTAGCCTAGGTATTTCCACGGGAGAAAGAGTCAGGTAGGTGTTTTCAGAGTAGCCTAAAGCTGTGATTTTTCTTCCCGGAATTAGTAGTTTGTTCCTTTTCTATCTACCGCTTTTAGAATATTAACCTGATTTTCCCCCCTTGAATTCTAATCTTGGCATTATGGTCATTATGTCTTAATTCAAGAAACAATAATAAAGCCTTTTTAGCAGGTGACAATTTGAGGTGAGCTGCAAGCGCTGAGGTCAAAATATCCTGAAAAAGATTTTGTAATCCAATAAAATAGTGAATTCTGGCAAATGTTTTATCTTGAACTTACTATTCTGTTCTGTGTAGATGAGATTTGTATAAATTACATGATGTATCATAACTTCTATAAGGTGAACTTTTTTTAGATTTCGAGGAAGAGAAGGGCATAGTGGGTGACATTTTGCTCTGCTGAAGCACATACAGAGTCCTCAGAATTCCAACACACAGTTGCTGGGACTGATGGTAGCCCCTGAGGGTCCATGCATCATGAGTGATGGAGCCTCAAGTGTGTGTCTGGCTGGGCTTCAGAGAAAATGAGATCCTTCCCCTGTGCTACAAAAAGTTCCTTGACTGATCTCAGGACACAGAGAAACTCAGAGCATCAACCAATCCTTGAAGACAAGGTAGAAGAGAAAGAGGAAGCAAAGCTCTCTGAATGGGCTTCCATGGTGCTCTGTGGCAAAGAATCTGCCTTCCAATGCAGGAAACGTGGGTTTGATCCTTGGGTTGGGAAGATCCCCTGGAGAAGAAAATGGCAACCTACTCCAGTATTCTTGACTGGAAAATCCCATGGACAGAGAGCCTGGAGGGCTACAGTTCATGGAATCATAAAGAGTCACATATGACTTAGCAATTAAGCAACAACAAAAACAACAGGAAATTCTGAGACAGTGGAGAAGACTGAATTACATCATTCTTGCTTCCTCACTTCCTCAGATATGCCCTCAACCCCTTGGGTTACATCTCCTAAAGTAGTTCAGACTGTCTTAGTCTAGGATGGTCATGGGTCTATCTTTGAGACCTCTTCCCTCTCCCTTGATAAAAGGAATCTGCGATATAACCCCTAAACATGTTTTAATTTCTTTCTACACATCCCAGCTGACCTTAGCGACTGGTAGTAACTAGAATGACCACACTGGTAGTAACTATAGTGGCTTAGGAGGAATGTTGTGGTGTCCCCAGTCATCTCCCCTAAGCCTGCAATTTCAGTATTTTAAGCTAACAAGAAATAATTACTCTAGTAATTAATACAAGATGCTGCTGTATGAATTCATTGAATCCAATTGCTTTCCTTGTTGTTTGTAGAGGGAAAGAAAATTGGAGAACTTTTACCATTTGTAAAGTGAGATTATGTATACCTACCTAGCATGGTAGAAGAGAGGATTAAGTGAAATTATATATGACAAATACAAAATGGCAAGATGGTTGTCTGAGGAGGCCTTACAAAGAGCTGAGAAAAGAGAAGTGAAAAGCAAAGGAAAAATGGAAAGATATACCCATCTGAATGCAGAGTTCCAAAGAATAGCAAGGAGAGATAAGAAAGCCTTCCTCAGTGATCAATGCAAAGAAATAAAGGATAACAATAGAATGGGAAAGACTAAAGATCTCTTCAAGGAAATTAAAGATAAAATCCATCTTTCATGCAAAGATGGGCACAATAAAGGACAAAAATGGTATGGAGTTAACAGAAGCTGAAGATATTAAGAAAAGGTGGCAAGAATACACAGAAAAAGTATACAAAAAATATCTTAATGATCCAGATAACCACGATGGTGTGATCAATTACCTAGAGCCAGACATCCTGAAGACTGAAGTCAAGTGGGCCTTAGGAAGCATCACTACAAACAAAGCTAGTGGAGGTGATAGAATTCCAGCTGAACTGTTTCAAATCCTAGAAGATGATGCTGTGAAAGTGCTGCACTCAATATGTCAGCAAATTTGGAACATTCAGCAGTGGCCACAGGACTGGAAAAGGTCAGTTTTCATTCACAGTTTTCATTCCAATCCCAAAGAAAGGCAAGGCCAAACAATGTTCAAACTACTGCACAATTGCACTCATCTCACATGCTAGCAAAGTAATGCTCAAAATTCTCCAAGCAAGGTTTCAACAGTATGTGAATTGAGAACTTCCAGATGTTTAAGCTGGATTTGGAAAAGGCAGAGGAACCAGAGATCAAATTGCTAACATCTGTTGGATCATAGAAAAAGCAAGAGAGTTCCAGAAAACATCTACTTCTGTTTCACTGACTACACTAAAGCCTTTAGACTGTGTGGATCACAAAAAAACTGTGGAAAAATCTTAAAAAGATGGGAATACCAGACCACCTTACCTGCTTCCTAGGAAATCTGCAGGTCAAGAAGCAACAGCTAGGAGCAGACATAGAACAACAGACTGGTTTGAAATTTGGAAAGGAGTATATCAAGGCTGTATACTGTCATGCTGCTTATTTAACTTATATGCACACTACATCATGTGAAATGCTGGGCTGAATGAATCACAATCTGGAATCAAGCTGACACCAACCTTATGGCAGAAAGTGAAGAGCAACTAAAGAGGCTCTTGATGAAAGTGAAAGAGGAGAGTGAAAAAGTTGGCTTAAAACTTGTCATTCAATCAATATAGTGAAAATGAGTATACTACCCAAAGCAACCTACAGATTCAATGCAATCCCTATCAAGCTACCAGCGGTATTTTTCACAGAACTAGAACAAATAATTTCAAGATTTGTATGGAAAGACAAAAAACCTCGAATAGCCAAAGCAATCTTGAAAAAGAAGAATGGAACTAGAGGAATCAACTTGCCTGACTTCAGGCTCTACTACAAAGCCACAGTCATCAAGAGAGTATGGTACTGGCACAAAGACAGAAATATAGATCAATGGAACAAAATAGAAAGCCCAGAGATAAATCCACACACATATGGACACCTTATCTTTGACAAAGGAGACAAGAATATACAATGGAGTAAAGACAATCTCTTTAACAAGTGGTGCTGGGAAAACTGGTCAACCACTTGTAAAAGAATGAAACTAGATCACTTTCTAACACCACACACAAAAATAAACTCAAAATGGATTAAAGATCTAAACATAAGACCAGAAACTATAAAACTCCTAGAGGAGAACATAGGCAAAACATTCTCTGACATAAGTCACAGCAGGATCCTCTATGATCCACCTCCCAGAATTCTGGAAATAAAAGCAAAAATAAACAAATGGGACCTAATTAAAATTAAAAGCTTCTGCACAACAAAGGAAACTATAAGCAAGGTGAAAAGACAGCCTTCTGAATGGGAGAAAATAATAGCAAATGAAGCAACTGACAAACAACTAATCTCAAAAATATACAAGCAACTTATGCAGCTCAATTCCAGAAAAATAAATGACCCAATCAAAAAATGGGCCAAAGAACTAAATAGACATTTCTCCAAAGAAGACACGGATGGCTAACAAACACATGAAAAGATGCTCAACATCACTCATTATTAGAGAAATGCAAATCAAGACCACAATGAGGTACCACTTCACACCAGTCAGAATGGCTGCGATCCAAAAGTCTACAAGCAATAAATGCTGGAGAGGGTGTGGAGAAAAGGGAACCCTCTTACACTGTTGGTGGGAATGCAAACTAGTACAGCCACTATGGAGAACAGTGTGGAGATTCCTTAAAAAATTGCAAATAAAACTGCCTTATGACCCAGCAATCCCACTGCTGGGCATACACACTGAGGAAACCAGAATTGAAAGAGACACATGTACCCCAATGTTCATCACAGCACTGTTTTATAATAGCCAGGACATGGAAACAACCTAGATGTCCATCAGCAGATGAATGGATAAGAAAGCTGTGGTACATATACACAATGGAGTATTAATCAACCATGAAAAAGAATACATTTGAATCAGTTCTAATGAGGTGGATGAAACTGGAGCCGATTATACAGAGTGAAGTAAGCCAGAAAGAAAAACACCAATACAGTATACTAAAACATATATATGGAATTTAGAAAGATGGTAATGATGACCCTGTATGTGAGACAGCAAAAGAGACACAGATGTGTAGAGCAGACTTTTGGACTCTGAGGGAGTGGGAGAGGGTGGGATGATCTGGGAAAATGGCATTGAAACATGTATACTATCATGTAAGAAACGAATCGCCAGTCTATGTTCGATGCAGGATACAGGATGCTTGGGGCTGGTGCACGGGGATGATCCAGAGAGATGATATGGGGTGGAAGGTGGGAGGGGGGTTCATGTTTGGGAACTCATGTACTCTCGTGGTGGATTCATGTCAATGTATGGCAAAACCAATACCATATTGTAAAGTAAAATAAAGTAAAAATAAAAATAAAAAAACTCGTCATGCAAAAAACTAAGATCATGGCATCCAGTCCCATCACTTTATGGCAAATAGATGTGGAAACAATGAAAACAGTGTCAGACTTTATTTTCTTGGGCTCTGAAATCACTGCAGATGGTGACTGTAGCCATAAAATTAAAAGACACCTGCTCCTTGGAAGAAAAGCTATGACAAACCTAAAAGCAAAGACCTTACTGCACAAATGTCTGTCTAGTCTAAGCTATGATTTTCCCAGTATTCATGTGTGGTTGTGAGAGTTGGACCATAAAGAAAGCTGAGTGCTAAAGAATTGATGCTTTTGAACTGTGGTGTTGGAGAAGATTCTTGAGAGTCCTTTGGACTACAAGGAGACCCAACCAGTCCATCCTAAAGTAGATCAGTCCTAAATATTCATTTGAAGGACTGATGCTGAAGCTGAAACCCCAATACTTTGGCCACCTGATGCAAAGAACTGACTCATTGGAAAAGACTTTGATGCCGAGAAAGATTGAAGGCAGGATCAGAAGGGGACAACAGAGGATGAGAGGATTGGATGGCATCACCAACTCGATGGACATGAGTTTGAGCAAGCTCTGGGAGTTGCTGATGGACAGGGAAGGGTAGTTTGCTGCAGTCCCTGAGGTCACAAAGAGTCAGACATGACTAAGTGACTGAACAGAACTTAACTGTTATGACAAACTCCAGATCCTGCTTGTATGTGTATATAGTCAAAATATGATAGCTGTTATTATAATACTTATTAGCTAATAAGAGAAAGTTAGAGCCCAGAAATGTTGCTAACTATTCCTAACGTTTGTTATTTAATGTTCTGCTTTTTTTAAGCTTTAAATTTATAATGTTGGTTTAACTTAACATTATGAATGTCTTCTTTCTTTGTTTCTTTTCCAGGTGACTTTTTTGAGAAGAAATAAAGGGCAATCATTTAACAAGGCTGGGAGTGAGAGCAGAGGGTTGAGTTAGCAGGTGGATCTCCAAGTCAAAGCAAGCAAATGGAAAATTCAAGTTCACTCATGAAGAGGGGATAGATCAGACAGTATTTGATGATCTGAGTGTTAGTTGACCCCTTACAGTCAAGTCAGCCTTGAGAACCACACTGCGCTCAAAGGCAAGCCAGACAGGGGACTCTGCAGCTCTGAGGCACTGGAAAAACCAAACAGAAATATGGAGAGAATCTCTGGTCTTAGAACAGAGGTTGTTTGCCTTTTGCCAGATTAACATTTCTCATGAGTACTTGATACACAGTTTAGAGGTAGAGTTTGAAGAAGTAGTATTGGCCACCTGATGCGAAGAACTGACTCATTGGAAAAGACCCTGATGCTGGGAAAGATTGAAGGCAGGATGAGAAGGGGACAACAGAGGATGAGAGGATTGGATGGCATCAACAACTCGAAGGACATGAGTTTGAGTAGGCTCTGGGAGTTGGTGATGAACAGGGAAACCTAGCGTGCTACAGTCTATAGGGTCACAAAGAGTCATACATGACTGAGCAACTGAACTGAACTGAAGATGTAGTGACCTGATTCTGGTAGAGCAGGAAAAGAGTGTGTAGAAGTGAAAGGAGGCCCTTGTATGGATATAGACGCATTAACATTCACCACCTCTCAGATACATCAGATATTGTGGGAAATTGAACTGTATTTCTCAGCTCTCTTATGTACCACTTAATAATTCAATAAATAGTTACTCAATGTACTGAGAAGACAGCCCTTCATGTGGTGCATTAATTTCAATGTGGCAGCTCTTATTATCATAGGAACTAAGCAACAGAAGGGACCTTGTTTAGCATATTTAATTTTCCTTGTGAATTGTTTGTAATAGGAGAACAAAATCAGGTCACCTAAAGGAAATGATTTAGTCCTAAAAGAGAGCCACTTAACAGCCATATATTATCACCGTTCAAAGGAAATTAATAAAGTGTTAGTGTTTACAAATTTTCTCTTAGTATAATGCATTATGGAAATAGTATTCATTTACACTGGAATTTGCATTGCATTAGGAATTTCATCCACCTCTGAAAAGTAGGATCAGAGAGAATTATATATAATATATAATACAATTATTTTTATAAGTATGCTTTTTATATATAATTATATTTAAAGAAAAAGAGAGAAGAGGGAACATGCCCAGACAGCCAATTCCTAGCTCGAGTATCATATCAGTAGGGTTATAGTAACATAATTACCAAGTTTGGCCACTTGTGGCCTCACCTAAGTGACTACAGCATATCAGCATTCCCACTAAATCACACCAGTTATTTCTGGGCGTACCCGGGGGTATGTCACATGTACTTGGAAATACCTGCTCTCTTTCTTCCATTTGATGTCCTCCTCAAAGCCTACTGACTAGAAGTCCTTTGATGAAACCCCTCCATTCTGCTTTTGCTGTGGTCCTGGGACGGGGTCCATCACACAGTCCTAGGATGCTACTGAATTCCATGCATAAATGGAGAGAATTTCACCCACCACCTCTGATACCTCACTAGTCACTGGGGCTCTGAAGCTGCATCAGTTACATCCTGAATCTCATGACATGCCTCCTTCAAATGGCGCTTTTATCATCTGCTTGCAGCTAGTTCTTTTCCTTCTAGATGGAGTCTTAGAGATAGTCTCTCAGACTGTTGAGAACCATCTCCCCAAATAAAAGCTTCCTTATTGTTTCTTAATTTCCTTAAATCTGCCCTAAGGATGATGTCAGTCTTCCCTGGTGGCTCAGATGGCAAAGAATCTGCCTGCCAATGCAGGAGATCCAGGTTCGATCCCTGGATCAGGAAGAGCCCCTGGAGAAGAGAATGGCTACCCACTCCAGTATTCTTGCCTGGAGAATCCCATGGACAGAGAAAACTGGTAGGCTACAGTTCATGAGGTCTTAGAGTTGGACACGACTGAGTGACTAACACTTCACTTTCACTGCTATATATATATTCCTTATCTTCTGTCATGTATTTTCTCATATGTGATATTTATGAAAAACAGTATTTAAGTATCATGTAAAATCATAGATACAGCCATCATAACCCTTCCTATTGCCTTGAAAAGAGGAACATAATTCTTCAAGTCTGCCCATGCTAGGTTGTGGTGAGTACCACAAGCTAGGCAAGGCCGATGGTAGGATGTGGGTGTTACATGCAAAAGTGGTGTGATTTTTACAATTCCCAAAGGGGAAGTTCAGGCCAGAAATGAAGGTTGGGGTCTAGCAGGTAGACATGTGATGTGTTTGAGAATGGGGATGGGTTTGGGTTCGAAGTTCTGGCAGGACAGGATGGTAGCACTGTGAGAAGACATTCCATGCACTCAGGCAAGGGTGAAATTCATGTTTCAAGCCAAGCATGGGGAAATAATTGAGAGACAGGGACCGAGCCAGAGACTGTATGAACAAATGATCACAGATAAACTACTTTATGGCTATGCATTTAAATTGCAATCACTGAACATTCACGAGAATAAACTTGTATTTTAAGTCTGTAGGTGTTCACTTTTTTGAGGAATCACATGGCTTTTCTAAAATCATATGGGACTTCCCTGGTGGCCCAGTGGATAGGAATCCATTTGCCAATGCAGGGGACAGGGGTTCAATCCCTGATTCAGGAAGATTCTACATGCCTTGTAGCAGCTGAGCCTGTGCAGCTACTGAAGCCCACTGCCTGTGCTCTACAAGAAGAGAAACCGCCGCAGTGAGAAGCCTGGACACCAGAGTGAAGGGTAGCCCCTGATCACTGCGGCTAGAGAACAACCTGCACAAAGCAACAGCCAAAAATAAATAAATAAAATAAAAACAGACATTGCTACAATGTGACTGAGTCTATATTCTAATCCACTGAACTGAAACTGGCATTCTAAACCTATCTCAGGAGAAAAAGAAATTGCTTAAAATGGCTAATTTTTCTTTCATTCTAAGACTTCTTTCTCACTCCCAATCTTTTAAAACATCAGTAATTCATCACAAAGAAAGTAACTTTCTAAATCAAAATTCTTCTTCTATGTCTCAAAAGCCATCTGGACCTTGCCTCTCCCAAATCCCCCTTAACTTTGAGTCCTAGTAAAAATGAGAGTGTGCTGATCCCCAACCTCCCCCTCCTCCAAATAAAAGCCCGTTTGTTTCCATAGGATCTTTTTTTAACGCATGTACACCTGTGGTGGATTCATGTCAATCTATGCCAAAACCAATACAGAATTGTAAAGTAAAAATTAAAAATAAATAAATAAATTTAAAAAAAAATAAATAAAGACGTCTCCAAATTATATGGCTTACTTACAAGCACGACGAGAGAATGTGCAGCTGAAAACTCCATATATAGCCCCATCCAAAACCAGAAACATTCTCAGAGGAAAACACACTTTAGATTTGGGAATGTTTTTAATTGCTTATGTGCCTCATCCCAGCCTTAGTGCTTACATTCTGAGTAAGCTGCCAATTTATAATCATGGTTTAGCCATTCTGACTTGTTCCTCACTCAGGTAGACTCTTAATGGGCTTCCAGGTAAAGATAACTTGCTGCTTGCATGCTTTTGAATGTATCAGTGAAAAAGGTACTTCAAGAAATGAATCCAGTATATTTTAAGCTGAATATATTGTGAAAGCAGGAAAACTGTCATGCAGACTAGAGCATTAGTCAAAACTGGAATGCCTTTACTTATGAATATATCTAGTGAATATACTATTACTTCAAAGCTTCTGATTAAAAAAAGAAAGTAATACAAGTCAGGTAGACCTAATTCAGCCAACCAGCAGTTTGAAAAGTTATAAAAGAGTTAAACAGAAGGGAAAAGAGCCCAGCACCTTTACTTCCTTACATCAAAGAGTGAGAACATCCAATAAGCTTTGGACAATGATTTAGAAGTGGGGAAACACAAAGGAATTGCATTCACTCTCTCTACATATTGATTAACAGTTTTTAAGCCCATCAGTCATACTTTAATTTCTATGTGTGATGTGTTTAACATGAGCTCCCAATCCACCTGATTGGATTACCTCACCACCCATAAAAGAATCAGCAGCTAGTGGTTAAAACTGTAATTAGAATCAGGCAGTAATTTGTCATGGGGGGAGTCTGTTGGGGAGACCCTCTCACCCCTTCTGTTTAAATTTTTCCATACAGATGATGAATAATAATTATATTTCAGCCAATTACCTCTGAGGTAACACAAAGTGTATATGTGACAGGATAACCAAAGAATTTAAACATCTGAACTCTATTTCTTCTTTTTTCATAAAGTGGTCAGTAAAATACTAAAAGTAGGTTTATTATTCACAGTCTCTGATTTTAGTAAAATTGGAGAGTGGTCAGAGCTGGGTCCTGTCTTGAATGCTCAGTATATATTCCATCATATTTCTGTTCTGTGGACCAAGAGTCTTAAAGAAACAAATAGTGTCTATTTTAGGATATAAATGAACACAAAATTCTATTTTTAAAGAGGTTGAAAATATATTTATTTTCTTTTTGTATCATGTTGCTGAGATAGATGTTTTCTGTGAATGCTTTATGTACTAAGTCACTTCAGTCAACTCCAACTCTTTTTGATTCTATGGACTCTATGTTCCTCTATCCATGGGATTCTCCAAGTAAAAATACCAGAGTGAGTTGCCATTTCCTCCTCCAAGGGATCTTCCCAACCCAGAGATTGAACCTCCATCTCTTACATCTCCTGAGTTAGCGCTAATTTACCACTAGTACCACCTGGGAAATCCCAGGGGTTTTATAACCATTTTAAAAAAAATTAGTTTTATTATAAAATTCACTCCCAAGAAATAGACATTATTCAGGACTTTGTTGAAAGCATTTATGTTATTTATATATACAACTTTTAAAATTATTTTCTGGTTAAAAAATATAATGTCAGTTCTAAGACACAGAGGTCTTAAAAAACCAAAATGGTTTTGGATTAGCAATCATGTAATAAAAGATATAGTGACACTGCTTTTAAGATGTGACTTGAAAAATTAGTCTTTGAAAGTCCTAAAATTAATTAAATCAAAGATGTATAAGGAAAACTTCAGTGTTATAGGAAATAAAACTGGAAAATCATATAACTGAGTGAAAAATGGGATTTCGTAATTTAGTATAAGATACTATAAGTTGAATTAGTTCCACAAAATTCACACATGGACAGATTGAAATGGAAGAAGCTCCTTGTGATATCATGATTTATAATAAGAAATATATATTTGGTTTTGGTCCCCATTTCTGGCACAGAGCTCCTTAAATCCCTGGAATCTCCTAAGTTATAAGAACAATAAAGGCGTCCTTTTGTTATGTTACTGAGGTGACTTTTGGAAAGTACCTAGGGAAGGGACTGATGGCCAGGAGAACCTACCACGTAATTAAAGGGTTGGGTATTTCAGTCCCATCCCCACCCCAACCTCCAGGAGGTCCCAACAATCACCGATAGCTAATGAGCTAATCCTTTATGCCTATGTAATGAAGACTCCATAAAACCCCAAAAGGATGGGATCAGAGAGTTCCTGTTGGGGAACGCATGGAGATGTGGAGAGAGTGGCACTGTCTGGGGAGGGGATGGAAGTGCCAAGCCCCTTGCCATGTGCCTTGCCCTCTGCATCTCTTCTATCTGGCTGCTCCTGAGCTATATCTTTATGTAATAAAGTGGTAATCTGGAAAGTTACATGTTTCTCTGAGCTCTAAGAGCCACTCTAGAAAATTAACTGAACCCAAGGAGGCGTGTCACTTGAACCTCCGCTCTATGGCTGGTCCATCAGAAACACAGGTGACAACCTGGGCTTGTGACCAGCATCTTAAGTGGGAGTCTCATGAGACTGAACACTTCTCCTATGGGACCTGATGTATCTCAGTGTCATGGAGTCTGAATTGAATTGAAACCCACTCTAGTATTCCTGCCTGCAGAATCCCATGGACAGAGGAGCCTCACCAGCTACAGTCCACAGGGTTGCAAAGAGTTGGACACAACTGAAGTGATGCATGCACACACATAGGACACCCAGCTGGTATTTCAAGAGTTGCTTGTTGATGGAGAAACATCCCACAATGAAAGCATGTGCAGAACCCAAAAGAACTACATCTCTTTCCCTTTCATAGCACTAGACAATTTTGCTGTCTCCACCTTACTCCAAAATCACTGCAGATGGTGACTGCTGCCATGAAATTAAAAAACGCTTGCTCCTTGGAAGAAAAGATATGACCAACCTAGACAGAATATTAAAAAGAGACATTACTTTACCAACACAAGTCTGTCTAGTCAAAGCTATGGTTTTTCCAGTAGTCATGTATGGATTTGAGAGTTGGACTATAAAGAAAGATGAGCACCAAAGAATTGATGCTTTTGAACTGTAGTGTTGCAGAAGACTCTTGAGAGTCTCTTGGACTGCAAGGAGATCCAACCAGTCCATCCTAAGGGAGATGAGTCCTGAATATTCATTGGAAGGACTGATGCTGAAGCTGAAACTCCAATCCTTTGGCCACCTGATGCGAAGAACTGAGTCACTGGAAAAGACCCTGATGCTGAGAAAGATTGAAGGCGGAAGGAGAAGGGGATGACAGAGGGTGAGATGGTTGGATGACATCACCGACACAATGGACATGAGTTTGAGTAAGCTCCGGGAATTGGTGATGGGCAGGGAGGCCTGGTGGGCTGAAGTCCGTGGGATCGCAGATAGTCAGACACAACTGAGCTACTGAACTGAACCTTACTGCATGCACACACATGTAGATGCACAGACTAAAGCCAAACTAAAACAAAAAGCATGCATGATGATGATGATAACCTTTGACCCTAAATCTCAAGACAGATAAATGATGGCTCATAATTATTTCACCCTCTGTCTCTGAGCCAACATGAGTTTCTGTACTAAATGTTCCCTCTCTTCTTTCCCTCTTTCATCACATGTCATCATCTCAACCCATGCTTACTCTTACTTCCAGCCATTGCTAAAACCTGCTGCCCCTTTTACTGTGTCTTTTCTCGTCTCTATAGGTCATTTTGTTTCTAAAAGTCCAGTTCATTTCTTTTCTCATTTTCTGCCCATATTAATATCTTGTTTCTTTAATTCCTTGTGCAGTGATTAATACCTATCTTGATATAGTAGAAAGAACCTTGGCTTGGGCCTTCATAAATGCCAGTTACTAAGGTAAATGTCTTAATATCTCTGGGCACCAGGTCCCTGATATGTAAAATGAGGGGGAGCTTGAGAGGACCTTGAAATTCTAAACACTGTGCAATCCTTCCTACACAGGTAGCTTAGCATTTTCATATTGTTCCTTGCTCAGCAGCAATTTCACAAATGGATGCTCTGTCTCTCCAATTGGACTGTAAGATTTCCAGGAGCATACACTGGGATGTCTTTTTTTGTTGTACCTTATAAGTTTCTAGCACAGTTCTAAGTATTTTATAGATATTCTATAAGTGTTCATTGATTAGTTTACTGAAGCCCCTTTGGATGAATTTTCATTTCATATCATTACTACCAACAGTGTAGTGCAGAAGTGAACACATAAAGAAATTACCAGGAAAAAATTAAGACAACAATGCAACAAAAATGACTCTACCTTCTATATTACCTGATAATTATTTATATTTGTAACTTGCTCCTTGGCCCTTAATAATTATACCAATAATTTAAAGTGTAAATGGGTGAAAGTTGTGGGGATAAACTTAAAGGTTGCAGTAAAGAAATGATTCTTAATTTAGGGAGGGAGGAGAAATGGGGAACTTTGAGACTCTGATGTCAGCTATGGGCTTTCTCCAAGATGGTTTACAGGCTCCTTACCTGTTATGTAAATGGCATGTTTTCCTAAATCCTGAACATGGGTACAATGTTTCATTTTTCAAGGGTTTTCTTTAAAAGAAGAGGTCAGTCATTGCTGCTCCACTTAAAGTCCTTTTGAAATGAGGAAGTCTCTTTTAGCACATATGACTGAAGGAGAGGTGGACATGTCTTAACAACCTATGTAAAGACTGGTTTAAACAAACATATAGAGGCCAATCAGACTCCTTCCTTGGGAGTTTGAAAAGGAGGTAAAATTTTAGATTCAAGTTAGTTGGTAGAGTATTCTAGAATTAGAAATCTGTTTGGTCTTTGGAGATGGAGTGGAAAATTTTAAACCATGAATAAACTAAAGAGGAACTAGAGGAAAACTTTGGTAGAGAACACACAAAAAAATTGATGAACAACATATGTGGAGATGCAAAATCAAGGGCACACATAGCCTAAACGTAAACGAGAGTATGACCTAGGTTCCTGGTAGCTTTTCCAACCTTCATGCCCGTTTGTACTGTATTCACTATTCTTAGATGCTGTTCAAAGCCTGACTCTTTGACAACCCTTTCATAAATCCCTCATCCCTACCACACACACACACACACACACACACACACACACTCACTCACCATTTTCTTGAATTAATTTGCAACTGGTTGGTTTCTCATAGCCAAAATGAGAATAAGCATTAATCTGAGATATTTTCTATGCTGCTTATGGTAGAAAATAAGATTTTTTTTCTCAGGGTAGAAATGTTGATGATGCATTAATATTTCCATAAGATGCTTAGAAGATGAAGGTTCTATGTGACTGTTAATGCTTTTTTTAATTCTTAAATTTTTAATATTTATATTATTCCCTCTGAATACTTTGCAACTTATTTTATGGAAACAATGAAAATGATATAGTAGCTAAAAATTATTAGTGTGAAAAGAATTAAATAAAATAAAATTTATATGTTTTAGAAATAAAAATTTTAATGTAATTTTCAAAACTTCTGGGAATTGAATAGCAGTCCAGTGGTTTGGACTCCTTTCTTTCATGGCCCAGAGCCTTGATTTGGGAACTAAGATCCCACAAATCAAGTAACACAGCCAAAAACACCCCACCAAAAACAAAGAGAATAAGACAAAACTTCTAAACAAGTCATGGTAAATATAAAGAAGCAAAATAATTTTTTAACCAACATGTTTTACCTGCATTTACATAGCAAGAATTATGATTTCTATTTGAAGAAACAAATCTTTAATAAAACTATTTTATGATATGTGAAGGCATCTGCTTTTTGATTATGCAAATTTCATGCATATAATATCTTTTCTTTTGAACATATTTTCAGCTACTTGATTGTGTCTTGAAATTTTATCCTTACATGTGTCACATAGTCTTGAGCTTAATTGATTCCATGGTATATATTCAAGAGGCATATAGTAAGTATTAACACAATTTTTATTAACTTTTATGGAACTTTGATGGGCTGCTCCAAAGCTCTACCAGGGATTACACTCAGAGTCATATCCTTTCTTCTGAAAAAATGATATTTTGTACAATAATTTTTAAATGCTAAGTAATTCACAGATGTTTCCAGTTGCTGTGGGGAATATCATGGGACATATGAAAAAGAAGGAAGGCAGCCAAGCATGGAGCCAGAACCACACCCTGCTGGTTACTCTACAACTCTGTTTTCAATAGACTTGCCAGCATGAAAGAAAAAGTTTTGGCTTGCCAGGAAGTCAGCATGGGATTCTCAATTTACTAACCTGTGGGTTTTGTTACTGTATTGAGATGCTGAAGGATTTTATTCCTCTCTTGTGGGTTTGCTTTTTGAATTTCTGATCATAGGAACATGAAATGACCTCTTCTGGAACACAAATAAAATACTCAATGCCTATTTATCTGTTGTACTGGCAAATATTTTGAGGTATTTGAATAAAAGAAGCCTTATTAATTTTTCCAACTTTTTATTGTAAGAAATGTTCTTAAATGTGTGTGATACAAAAGTAGTGTATTCATTTTTCAAAAAAATAATTTTTGGTTAAAATAAGCAATACCATAATACTTAGAAAACAGAATCGTTGAGAAATATGGGTTGGATTTTTAACTCAGCCCCATAATGAACTTGCCCAATGTCTTTGGGCAAGTCACTGGTCTTCATTCCACCTCTGCATTAATACCATAAACAGAAAGAATAATACCCTTTATACTTTTTGGAAGATTGGTATAATCACAGAGATTATGTAACAGAATGTAAGAAATAGAAGGAATTTTAATGGTCATTCCAAGCGCACTAATGTTGCATGGACAATAACTGAGCCCAGCAGTACTGAGTAACCAATTGTTTTCCCCAGTCTCCATACATAGCTTCCTCTTTACACTTTTATGAGAATGCTTGAATCACATGTGTTAATTCTCTACCATATATCTCCTGAATAACCCATATAAACTTGAGAACAGAGAAAATGTCATCTTCATATTGGCCTTTCATACCCATTTTTCTCTTAATTTATTCCTGCTCAGCATTCCTAGGGAAAGATTGTTCTGATCCCATACCCTTGTTATATCTTTTCATCACATCCTCTACTTTCTTGGTAACACTGTCACAACAGTAATTCTACATACAAAATCATAAATATATATATAATTACATTAAATAGATATATTTGCATAATTTATATAGGTATTATATGTATACATATATATACAATGATTGGGCTAATGTTTTTCAATCCAACCTGTTATGTTGCAGTTTCCTCATCTATTACTTGTGAATAATAAAGGTATCCAGCTTATATAATTATTGTGAAGAACATTTGATTAACAGTATACAGAATATACAAGAGGAATTCAATGAATTATTATTATTGCTCTTATTACTATTACTATTAATTTCCAGGCAATCTGTTTATCACTGGGAATGATGATAGAGATTAAAACAGCTCTTCATATCAGGCTGAACATGATAATTTTAGGTTTAATAGGTTGTAAGTTTATCTCTGATGTGAAGAGCCAGCTCATTGGTAAAGACCCTGATGCTGGGAAAGATTGAAGGCAGGAGGAGAAGGGGATGACAGAGCATGAGATGGTTGGACGGCATCATCGACTCAATGGACATGAGTTTGAGTAAGCTAAGGGAGATAGTGAAGGACAGGGAAGCCTGCCCTACTGTAGTCCACAGGGTGACAAAGAGTTAAACACAAACTGAGCGACTGAACAACAAGGTTATCTCTATGCTGCCTTACTGGTGGGTCATCCACAGGATATCTTTTCATGTCTTCATTCCAGAGGCAGATAATTCTATTCAGGTAGTGGAATCACAAGGCAGACTGAAGAAAAACCACAGAGGGTCAATTCTCGGGCTGGGAAGATCCCCTGCAGAAGGGAATGGCTACCCAATCCACTCTTCTTGCCTGGAGAATTCCATGGACAGAGAAGCCTGGTGCACTACAGTCCATGGGGTCTCAAAAGAGTTGAACACGACTTAGCGACTGAATAACAGTAACAACCACAACATATGATTGCAGTGTAACGGTATCTTGCCAAACATATGCTTATAGAAAGTTTCAGTCAATTCTGTCCCATGTATATTTGAATTTCTGCTAGACCCTAGAAAATCCCAGAGAATAAGACAGATAAAGAGACTTTCCATTGAGGAGAAGACTTCAGTGTAACACTTATACAAGTTAAGTCAAAATGTAGAAGACTGAGGTTACTACAGGACAACTAAATATTTCTGAGAAACCAGCCTGCTAGCAAAGAAATGTAGTAGAAAAATAAAGTCTATGATAATCTGGAAAAAAATAAAACATGCAGATTTTAGGATCACATGCAAAGAGTGAGCAGTTTAAAGGTGAAAGGATCAATATTATTTTTCTTCATTCTCATGAAACTGGGTAGCCCGATTCAAAATAAGCACTCAGTACGCTGGTAACATCTTCAGAGTTGTCAAATGGTGACAGGTTAAGTACCTTGCAAATTTAAAAGCAATTAAAATTATTGAGTATTTTGTTTCATGAATGTGTCTAAATTTGAAAATTGAAACTACATTCTGTACAATTGTCTTTTAAATGAAGAGATAAAAGTATTTCTTTTTCAGTGTTTATTATGAAGTTAAGCAGTTTTTATAAATAACTGCAGTTGACAGGTATGGGTGAATTTATAGAAGGTAGCTTTGAACAATTGAAGTGAGACTTAACATTATAAGGTTTGATATAAGAAAGGGAAAAAGAGTTATCATGCTGCAGAAGAATTTTGTGACATTTTCTGCAAAGTAATTTCTGAGTATAATTTACTCCCTGAATTATTTTATAATGGAGTTATAAATGATATAAAATAAATTATTTTATATTTATATAAAATGCAAATTAAAATTTAGGGTATTTTATATGTTATTATTTATAACCATATATATATATGGTGATGCTTGCCAACTATGACCAATCCAATGAATATTGGTGAATAAAATATTTCCAGTTTTAAGACGTGCATCTTAAAAAAAGAACATGCATCTTTTCGAAATAAAAGCACTCATAGAACAAAATCTTTAGCTGAATAGTCCACTTTTACTAGAGTGTTCAAAAATACCATATACTTCCCTCTTGCTTATTGCCCAACTCTTTGTGACCCCATGGACTATGGCTCCTCTGTTCATGGAATTTTCCAGGTAGGAATACTGGAGTGGGTTGCCATGTCCTCCTCTAGGGAATCTTCCTGATTCAGAGATCGAACCCAAGTCTCCTGCATTGCAGGTAGATTCTTACCATCTGAGTCACCAGGGAAGCCCATTTGCTTATAAAGAATCAGCTAATTTATTCCTGATAAATTGTTTTCATCCTGATGTTTGATTGCTTTTTAACGTTCACAGTATACTATGTACTGTTTTTTAATAAGGATACTGAAGCATAAATAAAAGTTAAAAGTAGCAGGGAGTTATATCTGTCCCTATAGGTGTCTAATGAGAGAACAAATAACTATTTTGAGGGATTTTGTCACCTGGGAAACATTAGAATTTTTTGGACTCAGTCATTTGACTAAATGATTATAAACATTTGTTTTTAAACTAACATTTGTTGCAATTACCTTCTGTGCAGGACATTGTATTAGGTGCTGTAAGGAAACAAAACTTGAGTGAGCTGTATTTTGTGTTCTCAAGTTACTTCAAGTCTAATACACACAAATAATTTTAATAAAAGATAACATTTGATACATGATGATAGAAGAATAGTTTATAAAGATATGAATGGAGGCAAAGATAAGTTTGTGTGTGCTCAGTCATTTCTAACTCTTTTGCAACTCCATGGACTGTAGCCAGCCAGACTCCTATGTCCACAGGATTTTCCAGGCAAGAATACTGGAGTGGGTTGCTAGTTCCTCTTCCCAGAGGATTTTCTCGAACCAGGGATCAAACCCGTGTCTCCTGTTTCCCTTGCACTGCAGGTGGATTCTTTACTGCTGAATCATTAGGGAAGCCCAAATTTAGCTTAGGAAGGGACAAATATTAGGTAAAACTTCATGGGAATAGTGACTTTCAAGGTTTACCTTGAAAATGACATCAAACTTTGGGGGAAGCAACATCGGGAAGGCTTCTCAGTGGACAGAGCAGAGAGAACACTGGTGTGGAACTGAGAAAATTCTAAGCATATTAAAGAGCCAGTAGAAAACTGAAGTGAATTATGTGTTGATTCCTTTGGTGTCTACATAAAGTATCTGCTTATTGGATTAAAATGAAATAAGCTGGAATTAAACATTTATAAACTAAGAAATGTTTACCCACACAAGCATTATTTTTGAGACAGATTTTGACTCTTCCAGTTGGTGGTGGCTTATTAGTTCCATGTTCCTTACCAGACCTCCTGTCATAAAACAACTCATGCAATTGATAACTATGGCACCTGGCCAGGGTGGGCAGCTTCAGTCAGTATACTTCCCCTAACACTATGGTGCCTGGCCAGGGTATGCAGCTTCAGTCGGTGTGTTTCCCCTAACACTTTCAACATGGAGTTACAGACAGAACAAGTCTGTGGGTCAGGGGACCTTGACTTTGTAGCCCTCTGTTTATGTACGTTTGGACAAAGGCCTCATCTCTGTATCTCAATTACTACCAAATAATCTCTTAGGTCCTTTCTAATTCTTTTGTAATAATATCTTTTTAAAACAACAAAATGGACATTAACTTTTTTCAATTTGAAACTCCTCCAGATTGTCAAGATTAAAACAAAGGAGCCAAGTCATAAATCTGAATGAAGATTTGAGAGTGAAGGAATGTGTTAAAATAATATTGTTCTCCTAAAGCCCTTTGTAAAGGTGTAAATTGCAATCTGACATAACTGCCATTCTGAGTTGTTTTGTTTAACAATTGAGTTTAATTAGACAAATAGCTCTGTAAAACAAGAAAACAGATGGGCCATCAAATTTAAAATGTGGAAGCCCAGTAAAATAATCTGTTAGCCTCAGGCCAGGCAATCGTGACCCAATAGCAGGAGAAAATACAGGGCAGAAACGTTTAGAAAGATGCTTGTTAATATGTTTTAAACACCATGAACAGAAGTAGATGTTACCATCCTCAAATATTTGATATTATCTAATTCATAACAAAGATCAACTATTTGGACATTATTGATGAATGTTTCAACTGTGGTGTTGGAGAAGACTCTTGAGAGTCCCTTGGACTGCAAGGAGATCCAACCAATCCATTCTGAAGATCCCTGGGATTTCTTTGGAGGGAATGATGCTGAAGCTAAAATTCCAGTACTTTGGCCACCTCATGTGAAGAGTTGACTCATTGGAAAAGACTCTGATGCTGGGAGGGATTGGGGGCAGGAGGAGAAGGGGACGACAGAGGATGAGATGACTGGATGGCATCACTAACTCGATGAACGTGAGTCTGAGTGAACTCCAGGAGATGGTGATGGACAGGGAGGCCTGGTGTGCTGCAATTCATGGGGTCGCAAAGAGTCGGATACGACTGAGCAACTGAACTGAACTGAACTGATGAATGTTTGATGAAACTGCTTCAATTTACAACATCCATTTACTGAATGTGGCTTTAGTGGTAAGGAACCTACCTGCCATAGCAGGAGACACAAGAGATGTGGGTTCGGTCCTTGGGTCGGAAAGATCCCCTGGAGGAGAAAATGGCAACCTGCTCTAATAATCTTGCCCGGACAATCTCATGGACAGAGGAACCTGGCAGGCTACAGTCTAAGGGGTCACAAGAGTTGAACACGGCTGAAGTGACTTAGCACACACAACAGGAACTTCTAAAACTGTTATTTAATACCCATGGACCTGTGGGGGTACTGAGGTAGGAGATATTGGCCCCAGGGCCAGACACCTGGGGTGGGTCAGTTCAGTTCAGTTCAGTCACTCAGTTGTATCTGACTCTTTGCGACCCATGGCCTGCAGCACGCCAGCCCTCCCTGTCCATCACCAACTCCAGGAGCCTACTCAAACTCATGTACATTGAGTCAGTGATGCCATCCAATTGTCTCATCCTCTGTCCTCCCCTTCTTTTCCCGCCTTCAATCTTTCCCAGCATCAGGGTCTTTTCCAGTGAGTCAGCTCGTCACATGAGGTGGCCAAAGGATTGGAGATTCAGCTTTAGCATCAGTCCTTCCAATGAACACCCAGGACTGATTTCCGTTAGAATGGACTGGTTGGATCTCCTTGCAGTCCAAGGAACTCTCAAGAGTCTTCTCCAACACCACAGTTCAAAAGCATCAATTCTTTTGTGCTCAGCTTTCTTTACAGTCCAACTCTCACATCCATACATGACTACTGGAAAAACCATAGCCTTGACTAGATGGAACTTTGTTGACAAAGTAATGTCTCTGCTTTTTAATTTGCTCTCTAGGTTGGTCATAACTTTCCTTCCAAGGAGTATATGTCTTTTAATTTCATGGCTGCAGTCATCATATGCAGTGATTTTGGAGCCCTCCCAAAATAAGTGAAGTGCAGTTCTAGCTTTGTTCTCACCCAGACATTCCAAGGACAAATTAGTGGTAAAAGCTGAGCTCCACTAAAGCAAAGAGGTGAGGTGCCCACTCCCAAGGTTCAGGAAGTCTTCCCGGTCTGCATTCTCAGGAAGTTTTCTTGGGGGTAGAAAAGGGAGGGGGCCCCATTCCATAATATGGATATGTGCTCATAGGCTTCTGCGGTGGGATCCATCTTAGAAAAAAGTTGCACATGCATTTTGGGGAGGGTCCAAGGACCAGTCAGGTGTGAAGTAAGAAACAAGATAATCAGACAAAGGTAAACCAAGACTTGGAAGGAATGTCCCATGTAAGTGACTTACGTCATCTGACTTAACTGAGCTCCTCCTCATTAAAGTGGACACCCATATCCTTTCTCTCCAGGTGTATATCTCTGCCTAAGTTTTGACTTACTGCACTCCTCACTCAGGACACCTGCACTCCTCTTCGGGTGTGCATTTCTGCCTTCCACACCTGAACTGTTTTAAATGTTCCTCTGTGTGCACTCCCATACATTGCGCTGTGTCTCTAATAACAAACTTTGTACCTGTTTTTACAGGTTTTGCCTCCTGGAACATTCTTGCTTTCAAATGAGGGAAGGAGCCAGGGCCACTTTGCTTCTAGCCTCTTCTACCTGTTGGTCTAGTGGTTAGGTCTCTTGGTTAGGTCTCCAGATTCAATTCCTGGGCAGGAAACTAAGATCTCTCTTAGGACTGCTCAATGCTTTCCCTCTGAGATCAGTATTGGAACTCATCAATTTGTCCCAATTGTTCCATTTCTGAAACCCAATAGTTGTATTATGTGAGTCATTTGATCGCATGGGATAAAACAGCAGGTGAAAACCTGAGATTTAAAATGTTTGCCTATCTTTAAAAGTTAATTTCTTTTGAAATAATATGATTTCTTATTTAACCAGAAAATTTCCATTTCTATTCCATACTTATTGTTTGTACCTAAAAGTAATGCTTTATGCATTCTACTCTCAAATTTTCTATGTTGAAACCAAAATTTATGTTTGTTATGTATGTGGGCTTATTACTTTGAACCACACAAAATTTCCATTTGTTAGATAAAAAGCAGTTAAATGTTATTATACCAAATACATATGTGATTTTTTTGTAATTAGAACACATAGCCCATGAATTACTGAAAATAACTTCCTTATTAGACAGTGACTTTTTTATTTTACTTTGCATGTCTTTATTTTCCCCACAGCTGAATCTAGTGCAACTGACAGTTTAGTAAGTGTTTCACGAATACTTGGTGATAAATGTTATATATATAAAAAATACATATAATTGTATGTATCACATGTATATAAAAATTATGTATTGTCACATGTATATATATATACATGTGCTAGTGGTTGTTTAGTTGCTCAGCCAGGTCACTTTGCAGTCCTATGGACTATAGCCTGCCAGGCTCCTCTGTCCATGGAATTCTCCAGGCAATAACACTGGAGTGGATTGTCATTCCCTTCTTCAGGGGATCTTCCCAACCCAGGGATTGAACCGTGTCTCCTGTGTCTCCTGCATTAGCAGGCAGGTTCTTTACCACTAGTACCACTTGGGAAGCCCATATTATATATATTTATATATATATATATCCTTTTTAGAAGTGTGAATGGAAAAGAGAGATGGTTTGGGGCTCTCTAAAACCAAGGGAGAAAAGTGCAAAATTCCTATTCAAAGCTGTCCCAGAAAAACCATGATAAAATACTTGTTGTCTTCAGGATCATCATGTTCTAGTGCACACCCATAATTAGTTCTTTCTGAGCTGAAAAAGCTAATTAAGAAAATGCCTATCAACTGCATGCAACTGATGCTAATGTGCACTCTGTGATTCTGTGATGAATGGACTCGACACCCAGGATTGTCATCACATCCAAACCCCTAAGGAGGAAAGTTTCCAGACTCTGTGTGCTAGGTGCAATCCCAAAATGGCAAAAATGGGTAAATTAATATGCATACATATGTGCACATAGAGATGAAGTTGTCAGTTTCAGGTAGCAGGAAGAATTTACCAGTACTGACTTCTGTTAGGCAGAAGCCATCAGGGAAGAGGAAGTAGATACTAAATTTAGACATTCACTTAGATTTTTTTTTTCCAACTAGGATTGCCAGGCTAAGTCCCATGTAAAATCAAGCCATTTCAAGTGAATGAAATGTGGACAGAGAAAATGGCCCAGACTCCCTTGTCTTGTTCAAGAAATGTGGAGTTTCTGAAAGTCTAGGAAAGAATACACCTCTTCTTCCTCTTTGGTCCTTTTCAAGGGCTAAGACAGAATTTCATTTAGGGAATACATTGCTCTGTCTTTAGCCTTTTTTTTTTTTCTTTTGTGTCCCTTGCTGATCATTAATCTATTTATATATCTGGAGGAAAAGGTTTAGAGTCAGCAGACATCAATGTGTCCTAGTAGAGGGACCCCAAGATGGAACCAAGTTTTCGAAGGACAAAAAGCACAGACTTCAAAGTCAGGTGGACTTGGACAACTGACCTAACTTCTCTGAGAATTAGTTTCCTCTCCTGTAAAATTGGAATAATAATCCCTGCCTGTTTTGATGATTGGGTGAGGCAATGCACGCAAAGCATCTAACATAGCCTGTGACACTGCATGGTCTAAAAAATCTATTTTTTTTAAAAGAGTTACCATGTACTGGGCACTCATGTATCCTGAAGGTGTAAGAATCAGAGACACGGAGTTATTTTTTCATTACGTGTTTTCCCTTTAGTTTCAAAGGTGATGATCTAGTCTTAAAACCAACAAATATGACAACCTGAGTCCTTTCATGCAGACTTTAAGTCAAGTAGTTGGTAAGTGTTATGGGAGTCCATACGAGAATATAGAATTTCTCTACGGAAACTGCAAGAAGATATGCTGAGTACTTTTTACTTCTTCCCACAAAACTTGATCAAAAATGCAGAGAAAATAAAACTTTTGTGATTCAGTTCCAAGTGTTTCTTTAAAGGGGCTTCTGAAGATGGTTGAAGAGTCAGATCTATTAGCTCACTTTCAAGCTAATGCTCCCAACGTGCAATGTGATCTCACTATGGTTTAAAAAAAAATAGATTTCAAGGTATAGAAAAGAAGAATACTGTTGAATAGCATATTTAGAATGAAAAACTGGACACAAACTGTGCTGTTCACTTTGAAATCCTATAAAAAGCAGTAATGCGGCTGGCACTATATAGCCCCAAACTGACTGATACGTCTTTCCATTGAAGATAGCAGCAATCCCACTGTGCGTGCTTGTTGGGGCTTCTTTGAAAATTCTGCATTTCCTTTGCACACCCTCAAGCACACTTGTGTCTCATGGCCTCCTCTGACACTGTCCCAGTCTTACAGGAAGCACTGGAGACTCATCATTTATACCACACAACCAACGCTCTCTGGCACCAGCATGTAGCTCAGCAAGGTATAACTGGAAGTTTTTTCTTTCTGCTGCTGTTGAAACCATAGAGGATTAAAGATTTGCCAAAGTTCAATCTAGGTAATCCCTTCTATAGGATTAACTCACTGAATGGCTTCCCTGGCGTATTTGTTTTAGGAAAGAAAGAAACAAACAGATTTCAAATCCCTAAATCTGGAGGTAACATTTTATTTATTACGCAGATAACATCATCGATTACTTGTGAGTGTGTCTGTGTGTGCATGCGCTTTATCCATGGTCACAGCTTATCCCATGAGAAATCTAAATGAAAATTTAAAAAAAAACTGTAGTTTTTCACAAACTATAATTACTTTAATTACAGGATAATTATATAAATAATGCATTTGAATGTAGGTTTCAGATTTCTTTGTTTTCTAAATATTATCATCTTTCAGTGTTTTCAGACGTGTAAACAGGAAACATTTAAGTTTAGATGAAGAGCAGGTGAAATGCCTGTGATACAAGTACAGACAATCAAAAGATGATTAGGCTATTGAAAACTGCCTAACTAGGTACTAATTTTTAAGTGAGCAGGTGTACTTAGTCATTATAACTTTAAAATGAAAAAATATATGAATTACACCAAGACCCCCCCTCCCCAACATTAAAATAACATTAGAGGTCTGGCTGGTACCGACTAAATCCAGCAAAGGCAAAAGAGGTGGAAATTCCACAGTGAGACAGTCAGCCACTCCAGAATTAGAGAAGGCATTAAAAAAAAAAAAAAAAAAAGAAATACAGGCTTCTAAAGAAATGTTGAAATGATTTCACAACACTTTATTGACTTTCTTAAAATACAGCCCAAACATCATTAACGTGGTACAAAGATTAATATTTTGGTTATTGTGAAGGGATGATTAACTTTGCACAGGAATTGTACAAAGTAAGAAAACTCTTATAATTACCATGGTTGGAAATCAATTTTTTTTTTCCTTTCTCAATTCAGTTGTTTTTCTGGTTGACAATGAAATGCATCAATACACTCCCAGTCATTCATGTGGAACGCACAAAGACCCGATTCTGAGTCAGAAGGAGATGGTAAACTTGTGACTATAGCATGAACATTAAATTTCAAGGTGGTATGACATACATAATACTCATTTAATTCACATATGGCTGCACCTGAAATTGAAAGCCCAATTTTCATCAAAAGTTAATGCAACAAAATAAACTTATACAACGTTTGATATGGGGCCAGTTTAGATCCATTAAACACTATGCAAGAACTGTTTCTAAGTATCCAGGTGGTGTTCAGAACACTTGGCAATTTAATAAATTTGTCTCCAGTGTGCAAAATTATACTTCAGTGATGAGAAACGTATGAGAGTCTGTGAAAGAGAAAATGCACTACTATACATTCAAATATATATGAAAATAATCTGGATGAACTCCATGTAGATTATTTGGCTGGATGTATCCTGTAATGTAATCAACTTTCAGCTCTATCTACTGAGACTTGAAATGCCACACTAATGGTCTCATCCTCTGATCTCCAACTCCATCTTTTCTTCCATCAGCCTTATGTATGTTTTCTTCCAGTGTCAAAATTGGTGTAGGCTCTACTCTCCATGTACTGCAATGGACTCACTCTGAGTGTCTCACCAATTGCTTTAATTTTTTGTTCTATAACAATTTAGCCAGTTTTATGCATCTTCTTGGCACCCTATGCTATTTTTTCTTATCTTATCACAAGAGGAACAAAGCAAAATTGCATTCAGTTCCATCTGTTTTGTGTTGGCATGCTGCATATGCAGAAAAGGGTTATTGGCAAATATTTCAAAATGAGGCCATCAGAATTCATAGATGGTTTTTCTATAGCTGCAGAAGAGAGGTTGCTGGAACTATACATGTAGGTTTGGTGTGTGTGCTCAGTGGTGTCTACAGACCCCATAAACTGTAGCCAGGCTCCTCTATCCAGGGAGTTTTCCAGGCAAGAATTCTGGAGTGGGTTGCCATTTCCTACTCCAGGGGATCTTCCCAACCGAGGGATCCAATCTGCATTTCCCACGTCTCTTGCATTAGCACATGGATTCTTTACTGCTGAGCTACCTGGGAAGCCCAAAAGTAGGTTTATGGCACCATTAACCTCAATTTTGAAGAAACTCAGAAGAGCGAGAGAACTTGGAGGCTGAGAAAAATGAAAGTAGTGTACAAGCTTACTCTGAGCTAGGAGAATCCTTACCATGGTTGGTGTCATCCATACAGCAAGGGAAACCATTACAGGGTTTAGTGGGTCTTGATACCACAGTTGATTCTCCAAGGGGCATGAATGCTCCCTCTATGTTTATCCAAATACCACATCATGTTAACTGCTGTATGTACAGGTAGAAGAACCTCAGCTTTAATATGAATTGACATAATAACAGTTCCTGATCTCAATCAGCGCTTGTGGGTATCAATGCTAGGTTATATATATAGAAAAGCTAGAGTAACACAGACCCTCAACGAATATGTGTAGTTTGAAATAATAAACAAATGGACATCCAACTCAAAAGTCCTCTACTCACGCATTTGACTTTCCTTCATTCCCTTCAGTTTTTCTCGCCTACAGTCCTGATGCTGTCTGGTTTAATCCCTTTCTCATCTGCTTACTCTTATCTTAGACTGATTCAGTGTAAAGCCTGTGGGACTCCTAATTCCCATAATTAAATTTCCAGGATATTCATCAAATTAAGATCTTCTTTAAGATCTTCATGAATCTTACATTAGTCTTTTTTGTACTCAAAGATATTCCCTATGCCTTCTTTGCCTATGGAAAAGGAAGTGGATACAGAAGGGAACAGTGATGTAGGGAATGTGTTCAAGTACAAAAAGAACTAAAGTAAGATTCATGAAGATCCTAAAGAAGACTTTAATTTGATGAATATCCTAGACATTCAGCTTCCCTGGTAGCTCAGGTGGTAAAGAATCTGCCTGCAATGTGGGAGACCTGGGTTAGATCCCTTGGGTTGGGAAGATTCCCTAGAGAAGGGAATGTCTACCCACTCCAGTATTCTGGCCTGGAGAATTCCATGGATAGAGGAGCATGACAGCTTACAGTCCATGGGGTCGCAAAGAGTTGGACACGACTGAGCGACTTTCACTTCAGTTCACTTTATTAGACATTTACATAATATTTAATGAGGAAATAAATCAGGCACTCATACTGTTCCTAATGAAAACCAATAATACTTAAATTCAGAGAGTTGAATCATCTGGCAAGAACAGGCATCTGGTAAGTACTAAATTTGGACTGAAAATGAAACTTAGAACCATGCTCTTTCTATGTGTCATGCAATCTTCCCACTGCTTTTTTAAAAAAATAGAAAACTTCTAAAACAATTACTGAATACATTACAGAGAATAAGTAAAAAATTAAAACAAACAAAAAATTGAGAAAACCAAAAAAAGGGCCAGAGCAAAGGTCTGCATCCCTTTGCTGATTTTTGAAATCCCATTACTGATTTAGACATCTCTTTTCTGGGTTATATGTTCTTTCAATTTTTGTTCAGGTCAGTTGAAAGGAACATTCTTGTTAAAACCACTTGAGCTTGCACCTTGGTGAAGGCACCATCCTTTGGAATTAGGTACACATCTATCTTTCTTCGAGCAAGAATGAGATTTGCACATTTCTCTTTTTGTCTTTTCTCCTCTGATGGCTTATGTTCTGTTTTATTTTCCATTTTATTTTATTCATGTCCTTATTATCTTTTTATAAGGCGTCCCAAATCTTATAAAAAGAAGTGTGAAGTATAAGTGAATGAATGAACTTGTGCAACCCTGATGTCAACAGCCAACCTGTCCACAAGGGTTGACTTGGTTTTAGTTTTTTTTTAGGCCACACTGTGGGACATGTGGGATCTTAGTTTCCTGACCAGGGACTGAATTCATACCCTTTGCATTGGAAGTACAGAGTCTTAACCATTCCCCAGGGAAATCCCCAGGGTTGACCCTATTTTGACTCTATTCAAAACCTAGTATTTACTTATGATCAGCAGATTTGAATTTTTTATTAGACATTTGGGGTATTTTCAGGAGAAGGTTACAGTGTGCCTAGAAATCTCACCCCTCTCCCATTACCATGAAGAGAAATTGCACATTAATTACAGAAAATCCATGGGCTATGAAGTGATTCTTTTATTTATATATAAGAAAAAAGATACTTAGGCATGGTTATAAAGAGCAGAGAAGAGCCCAGAAGGATCTGATAAAGAAGAAGAGGCTAAAAATAGAGGGGGGAGGGGAAATAAATGATACAGCTATAGCGAGTATGGAAAAGGGGATGAATTTGACCAGGGAGAAGTCATGAACTGAGAAAGAGGCAGATTTTTCTAGGGGATGGAAGATAATATGAGTGATAGTAATTACAGTATACCCATCCAGTACTCTTGCTTGGCAAATCCCATGGATGGAGGAGCCTGGAAGACTGCAATCCATGGGGTTGCTAGGAGTTGGACAGGACTGAGCGACTTCACTTTCACTTTTCACTTTCATGTATTGGAGAAGGACATGGCAACCCACTCCAGTGTTCTTGCCTGGAGAATCCCAGGGATGGCAGAGCCTGGTGGGCTGCCGTCTCTGGGGTCGCACAGAGTCGGACACGACTGAAGCGACTTAGCAGCAGCAGCAGCAGCATGTAGTTAGAAGAAAATGGAGGAATTTTCCTTTCTATGGCTTGTTTTTTTTCTTTCTCCAATAAGAGTTAGTGGTTCACATTGAGAAGTGGGTGGTGAAAATACCCTTGAGAAATCTGGTAAAAACGTATATAATTTCTATGAGAAACTCAGGAAAATTCACTTCCAAGAGAGAACATAAGAGGTAGGACCGTAGAGGTTGAGAAAAGGTAGTGTTACAAAACCTAGGGACTGATAGCTAAAGGAGATGAGGTCAGGATGGCATTGAGCTGCTTTTGAAGCCTACAGGATGACAGAATCCAAGTTCTACTCATAAACCCGTCAAGTCCAAAGTGGTTAGAGAGCTACAGACACATTAAAACAGTACCCAGGGCTACGGGTTCTTTCCTGACCTTGTCTCAAACTCTAGAGCAGAAAAACAAACCAGCATAAGATACAAACTTGCCTACTGTCCTGTCTCTCACTTCCCTTCAACCTTCACTCCAGCTGAGTCAAGTTCACATCCTTGTGTTCTCTTAATATAATTTTCTTTTCCTGAAATAAGACTAGAAAATTTCTGATTTTGTCACGGAGGTCAATAAAGACAATAAAAAAGCATTATTATCTGTAGGAATAATTAGCCTTAGGAGCCATGGATGAGGAGATGAACTATAATTTGTTGTTACTAAAGGCTTCCCTTGTGACTCAGCAGTAAAGAGTCCACCCACAATGTAGAAGACACAGGAGACGTGGGTTCGTTCCCTGGGTCGGGAAGATCCTCTGGAGGAGGGCATGGCAACCCGCTCCAGCGTTCTTGCCTGGAGAATCCCCATGGACAGAAGAGCCTGGCAGGCTACAGTCCATGGGGTTGCAAAGAGTCAGACACGGCTGAAGGGACAGAACGTGAGCATGTGTATTATGCATGTGTGTAGGTAAGTGTGTATTCTAATCAACCGGGCAAAAACCTATGACCGGAATATCACAACCTGTATTATATAAAAGAGGAAACAGATTTAGAGAGATTGAGTCAGCATGTAAAGTCATACAGCTTGTCAGTATTAGAACAAGATTCAAGCTAATAGTCATAGACTCTCTAGCCTGTATCTTTGAGGGAACAAAGGCTTTAGGGAACTCAGCTGTGATCAAAGATCTTTGATATCAAGATGAATGGTCACCACTCAAGAGCTCCAAGCAGTGGATTCCTTTTACTTCAAGTTCTCTTTCAGTATATATTTACATGATCTACTTGGTTTTCTTGCCTTTCACCTCACTCCCTGTCACTCAAGACCTGACACCCTCTTGTTGGCCAGCTGTATTCTCATGAGGTTATAAGACTGAGATTCCATCCTGGGTCAGGATGTTTGAACATCTGTAGGAAAGGAATGCATATTGGGGAGATCATTTTCATTTGAAAAGTTGTATGAATATGGTATTTATTGACTGCATCTATTGCCAAAGATTATATCCAGTTCTAAAATTTCTGAATAAATTCTTGTTCTTTGCTGCTCAGAAAAAGTTTACTGAAAATATCAGTTCACTAAAAGCACTGAAATCTCAAAGTTTGTCTCTTGCTAAAATAATGTTTACAAGTACAGAGGGTTTCTTGCTGGCATGCAATGGTGAGGATGGTGAATGATACCCTGAAAGCATTTGCCTAGTTGAAAATAGGCAAGTTGAACAAATTATAGCCCTCATTCATCACATTTGAAATAGTGTTCCAATGACTTGTTCGTTTTAAGGAAGATAGATTTTGGTTAAGTAGAAAAAATTTTTATCCATATTTGAATTTTGTCACTGCTATTTGCAGACACCCTGTGCCTTAAGAGACTTTGGTGAAGAAGTAAATTCAGGATGTGAAGAACTGAGTCATTGGAAAAGATTCTGATGCTGGGAAAGATTGAGGGCAGGAGGAGAGGGGGAGGACAGAAGATGAGATGGTTGGATGGCATCGTTGACTCAGTGGACATGAGTTTGAGCAAACTCTGGGAGATAGTGAAGGACAGGGAAGCCTGGTGTGCTGCAGTCCATGGGGTCGCAAAGAGTTGAGCATGACTGAGCAACTAAACAATGAACAACAAGGTAACTGGGTCTGAACAAGGACTGTGTATGGTTTCTATTTATTTGTTTTGCTTTATTATGGACACTGTGAGTTATGGGCAGTCTAAGGAGGATGACGTATTTCTGGCACAGGCTCTCCATTCGTCTTCACACAGGGCTCATCTTACACTCCAGGTCACACTCTAATTAGCAACACCAAGTAGCTCTCTAGAATCCTAAACAACTCATTTGTAATAAATGAAGTTACTAAAAATCTCCCAAGTATAAAAGTAAAGGGGATACATCTTAGACATACCTAGGTTAGGCACATTTATGCATTATTGACAAATAAAATTCATTTAGGAAAGACATGAATTCACTGATGAACATTATGTTTTCCACCAAGCATTTTTTTTTAACTTAAGGTACTCAGAAAGAGTCCATTTTCCCACAGTGTTAATGTTGAAAGCTGTGACGATGACACCACAATAATGCCCATCACCGTGATGCATCATATAGATGTTATTGCACATAATAGAAAGCATTCTTTGGGGGTAATGCATTTTTGTTGCCTACATGCTGACACCAAGCAGATACAAATGTGCCTTAATGTGTTTCCTTTTAAAGGGACAGTGTAGACGCACCCCCATGTACACATTTTGTATAAGGTTTGGTGAGTGGCTCACTTTTACTAGCTGCTTTCTAGATTCACTTTAGTACTCCTAATAGCTCTAATTATAAGCTGCACCATTTTCTATTCCTTCCTTGCTGTTCTTTGTCATTGCACTGCTCATAGACATTTAAACAGTAGAAGCTGTTTATAGTTCATTAAACGCTTTAAGCTGTTGTTCTAAAGTTTTCTACTTTTTTTTGTATTTTCCAAGTCATTTCCCTCTGCTGTCATATGAAACCATGCACTGCAGTTCAACAGAAGACATCAGAGATGCACATCTAATGAAAAATCAGCAAGGCTAACAGCCATAAATGAGTCAGAGACATTGCAATCTATTTTTTTAATTGTGTTTGGTATGGCATTTGACATAGAATGCATAGGTATTTTTTTTAATGTTTCCCTCTAATTCTTTTTAAAGTAGAAATTTTGCTCCTTAAATAAAAACACTAGCCAAAAGGGAGTATTAACTCATATTATGACATGATAGAGCACAGAAAATGTGGCTATTGGAAAGCTAAACATTTTCCTATCATATCACAGTAGGAAAAGATGGGGCAATTACTCCAATAAATGACCCACTAGGATGATATTAGAATTTGAAGAAAGAGAGATTTAGCAGCATTAAGACTGCCTTGGAATGTGTATGAGACCACGGTGGTATCAGGAGGCTGTCTCTTTGATTTTTATTGGACAGTCACACTATGCCCGTCACTTTTCCATGTTCTCCTGGGCAAGCCCTGCATCAACCATGGTGTTGGAAGAGTAGAACAGGCTAATTTAGAATTCCTTCCCCAGAGCATGATGTGATCTTCCTGTGAAAAATGGAAGTGAGAGAGAGGTCAGGGATTTATTCTTTGCTGTTCAGACCATATGAAAAAAGAATGTCTCCATTGTATTAACATTAATTTATTAAACAAAGACTTTCATGCTCACATTAAGCATGTTTAAGACACATGGTTCTACAATTGAGGCAAGAGCAACATACCAAGAACCAGTTTAAAATACTAGAGCAAGAAAATAAATCAGCTATGAGACTATATTGTATAGCACAGGGAGCATGGTGGCGGTGGTTTAGTCCCTAAGCTGTGTCTGACTCTTTGTGATCCTGTGGACTGTAGCCTGCCAGGCCTCTCTGTCCATGGGATTTTCCAGGCATGGAAAGTAGGTTGCCTTTTGTTCCTTCAGGGGGTCTTCCTGACCCAGGGATCATACTTGCGGCTCCTGCATTGCAAGCAGGTTCTTTACCACTGAGCCACTAGTCAATGTTTTGTAATAACTATAAATAGAGAAAATAACTAATAACTAATAACTAAAAATTATGAATCAGTAAGCTGATTGTAATATTGTACATTGATTGACTACACCTCAATAACTAATAACTAATAACTAAAATAACAAAATAACTAATAACTAATAATTAAAAATTGTGAATCAGTAAGCTGAAAATTATATAATATTGTACATTGACTATACCTCAATAATAAATAAATAAAATACTAGAGCAAAATAGGAAGAATGGTACAGAGAAAAGGAGGCTGTAGGTTAAGATTGAATTTCCCAATAGTGATTAATTTGAGACTCCAAAGGGTGCCTTCTTCTCTAGGAAGAAGCAGCTTATTTCTGTGGTAAGGGGGCTAAGGTGCAATTGTGCAGGTGACCTACAGTAAGCAGGCAGGCCCTTTCAAGATCAACTGCATGAAAATTGAGTCTAATTTCTTCTTAGTCCCATCCATGCATTCTTGGTCTTTAAAAAAAACACACACACACACATCTCCTCTTATTATGAAATCAAATGATCTCATAATGAGACCAAAATAATCACAATCAATAAATAGGCTTCTAGTGGAAAATTTTTGTATCAATACACATAACACAAAAATAGCAAATTTCATTTAACAAATTGGACTTTGTGAACCCTAAGATTTCTGGATGAGCTGGTTGGATGGCATCACCAACTCGATGAACATGAGTTTGAGCAAGCTTCCCTGATGGACAGGGAAGCCTGGCGTGATGCAGTCCATGGGGTTGCAGAGTCAGACACGACTGAGTGCACTGAACTTAACTGAAGATTTCTGGTCCAAAGTATACAGTTGGTAATAAATAATCAACTGTTTGTGAGTATTGCTTCCCTTGATTTTAGTTCATGCTCACGATATCTGTATGCTATATACATCAATGGAATGATGACTCAAAGTCCACCAAATCATTTGTATTAAATATTACCATAGGATATAATTTTCAAGAATGTGCTTTTTTCTCTAAAGGCTGGGTTCTATTTCTGCTCTGTCATTTACATTTCTGTATAAAATCTTGTGACTTTATCTCAATATCTCTATTTGTAAAATAGGGAAATGATATGATAACAATGATATGAGGGCACGTGAGTATTTTTTTTAAGTATGAAAGCACTTGGTAAATGATACGCAATGCGACATAAACGTGTGTATTGTAAGTCTCCAAACCAGTAAACATATTTTTCCATTGTTATGAAAAGTTAATATTGAGACAACCTGGCACCTGGGACCCAGGACCCTTTGCTTCTGGACAAAGTCTCCTTGAACAACAGAATACAAAGAAACAGTAAGGGACTAAAAATAACTGCATGCATGAGCATTTGGGACAAATTATGAACAACAGGATGCAAAAAAACCAAAAGCTCAACTGCCAGGTTTGAGGTGCCAGGAGCAAAACCAGGGAACTGTGCATGATACCTGCACACAGCACCACTGAGGAGGTAACCCAGCCACCTAAGCTACCCCTCCAGCCCAACCCACAGGTCCACGCCTACCCTCACCCCATTTAAGGTACCAGCTCACACCACTCTACTGTCATCCTGCAGGGAGCACACAAGGGCACCTGTTATAGTTTTTGCACCTTTGTCCCAAAAATGCATGGCGTGAATTTTTCATCTGGCCTCTTATCGATTCCTGTTGGTTAAACAGTCCGAGAACCTTGGTCAGTAACAATATCAGGAATACCTTTGAAGAAATGAATTGAAAAGAAATAGTGAGGAGAAACACAGGATTGTTTGAATGATTGATGGAGAGCTGTTGGTGGAAATGTCAGAAGAAGCACGTCTAGCCATTTTATTGTGATTCTGCATGGGTTCCCTGGTGGCTCAGATGGTAAAGAATCTGCCTGCAATGCAGGAGACCTGGGTTTGATCCCTGGGTTGGGAAGATCCGCTGAAGAGGGGAATGGCGAACCACTACAATATTCTTCCCTGGAGAATCCCATGGACAGAGGTGTAGCCCAGGAGGTCAGAAAGAATCAGACATGATTGAATGACTAACACTTTCGCTTGCATGGTCCTTCATGGTTGTCACACGGGCACCCTGGCCACCAGCTCTAAGCTTGGTTCCAGCTGTGTTTTCATCTTCTCACCTTCCAGCACATCTTACTGTTCACTAATATTTTATGTTTCCTCTTCTCCTGCTAGAATGCCCCGAGGGTTGGCATTTTGGCCTACTACCTACTGATATATTATTGCAGCCTGAAAGAGTGTTCCTGGGGAATGAGGTGCTCAGTGAGTATCCCTGGAATAAACATATGGATGGTTCAATACTCACTAGGTTTTGAAAAAAGTAGAGTTGTTCACAGAAAAGGTATGTGGGAAGAAAGAGTATCTCAGACAGATTCAGAAAGCAAGTGACCTTGAGGGGACAGGGCCAAGAGTAGAGGGACAGTAACAGAGAGGAGAGACCTCTGGGCTGGAAATTACCTTTGATGTCCAGTGAAGGAATTCTTTTAATAAAGGAGCACTGGAGGAAGACAGAGGCTTCCCAGGTGACACTAGTGGTAAAGAACATGCCTGCCAGTGGAGGAAACATAGAAACAGGGGTTTGATCCCTGGGGCAGGAATATCCCCTGGAAGAGCGTGGCAGGTTACAGACCATAAGGTCACAAGGAGTCAGACACGACTGAAGTAACTTAGCACATATGCATGCATGGCAGAACATAGCATCACGCCCTAGGCTACTGACACCAGAAGTATAAAGACTAATAAGCTATAACTTTAGAGCTGCTGCTGCTAAGTCACTTCAGTCGTGTCCGACTCTGTGTGACGCCAGAGACGGCAGCCCACCAGGCTCCCCTGTCCTTGGGATTCTCCAGGCAAGAACACTGGAGTGGGTTGCCATTTCCTTCTCCAATGCATGAAAGTGAAAAGTGAAAGTGAAGTCAAGCAGTCATGTCCGACTCTTCACAACCCCATGGACTGCAGCCTACCAGGCTCCTCCATCCATGGGATTTTCCAGGCAAGAGTACTGGAGTGGGGTGCCATCGCCTTCTCTGTAACTTTACAACAGGGGTCCCCAGTCTCTGGGATCTAATGTCCAATGATCTGAGGAGGAGCTGCTGTAATAATAATGGAAATAAAGTGCACAGTGAATGTTAGACTCTTGAATGATCCAGAAAGTATCCCCCCATCCTGGAAAAATTGTCTTCAATGAAAGTGGTCCCTAGTGCCAAGAAGGTTGGGGCACTGCTCTAGAGGCACTCAGCTAATCCTCACTACCCCTTCCGAGCATTAGCTCCCCCATTTCTGACACATCAAAAAGCTCTCACTTGTAATTAGAAGCCCAGGTTTCACTCTTGCCCTGCCCACCCTCCACCTTACCCTCTGGGATCAGTTCTCATAACCACAGCTGGAAATGTCAGAGAATTTCACTCCCTTGCTCAAAATCTTCCCATGTCTTCTCATTTCCCTCAAAATAAAAGCCCAAGGCCCTGCAGGGGCCCATAAAGTCCTCAGACTTTAACCCCTCCCTGACCTTCTCTTCCTCTCAGTCTTTTAGCTCCATCCATACTGGGGGCTTCACTCAAAGCTTAGTTGGTAAAGAATCCGCCTGCAATGCAGGAGACCCCGGTTCTATTCCTGGGTTGGGAAGATCCACTGGAGAAGGGATAAGCTACCACTCCAGTATTCTTGGGCTTCCCTTGTGGCTCAGCTGGTAAAGAATCTGCCTGCAATGCAGGAGACCTGGGTTCGATCCCTAGGTTGGGAAGATCCCTGGAGAAGGGAAAGGCTCCCCACTCCAGTATCCTGGCCTGGAGAATTCCATGGACTGTCTAGTCCATGGGGTCACAGAGTTGGACACGACTGAGCGACTTTCACTTCACTTCACTTCATACTGGCCCCTTTGCATTTCCTGTAAGATGCCAGTCCTGCTCAAACCTCAAGATTTTCAGGTTTTCCCTCTGACTGGAATGTTCTTCCCCCAAACAGTCAAATAGGTCCTTTCTCCTTTTATTCAGTTTTCCTCTCAACTGTCACTTTATCAGGAAAATCTTCTCTGACTACTCACCACTAAATAGCATGCCCCACTCCACTCTGACTCTGTCCCTCATGGTCAGCATTTTTTTTTTTTTCCCTCTTGGTCAGTTTTAATTGCTGTCTTGAGTGATGCATAGCAGCTGTTCAATAAATATTTTTTGTTGAATGAATGCATAATTTGTGCCTGACTTTGAATGATTGATAATAAAATGTGATCTTTGCACAAGGGTGAAATATTATACATGAATTTACATTAAAATTAGAAACATGACTATTTGCGGATAAAGAGAATTATGAGTGGAGAAGGCAATGGCACCCCACTTCAGTACTCTTGCCTGGAAAATCCCATGGACTGAGGAGCCTGGTGGGCTGCAGTTCACGGGGTCGCTAAGAGTCGGACACGACTGCTCGACTTCCTTTCACTTTTCACTTTCATGCATTGGAGGAGGAAATGGCAACCCACTCCAGTGTTCTTGCCTGGAGAATCCCAGGGACGGGGGAGCCTGGTGGGCTGCTGTCTCTCGGGTCACACAGAGTCGGACACGACTGAAGTGACTTAGCAGCAGAATTATGAGGAATTTAAATTTTCTTTAGATTTCTTTATATTTAGTTTTTACACGTTCTACAATAAACTATATATCTTTTAATAATGTGATACAACTATTAGAAAAGCAAATTTCTGTTTACTGTTAGTATGTGATACAAGATGTGGCTCACTAGTTTATTATATTCTCTTTGGAGAATTTTGGAAGAAAATGTAGTCTGACTTGAGTTCCCCACAAAAAGTTGTAGTTTGTCTGAGCTTTAGATCAATTGTTATCTCAAACACAGTGTCCCTATATCTTTCAGTGTGTCAGCTCTTATGAGTCTTGGGTTTCCAATTAACAGTAAAGCTCAGGAAATAACATAAATATTCAAAAGTAGAAAGTGAGTGAAACCAACAATATGCCTATATGAAAATACATCCATATGTGTTTGTAAGTACATAAAAAGAGATTTTTGAGGTCATACAACAAACTCTTATGAGCATGCAGAATGTGGTAGTCATGACAGAGGGAAATATTTTTATTAGTTGAACATTTTAAAGTAAGTATGCACTTTATTGTCATTACACATTTTATATATGAAAATAAAATCAGATAACATACACCAAAATGTGCAGAAACAGAAAAATATTCCCCGTTTAAAAGTTTCAGAACAGTGTATAGGTTAAACCATTATTTATAAATATTAAATAAAGATTACACAAAAGTAGTTCAAATTGGCAACAGTAGTTATCTCTGATTGCATGATTTTAAAGGAGCTTATTTTATTTCCTTTCCTTCTATACATTTATTAAACATATTTCAATAACCCCATTTTTCTTTGTTAATAAACAATCTTTTCTAAATGAATTAAATTTATAAGGAAAGCATGTATAAACTTCTGTGTCTGAAGATGAAATAAAAACTGCAGTGCCTATAACTACCATTACCTAAAGACCTCATAAAATAGCAGAAGTACCCAAAGACCTCAATAGATAAATAGTCAAAGACCACAAAAAGACAATCTCTTTTGAGGACAAATAGCTAGGGATAACATACGGAAATAAATATTCATCATTAATCAACCAAATGCAAATTAAATGAGGTAACTCTTTACAGATTAAATTAGCAAAAAATGTAAATGATCATACTCAGTACTCTTGAAGGAACAGTGTACCTACAATCCTCACACCTTTCTGGATGCCCTCACCTGTGGGGCATTTATGCAGAGCCCAAGCTCTGGAGACACAATGCTTTGCTGCAAATCATATCCCACCACTTTCTTGTTGGGCACTGTGGCATGTGGTTCATCCTCTCTGCAGCTGCAAAATGGGGATAAAAATAACACCTCCTGATAACGTGCTATTGGGAGGATTTAATGAGTCAATACCCAGAAATTTTTTAGAAGAGTAAACAGATAATACAAAACCTACCAGGCTCCTCTATCCATGGGATTTTCCAGGCAAGAGTACTGGAGTGGGGTGCCATTGCCTTCTCCAATATTAACTATTAATTATTGACTAAGTATCAACTAGGATTTCAGCAGGAAAGAGATAACACCCACATTAGTCTAATTTGAAGAGGATCTATTTTCAAAGGACGATTCACAAGTTGTGTGCAGAATGTAGGGAAAGCATAGGGAGGAGGAAACCCTGGTTGAAGAAACTAAGGCTAACAGTACTGGGCTCTGCTTACACCTAGTCCAGAGGAATCATAAATAAAAGGAATTCCTGAAATACAGAAGAATACTTAGATATGTGTGAAAAGAGGAGTGATCTTTCAGTGGGAGAGAGGCTCAAGAAGGAGATGATATGTATATATACATATGGCTGGTTCACTATGTTGTACAGCAGAAACTAACACAACATGATAAAGCAATTCTGTTGTTGCTTTGTTTAGTGGCTAAGTTGTGTCTGACTCTTTTGCAACCCCATGGACTGTAACCTACCAGGCTTCTCTGTGCATGGAATTTCCCAGGCAAGAATACTGGAGTGGGTTGCCATTTCCTTCTCCAGGGAAACTTCCCAAACCAGGGATCAAACCTACATCTCCTGCATTACAGGCAGATTCTTTGCCACTGAGCCACCAGGGAAGCCTGAAGTAATTACACTCAAATTTAAAAAAAAAAAAAGAAAAGGCAACTTCTTAAGGAGAGAACTAGGGGAGTAGATGTTCCTACCTCATTTTTCTCTCTCCTTGTCTTGTCAAGGCTCCCCATTAGCTGAACATAGCTATTCATCTTTGTGGAAGGAGTCAATGGATGCAGCCCATGTGGCTGAGCCTCCTGGCACAGAGAACAGAGTGCAAAAGGAAGAGAAATGAGTCGAGAGGCTGCCTGGCCTGGGCCCTCCTAGAAAAAGAGGCAAAAAACAGATTTTTAAGTGTTGTAAATCCCCACCAGACCTTCTATCTTCTCCAAGGACTCTTTGCAAAAGCAAATATATTTCTTGTCTTTTCCTTGCGGAGAATCTCTACCAGTTTCCTTCAGTCCGTGGTGTCAGTGGAGCCCAAGCCCTGAACATTAAACCTCTGTGGAGCATCAGCAAAGAATTTAAATACAGTCTCTTTTTAGAAGTTTGTCTCAATGATGCTGCTGACTAGCCATCACTAGGCTCACTGTTTTTTTTTTTTACTTATATATTTTAATTGAAGGATAATTACTTTAAGACCAGAAACTATAAAACTCTTAGAGGAAAACATAGGCAGAACACTCTCTGATATAAATCACAGCAAGATCCTTTATGACCCACCTCTTAGAATAGTGGAAATAAATACAAAAATAAACAAACAGGACCTAATTAAACTTAAAAACTTTTGCCCAATGAAGAAATCTATAAGCAAGGTGAAAAGACAACCTGCAGAATGGGGAGAAAATAATAACAAATGAAACAACTGACAAAGAATTAATCTGAAAAATATACAAGCAGCTCAGGCAGCTCAATACAGGAAAAACAAACAACCCAATCAAAAAGTGGGCAGAAGACCTAAACAAACATTTCTCCAAAGAAGACATACAGATGGTGAATAAACACATGAAAAGATGCTCAACATTGCTCATTATTAGAGAAATACGAGTTAAAAATACAATGAGGTATCATCTCACATCAGTTAGAATGGCCATCATCAAAAAGTCTACAAACCATAAATGCCGGAGAGGGTATGGAGAAAAGAGAACCTTCTTACAGGCTTGGTGGAAATGCAAACTGGAGAACTGTGAGAAACTATGGAGAACAGTATGGAGATTCCTTAAAAAACTAGGAATAAAACTACTATAGGACCCAGCAATCCCACTACTGGGCATATACCCTGAGGAAATCAGAATTGAAAAAACACATGTACCCCAATGTTCTTTGCAGCCCTGTTTACAATAGCCAGGACATGGAAGCAACTTAGATGACTGGCTTGTTTTGAGCAAGTGGTTGAGGGCTGTCCACAGAGCATCAGAGGATGTTTGTTGAAATTCTAAGCCCTGTATATGATTGAAATGACTGTGATAGAGGCTAAGACTTCATTATCAAGGAAAAATCATTCCATGACTGATTCATGGTTATTGACCAATGGCTAACTTCTGCTAGACTGAGGAACACTCTTGTTGGAAGCAAACTTCAGGCCCTAGAAGTATGAAAAAGGACTCCAGAAACCTCAAAGAGTGGTAAATTAGGCAAATCAGTGAAAACTGAAAGAAAGACTATACATTCAGTTAAAAGATGGATACAAATATACAGCTATTCCATGGCTAAAATAACAGAATAAACTTGAAAAATAATTAGAATTCACTACTGCACTTATATTCTGTTTTGCCTATGAGCCTTTTCAGTACTAAGGAAAAGACGGACTGAAAAAGGCCAGTGAGGAACAGGTACATTAACAAATTTTCTCCAAGCCATTATGTGAAAAGTGTGTGTACCTCCTCCATAAAAGCGCCAAGATTTAAAATACAGCAGAAAATGGTAACAGTGAAAATGACAAATCTTCAGCTTCTCATCTTCGTCCCAAGATACTTTTGGTGTCTGTACTTCTCATCTGCTCACTTTCTTTCTCTCATTGCCTGATTTTGGTAGCTGCTCTTCTTCCTCTCGTCTCTGAGTCTTCATTCAGATTGGTTCCAGGAAAGAAAAGGGAAGAAATCATCCTGTTGTATGTCTCCCTCACCCCTGCAATATTTCACATCCCTTCTCACCGGGAAACTGTTTATGCAGCAAAAGCGGAGGAGACCCACCAATACTGTGATGCCAAGAATGCTTTGTCTTGTGAGTAAAGTAAACAGAAAGGGAAAAGAGATCACTTCATAACACCCAGAACAGTTTCAAGGGCAAAGAACAGCTATCATCATCCTTCGTCCAAGTTCTTTTCTTTGGACTTCCTCGGAAATGATTTTCTTCTCTCCTTAATTATAAATGATCAACAATCTAGAATAAAAAAACAAGAAAATCATTTTCATCCTAACAATATGTGGGAAAATATTACTGGCCATAACTTTGTAAATAATGGCTTTATTTAGATTTACTGTTGCTGCTTATATTTCTAAATAATCATCATTATGTGCTTATATTTATTGAAGTAGATTATCAAAATGCATAACATAGTCTTTCCATTAACTCTTTCACATTAATGAGTTGCTATTTAGTAAATTACTATTTCCAGTCACTAAAATGAAGGAAGCCAGTGGCCTGAATGATTTTCCAAAGTGCCTATTAATAAACACCCAAGGCATATATTAAAATACTAGAATGCAAAGGTCTTTGGGAAGTAGATAAGCATATGAACTAGGTTTTTTTAAAATGTGCAGTAACCATTTCATGACCAGAGCATATTGTCCAAAAAAAATTCCTCTTCCTGGTTCGCTTATCATACAAATTGCCATAAGTTTGACTTATGGCAATTTTGCAGTGACTTTGACTTAACCAGGGTCATTTTCATCTCATTACTTTGTGGGGAAATACTAAATGATTATTTTTAGAGCAAGGATTTTCTGATTACATTACTCCATTTTTTAAATTTCATTATGTTAGAGAGAGAGTAATTTACAAGTAACCCACAGAAGTGGAAGAAAGTGAGTGGAATCCGTTTGATTTCAAGACCCACTGTATAACTGTACTTAAATAGTGAGTCTTGAAATACATATACATATATATACATATTTATGCTGCTCAGTAGTTTCACTCGTGTCTGACTCTTTGCAACCCTGTAGACTGTAGCTCACGAGGCTCCTCTGTCCATGGGGTTCTCCAGGCAAGAATACTGGAGTGGGTTGCCATCCCCTCCTCCAGGGGATCTTCCTGACCAAGGACTGAACCCACTTCTCCGGCATTTCCTGCATTGCAGGAGTATTCTTTACCCACTGAGCCACCTGGGCATGTATATGTTCAGTTGTATCTGACTCTTGCAACCTCATGGAATGTAGCCTGCCAGGCTCCTCTGTCCATGGGACTTTTGGGGCAAGAATACTGGGGTGGGTAGCCATTTCCTCCTCTAAGGGAATCTTCTTGACACAGATATATATATATATATATATATATATATATATATAGCATCACTATGAACAAAGCTCTTGGAGATGATGGAATTCCAGCTGAGCTATTTCAAATCCTGAAAGATGATGCTGTCAAAGTACTGCACTCAATATGCCAGCAAATTTGGAAAACTCAGCAGTGGCCACAGAACTGAAAAAGGTCAGTTTTCATTCCAATCCCAAAGAAAGGACATGCCAAAGAATGCTCAAATTATCACACAATTGCACTCATCTCACACGCTAGTAAAGTAATGCTCCAAATTCTCCAAGCCAGGCTTCAGCAATACATGAACCGTGAACTTCCAGATGTTCAAGCTGGTTTTAGAAAAGACAGAGGAACCTGAGATAACCTGAGATCAAATTGCCAACATCCGCTGGATCATCGAAAAAGCAAGAGAGTTCCAGAAAAACATCTATTTCTGTTTTATTGACTATGCCAAAGCGTTTGACTGTGTGGGTCACAATAAACTGTGGAAAATTCTGAGAGAGATGGGAATACCAGACCACCTGACCTGCCTCTTGAGAAACCTATATGCAGGTCAGGAAGCAACAGTTAGAACTGGACATGGAACAACAGACTGGTTCCAAATAGGAAAAGGAGTACGTCAAGGCTGTATACTGTCACCCTGCTTATTTAACTTATAGGCAGTGTACATCATGAGAAACGCTGGGCTGGAAGAAGCACAAGCTAGAATCAAGATTGCCGGGAGAAATATCAATAACCTCAGATATGCAGATGACACCACCCTTATGGCAGAAAGTGAAGAGGAACTAAAAAGCTTCTTGATGAAAGTGGAAGAGGAGAGTGAAAAAGTTGGCTTAAAGTTCAACATTCAGAAAACAAAGATCATGGCATCTGGTTCCATCACTTCATGGGAAATAGATGGGGAAACAGTGGAAACAGTGTCAGATTTTATTTTTCTTGGCTCCAAAATCACTGCAGAAGGTGACTGCAGCCATGAAATTAAAAGATGCTTACTCCTTGGAAGGAAAGTTATGACCAACCTAGATAGCATATTCAAAAGCAGAGACATTACTTAGCCAACAAAGGTTCATCTAGTCAAGGCTATGGTTTTTCCAGTGGTCATGTATGGATGTGAGAGTTGGACTGTGAAGAAAGCTGAGCGCTGAAGAATTGATGCTTTTGAACTGTGGTGTTGAAGACTCTTGAAAGTCCCTTGGACTGCAAGGAGATGCAACCAGTCCATTCTAAAGGAGATCAGCCCTGAGTGTTCTTTGGAAGGACTGATGCTAAAGCTGAAACTCCAGTACTTTGGCCACCTCATGTGAAGAGTTGATTCATCGGAAAAGACTCTGATGCTGGGAGGGATTGGGGGCAGGAGGAGAAGGGGACGACAGAGGATGAGATGGCAGGATGGCATCACTGACTCAATGGATGTGAGTTTGAGTGAACTCTGGGAGTTGGTGATGGACAGGGACGCATGGTGTGCTGCAATTCATGGGGTCGCAAAGAGTCGGACACAACTGAGCGACTGAACTGACTAACTGATATATATGTATATGTGCACATATACTTTCTAAGGTTTTAAATCATATTTACATAACTTACAGTCTCCTGATGTCATCATTTTACTAGTTCAAGTGAACTATAGAAACTTTGCCTTCTTTTACTCTGCTCTGTTTATGATATAATTGGATTTCTATTTCCCCTACATACATTTAGAACTACATCAGATAATATGACATTTTTTTCTTCAACCATCAAACATAATTTTAAGACCTCACAGGAAGAAGGAAAACAAAATTTTACCTGTATTTTTGTTTATCATGTTTTTGTTTCTTTCTTGAATTTCTAAATTTCCTTCTTTGATCATTTCTTTTCTGTTTAGAGAACTTTCTTCAGACATTCTTTTAGAGTAGATCTGCTGGCAATAAATTCTCTTAGTTTTTCTTTATCTGAGAATGTCTTGATTTTTTATTGCTAAATGTTATTTTCACTGGGTATATGATTCTAGCTTGAGTTTTTATTATTATTATTTTTAGCACTTGAAATACACTACACCATTTTCTTCTGGTTTCCATGGTTTCTGATGAGTGAAGAATGATTCAAACTCCTTTCCCTTCTATACGTAAGATGCCCTTTTTTTCTCTGGCTGTTTTCAATTTTTCCCCCGATTTTAGTTCTCACAAGTGCAAGCATGATGTGTCTTGCCACAAATATATTTGGGTTTATGCCATTTAAGCCTTCTTTAGTTTCTCGAATCTGTAGATTTATATGTCTTGCCAGTTTTTTCAGCCATTATTTTCCCTTCGGGTACTTTTTGCCCCAGTCTGATTCTTCACTCCTAATGAGACCCTGATGGTATGAATGTTTACCTAGTTTATAATCCCTAAGTTTCTGGGGTTCTGTTTATTAGTTTTTTCCACTCTTTTCTTAGACTGAGTAATTTGTATTATTCTATCTTCCACTTCATTGATTCTTTCCTCTGTTCTCTACATTCTGGTCTTGGTCCATCTATTGGGCTTTTTATTTGGTGTTATTGCCTTGCTATTATACTTTTCAGCTCTAAAATGTCTATTTGTGGGGACTTCCCTGGCTGGCCAGTAGGTAAGACTCCAGCTTCCAATGCAGGGGTTGCAGGTTCCATCTCTGGTTGGGCAACTAAGATCCCACATGCCCTGTGGCATGGCCAAAAATAAATTCAAATGTCTATTTTTTTAATGCCTCCCTTTTTTTTTGCTGAAGTTTTCTATATCTTCGCTGAGTCTATTTTTTCATTTGTTTTGAATGTGTTCATTTTTCACTGAAACATTTTTATCAAGAGCTGCTCTAAAATCTTGATGAGATCATTCTAAGATGGCTAGCATCTTGGTGTTAACATCTGTTCACTGTATTTTTGTGCGGAGTTTCAGGACTTCCTGGTTCTTACTTTGGCAAATAACTTTCTTTTGAAAACTGGACCTTTGTGTATCATGAAATGAGACTCTAGATCTTCTTTTAACTTTTTGTTTTAGCTGGTCTGCTGTGTTCCATGGGGCTTCTTCTGAGCCAACCCACTGTTGAGAGGAATAGCCATCTCATGCGCGCTGGGTGGCAGTGAAATTTCAGGATTCCCCTTTTGTCTTCAATAATGTGGGAGGGGAAGGGGGTGTCTTTACCAGATGGACCAAAGTCCTGGCTCCCTCTTTGTTTTTTTCTGATACTATCTGGGCAGGGGGATTCCCAGATGGCTCAGTGGTAAAGAATCCACTTGCCAATGCAGGAGACACAGGTTCAACCCTGGGTCGGGAAGATCCCCTGGAGAAGGAAATGGCAACCCACTCCAGTAGTCTTGCCTGGGAAATCCCATGGACAGAGGAGCCTCCTGGGCTACAGTCCATGGGGTTACAAAGAGTCAGACACATCTGAGTGACTAAGCACACACATTTGGGCAGAAGCTTGGAGCATCTCCTTATATCTTTATGAGCATGGAAGTCTAACTAATCCAGCCTCATCCATGCCTCATTTAACCTTAGCTGACATGGATTCACTTTTGTTTTTCTTTCTGTAATGTTTGGCTAGAATAGAGGTGTTGCTGGATAGAAGTTTTCTTTCTTGGTGGGCTGCCCCTTTCCTCTTGGGTAGAGAAAGCAGGTTTTTCATGAAACACTTTTGTGTGTCTGTACCTGTTGGATTTCTGGGTTGTCAGCTTCTTCAGTTTCTAGTCTGAGACAAGAAGGAAATCCAGAAAACTTGCCAGTGTGTCATCCCTCATGTCTTAAGGACACTGCTTGGTCTGCTGTCATCTCTCCATCTTTTAGATACTTGTTACGCTTATTTCTTATGCTTATTTCATATATATATATGGCTTCCCTCATAGCTCAGTGGATAAAGAATCCACCTGCAATGCAGGAGACCCTGGTTCAATTCCCGGATCAAGAAGATCCCCTGGAGAAGGGATAAGCTACCCATTCCAGTGTTTTTGGGCTTCCCTTGTAGTTCAGCTGGTAAAGAATCTGCCCTCAATGCAGGAGACCAGGATTCGACCCCTAGGTTGGGAAGATACCCTGGAGGAGATGGCAACCCACTCTAGTATTCTTGCCCAGAGAATCCCATGGACAGAGGAGCCTGGGAGGCTATAGTCCATGGGGTTGCAAAGAGTTGGACATGACTGAAGGACTTTCAGTTTCACTATTATATATATAATGTCCAGGGATTTTTGTTGTACTTAGTGGAAAGAATAGAGAAAATTATGTCCACTTCATCTTCCCAGAAGTAGAAGTCTCCAGATTTTTATTTTTTAAAGATGGCTCTTCTGGTAGTGATTTTGAAAAAATTTTTTCCAAGTCTTTTAAAAAAATGATTTTTAGTTATTTATCTATTTTTTGGCTGCACCCCATAGAGAAGGGGAAGAAAGAATGAGATGTCTGGATGGCATCATTGACTCAATGGACATGAGTTTGAGCAAACTCCAGGAGATGGTGAAGGGAAGGGAAGTCTGGCATGCTGCAATCCATGGGGCCGCAAAGAGTAGGACATGTCTTAGTGACTGAACAAGAGCAGCAGGGTGCTGATGTGGACAGCTCCCTTTCCTGATTTGTCCTGGTGTGTGCTATTTGCTATGTGATGTTATACCCCCTCAGGCAATGGGCTACTTCTCTTCCTGGGCTATGTCTCTTTGCATAAGCTCACTGCCACAGCCCACAGTGGAGAGGCCACTCCAGGGATTTTTTTTTTTTTTTCTGACAGTTTAGAGCAGGAAGTTTATTCATGGATGTGTGGAGGACATGGTAAGGGCCCTCAGACTGGAAGGCAAAGGGGCGATGGACAGGGACTGAGAACAGACATCCCTAGTCAGATTCTGGGGAGTCCTTAGGAACCTGATATCTGTGTGTGTGTGTGTCTGTGTGTTGGAGGTGGGGGTGGTGGATGGTGCTGACCCCACCCAGAAAAGAGAAAACGTGGTGCCTGATTCCCACAGTGGCAGCAAGCCAGGAATCCTCAAGTTAGAAGAAAACAGGGAGGAATCAAAGGTAGTGTGTGTGTAACCCCCAAGGAAGCCCCAGAGACAGAGTGGCCGACTCAGGCCTCCACCTCCAGCAAATTCCATCACTGCTTTGGGCCTGGGCACCAGTTTGGCTGCTCTCAGAGGCAGCGTGCCCAGGCTCAGCGTGCTGGGCCATGTGCCCTTGACCTTGACGGCTTCTGCTTCGGGGCCCAGCTGTCTCCTCCTCACCCAGCTCCCTCGGCACGGCCACCAGCTCCTTCTGTTCTCTGCGAAGAGCCTGCCAGGCCTGGCCCCACAGCTGCAGCTCCACCACCTGCCTGTTCTCGGCCTTCTGTTCCTGCACACCATGCCGTGGGGTGTCCCATTTCTGCAGGAAGCAGAGCATCTTGGCGCTAGGCTGGTCTTCCTCCAGGACCCACTAGGGTGCCAGGCTCGCTTCTTGTGGTCTTTGCTGTTGTCCACAATTATACCCAAGGCATTCGAGACAGCCTGCAGCTTCCCCATAGGCATGCTTGGTCCTCCTTCAGGTGTGCATGCGAGGTTTGGTAGACCCCTGTGAGCAGGCCATGGGGCTCCCTGCCTGCTTGGACTGGGACAGCTGCTACCACGCCCCATCCTAAGACACAGAAAACCCTACATCTAACTCCAGCTCTCTGGGCACACACATGCCCATCAGTGGAGGAGGGCAGAGAAGGTTGTTCAGCAAGGGCATCAAGGGAGAGCTTAAAGAGCCCTGAGGATGCAGGGATGGGCTGGAAAGAACCCAGGGAGGCTCGTAGGAGGCAGGGTCATCTGAGTCAAGAGTCCAGAACTATGGCACGTGCTTCATGGTCCCAGGGGACTTCAGTGACAAAACACAAATAAATTCAAAGATAAAATTTAAACATTTTAATTAAAAATTATTAAAGCATAATTGCTTTACAATGGTATGTTACTTTCTGTTATACAGTGAAGTGAATCAGCTATATGTATACATACATCCCTCCTTCTTGCACCTCCCTCCCACTCACCTCCCCCCACCCCCCTCACAATCCCACCCCTCTAGGTGATCAAAGAGCATGGAGAAGAAGAAGGCAAACACAAATCATTAAACCTTAAGCACAGCACACTTCTTAGCCCAGTGACCTGAATGACTTCACAAGTCTTATGCGGTGAAGCTGGCCCCTGAATGAGGGATGCAATGGTACAATGCTTTGAAATTCTTTTTAAGACTTCCAAAGAGACTGTTTTTTTTTTTTTAATGCAAAACTTTAGTCTTTTAAGCATATATTTCATGTGTTTTGTTAACACACACTCTAGGAATTTGACTATTTTTTAACTAAATTGTCGCGTTGTTTTGACATTTGGAAGACATTAACACCTTCAAGTGGCTTTGATGAGATGGGGCTGTTGACTTCCTTTACTTCATCATATCTTGGTATTATGGTAAAGACACTTATTTTACACTCATAAATTTCTTAGTGATCCCATTATTATTCTGTAATTATTCCTTCAAGACAGAAACTAAGTTCCATTACACAATAGGGACTTTTAGTTTCATCAAGAACAAAGAAGCTACAGAATATTTACTGTCATTGGTGGAACTGAAAATCCTCAAATGACTCTCACCAACATTCTCTTCCTTTTTTACCCTACTTTGCTCTTAAGTAGGTTTTTTTTTTTTTTTTTTTTTTTTTTTTTTTACCTTCAGTAATACTCAGCATTAATTCTTTGGGCTGAATCAGTATGTCTACCTGTGTGGCTGTCTAATAGAATTGAATAAGTTGTATTGACTTCAAATTTCTTTCTGATTTTCTTGCAAACGCTTCTTTTTAATGTTCAGATAAAATAATAAAGATTAAAATGTTAGGTTTTATAGTTGACTTTGGGATTTGACATGAATTCTAATAATAGTGTTACTAATGTCAATGGTAATATAATATTTTTTATTGAAGGCTGCTTCTGTGTCAAACAATATGTTACAGAATTTATGTCTGCTTAACACATTTAATGGCAACATTAGTCTTTCAGTGTTGCAGAATAGATATTATTGTTTCTAATTGAGAGATGGGGAAATTGAGGCACCGCAGAGTGAATTTGCCCTAAGAAAGTAAAAAAGGTACAGTTTCTTTACCACTGAAGTTCTTTCCACTCTCCTCTGTAGTCTCCCAAAAAAAGTCTTCTTTTACAAAAAATGAAAACCTTATTGTTATACATTTGTTTAAAAATCTTATAAAGATGATTCTCAAGGGTGCCTGTGTAATATAAGATGCATTATTCACAGTATTTGTGGTGTTGTTTGGTACTTTTGTTTGTTTGTAGCTTGCATATTTAGCCATTACAATTTACAAAAGCACTTCATATCAAGAATAAATTTATTTTACAGAAATATTTAAGAGAACTGGTAAGATACTCACCCTTTTGTTTGAAAAATAATGAAATTTGACTAACTTGCTTGATAAATAGACACATCCATCTTGGAGCTCATGCGTAGAGAATAAGTTGCCAAGGACAACAATGCTCTGGGATAACTGGATTCTCTCTAAAGATGACCTTGGGAGCATGCCTCAAAGACAGAGACACAAGGTGGCTACCGGGCAGGTGATTGGTAACATTCACAAGCATAGTTAATTTGGGATTTGCTTATTGCTCTCTGTCTGTGCTTCTACCACTTCTAACCAATTCCATTTTTATGTGGAACTTACCTGGAATGTTGGCTTGAATCTCTAGAAATAAGAGAACTGGGATTAACACATGGGGTCATTTCCCCCAAGAGATTAGAATGTATTTAAGATGTTCTCTTATGTATGTTTTGGTACTATCTAACTTTATAGTTCTTTTATACAGAAAACATTTTGAACCAAATCCAATGTATTTGACAGAGTTTACTTAAGCTGTTTGGGCTTCCCAGGTGCCTCAGTGGTAAAGAATCCTTCTGTCAATGCAAGTACCTCAGGTTCAATTGCTGGGTCAGGAAGATACCCTGGAGAAGGATATGGCAACTCACTCCAGTGTTCTTGCCTGGGAAATCCCATGGACAGAGGAGCCTAGTGGGCTACAGTCCAAGGGGTTGCAAAGAGTCAGACATGACTTAACAATGAAACAGCAACTTATGTTTTTCTTCTCTTATGAAGATGTAACAACGTGATTTGAAGCAAAAGAAAGATAATAATAAAATCTGATAATTTTTATATTACCTGTGCTTTCTGTATAGGCATCACTGACTCGATGGACATGAGTTTGAGCAAGCTCCCGGAGTTGGTGATGGACAGGGAAGCTTGGCAGGCTGCAGTCCATGGGGTCGCAAAGAGTTGGACATGACTGAGCGACTGAACTGGCTGACTAACTATACCTTCTGTATTGAGCAGTGATTTAGCCTAGAGTTAAGAGTGCAAACTCTGAAATCAGCTCACCTCATTTTGATCCCAGTTTTGCCTCACTAGTGAAATCTTGAGAAAGGCAGTCAAATCCTCAGGTCTCAGTGACCTCATCACTACCATTAAGCAGTGTTAACAGCCATGCCTGGAAGATTTTATCAAGCATAAACTGTGAATATTATTTGATTTCATATTGTTGTTAAAGCTGAAAATAGCTTCCTAGAACATTTATAGTTAACCTTAAATATAGACCAACTAGGAAACTAGGGTTTCAAGTGTTTTCATGATCTAAGTCTCAGTATCTGCCAGCAGATACTTTAGAACTAAATTATATATCAATTAGATGACCAACAAGAACCTCCTGTATAGTAGAGAGTGCCGCTCAATATTCTGCAATAATCTAAATGGTGAAAGATTTTTAAAAAGATATATGTATAACTGACTTATTGCTGTACACTTGAAACTAACACCATTGTTAATCAACTGTGCTTCAATATAAAATAAAAAAAATTTAAATTTAGTTCAGAAAAAAATATGTTGGCTGATTCTTAGACAAGATCTTTTACTTTTACTCAACACATGTGGATAATGAATGTTTTTCCATTTACCTGAATACAAGGTTCTCAATAATTTTAGGTCCTTCTTGAGTTGTCTAAACTTTCATGTGTAATTATTTAAACCCTCTTTTTGAAGTATCATTCTTCCCCAAATTGCTCTGGTTACTTCATTCTCAATCTTGGGAACTCAATTTACTCTGTAATACCACACTTGGAAAATCTTTCTTGAATAAAGTCTTAACTCCTACCTGTTTCAAGGTCAAATTATACTTCCTCCTAAATGCTTCCTTAGAAACCTACAAGTCATTATCCTATGAGGTAACTTGCCAAAAGTCTGTTTTTCCTCTCTGTGACTGTCCTCAGTCCCTTAGTAGTGTCCAACTTTTTACAACCTCATGGATGGTCGCCTTCCAGGCTCCTCTGCTCAGGGGATTTTCCAGGCAAGAATACTGAAGTGGGTTGCTATCTGCCCCTCCAGGGGCTCTTCCTAGCCCAGGGATCAAATTCACATCTCCTGCAGGGGCAGGTAGGTTTCTTACCACCAGTGCCACCTGGGAAGCCCCATGTTCCTCTCAAACAGATTATCAGGACAAGAACTGTATCTTCTACAGTGGAGTCTTTTATTTGAAAGAAAGGCTATTTGATGGGTTGGGAGTTGAGGACCAGACTAGGCTGTTCATCTCCCACCCTTGATCACACTTTATCTAATTCCTATTCCATTTCTCTTCTTTTCTCTCAAGTGCTCACCTTTACTACTTTGTCACACAGAATGGTAAGGTCAGTGCACATACTAGCAGAAAAATATTTTTTTCTGAATTTTCCTATGTTTGGGCCAAATCCTGGAGTAAACTCCAGGACCACTTAGTTGGAACATAATTTATCTAATACTTCTTTTGCTGCTGACCAGAGTCTTTCCACACTATAACTTCCCTAAGTATTTTCCATGAAGGATTATGAGGCATTTTGTGAAACAAAGATAGTCCCATAGAAAACTAATGACAGCTCTATAAATAAAAAGAATTCCATGTTTAAATAGGGGCAAAAAAAAAAAAAAAAAACACAGCCTGGCATTGTCCCTTTTTAGCCCTCATGATATGCAATAAAGACTTGTGAAGGCTGTAGTTGACAGCAAGGAAATGAAATCACTTACATTACCTTATGTTTAGATTTACCTCAATTATCTGCCTATGAATTTTTAGCTGCAGTGTCTTGTGGTTCTTGCTGTCTTAGGTTTGCATCTGGGAAATCTCATTCTCTCCTGAAATATGTCAGCTGCTGTCATTCTTTACACTAGTGGTGCCCAGACATTTTTGGCACCAGGGACAAATTTCCTGAAAGAATATTTCTGTGGATTGTGGGCAGGGAGATGGCGCGGTATTGTGGTATTGACAGCAATGGTTCACTCAGTAATATGAGCAGTGAGGAGTGATGGGGAGCACAGATGAAGCTTTGCCTGATGGAGTTTGGAGACTCACGCCCTACACAGAAGATAATCTGTACTGATTCTCCAACATGTAGTGTGTTTTTTAGGTTCTCATTTGTTAATTTGTCCCCTGATTCCCAACGATTGGAACATCATTTTGACTGATCCTAAACAAAAATTTTAAGGAACAGTTTTTATACAAGAGATACTAAAGAAATATGAAAGTGAGGTCGTTCAGTCATGTCTGACTCTTTGCGACCCCATGGACCATAGCCTACCAGGCTCCTCTGTCCATGGGATTTTCCAGGCAATAGTACTGGAGTGGATTGCCATTTCCTTCTCCAGGGGATCTTCCCAACCCAGGGCTTGAACCTGGGTCTCCCGTGTTGTAGACAGACGCTTTACTGTCTGAGCCACCAGGGAAGTCCTGATACTACAAAGCAGAGAAGTTATTAAGAGTATTATTGTTAATATTTTGGAACCTTGGCATGCCTTCTGGTAAGTTTCTTATTTATGTTTTTAAATGAATTAATTAATGGCACTTCATCTGAATGTTAACAGAGTTTGTAGTCAGTTTTTACTATTAAATTTTCTTTGTTTAATAATTCTTAATATGTTTTTCACATATAGCCAGAACAACTAGGGAAACACATTGCAGGTTTTATAACTCATGGACATTTGATTGTGGTAGTCAAGAAACAGTATTTGTCACAATGTGTTTGAAGTGCAAGGGACTTTGAGTATATTTGAAATGGTTCCTTTGTATTTTTATTAAACTCTCTACTTGTTTTTCTATTCTTCTCTGATTGACAGATGGGCTTATTTCTCCTATTTCTTTTGTCAATATCTGTAACTCAATAGACGAAGAAACTGGAAATTAGTTTGTAACACATTTTCAAAGGAAAATATTTTATTCCAGCTGCAATTTGTTTCTGAGTTAAAAGAAAACCTTTTAGGTGACTTATCTACAAGAGGAAAAATAAGAACCCAAGTGTCCAAGATAAAAATGCTTGTGGTATTTTCCTGATTATCACAGCAGCCCAGATCAACACAAGGTCACTTCCAGGTCCTTCTAATTACCATTCTCCCCATCACTCAGAGGTGGGTGAGTTCGCTCAGAGTGTTTATCCAATTGTAGTTGTTTTTACTAAAGAGCTTGTTGTTGACTTGACAGATGATTATGTCTTATGGGGGCTTCCCTAGGGGCTCAGTGGTGAGGAATCTGCCTGCAATGCAGGAGACAGGCTCTATTCATGGATTGGGTAGATCCCCTGGAGAAGGAAATGGCAACCCACTCCAGTATTCTTGCCTGGAGAATTCCATGGGCAGAGGAGCCTGGTGGGCTACAGTCCCTGGGGTCACAAAGAATCAGACACGACTGAGCACACATGTGTTATGCCTTATGAGGATATCACAGAATTTAAAAATTAAAATTTGATGGTGGTCATTGTATAAAGAATTAAATATTGCAATGTAATATTGATGCCTTCAAGGAAAAAATATTTTTCTATGCAGTCCCCAGTCCAATAATACTCCAGTCCAGAAGCTATCTTGAATCTGGAGCCTATCTTGTCCTAAATACTTTGATTAAATCTCACCAAGCTAGATCTTCATCCTTCTATAATACATGTGTCCTCTGTATGTATTTGCCCATGTGACAGAGGCTCTGGCTGGTTTGGTACTTTCTTGGGTAGAGTGAACTGTTTCCTGATTGGCTTGCAATGAGCCTGACTCACTTTTTCAGGTCTGGGGGTTCCCCAGGGATTGCCATATTTTCTAATCTGTATTCTCACAGATGTATAGTATTCCCCTCAGATCTAAGGAAGGAAATTAGACAGCTCAGGGTCATCTACATCTACAGAGAGGCACAGGGAAATTAAAAGCCTTGTTTAATTTATCCAACAGTTGCTGATGGTACCGTGGACAGGACATTCTATTGGTCTATCCTCAATTCTCGACCTGAGATGTAAACGCCCAATCTCATGAATGAACTCTTCATTTCTTGGTTTTGCTGCCCCTTGCTCCCAGTCCTATGAAGAAAATCTACTTGGAGGTTTCTTGTTACTTCTGTGCATTCAGACATGCCTGATTTTCTTGCTAGGGAGAACCTCTTCTCTCAGCATTCACATTTTGTCTCTTCTTCAGGTGCTATCTCAAATTTCCTGTCCTCTTAAAAGCTTCCTAGTTGAACTATGCCAATATATAATTGTTACTTTTCTCCTCAGGTGGATTTGTATACATAAATTGGCTTATGATACAATTTCATTGTGAACTTTCTCATTGTCCCACCCAATCTCGTCTTCTCATCAGATTATAAAATCTCAAAAATCACATCTTCCATTTTCTTTTAAATTCTTTAAGGTGCTGCATAGCCATGAGCTCTCTTTGTTGTTGTTGTTGTTGTTGTTTTTCTTTTTATTGGCTGCATTGAAAAAATAGAATGCAAATATTTTTCCCTCTACGGAGGCTTTGGGAAGGGGAATGAGTTTTTCAGTGGCTAATGATTTGTACTCTGTGTTTAACGATCCAATGAAGTCTATTAGGTAATAAAGGGTGGAAAAGAGGTTTCTAAAGGAAGGTGTGTGCTGTGTGCTAAGTCGTTTCAGTCGTGTCTGACTCCTTGCGACCCATGAACTGGGGCCCTCCAGGCTCCTCTGTCCATGGAATTCTCCAGTCAAGAATACTGGAGTGGGTTGCCATGCCCTCCTCCAGGGGGTCTTCCCAACCCAGGGATTAAACCTGCATCTCTTCTGTCTCCTGCATTGGCAGGTGGGTTCTTTACTGCTAGTGCCACCTGTGAACCCCCCAAAGAAAGGTAGAGGGCGATAAATCAGGATGAGGAAATAATTTCCCTGAGCCTACAGGGAGGATGTTGGGAAGTGGAGGAGGGAAGGGTAAGCGTTAATGAAAAGGAGCCTGGGGACTCAAAGCAAATGGGAGGGAGGGACAATCAGGGAAACCTCAGGCTCAGCTGAGAGAGGCTGGATCTGATAAAGGACCCCAGGAACGGCTGTGTTCCAGAGCCCAGAAGGCACCAGAGCCGAGTTAGAGCTCACAAGCCAGGTCTCCTTCTGGCCCGAACTGGAGCTGGCATCTCTTCTTTCTTCTACTCAAGGGCCAGGAATGTGGCACCTTTGGTGCCTGGCAAGTTCACCTTGCATCATTCAGCACCTCACCAGCTCTCCTCCTCTCTGTGCTGGCCACCCAGCTGGGTCTCTGACAGCCACCTGTATGAGACAGGGGTATGGCATATGGTGGCTATATGTCATCTCTGAAGCTTTTATCTTCAGCACAGATTTCATGGACATTACAGATTTAATAAATCCCTAAGCCAACCTCTGATCTTCTTCCTCTTTGTAAAGGACATCTCTATCCATCCAGTCACTTAAATCATCAACCCAGAAGTCATCCCAGCCATATTCAAATCATGTATTTTAAAAAGCAGAGACATCACTTTACCGAAAAAAGTCCATATAGTCAAAGCTTCGGTTTTTCCAGTAATCACGTACAAATGTGAGAATTGGACCATAAAGAAGGCTGAGCATAGAAAAATGGATGCTTTCGAGTGGTGGTGTTGGAGAAGATTCTTGAGAGTCCCTTGGACAACAAAGAGATCAAACTAGCCAATCCTAAAGGAGATCAACCCTGAATATTCACTGGATGGACTGAAGCTCCAATACCACCTGATGCCATCCAAAACCATCAGTAAAAGACCCTAATGCTGGGAAAGATTGAGGGCAGGAGGAGAAGGGGGCAACAGAATATGAGATAGTTGGATGGCATCATCAGCTCAATGAATATGAGTTTGAGCAAATTTAGGGAGACAGTGAAGGATAGGGAAAGCTGGTGTGCTGCAGTCCAAAAGGTTGAAGAATCAGACACAACCGAGAGAATGAACAGCAACAACAAGAAAAAATTATTTGCAAAGGTGAAGGTAGTGTTTAATGAAACCAGCAAGTAGTTTTGCACTATCTCTGAAATAGTAAGAATGAGAATCCATTCCTAGGCCTGAAGGGGCGACAGAAAAGAGTGGTTCCTAAAATCTGAGGCATGGAGGGGTATGTGGAAAGGACTTGACAGGATCTGTGTCTTCCAGATAATGGATGTGGGTGGCCTCCAGCACAGTGAGGGGTGTAGGCTGGAAAGGTGACCTCAGAATCACTCTACTAGGCACCAATCCTGTACTCTTTCTGAAGCCATAAGAAAATAAAAAATAAAAAGAAGGAAAGAAAACAAAACCTGTTGATGATGTTGAGATGATCCTGGAGCTGAGCCTCCTAGCACACAGGGCAGAGCAGAGAAGGATAAAGAGTAAGTCAGGAGTGGGACTTGCCTCATGGTCCACTGGTGAAGAATTTATTTGCCAGTGCAGGGGACACGGGTTCAATCCCTGGTCCAGGAAGATTCCACATGCTATGGGGCAACTTAAGCCCTTGAGCTGCAAATGCTAAAGCCAGCATGCTCTAGAGCTCATGCTCCCCAAGAGAAGCTACCTTAATGAAAAGCCCTCACACCACAACTAGAGAGTAGCTCCCTCCATCCTCTCACCCTCCCACCCCTGCTGCCCATTCGCCTCAACTGGAGAATGCTTGCTTGTAGTAACGAAGACCCAGTGCACCCCAAAATAATTTTTTTAAAAAGCAAATCAGGAGAGACAAGGAGAATAAATACAGCACAAACAATTTTTGACTCACATCTATTTCATATCAATAACTTCTTCATGGTTCTCCAGTATGTACATAAAATAAAATCAAAGAAACAACCCAAAAGGTGGAAGGCAGTTGGGGAAGAGACCAGTCCAAGAGTCTTGGACTGACTGTGAGTGGTTAATTCCTTGTCTGCCCAGTGCCTGCACACTGTGTGGAAGGGTTGACTGTGTTTGTTGACTGCTTCCAACTCTCACCCCCTGGAAGCTGAGGTTCATTCTTTCTGGCTTGTGCATTTTCATGGGAAGGTGAAGCAGCTTTTGAAGACTGGTTTTGTTGTGCTCATTCATTCGCTGACATATAATCAAATGTTTTACTTTGGTTCCATTATCTTTTCATCAAAATGCTTTGAAAAACTATGATTGATATCACCAAGTTGGTTCAGTTGAGGACAAACCATCTTCAAAGCTGAATTGTCTCTCCTGATCCAGCTCAATAACTTCACCATATTACATTCATAAATTGAATTGCTTCTGATTGCTTCTGACTGATTTTTCTTGAAAACAAAACTTTCTCTGTTTTACATAATCAATCATGGAATAAAGTAGGTGACATAGGTCATTTGCCACAGATCAATTGCTCTATAAACTCACAAAGGAAGGTCAGAGAGAAGAGGTGAATGCTTTCTAAATTGCCAAAATGGAAACTTTGCAAAGAAAATCTGAAACCACTTCTTCCTTTGGACCCCAGAAAACTGCATTCTCCTCTTTCTCTAAGTTATTGGGGTGGGGCGGGGGGGAGGGTGGTTAAACCTGATTTATTACTTCTTTGACAATCCTCTTTTCAACAGAAAATCTAAATTCCCTCTCTTTAAATATGTGTTGGGCCTACTGACTCACTTCTAACACTGTGTGCTAAGTTGCTTCAGTCATGCCTGACTCTTTGCAACCCCATGGACTGTAGCCCACCAGGCTTCTCTGTCCATGGGATTCTCCATGCAAGAATAGTGGAATAGGCCTTCCTCCAGGGCATCTTCCTGACCAAGGGGTCAAACCTGTGTCTCTTATGTCTCCTGCACTGACTTGGCAGGTGGGTTCTTTAGCACTAGCACCACCAGGGAAGCCCCACTTCTTACACTAGAAGAAGGCAGAAGCAAGGCTATCTGTGAGACTTCTAAGTCTAGCTACAAAAGGTGGGCTTTCTCTTTTGCAAGGCTCATGGTTTCAGAGCCCTGAGCTGCCATGGAAGAAGTCTGCCTATGCTGAAGTTGCCATGTTGGAAAGACCATGGAGACATAGGGACAAGCCAGGGGTGTCCAGCTCTTCCAGCCACAGGCTCCACAAGTATCACACCCAGGAGAGAGGAGGCTCTATGATGACTCCAGCCTCATTACTCTTTGACTGTAACAAAAGGTCGACCTCGACCAAGGTCTCTAGTGAAAGAGACCTCGACCAAGAAACATCTGTGGAGTCCAGCCAGCCTCCAGAACCATGAGACACAGTACTAGGAAATGACTGCTTTTATTCTGTTCCACTAATTTTGGTGTGGTTTATTATATAGCTGCAGTACTCAGAGCACTGGTCTTTCCCTTCATTAGAATTTGAATGGTGGATGTTTTTTATCCAAGTCTTGGACATTCTCCTGTTATGTATTATTCTCTTTCTGTCAGTAATCTCATCCTCCCCATGGTTTTATTTTGTAAATTTTTCCATTGCTCTTTTTAAATTAATTTTTATGGGAGTATAGTTGATTTACAATGTTGTGTTAGTTTCTGGTGTACAGCAAACTGAATCATATATATATATATACACACATATACATATACATATACAGCTACTCTTTTTTTTTAAAGATTCTTTTCCAATACAGATCATTACAGAGTATTGACTTGTGCTATACAGTAGGTCCTTATTAGTTCTCTATTTTATACATAGTAATGTGTATATGTCAATCCCAATTTCCCAACTTATTCCTCTCCCCCATTGTCCAGCCTAGTAATCATAAGTTTGTACTCTGCATCTATGACCATTTCTGTATTGTAAATCAGTTCATTTGTACCATTTTTTTCAGATTCTGCATCACATATAAGCAATATCATATGACTTTGCCTTTCTCTGTATGACTTATTTCACTCAGGATGGCAATTTCTAGATCCATCCCTGTTGCTGCAAATGGCATTACTTCATTCTTCTTTTATGGCTGAATAATAGTCCATTGTGTATAGGTACCACATTTTCTTTATCCATTCTTTATTCATGGCTTTAAATAGCATTTACATATTGTGAAGGTTGACTTTATGGGTCACCCTGATTGGGCAATGGGGTGCCCAGACATTTGGTTTAACATTATGTTTAAACTGTCAACCCAGAAGTTATTCCAGACAAATCCTTGTCCCTTATATTCCCAAATCAATGCATCACCAAGTTATAGCAATTCTTTTTCTACATAAGAACCATTATAAGTTATTTTGGTTCTGACTTTTGCCAGCCTTGTCCAACCAATATTGTCTATTACATAGGATAATACAGTAGATTTTCAACATTCTCTTTACTTCTAATTTTGCCATCTCCACTACTACCACTCTATAATACAGTCTTCATGTAATGGGTGTTTTAAACAGAAATCATATGACTTTATCCCCCTGTTTAAGAACTTTCAATCAACTGGCCCATCCCCAGCCAGAGACAGGCAGGCGAGGGCAGCCAGAGGTGGAAGGGGGCAATCACTGCCCCAGAGAGGCATCCTCTACCAAACTGCAAACAGACATCATTGCTAACCAAGACTTCTTGGGATGCTGGATGGTCGACATCCAGTGGGAGGGTCGCAGCCAGAGATCAGCTCCCCAGAAGAAACACAAGGCACACCTGAGAAGATGCGCTTATTGTACACACAGAAAACTGAGCGGCTGGGATGGGGGAGGCAATAAGTCACAGCCTTCAACTGGGGGTGACCGCACTCTCCAAGCACCTGGTCACCTGAGCTGCTCGGACTTGGGACGAGCACAAAACACAGGCCCAACCAAGTACTTTTGTGGAGTACCCAAGAACCTGAACCTGAGCAGCTTAGACCTGGGGAGTGCAGGCAACCCAGGGCCAGCATCAGACAGTTCCCAGCAGAATAACCTAGAGCCTGAGCAGTGTAGACTGGGAAAGCACACATGCTGTGAGCAGGGGTAACCCCAGTGTGACTGAATCACTGTGAGCACATGCCAGTGATATTTATTTGCAGTGTTCCTCCCTCCCCATAGCATGACTGAACAAGTGAGCCTAAAAAAAGTGACCATCACTGTGCCCCTTGTGTAAGGGTGGAAATTAGACATTGAAGAGACCAGCAAACAGAAGAAGCTAAAATAAACAGAGGGAACTGCTTTGGAAGTGAGAGGTACAATAGATTAAAACCCTGTAGTTAGCACCGACTACATAGGAAGGGGCCTATAGACCTTGAGAAGTACAAGCTGGACCAAGGAACTATCTGAAAATGAACTTACCCCACACTGTCCACAACAGCTCCAGAGAAAGTTCTAGATATATATTTACTATTATCATTTTTTTAATTAAAAAAATTTTAAGTCCCCTATTACTCCTTTAATTTTCATTTTTATAATGTACTATTACCTTGCAAAAAAAGAAGAGACCCTATTTTTAAAGCAAACTTCATATATATATTTTTATAATTTTGTGACTTTTTTAATATTGTATTTTTGAGAATCTAACCTCTACTCTAGATTTTTAATCTTTGTTTTTTGGTATTTGTTATCAACTTTGTACCTTTAAGAACCCAATCTTCAGTACCCATTTTTACTTGGGAGTGAGATCACTGGCCTGATTGCTCTCTCCCCCTTTTGACTCTCCTTTTTCTCCACCAGGTCGCCTCTATCCCCACCCCCCCTTTTCTTCTCTACCAAACTCTGTGAATCTCTTTGTGTGTTCCAGGCTGTGGAGAACAATTAGGGAACTGATTACTGGCTGGATCTGTCTCTCTCCTTTTGATTTTCCCCTTTTATCCTCCTGGCCACCTCTGTCTCCTTCCTCCCTCTTCTCTTCTCTTCTCTGTGTAACTCTGTGTACCTCTCTGGGTGTCCCTCACTGTGGAGAAACTTTTCATCAATAACCTAGATGTTTTATCATTGGTACTGTATAGATGGAGAAGTCTTGAGGCTACTGTAAGAATAAAACTGAAAACCGAGGCAGGAGGCTTAAGTCCAAATCCTGAGAACACCTGAGTACTCCTGAATCCAGGAAACATTCATCTATAGGAGCTCATCAAATGCCTCCATACCTACACTGAAACCAAGCACCACCCAAGGGCCAACAAGTTCCAGAGCAAGACATACCATACAAATTCTCCAGCAACACAGGAACATAGCCATGAGCTTCAATATACAGGCTGCCCAAAATCACACCAAACCCATTAACATCTCAAAACACACCACTGGACACTTCATTACACTCCAGAGAGAAGAAATCCAGCTCCACCCACCAGAACACTGACACAAGCTTCCCTAACCAGGAAACCTTGACAAGCCACCCATCCAACCCCACCCACAGTGAGGAACCTCCACAATAAAGAGGAACCACAAACTGCCAGAATACAGAAAGGCCACCCCAAACAAAGCAATATAAAAAATATGAAAAGGCAGAGAAATACCCAGCAAGTAAAGGAACAGGATAAATGCCCACCAAACCAAACAAAAGAGGAAGAGACAGGGAATCTACCTGATAAAGAATTCTGAATAATGATAGTGAAAATGATCCAAAACCTTGAAAACAAATTGGAGTTACAGATAAATAGCCTGGAGACAAGGATTGAGAAGATGCAAGAAAGGTTTAACAAGGACCTAGAAGAAATAAAAAAGAGTCAATATATAATGGATAATGCAATAAATGAGATAAAAAAAACACTCTGGAGGGAACCAACAGTAGAATAAGGGAGGCAGAAGATAGGATTAGTGAGGTACAGATAGAATGGTAGAAATAAATGAAACAGACAGGAAAAAATTAAAAAGAATTAAAAAAAACGAGGACAACCTCAGAGACCTCTGGGACAATGTTAAACGCCCCAACATTGAAATCATAGGAGTCTTAGAAGAAGAAGACAAAAAGAAAGACCATGAGAAAATACTTGAGATAATAGTTGAAAACTTCCCTAAAATGGGGAAGGAAATAATCACCCAAGTCCAAGAAACCCAGAGAGTCCCAAACAGGATAAACCCAAGGCAAAACACCCCTAGACACATATGAATCAATAACAAAGATCAAACACAAAGAACAAATATTAAAAGCAGCAAGGGAAAAACAACAAATAACACACAAGGGGATTCCGATAAGGATAACAGCTGATCTTTCAATAGAAACTCTTCAGGTCAGAAGGGAATGGCAAGAGATACTTAAAGTGATGAAAGAAAATAACCTACAACCCAGATTACTGTACCCAGCAAGGATCTCATTCAAATATGAAGTAGAAATCAAAAGCTTTACAGACAAGCAAAAGCTGAGAGAATTCAGCACCACCAAACCAGCTCTCCAACAAATGCTAAAGGATCTTCTCTAGACAGGACACACATAAAGGGTGTATAAACTCGAATCCAAAACAATAAAGTAAGTGGCAACAGGATCATACTTATTAATAATTACCTTAAATGTAAATGGGTTGAATGCCCCAACCAAAAGACAGAGACTGGCTGAATGGATACAAAAACAAGACCCCTATATATGTTGTCTACAAGAGACCCACCTTGAAACAAGGGACACTTACAGACTGAAAGTGAAGGGCTAGAAAAAGATATTCCATGCAAACAGAGACCAAAAGAAAGCAGGAGTAGTAATACTCAAATCAGATAAAATAGACTTTAAAACAAACGCTGTGACAAGAGACAAAGAAGGACACTACTAATGATCAAAAGATTAATCCAAGAAGAAGATATAACAATTATAAATATATATGCACCCAACATAAGAGCACCACAATATGTAAGACAAATGCTAACAAGTATGAAAGGGGAAATTAACAATAACACAACAATACTGAGAGACTTTAATACCCCACTCACACCTATGCATAGATCACCTAAACATAAAATTAACAAGGAAACACAAACTTTAAATGATACAATAGACCAGTTAGACCTAACTGATATCTATAGGACATTTCAACCCCAAAACAATGAATTTCACCTTTTTCTCAGCACACACAGAACCTTCTCCAGGATAGATCACATTTTGGGTCATAAATCTAGCCTTGGTAAATTCAAAAATATTGAAATCATTCCAAGCATCTTTTCTGACCACAATGCAGTAAGATTAGATCTCAATTACAGGAGAAAAACTATTAAAAATTCCAACATATGGAGGCTGAACAACATGCTGCTGAATAACCAACAAATCACAGAAGAAATAAAAAAAGAAATTAAAATGTGCATAGAAACAAATGAAAATGAAAACACAACAACCCAAAACCTATGAGACACTGTAAAAGCAGTGCTAAGGGGAAGGTTCATAGCAATACAGGCTTACCTCAGAAAACAAGAAAAAAGTCAAATAAATACCCTAACTCTGCACCTAAAGCAACTAGAAAAGGAAGAAATGAAGAACTCCAGGGTTAGTAGAACGAAAGAAATCTTAAAAATTAGGGCCGAAATAAATGCAAAAGAAACAAAAGAGATCATAGCAAAAATCAACAAAGCCAAAAGCAGGTTCTTTGAGAAGATAAATAAAATTGACAAACCATTAGCCAGACTCATCAAGAAACAAAGGGAGAAAAATCAAATCAACAAAATTAGAAATGAAAATGGAGAGATCACAGACAACACAGAAATACAAAGGATCATAAGAGACTATTATCAGCAACTATATGCAAATAAAATGGACAACTTGGAAGAAATGGACAAATTCTTAGAAAAGTACAACTTTCCAAAACTGAACCAGGAAGAAATAGAAAATCTTAACAGACCCATCACAAGCACAGAAATTGAAACTGTAATAAGAAATCTTCCAACAAACAAAAGCCTAGGACCAGACGGCTTCACAGCTGAATTCTACCAAAAATTTAGAGAAGAGCTAACACCTATCCTACTCAAACTCTTCCAGAAAATTTCAGAGGAAGGTAAACTTCCAAACTCATTCTATGAGGCCACCATCACCCTAATACCAAAACCTGACAAAGATGCCACGAAAAAAGAAAACTACAGGCCAATATCACTGATGAACATAGATGCAAAAATCCTTAACAAAATTCTAGCAATCAGAATCCAACAACACATTAAAAAGATCATACATCATGACCAAGTGGGCTTTATCCTACTTGGGATAAGGGATGCAAGGATTCTTCAATATCCACAAATTAATCAAGGCAAAACACCACATTAACAAATTTAAAAATAAAAACCATATGATTATCTCAATAGATGCAGAGAAAGCCTTTGACAAAATTCAACATCCATATATGATAAAAACCCTCCAGAAAGCAGGCATAGAAGGAACATACCTCAACATAATAAAAACTATATATGACAAACCCACAGCAAATATCGTCAGTGGTGAAAAATTGAAAGCATTTCCCCTAAAGTCAGGAACAAGACAAGGGTGCCCACTCTCACCACTACTATTCAACATAGTTTTGGAAGTTTTGGCCACAGCAATCAGAGCAGAAAAAGAAATAAAAGGAATCCAGATTGGAAAAGAAGAGTAAAACTCTCACTGTTTGCAGATGACATGATTCTCTACACAGAAAACCCTAAAGAGTCCACCAGAAAATTACTAGAGCTAATCAATGAATATAGTAAAGTTGCAGGATATAAAATCGACACACAGAAATCCCTTGCATTCCTATATACTAACAATGAGAAAACAGAAAGAGAAATTAAGGAAACAATTCCATTCACCATTGCAATGAAAAGAGTAAAATACTTAGGAATATATCTACCTAAAGAAAAAAAAGACCTATATATAGAAAACTATAAAACACTGGTGAAAGAAATCAAAGACAACACAAATAGATGGAGAAATATAACGTGTTCATGGATAGGAAGAATCCATGAACTATATTTCACTATATTGATAGTGAAAATAAGTATAATACCCAAAGCAATCTATAGATTCAAGGCAATCCCTATCAAGCTACCAATGGTATTTTTCAGAGAACTAGAACAAATAATTTCACAATTTGTACAGAAATACAAAAAACCTCGAATAGCCAAAGCAATCTTGAGAAAGAAGAATGAAACTGGAGGAATCAACCTGCCTGCCTTCAGGCTCTACTACAAAGCCACAGTCATCAAGACAGTATGGTACTAGCACAAAGACAGAAACATAGATCAATGGAACAAAAAGGAAAGCCCAGAGATAAATCCATGCACCTCTGGACACCTTATCTTTGACAAAGGAAGCAAGAATATACAATGGGGAAGAGACAATCTCTTTAACAAGTGGTGCTGGGAAAACTGGTCAACCACTTGTAAAAGAATGAAACTAGAACACTTTCTAACATCATACACAAAAATAAACTCAAAATGGATTACAGATCTAAACGTAAGACCAGAAACTATAAAACTCCTAGAGGAAAACATAAGCAAAACACTCTCCGACATAAACCACAGCAGGATCCTCTATGACCCATCTCCCAGAATACTGGAAATAAAAGCAAAAATAAACAAATGGGACCTAATTAAACTTAAAAGCTTCTGCACAACAAAGGAAACTATAAGCAAGGTGAAAAGACAGCCTGCTGAAAGGGAGAAAATAATAGCAAATGAAGCAACTGACAAACAACTAATCTCAAAAATATACAAGCAACTCCTGCAGCTCAATTCCAGAAAAATAAACAGCCCAAATCAAAAAGTGGGCCAAAGAACTAAACAGACATTTCTCCAAAGAAGACATACAGATGGCTAACAAACACATGAAAAGATGCTCAACATCACTCATTATCAGAGAAATGCAAATCAAAACCACAATTTCACACCAGTCAGAATAGCTGCAATCCAAATGTCTACAAGCAATAAATGCTGGAGAGGGTGTGGAGAAAAGGGAACCCTCTTACACTGTTGGTGGGAATGCAAACTAGTACAGCCACTATGGAGAACAGTGTGGAGATTCCTTAAAAACTGGAAATATAATTGCCATATGACCCAGCAATCCCATTGCTGGACATACACACTGAGGAAACCAGAACTGAAAGAGACACATGTACTCCAATGTTCATCGCAGCACTGTTTATAATAGCCAGGACATGGAAGCAACCTAGATGTCCATCAGCAGATGAATGGATAAGAAAGCTGTGGTACCTATACACAATGGAGTATTACTTAGCCATTAAAAAGAATACATTTGAATCAGTTCTAATGAGGTGGATGAAACTGGAGCCGATTATACAGAGTATAAAGAAAACACCAATACAGTATACTAGCTCATATATATGGAATTTAGAAAGATGGTAATGATAACCCTGTATGCGAGACAGCAAAAGAGACACAGATATATAGAACAGTCTTTTGGACTCTGTGGGAAAGGGCGAGGGCAAGATGATATGGGAGAATGGCATTGAAATGTGTAAATTATCACATGTGAAACGAATTGCCAGTCCAGGTTCAATGCATGATAGGGTGCTCAGGGCCGGTGAACTGGGATGACCTAGAGGGATGGGATGGAGAGGGAGGTGGGAGGGGAGTTCAGGATGGGGAACACATGTACACCCATGGCGGATTCATGTCAATGTACAGCAAAACCAATACAATATTGTAAAGTAAAATAAATAAATAAATAAAAATAAAAACTGGGAAAAAAAAAAAAAAGAACTTTCAATCAGGGTTAAAATTCAACATCCTCTAACTCAGTCTGTGAGACCCTGCTTTCCTCTCTCACTCTATCTTGACTTGCTCTCTCCCTTGCTCATTAGGTATAATCACAATGGCTTTCTCTTAGTCCTTAAGAAATCCTAGACCCTTTCTTCTTACATGTGCTATTCCTTCTGTGTGAAATATTTTTTCTTTCCTCCTCGAGCCACTTGCTCATCCCTAAGTCATCTCTTCTCTTAATTCACTCACATTCATCTTTCTGGTTGCAGCCTAAATGTCATTTTCTCAAGTATCATCTCTGACACTCACCTCCAAATTTGATTTTGGTTTCTAATGTTAGTCTCCATAAGAACAAATTGCATTTATTTTTTAAAGTATTCATTCATTTACTTATTTGATTCTGTCAGGCCTTAATTTTGGCTCAGATTCAGCAGTTGCAGCATGCAGGCTTAGTTGCCCTTTGCCATGGGGGATCCTAGTTCCCCAACCAAGGATCAAACCCACATCCCCTGCATTGGAAGGCAGATTCTTAATCACTGAACCACCCTGCACATATTGTTAATTATAGGTATTATCACAATTTGAGATCATCAACCTACTTTTATTTATTTGGTTTACAACTTATTCCCATCACTACTCTGTAACTGAATTCTACTCTGTCACTACTTATGACAACAGGGATCAAATCTCATTTGTTTATCACTGAACACTCAGAAGTTAATAGTTTCCAGAGCTGATTAGGTGCTCAGTACGTATCTGTTAAATGAATAAAATGTGTTCTTTGGGTCGACATTTCTGAGATACTTGGCACTTTTAAGAAAACTCCTTTGTGACCATGTAAATAGACATCTTAGGGGGATAACTCTTCCACTAGAGGATAAAATTCAAGAACTCCACTCGGAGGCAAACCACAGCCCAAAATCCATCTTCAGAAAAGTCCTAAAACCATAGATTACTTCTACTTAAGAAATCAGTAAATTGCTCTCTATAACTTTCTTTGTGTTTTATACAGCAGATTTCTCATCGTTTCTAAAAAGTCAATTGAAACCAAGATGAATCAGACAAAAAATTTCAATATTATTATTAATAATAAGGATGATTTCCCTCAGATTTACTGAGAAGCAAATAATTTTCTTTTAAGAATAAAAATGAAATCTTATTTCTACTATTCCTAATTCTTTTACCTTAGCTTTAAAACCATCAAGAGCAGCAAGGTAAAAACAAAAACTTTTTGTGGCCTACATACTTGTTCCTTTTTTGGATATCTCCATGGCCAGAGGATCAAGAATTCTGAGAACTAAGTAAATAATAAAATAAATAAACATCTGAAATAGAATAGACAACAACAAAAGCTCTTCAAAGGCTACACTACATGAAATGACTATTCTCTCTATATAAAATATTGCAATTCTGGCTTCTGATTTGCTGCAATCAGAACCCTAACAAAAATTCTACAGTGAGCTGTGGCTAAGAAATCATGTCTGTGATTACATACAGTGTAGGAAAAATTCTTTGGTGAATACCTATCATATGCATGAAGCTCTCTACTACTATTGCTGCATCCATAACAATTGAGAATAAAATAGGTCAGATAAACATCACTCAATCACATTTTCCTTTCCTCCTGGGATCAGAAACATCCCAGCTTTCTCCTGCTGCCCTGAGCCTGATATCAGCATTTTTTAAAAAACCTGCAAGATTGTGATTAACTATTTTCCCCCTCTGTCAATACTTTTAGTTTAAAAAAAAAATGAACTAAATAAATTAAATCAACAGATAAAAGAGTATATGAATGAATTAGGCATTGGTGTCTCTCATCACTGTCCTCTCTGTAAATGATAGATTAGCTGCTCATCTAAAATCTGTCAAGCAAAGACTTTGAAAATTGAGATAAATTAAAAGAATTATAAGACAGTCCTGTTAGGCAGAAGTAGATGACAGCATTATGTCCTGTAGCTATATTTCTTGAACTAAAGCCTATAGGCAACGATCTTAAATTTTTGAGATGAACATTTTTCAAAATTATTGTTTTTTTTAATAAGTATGTTTTTGCTCATTGAACTAAGCTCAAGTCCTACTCCTTAATGCCCTTTCCCCAATATTTTTAGAAGTACACACTTTATGTTTGTACATTATTTCTGTTATATAGCCTCTCCAAAAGTGTTATTACAGGATTTAATGTTTTATGTTTAAAACAAACCAAAAAACCCACACATTTCTTGGAAAACACTGCTCTAGAAAAATTTCCATAAGCATAAGGCAGCCAAGAGAGCCCTCAGTCATTCATTTTTCCTCTCTCTCAGCCTTAGACTGGAGAATTGTCAAAAAAGCAGAGTTGGCCATTTGTTAAAGGTAGCAAGACAGATTTTATTCAGGCTACTGCAGTAGGAGGGAGAGATTCTAGTATAAATTGTGCTCACCTGGAATCTGTGCACAGCTATCTGGACATTTTAAAGGGAAGATGAGAGAAGAGGGAGGAGGAACACATGGAGGCTTGAGCAGAATCAGGGAAGTGGGAGTTTTCAAAAATCAGGTAGGGGGCTGCTTTCTAAGAACTGTTAGATGAGGTGGGTATAAGGTCAAGGTGTAACTCAAACAGTAATTTTTTTTGGCAACCTTGAGTGTTTTCAGGCAGGAAAGTTAAAAGGGAAGGCTGGGTCATCCTAGGGATGTTAAAACTGCAAACTTTTAGTAATGATGCTAGTCAAGTCTCTTAGTGTAGGGGGAGGTAGGTGAAAGGGAAATGTGTGGATGAAATCATTTGTGCTGAGAATCTGCAGTTTTCATGGGCCAAAACTGGGGCTTAGTGAAGAAGAAGGGTGCAGTGGAGCCTGACTAAAGTCAGCCAAGAAGACAGTCTGTTAGATTTCTTTCTCTCTTGTGTGAAATGCAGTGATCAGTCTGAATGACAAGATCTCTAGGCTCTGACTCAGTGAGGCCAACCACTCTCCTTCTGTAGGGTTTGTAATAGAATTGAGGTGAAGGAAGATAAATTAGTAGAGATGGAGCAGAACAAAAAAGATACCAAAGATGCTCACTAGGATTCCTACACCCCACAGCTGATTCTAGGAACCGTTATAACTGTCTTCTACTCAAAGCAGTGAGACCATGAATCAATTTCCAGTTGGTTCTTTTATTATGTATCTTTTTATTGTGTGAAGCAGGGTAAGGATTTGGCTTTTTATTCTCATTGATGGTTTGAAATTTTAGGGGAAAAAATACAGGAAAGAAAAGAAAAAATGCCATTTGTTACAATTCTCTGAAAGATATTGTAGTGCTTTCAGTTCTATCCTGGGCAGTAGGGTATGACTCTTCCTTAGTTTACAAATATTCATATCCATCATAGATGAAATATTGTCCTGCAGACTGGAGGATGTAGATGTGAGTGAAGAAGGAAAGAGACAGACTTTCTCTTAAGAACTTCCAGCCAAAGAGAGGGGGAGAGAGAAAGCCTTTACAGAATTAAAGATGGTATAACAGTTAGAACTGGACATGGAACAACAGACTGGTTCCAAATAGGAAAAGGAGTACATCAAGGCTGCATATTGTCACCCTGCTTATTTAACTTCTATGCAGAGTACATCATGAAAAATGCTGGACTGGAAGAAACACAAGCTGGAATCAAGATTGCTGGGAGAAATATCAATAACCTCAGATATGCAAATGACACCACCCTTATGGTAGAAAGTGAAGAGGAGCTAAAAAGCCTCTTGATGAAAGTGAAAGAGGAGAGGGAAAAAGTTGGCTTAAAGCTCAACATTCAGAAAACGAAGATCATGGCATCCGGTCCCATCACTTCATGGGAAATAGATGGGGAAACAGTGGAAACAGTGTCAGACTTTATTTTTGGGGGCTCCAAAATCACTGCAGATGGTGAGTGCAGCCATGAAATTAAAAGATGCTTACTCCTTGGAAGAAAAGTTATGACCAACCTAGATAGTATATTCAAAAGCAGAGACATTACTTTGCTGACTAAGGTCCGTCTAGTCAAGGCTATGGTTTTTCCTGTGGTCATGTATGGATGTGAGAGTTGGATTGTGAAGAAGGCTGAGCACCGAAGAGTTGATGCTTTTGAAGTGTGGTGTTGGAGAAGACTCTTGAGAGTCCCTTGGACTGCAAGGAGGTCCAACCAGTCCATTCTAAAGGAGATCAACCCTGGGATTTCTTTGGAAGGAATGATGCTAAAGCTGAAACTCCAGTACTTTGGCCACCTCATGAGAAGAGTTGACTCATTGATGCTGGGAGGGATTGGGGGCAGGAGGAGAAGGGGATGACCGAGGATGAGATGGCTGGATGGCATCACCGACTCGATGGACGTGAGTCTGAGTGAACTCCGGGAGTTGGTGATGGACAGGGAGGCCTGTCGTGCTGCGATTCATGGGGTTGCAAAGAGTCGGACATGACTGAGCGACTGAACTGAACTGAACTGAACTGATATAACATATATAGATGTATCATAAGGAAATGAGGAAAAGCAAATTATTTTGTTGCATTGAAGGACAAAGTGTGTGAAAGGAAGTAGAAGAAATGATACCTTAAGTAGATACCACTGAGCACTATGACAGGATAGATATCATTTAACACATACAAAAAAATGTGCAAGTCTGGGCTCACAATGACATTTGTTGTTTAGTTGCTCAGTTATGCCTGACTCTTTTGTGACCCTAGGGACTGTAGCCCACCAGGCTCCTCTGTTCATGGGATTTCCCAGGCCAGAATGCTGGAAACGGTTGCCATTTCCTACTTCAGGGAATATTCCTGACCTCAAGGATTGAACCCCAGTCTCCTACATTGGAGAGAATTCTTTACCACTGATTGCACAGAGAACAGGGCTGTGGCTCACTGAGCCACAGTGAGAGAGGTACTGTACTGCGTGTCACTAGCCCGGGAAAAGATCAAAATTCAACATTTGAAGTACGATTTCTACTGAATGCGCATCAGTCTCAAATCACTGACATCATGCTCTGAATTACTTACCTGCAATGCAACTAATAAGAAGGTCAGCAAAGCAAGCAATGGGAGAAAAAGCACATATTATCATTCATAAATGATGGGTATGATTTCCTGGTGACAGAGTTTGTGGAGTTTGTGTAGCAGATGGAAGTGAAAGTGGAAAGCAAGGAGACAAGGCTAGGAAGATCTGTGCTTCCTGTCCAATCTTTATAAGAATGGATATATGCATAACTTTATAGAGAATGAATGATAAGGAGGAGAAGAAGGAGGAGGAAGGGGAAGGGGAAAGACAGGAAGAAAAAGGAAGAAGAGATGGGAAAGGAGAAGGGGAGGAGGAGAAATGGGAAGGAGAAACAGAAACAGAGAAGAAGAAGGAGAAAAGAAGAAGGAGGAGGAGGAGGAAGAGTCAGTGAAGAAAAGGAGGAGATAGAAGGAGGAGGGGGAGGGATAGAGGCAGATCAGGAAAGACTGAAATGTGAAGGGTGTCAGAACTGAGCTGAGCTGGAAAGTGGAAGATCTGAAGGTAGAGGGGATATCACCACATCCTTGTTTAAGATTAGTTTCCAGACTAGGTAGAGAATTTGAGAAAAACAAACATTTTACATTATTGCTGGCCCAGAGGCACAGAAGAGGGTCAATAAGGTAAAGACCCTGTATTGATATACATGTGACATTCAGTATAATTCAAATAAATTGAGTGCCCTTGATGGATCCCTTCTTTCTGCCAGAAACTAGGCTAGAGGTAAACAAAGTGGAACCATCAACCCTCTTTCCCACCTTCAGGGAGGTTTTAGGCTAGTGGGAAAGAGACAACCTGCATTTAAATAGCCATATAGCAAGCGCTTTCAGGGGGGACTTGTGTGTGCATGCATGCTTGCTAAGTTGCTTCAGTCGTGTCTGACTCTTTGAGACCTTGTGGACCATAGCCCACCAGGCTCCTCTGTCCATGGAATTCTCCAGGCAAGGATACTGGAGTGGGCTGCCATTCCCTTCTCCAGAGGATCTTTCTGACCCAGGCATCGAACCTGGGTCTCCCTCATTTCAGGTAGATTCTTTACCATTTGAGCCATAGGGAAACTGTCAAAAGGGAAAGGCACAGGCAAAACATACAAAAGAAAGGAACATGGTGCAGCTGAAGAAAAACGAACAGAGACGAGATGAAGTCATACCCATACAAGTAGTTTTCTCTGCACACCTAGCTGCTTACCTCATCTCTGTAAGCTTTAATTTGCTCGTATGCAAAATAAAAGCCTGGGACTTCATTACCTGGAGGCTCCTTGTGTGCTTAGTCACTCAGTTGTGTCTGACTCTGCAACCCCATAGACTGTAGCCCGCCAGGCCCCTTTGTCCATGGGAATTCTCCAAGCAAGAATATTGGAGTGGGCTGCCATTTCCTTCTCTAGGGAATCTTCCCAACTAGGGATAGAACCCAGGTCTCCCACATCATAAGCAGATTCTTTACCACCTGAGCCACCAGGCAGCCACCAGGGAGGCTCCTTAGCAATTCTAAGTATCTAAGCCATTGTTCTGTAGTTGGCCAGGGTAAGATTTAAAGATTCCAGGCATTCAAGAGAAGAATTAGCAGCTGATAGGCCTCTTCAACATTTATTTCCTATTTATTTTATTATCAAAATAAAATAATTTGTTTCCTATTTATTTTATTATCAAACTTACATTAAAACAAGTTAAGCAATTGTTTGAAACAAAGCTTCATTACTCAGAAAGCAGCATTTCAGCTGTGCTGCGATTAAGACTTTGAAAAGCTCAGGAAGTATAGTTTTCTCCGCATTGTTTTTCCTCTTCTCTACAAAAACCTTTTGTGCAGGTTCAAGTGTAAGATTAGATACCAATTTGATTCTTGGTGTTATGCAACAGTCTTTAACACAGAAGTGAGATATGCACTTATCTAGAGGGAATATTTTTGAAAGAAATGCTGCTTTGTTTTTCTAAATTATCCAGACCAGAAATAGCTGGCTGATGTGTTGATATGCAGATAAATTATTTAGCCAGCACTGCCTGAATATCTTTCCACCATCCTGGGAATATTGAATTTGAAAAAAAAAAAAAAGAGAGAGAGAGAAACTTTATTTCCTAAAGAATAAACATCAGATGTTACATAGTCCCCTTAAGGAATAAGAAAATTAGATAAGCTCCTCTTTTTTTTTCACCCTCACAAAATGAAATTCATTCTCTTCAAATACTGATAGAAAGTCCTCTCTAGATGGACCTGTTTGGATGTCAAAACGGAGGCCTTGAAAACAAAGTAAGTAAGTTACAGCCTTGCCTGGTTATGACCAAAGCCAAGACTAATGTTCAATCACTTCCCAACTAAAACTGATGAAATAACAATTAACTACGTGAAGGTGAGACTTCCAGTTGGCTCAGCAGTAAAGAACCCACCTGTCAATGCAGGAGACACAGGAGATGCGGATTTGATCCTAGATAGGGAAGACCCCCTGAAGAAGGAGATGGCAGCCCACTCCAGTGTTCTTGCCTGGGTAATCTCATGGACAGAGGAGGCTGGTGGGCAGCAGTCCACAGGGTCGCAAAGAGTTTGACAAGATTCACTGCACACGTGCGTGCACGTGCACACACACACACACACACACATGTGAAAATGTAAAATACAATTTTCTTTTAAAGTCCTGCTGGCTACATGGGTTGTTTTTTCTCTCCACTTGCCCTTCTAAATTCTCTAACTTTCCATTCACACATTGAAAGACTTTTCACTGGACTAACCACTCAAATTTAAATGAAAATTCCAGTCAGATATATGTGGTTTTGTTTTTGGAATATCCTTTCCTCTGACAGAATTTGTGTTTTCCAATTTCAAGACAAGTGGGTTCTGTGTTCAGTTTGCCAAATTATAAATCCTGAAGCTGAAACTGTGTAACTCAAATCAGGACTAGAACTCACAGTCTCACACTTGGTCTCAGGACATAATGAAGCTCAAGTTCTTGATGTCTCATTGCAGAAAGAATTCAGTGAGAGACAAAGTGATAGGTAAGAAGTGGATTTATTCAGAGAGGAAACACACCCCATAGAGAGAGTGTGGGCCATCTCAGAAGGTGAGAACAGCACCAGGGCATGGGGTTGTCAGTTTTTATAGGGGTGGGTATTTTCTTAAGCTAATGATGGGAGGAATATTCCATCTATTTTGGGGGAAGAGGTAAGGATTTTCAGGAATTGGGTCACTGCCCAATTTTTGATGTGAGTGTTAGACAATAAAGAAGACTGAGAGGTAAAGAATTAACACTTTCAAACTGTGGTCTTGAGAATCCCTTGGACAGCAAGGAGATCAAACCAGTCAATCCTAAAGGAAATCAACCCTAAATATTCACTGGAAGGAGTGATGCTAAAAGCTGAAGCTCCAATATTTTGCCCATCTGATGCAAAAAGCCGACTCATTGGAAAAGATCCTGACGCCAGGAAAGATTGAGGGCTAGAGGAGAGAGAAGTGGTTGACAGAGGATGAGATGGTTGGATGGTATCACTGACTCATGGGATGTGAGTCTGAGCAAACTCCAGGAGGTAGTGAAGGACAGGGAACCCCAGTGTGCTGCAGTCAATGGGGTTGAAAAAAATCAGACACAACTTAGTGACTGATCAACAACAGCAACCACTTTTTGAACTTTATGGTTGGCCTTGGAACTGTCAAGGGGTCTGTGGGTGTGTAATTTAGCTTGCCACTGTGTTACAGTGAGCGTATACTGAGGCTCAAGGTCTAATGGAAGTTTCATCATCTGCCATCTTGGATGTATTTGGTTCTGATTAGTTTATGTCCTGTTCTGGGGCTGTGTCATTCTTTTAAAGGTTGAGCCCTTCCCCCTTCAGTCCTATTTCAAAACCATGTTCTTGTCAATTAATGCCACCACTTTTCCATTGCCCCTCACTGGACCACTCGTCTTTTCTTTCCTTCTTTCCACATTTCCATCTACTTTGTTCACATTACTGTCAGCCTGAAAGTAAGACATCCCCTTCATATTCTGCCCCCAAATATACAATTGCACTTATCTTTTTCTCAAGGTGATCCTTGTAGAATACCACGAGCTGATACTGGTTAAGAACATTTTTTCTTTAGAATGGGCTGCTGCTGCTCCGTGCTCAGTCATACTTGACTCTGCAACCTCCATAGACCGTAGTCCACCAGGCTCCTCTTTCCATGCAACCTTCCAGGTAAGAATACTGGAGTGGATAGCCATCTCCTACTCCAGGGGACTTTTCCCAACCAGGGGTCGAACCCATGTCTCCTGTGTCTCCTGCATCAGCAGGTGGATTCTTTACCACTGAGTCACTGGAGACTATGCTATCTTAAAAACCAAGTTCGCACTTATAGCGTCCTTTGAGGCTGCTGCTCAAAGAAATGATTTCAGCTTTCACTGGCTAGCCACCTTGCTTGTCCTACTTTCCTCCATGGGAAGAGTAAGCCTTCCTACCTGTGACAAGGACAGCTGCTCTTTTTGCCCATCAGTGTGTCCCTGCTGTGCGTTTCTCTGGGCACTGCCAAGTTCTAGGCACCAAGGAGAAGTGGCCTGCAGCACCTGCCACATAGCTGCTAGAGCCCAGACGGGACAATGTGTCCGCCTGCAGATCCTGCACCCACAAGTCCTTATGGCACGCAAAGACTGAGTCCAAAAGAGGCAAAATGCATTTCATACCAACCCAGCGCACATCAATACCCTTCCCCAAACAGCGCAGAGGCACAGGACGAGAACATTTGCAATCACACAGCTTTACTGGAGGGAGGATTCCAGGTGGTAAGGGGAGATATGAGCCCCGAATAGACACAAGGTTAACGTTGCAGGTGGTCAGAGCAGGTGTGCACCCATGTGGTAAGATCTTAGGGGGCCTGGAAACATCTAAACACTAGTGCTAGATCTAAAGCACTCTACATGAAATGTTCAAAATATCACCGATGGAGATTCAACCCTTTGCTAGGCTTCTGCTACATGATGAAATACAAATACCTTCAGGAAGGGAGAGATTTTTAAATGTGCTCATCAATATCACTTTTGTGAAAAAGGGTTTATAGTTCCTCTGCTGAAATGCAGTCCATTGGGTCACAGAGAGTTGAACACAACTGAGCAACTAAACTTCCACTTGTGAAATGCAGTATGCTTTTCTTGGTGGTAGGTAAAATAATATGTTTTCACCCAATAAAGGAGGAGAAAGAATGATAGGGGCATATGGATGTGAAGGGTAAGGTCACTGAAGAAAGCTTTGGTGAACAACCTGGCACAAGGATAGTTTAGTGTAGGGAAGGATCCAACTGGCAGTGCATTCTCTGAGTTCTAGAATCTTTATCCTGTTCTTATTGTATTCAAGTTGCATTAAGAGCAAACACATTGCTAAGGAACATGCCTTCCTTTTATTTTCCAGAGGGTATTACATCCCTCTAAATCCAAAGAAAACACCATAGTATAGTACATTTTACTTTCACATAGAATAACATTTCCATTCATATTTGAGGTTTTAAATAAATCTCTTAATACTGTGTATACTTTCTCAAGGCTCTTGATCTCGTTAATTATGCAGAATAATATGATTTGATCTTGAAAATGCAAACTCTAAGCATATGTCTTTGATATCTAGTGTTTACATGTTATATATTTAAATTATAATTAGAAATTAATGAGTCAAATATACAGAGCATGCAGTACAAAAGAAAAACAAAATAGAAAAAGAAAATATGACTAAAATAGGGAAAGTTAGCACTCTTTTACTTAGATTCTTTTCTCTGGTCATGTGAGCAAGCATGCTAAGTAGCTTCAGTTGTGTCCGACTCTTGGCGATCCCATGGACTATAGCCCACCAGATTCCTCTGTCCATGGGATTCTCCAGGCAAAAATACTGGAGTCAGTCACATGCCCTCCTCCAGGGGATCTTCCCGACTCAGGGATCAAACCCATGTCTCCTGCATTGGCAGGTGGGTTCTTTGCTACTAGTGCCATCTGGGTAGCTGGTATTGCAAAAGCAAAACTTGGTTATTTTGTTAAATTATCAATTAATAATCTTACTGAATTTAATGATCGAATCCTTTCTTATTTTTTGAGTGACCAGATTCTATCAAAGTTAGAGCGTTTTCTAAGACAATTTTTACTCTCAGATTCAACCTCCATGATACTGTTTCCTGTTAAATTTTCTCTGTCTTATATAGTGTATACATAGGTTATCACAGGTTTTGTTGTAGATTAATCCCTTATGGGCAGTCTACAAGTAAATGAGTTAACAAATTGACTTTTTCTTTTTCTAAGAATTCACATTTTTCATTTAAGTAAAAAAAAAAAAGAAAGAAAGAAAGAAAAGATAGTGAGGCCAGGCCTCTGATTTCAGCTATAAAGCACTTTGATATAACTGGTCTCTTGTTATTTCTTTTAGGTAGCATAACAAAGGGCTGCAATTGATAAACTCTAGGTCCTTTTGCAGATAAAAAATTCTAGACTAAAAATCAGATGATTAATTCCTGGAACAATATATCAGATTAGGAGCCTGAAACAGCCTATATTGTTATGTGACAGAAAGCTAAAAAATAATAATTTGAAAATAAGACAAAAGTTAATTTTATGCCACAAAAATTAAATGCTATACAAATTATTAATTTTCTTGAAAATAGTGGATTAATATTTTTAAAATAGGAAAATGAGCCTTGTTTTCTTTTTATAGTTTCTATCTCTTTATTTATATTCACTATTTAGTGAGATAATGCTCTGGTTTCTCTCAGTTCTTGATTCATGGATTAATTTGTTGCTTTGAATGTATTTAAGACAGTTGAATTAACATCTTTATCTAGTAAGTCCAATCTATGGGCTTCTTCAAGGATAGCTTCTGTTAATTTATTTTCTATGAATAGACTACATTTTGTTATTTCTTTACCTGCCTCATATGCTTCTCTGCTGCTGAAAATTGTATATTTTAATATTATAATGTGGCAACTTTGGAAATCAGATTCTCCCCTTGCTAAGGGCTTTTTATTTGACTGTTACAGTGGCCATTGTATATTTATTTAATAATCATTCTGATTGAATTTTGTAAAGTCTATATTCTCTGTTAAATGTATCCACTGAATTCTATATTTTATTGGCTTAGTGGTTAGTTAGTGATGGGGCAAGGGTTTTAAAACCTGGCATAAAAAAGGAAAAATAATTCTCTTATTCTCCGCAGATGGACTTTGTGTATGTGAGGCACACATTCAACACTGGGCCAGGCAATTTACAGCTGTGTTACAGTTTTTGCTTTCTGCTTGCACCCAGTCTGAAGGTCAGCCAGATGTGAGCACTAAGGCTTTTTTAGATCTTCTCTGGGCATACGCCATGACTTCTAGATTCTAAGAAATACGACAGAACTTTTCACATACCTTTCCCTCTAAGCTTCTCATTCTCCAACCTTACTTCCTAGGCATCCAGTTACTCTATTGTTCATCCCTGTTTTGGGGGGGGGGTTTCCCCATAGCCCTAAACAGTAGAAACTAATACTTTTTCCTTTAAATGTTTTCAACAAATGCTTCATCTCAACACTGGGGGAGCTCAGAGTTAGGTGAGATGGCATCAATCCTTTGAGCCAGTACTGTTGAGAGCTCCCAGACAGCTTAAAACAAAGGATCACAGAATAAGGCTCACTGTGCCACATTCTGCTATTATGTGGTATGAGCATCCATGTTTACTCTGGGTTGTTGTACAAATATTGGGATGAGGGATGTGGCCAGAGTGAGTTAAAATGCCACAAAAGTATCTTATCAAGATTCAGCACCTTTTTATTTTCTTCCTAATTAAATTTTTTCCTGGTTGCTGCAAACTTTTGGTTAATTTCCAAATTCCCCAAAAGTTTGATTCTAATAGTTTTTGCTGCTTATTCTCTGCTTGTGAAGGATTGCACTTTTCCCCCACTCTGCTATTTTTGCTGATGTCAATTTGATTTTTGACAAGCGTATAAATTTGTGTACCTACCATTATAGCATAAACGTGATAAAAGGAGTCAGAATCGGTGTCTCATTCCAACTCATTCCCTAATAATCCTAACATTCTCATAAAATATGGAGTAGCAAGAGTGCATAAGTGATAAGTATTAAAGAGCAAAGAAAAAAAAAAGAGCAAACATCATAGTTTGGAAAATAGTGCCCAGGAGAATTATGTAAAGGTCACAGGATATGAATAAATATTAATGCACTTATCATGCAAAATTGGAAAAAATGTGCTGTTACAACTGAAATATTATTCAAAGACAAGCATTGTAATTAAGGGTTTCCTTTTCCCATGGCAATGGTAGAGAAATGCAGGTTTATTCTCAGCCTTTAGCCAGTTCATAATCATTTTAAAAATTCAAATGTAATTCTTGTTGCAATAATGCTTAAAGACAGAATGAATAAGTAGTTAATTCCTCAAAAGCATGGGCATTCAATCTGCTAAACATTCATATTCCCCATCTAGCATGTTCAGGAATGCTGTAGTATCAGTTCACAGTTTTAATCCTCAGAAATTTACAGCTAACTGAAAACACTATCAGCTCATCTTCTTTTGGGGACACCAGACATTTTTGGATGATTTATCTCTGGCGCTCAGATGGTAAAGAATCTGTCTGCAATGCAGGAGATCCAGGTTCAATCCCTGGGTCAGGGAGATCCCATGGAGAAGGGAATGGCTACCCACTCCAGTATTCTTGACTGGACAATCCGATGAACAGAGGAGCTGCAGTCCACGGGGTCACAAAGAGTTGGACATGTCTGATCAACTAACACTTTCACTTGCCATAGACAGCTAGCATCTATATTTGGGTCAAAATGTTCTTCTCTGTCGGCTTCAGACTTCCTTTGTATTATCCAATTAATCAGAATAATTTTTGTAGACTACCTTGCATTTGAGACCTAGGATCAGTGTAGCTTCATCACAGCTACTATATTTAGCTTCTACTTCAATGATATTTCGGCTTCCTTGTGGCTCAGACAGTAAAGAATTTGCTTGTGAATGAAGGGAATTTGGGTTCGATCCCTGGGTTGGAAAGATTCCTTGAAGAAGGGCATGGCAACCTACCCCAGTATTCTTGCCTGGAGAATCCCATGGGCAGAGAGAGTATCTTGGCGGGATATAGTCCATGGGGTCACAAAGAATTGAACACAGCTGAATGACTCACACACACACACACACACACACACACACACAGATAATTGCTCCATGTCACTACAATATATAGATGTTAGCAGACATTTAGAGGGACAAGTTGGTGCTGAACCCGATGTCAGACAGAGGGATGATTGTCTTCAGGGTTAGGCTCCCAAAGGGGTTCCTAAAATAAAATTTGATTCCAAACCAAACAGATCTTAACTCTGACATGTTTTCTCTGGTTTCCTTTGTGTTTTAAATCTTGCTCAAAATTGCAAAATTACATATTAAAATAAATACACTGAGTTTATAAGGAATAAAACAGGAAATGAATCTATAACTTTGTACTGCTTTCCTTTGCCAAACAACAGAAACTTTTTAAGGATGGTGTAGTTAACTTTGATTTTCTTTAATGATCAAAAAATGTCAAGAATAAATGGAAGATTCAGAAAGATCATTATCTGATTGGGTTAAAATTTTTTAATTGCTTACTTTTCCATTGATAGACAAGTAGAACATCAAAATAATGCACATGTAGTGTTTTTAAAATTTTTCAATTTTGTTAAGTAAAATGCCAAAGCAAATTAGGTCATGGATTAAAAAGCATTAAGAAGTGTGTATTAATATTCATATCAAAGAGTACCTTGCCATGAGAAATATAAATATATAATAATACTTACATAAAATATTTCTTCAACAACAAAAATGATGACAAACATTAGCAGCAGATGAACTGAGATATTTAGCTCAGACAGTAAAAGAGGCTCAATTTCTTTATACTTACTTGAAATATGAAATTTTTTACTGTTTGATGGTACTAAGTCTTGCTTTCTTTATATCCTCCACAAAAGTATGTACACTATCAGATAAATAATGGCTTCTCAGTAAAGACTTATTGAAATAAGCTAAATCAGATTGAAGTCACATAATAACTATTTCTTATTATTATCATTTTGGCCAGTATGAAAGGCGACAAAGTAATTGAAGAAACCTTTATGAGGAGATTATTTTCAGTTTAAAGCAGAAGAAACTGTTTCAGAGGTGCTCCTATACACTATGAAGTATACTCAGGATTTTCAAGTGGGTATAGTTGCAAGTCCCTGGAGGAGGGAATGGCAACCCACTCTAGTATTCTTGCCTGGAGAATCCCACGGACAGAGGAGCCTAGCAGGCTATAGTCCATAGGGTCACAAATAGAAACGACTGAAGCGACATAGCATGCATATTTGCAAGCATGGAACTGCTTATTTACCACATCATGATACATCTTGCTTCCGTGCCTTTGCTCATAGACTTCTTTTTAATTTTTTAAGTTTTTTTTTTTTTTTAATGTGAATCATTTTAAGTCTTTATTGAATTTGTTACAGCATTGTTTCTGTTTTCAGTTTTGGTTTCTTGGCCTCAAGGCATGTGGGATCTCAGCTTCCCAACCAGGCATTGAACCCACACCCCCTACATTGGAAGACAAAGTCTTAAACACTGGACCACCAAGGAAGTCCCTTAGAGATAGATGCCTTTTGACCAGAAAGTGTTTTCCTCAATTCTTCGCCGGGTTAGTTGCTCTTTCTTCAAGATTCAGTTCAATGTTCACGTCCTTTCAGAAACCTTGCCTTATTGTTCAGGCTGAGTTAGGTCCTCTTCATTTGTATTCTTGTTTTTGTCTCTTCCTCCCTGGTGACTCAGTAGTAAAGAACCCACCTGGCAATGCAAGAGACAGATTCAGTCCCTGGGTGGGGAAGATGCCCTGGAGGAGGGAAAGGCACCCCACTCCAGTATCCTTGCCTGGAGAATCCCATGGACAGAGGAGCCTGGCAGGCTACAGTCCACAAGGTTGCAAAGAGTCGGAGACAATTTAGCAACTAAAGAGCAGCAACCAGTAGCTTGGAAGTGATTTAAGATAAGCAATGATGTACTAATAATTTTTTATTTTCTTGCATCTCTCCTGATCCTTGAAATATCATAGACCCTGTATTACTATTTGTTTAAAAAAATTGCAAGAATTATGCTTAAACAAAAAATTACAATCCTATTTGGTTAACAGTTATTTTCATATTTAAACCTGATAATACATGTAAAGGAAAAAAAAAGTAAAATTGCTTCTTATGTAAAATACAATTATTTATCTATCAGTAGGACATGTGTACCCACTCCAGTGTTCTTGCCTGGAGAATCCCAGGGATAGGGGAGCCTGGTGGGCTGCCGTCTATGGGGTCGCACAGAGTCCGCCAGGACTGAAGCAACGCAGCGGCAGCAGCAGCAGGACATGTGTTACCTCCCGAAAACTCCAGGAGGAGTTTGACCCAAGCCAGTGTTTGAGCCAGGAATCAAGATGGGGCTGATAACCTATATAGGCTTGCTTCTGCCAGGTGGGGCTAGTGGTAAAGAACCTGCCTGGCAATGCAGGAGACAGGAGTTCGATCCCTGAGTCAGGAAGATCCCCTGGAGGAGGGCATGGCAATCCACTCCAGTATTCTTGCCTGGAGAATCTCATGGACAGAGGAACCTGGCGGGCTACAGTCCACGGGGTCGCAGAGAGTCAGACAAAACTGAGTGACTGAGCACACAGGACATTTGTTATTGTTTTGAGCTTTGTGTCGCTTCAAGTTACATCCAGGGACGTCTCTAGTGGTCCAGTGGCTAAAACTTCATGGGCCCAATGCAAGATGACTTGGTTCAGTCCCTGGTCAGGGAACTAGTTCCCACATGCCAAAACTGAAAGAGCCCAAGTGCTGCAACTAAGACTTGGAGCTGACAAATAAATATATACTAAATAAACAAAAAACAAAAGTCTTAAACTTCTAGTCCATAAAAAGGTGTTGGGTGAGGTGGAATGAATTTAGCACTTATTTGTCCTCAGGGAAAATACCCCCAGATTACAAAGAAAATATGAAATAGATATGCATGTTTGATAGTCAATAAAACTAAGAGACAACTAATTTTGGAAACACAAAATCAGAATGAGGAGTCCCCAGACAATGAAAATCAAATAAGCATTTAAAAGAATAAAGTGTAGACACCCACTGTAGCAGATATGGAAAAAGCTGGCATAGCATACCTCTCCAGGGTGATACCCAAACCCAGAAATCTCATATCTGGACTTGGTTTGTTTCTGAGGAAATTAAGGATCACCTGTGCTTAGTTGTTCAGTTGTATCTGACTCTTTGTGACCCAGCCAGACTCCTGTGTCCATGGGGATTCTCCAGGCAAAAATACTGGAGTGGGTTGCCATGGCCTCCTCCAGGGATCTTCCCAACCCAGGGACTGAACCCTGGTCTCCTGCACTGCAGGCATTCTTTACTGTCTGAGCCACCAGAGAAGCCCAAGGATCACCTAGACAGGCCATGTTTGCAGAAAACCATCCACTGCATGGAATCGGCTGAGTAATCTCCACCTTGTGAGAAGCTCGACATTGCCAAATTTGGGGCAAGTGTAAAGTAAAGACTAAAAAAAGAAAAATTACACCATTATTCTATGACATGAGAAGAATCTCTGCTAGCCTGAAATATGGACCTGGCTTTCTCTGACACAAAAAAAATCTAAAAATAGCTGCTCAGAAAGAAATTCCATTCCTCAAGACAGCAATATAGAAAAGAGAACGGGAATTATAGAAAAATAACACACACACATGCAACCAGAGGCAAAGAAAGAAAACAAATGGCAAATGAAGAAAATATAATGGAAAAAAGTCTTGCATTAAAACATATGAAAATTGTGATCAAACATTTTCCAAAGAACTGAAAACACTTAGAGTAAGTAGGCTTATAATGGGAAAGCACTAAATAGAGATAAAAGACCTCAGGAATAAAATGGCAATGAGAATACTATAAAATATTTATTAGTAGAGGTCAAGGAAGAAGTAAAAGGAAAATAAATTAATGTAGAACTTAACAGCCTTTATATACATAAGCATCCATTTTGAAGAGATAATGGAAGAAAAGTCCACAATTTCAGTGACAGCAACATGCATGAAATATTTAGGACAAAATGTACAAAGAAATAGTTGTGATTCTTTAAAAAAAATCCATAAATATTACTACAGAGCCCAAAAGGAGAATTATACAAATGAAATGTCATATTTTTGAAATACTATCATATAGCATACATTGACATATAGATATCAATTCTAAGTTAGTAAAAGAAAAACTGTACTTTTCAAATGAAGAAGCTAGTTCTTAAATTCATACAGAAACCTCTAATCGTCACTAGTAACCAAAATACTAAAGAGTCATGAGAAATGGCCCTGCTAGATATCAAAATGTATTATAAAGTGATGACAATTAAAATAGTTTTGCACTGGCACATGAATATATAAATCAATAGAACGGAATAAAAATATACTAATAATTCAAACATATAAAAACATTATGATATAATCACTATTTCAAAACAGGAAAGCAATATTATTTTTCAAATAGTAGTAAGACAACAGAAGAGGATAGCTACTTGGAAATGCAAACAAACAAAACAAACAAAAACTCTGGAACTTTTTATTCAGAAATGAATTTTAGATTGATCAAATGTAAAAATGCAACCAGAAATTATTTTTTAAAAGACCAGATTTTTTAAATTCCAGGAAAGCTAAGGCTTTTCTAAGTATGCAGTAAGTCCTCGAAGTCATTAAAAGAGAGTGTTGATTCAATCAATTTCTTAAAAATAATTCTTTATTGATTCAAAATAAATAAAATCAAAAGCTGATCTAAGCAGGAAGAATTAAAATTTATAAAACATCAAAGGGCTAGCCCTTATATGGAAAATTTCCCTACAAAGCCATAGTTAAAAGTCCAACAATACAATTAAAAAATGCAAAAGGTAAGAAAAACAGTTCATGGAAAAGTAAAAAACGCTTAAATAAATATTTAGACTGACGCTGCAATGAGATACTGTCTTCATCTCTTCAACTGGCAAAGACCCAAATGCACATGGACAAGGTCCGATGATATACTGTGTCGGCCATGGCTTGGGAAAAGCAGACACCCTCACACACTGATGGTGGAATGTAAATTAATACCACCCTCCATAAAGGCAATTTGGAAATAAAATTTTAAAACTCAGATATTTTTAGACTTGGTGATCATACTTCTAGAAATTTGTTCAATTGAAACTCACACAGTGCAACCTGATATATAAGACGTTATTGTGGCAAATGATTTGCAGTAACTTAACTGTGTGATTTAACAAAAGATTGGTCAAGGAAGTTTGTTATAGTGTATATTAGAAAATATTCAGCCATTTAGAAAAAGAATAAAGAATTATTATAAACTGATAGAAAAAGGCTGCAAAATTAAGTGGAAAAAAAAACAGGATGTTAAACAATGTATTTAGTAAGCTAAAAATTTCATTAAAAAGGAAAAAAATGTGTATATTCTATAATTACTCATATTTACATAGAATATTTCTGAGAGAATACTCAAGGATGCAATAGCAACAGTTATTTTTAGAGAAAGAAACATGAAGGCTGGGAGACAGTGTCATGAAAGAAATCTTCACAGAATATTTTGGCGGTTTCAAATTTTATACCACAGGTTTATTCATTTATTTTAAAGAAAGAAAAGGATGGTGTAGAGAGCTTTGACTTTGGGTCAAGTACTTAAATTTTCTGTGACCTATTTTCCTCTTCTGTAAAATGGGAATAAAATTTCTGTCTATGCTATAAGGCTGTTATAAAGTCTTGACTCATTAATACATGTAAGGCAACAAGAGTACTTAACATGGAAAAGTGCTTTATTAATTAACATTTTCTCATTAAAATAAAAGGGTAACACACACAAAAACAGATGTCCTGCATATCAGTAACATGCAGAGCTGCCTGGACCTAAGTGCTGAGACAGTTTAGAAAAAGACATCATGACAAAGTTGCATTCAAACTGGGGCTGAGCTTCTGTGATAGCAGTCACTGAACTTCTTAGAGAGGGAATGCAGGTACCTATCAGTTTAGTTTTCACCAATCTGATCCTACAGGTGCCATCCCAAAGGGTCTGGACTTCCACAATGACCACCACCAACATCACCACCAACCTCATCCCTACCACCACCACCACCACAAGGTGTGAATGTAATATAGGGAGAAAAAATACTAGCTGAGAAGCAGGAAAACATACAAGGTCACCTAGCTCTGATGACCTTCAGAATGCATAAAGCAGGTAGAGTTGAAGAAGACACAGCACATTCAGGGTTCCAGGAGACAGATCCCATTTTCAGAGGGGCAGAGACCAGTGGGAGAGAAATTTCTGTCCAGGAAACAGAAATAGAAGCTTCCTGAAGTCAGCCTCTAGTGTCAGCAGTTCTTCACTGAGCTGAGTCACATCCACTGAGCCAGTTCTTGGCTGAGCTCTGATGAAAAAAGAATTGGACCTCCTGGGCCAAACAGAGTTGTCTCTCTCCGATATTAGGGTTTTGTATCCTTTATGTGGCCTCCTCAAAGAACTTTTCCACTACTACCTTAGTGAGCATGTGCATGTTCAGTGGCTCCCCTCTCTTTGCGACCCTATGGGCTGTAGCCCCCCAGGCTCCTCTGTCCGTGGGATTCTTCAGGCAAGAAGACTGGAATGGATTGTCAAGCCCTCCTCCAGGGGATCTTCCCAACCCAGGGACAGAGACGGTGTCCCCTGCACCTCCTGCATTGCAGGCAGTTTCTTTTCCCACTGAGCCATCTGGGAAGCCTTACTACCTTAGTGTATTTGCTTAACTGGTGAGTAGACATGGTGAGGTCACAGAAATTTAGTGAGAGTTCAGGTTTATTTTGGTATATCTAGAGTCAACTGTAAATGTGTGATGTGCTCCTCTGAGAAGGTAAATTCAACAGGATCCATTATTCTGTGTAATTATACAATTCAAATTGGAAGCAAGTTTTCATCTTTGGGCAGTAAAAAAAAAAATAACTTCTGAATCTTCCATGCATGTACAAATTCAGCTAAGATTTGTGGGATAACTAGTGTGAACGAGACACACTACACAGTGCTTTCTCACCACGTGCTCTCTTTCTGGAACCAGAAGGCAGAGGATGGGGCTAAATTCAGCTTGGTGGTCTTGTTCTGAGCTGAGGTTTAGGCTGCTCCCCAAATTCTCTTTAATGCCTTTCTATGCTTTCCTTCAAAAGGATGAACTCTCAACACTCTCTCTTCGTATTCTATCAGTTTCCATCTTTGACACATTTTCTTCACACTCACGTAGAGTGGGTTTGGGTTTAGTGGGGCTTTTTGTTTTTTTCCTCCTGGATTTCTCTCTTAATGTTTTTTTATCCTGCTTCTTTGAAATAGGAAAAAAAAAAAAAAGAGTTTGCCTTGGTCTTCATTTCTATCCTAGCCTTTCTGGTTACCTTATCTTAAATCAAAGTTGTTGATCACCTATCCTAAAATAATCTCCTTTTATTAACAGAGGCAGAGACAAATAGACATCTGTGACTACTAGGGGGAAATGGAATTTCTTGTAAGAATGAAAAGAGCCATTCAGACATTCTTAGCATCTTATAGTAAGAAAATAAGTTTTCATCTTTAAACTTCCAGCCAACAGTGTATTCTGTCTCATTCACCTCCCTTAAAAGAAAATCTGCTTGACTATTGAGCAAATATCTAAGCTAGAAAATTGATACTCTTAGTTTTTAATCAGTGAGGGGCTTTGTTTTTGTTTTTGGTGCTCTTTTGGGGGGTGGGTGTGTGATTTTTGGAGATCTATAAAGACATCTGTAGGATTGTTATAGAAATTGCTGTTCAAAGCTTTCTTAATCTGGAAAGAAGTGGTTATGAATGAGGATGTGCAAGTCACTCTCAATTTTCTTCAAGCTGGTCCAAGTCTGTTTATCCTTTTGCTGTATGTGATGACACACATTGCAGTCTATGTGAAAATGTCCCAGCCGCCAGCTTAATAATGTATTTGCAGTCCATCTTCCTCCAGACAAGTGCATGCCATCTATTTGCTGGGTTATGTAACCAGCTCTCAGATGGGGCACATGGTTGGCTGCAAATGGTTCTGTCTGACATCTTTCTGTTCCTCCTCGTATTGATATTTAGACCCTGAAAGCCTGGTCTGCATTTTCAAAACATACCAGAAGTGAGGAATCAGTTGTGTGATGTTGGGAGGAAAATGCCATGACCTTGATTATAACTGTCATTTCTGAAGGGGAAATTATAGACATGAAATTCTTCAGGGTCAGAATCAGCACAGAGCACATCTAACTTAGAAGGGCGTTTTCCGGTCGATCTGTGGGTAAGTTTAAACCTAAACTGCAAGGAAACCCTGCAGGCATTTTTTGTGCCCTGGTCAAAGCTCTTTACTTCTGCACTAGGATCATATACCAGAAGATCCCTGCCTTAAATAAGGAGGAAGATGTATTCATAAGAGTCTAAATTAACCTGACCTTGAAAAAAATTAAGAAAACGATTGAATTTACAGGTTTCCTTTCATTCTGAATTATTTATTTATTTATTACTAACTCTACTCTCATTTACAAACATCTTGGAACTTATTGATGTGATGATCTTTTGCTCTAGAATGGAATGCAAGCAAATCTAATGTGGAAAAGGTACCCATTAGATATCAGTTTGGAAGCCACCCAAATAACCTCCTACAAAGCCTCTATAAAGGGTTTCCCAAGTGGCGCTAGTGGTAAAGAATTCATCTGCCAGTGCAGGAGATGCAAGAGACCTGGGTTCAATCCCTAGGTTGGAAGATCCCTTGGAGGAGGGCATGGCAATCCACTCCAGTATTCTTGCCTGGAAAATTCCATGGACAGAGAAACAGTCCATGGGGTTGCAAACAGTTGCATGTGACTGAGCGCGCATGCATACACACACACACACACACACACACACAGTCTCTTTAGTTTCAGGGCACAGACCCCAAGGGCAACATCACAGAAAGGCACTAATGTGCTTCTGTGTTCTGCTGTCCTCAGCGTCACCTTCCTTCTGGCTTCCTGAAACACTAAACTCCAAAAGGCTAAGAACATGGGACAGACACCTGTCTGTGAGAACACCAACCAAGCCTCTGGAAAATAAAAACCATTAGGAAATAAAAAGAATTGCCTAAGCATAGAACATTATTTCATAGAATGTTCTGATTAGTATCATTCTGGTTTTATCCAGACTCATAGCTGCTGCTTATTCCCATGGCCCAGAGGAATGATTTGGCAGAATAAAATTACATTCTCTCCCCCACCTATTTTCTGCAGAGATTTCACACATTGACTAAACATAATATCATGCCACACTAAGAATCTTGAGGTTTGAAATTCCTCTCCAGGGTCTGTGAAGAATACTAAAAAACAAAGAGGGCAGTGATTTTTTGAGCTGAAACTTTGTCTTAGCACTTTCATAGTCAATTTTAGGAAATCTCAGAATTATGTTTTCATACACAGAATCACCGCATGTAGTCACCTTGGGATGACATCTAAACATTCTTTAGAGACAGAAATCCCTTCAACGTGGCAGGACCTGTGGCCCTTGGTGTCAGCTGTGCAACCTATGTAGGGATTTTCCTTCTACTATCTCTCATGCATGCATGCTAAGGCGCTTCAGTCGTGTATGACTCTTTTCGACCCAGTGGACAGTAGTCCACCAGTCTCCTCTGTCCGTTGGATTCTCCAGGCAAGAATACTGGAGTGGGTTGCCATGTCCTCCTCCAGGGGATCTTCCTGACCCAGGGATAGAACCTGAGTCTGTTAGGTCTCCCACATTGGCAGGTGGGTTCTTTAGCACTAGTGCTACCTGGGAAGCCCTTACTATTTGGTAACGTGAATTTATATTTTACCTGACATTGGGTTCTTCTTGGTTGTTGTATGAAAAGGGAATTATTTAACTTTAGCATTCTGAAAGACTCATGGTCCTTTTTTGGCAAGGCACTACCTCTGAACTAAGATAGAGGTTTTTCTTCTTGTCTGCACCACTTGAATTGTTGATGGGAGCCCCATGGAGTGTGTTCAGAAAGCATAGAGCCATCCTATATCTATTCATGAGGGAAAACTATTCTAACCCAATTGCATCCTTTACAGGAAGGGTTGTGAGAGCACAGGCGGAACACACATCATGAAAGCACATATTGGTCACATAGTGCTGCTGTCAGCAAAGACCTTAATGGGCTTAGAGAAGGATATGGACACTGCAGAAAATGCTATCCATCAGCTATGGCAACAGTAAAGTACCAAAGAGAAAGAGAATGAAAAAGTGGAAGAGAAAGAGAATGGGAGCCAATTCAGAAGACTAGGATAATAAAAGTGAACTGTTTCAGTTTGGGGAGTGAAAAATTATACTTACATAAAAGTGAAAGTTTTAGTTGCTCAGTCATGTCTGACTCTTTGCAACTCTATGAACTGTAGCCCACCAGGATCCTCTGTCCATGGGATTCTCCAGGCAAGAGCACTGCAATGGGTAGCCATTCTCCAGGGACCTCCCTGACCCAGAGATTGAACCAGAGTCTCCTGCATTGCAGGCAAATTCTTAACCATCTCAGCTAGTAGGGAAGCCACCCCTTTACAGAAGGCCCCCAAATTACATCCTAATAATTTTACATAAGTCTCCCCAAAAAAATACCTACATAAGCCCCTCCCTCCCAAAAAAATTCTCAATGGAAATGTCAAAATTGTTCAAGGTCAGAGATTTTATCTTCAGTTCAGTTCAGTTCAGTTCAGTTGCTCAGTCATGTCCGACTCTTTGTGACCCCATGGATTGCAGCACACCAGGCTTCCCTGTCCATCACCAACTCCTTGAGTTTACTCAAACTCATGTCCATTGAGTTGGTGATGATATCCAGCCTGTCTGTCTTCCCCTTCTCCTCCTGCCTTCAATCTTTCCCAACATCAGGGTCTTTTCCAGTGAGTCAGCTCTTCTCATCAGGTGGCCAAAGTATTGGAGTTTCAGCTTCAGCATCAGCCCTTCCAATGAATATTCAGGACTTATTTCCTTTAGGATGGACTGGTTGAATCTTCTTGCTATCCAAGGGACTTTCAAGAGTCTTCTCCAACACCACAGTCCAAAAACACCAATTATTCATCTCTCAGATTTCTTTATAGTCCAACTCTCACATCCATACAAGACTACTGGAAAAACCATAGCTTTGACTGAATGGACCTTTGTTGGCAAAGTAATGTCTCTGTTTTTTAATATGCTGTCTAGGAGGGTCATAGCTTTTCTTCCAAGGAACAAGCATCTTTAAATTTCATGGCTGCAGTCACATTCTACAGTGATTTTGGAGCCCCCCAAAATAAAGTCAGCCACTGTTTCCATTGTTTCCCCACCTATTTGCCATGAAGTGATGGGACCAGATGCCATGATCTTTGTTTTCTGAATGTTGAGTTTTCTGAATGTGAAAATATTGACTTTTTCACTCTCCTCTTTCACTTTCATCAAGAGGCTCTTTAGTTCTTCTCCACTTGCTGCCATAAGTGTGTTGTTATCTGCATATCTGAGGTTATTGATATTTCTCCCGGCAATCTTGATTCCAGCTTGTGCTTCATTCAGCCTGGCATTTTGCATGATGTACTCTGCATAGAAGTTAAATAAGCAGGGTGACAATATACAGCCTTGGCATACTCCTTCAGTCTGTTTTTCCATGTCCAGTTCTAACTGTTGCTTCTTGACCTGCATACAGATTTCTCAGGAGACAGGTCAGGGGGTCTGATATTCCCATCTCTTGAAGAATTTTCCACAGTTTGTTGTGATCCACACAGTCAAAGGCTTTGGTATAGTCAATAAAGCAGAAGTAGACTTTTTCTGGAACTCTCTTGCTCTTTTGATGATCCAGTGGATGTTGGCAATTTGATCTCTGGTTCCTCTGCCTTTTCTAAATCCAGCTTGAACATCTGGAAGTTGATAGTTCACATACTGCTAAAGCCTTGCTTGGAGAATTTTGAGCATTTCTTTGCTAGTGTGAGATGAGTGCAATTGTGTGGTAGTTTAAACATTTTTTGGCATTGCCTTTCTCTGGGACTGGAATGAAAATTGATCTTTTCCAGTCCTCTGGCTACTGCTGAGTTTTCCAAATTTGCTGGCATATTGAGTGCAGCACTTCCATAGCATCATCGTTTAGGATTTCAAATAGCTCAGCTGGAATTCCATCACCTCCACTAGTTTTGTTCATAGTGATGCTTCCTAAGGCCCACTTGACTTCACATTCCAGGATGTCTGGCTCAAGGTGAGTGATCACACCATCGTGATTATATGGGTAGAAGCACAAGCTGGAATCAAGATTGCCAGGAGAAATATCAATAACCTCAGATATGCAGATGACACCACCCTTATGGCAGAAAGCAGGAACTAAAAAGCCTCTTAATGAAAGTGAAAGAGGAGAGTGAAAAAGTTGGCTTAAACCTCAACATTCAGAAAACTAAGATCATGGCATCTGGTCCCATCACTTCATGGGAAATGGATGGGAAAACAGTGGAAACAGTGTCAGACTTTATTTTGGGGGGCTGCAAAATGACGGCAGATGGTGATTGCAGCCATGAAGTTAAAAGATGCTTACCCCTTGGAAGGAAAGTTATGGACAACCTAGACAGCATATTAAAAAGCAGAGACATTACTTTACCAACAAAGTTCCATCTAGTCAAGGCTATGGTTTTTCCAGTGGTCACGTATGGATGTGAGAGTTGGACTGTGAAGAAAGCTGAACACCGAAGAATTGATGCTTTTGAACTGTGGTGTTGGAGAAGACTCTTGAGAGTCCCTTGAACTGCAAGGAGATTCAACCAGTCCATTCAAAAGGAAATCAGTCCTAGATGTTCTTTGGAAAGACTGATGCTGAAGCTGAAACTCCAATACTTTGGCCACCTCATTCAAAGGGTTGACTCATTGGAAAAGACTGTGATGCTGGGAGGGATTGGGGGCAGGAAGGTATTGGGGGACGACAGAGGATGAGATGGCTGGATGGAGTCACCAACTTGATGGACGTGAGTTTGAGTAAACCCCGGGAGTTTGTGATGGACAAGGAGGCCTGGCGTGCTGCAATTCATGGGGTCGCAAAGAGTTGGACATGACTGAGTGACTGAACTGAACTGAAAGATTATTTTTGTATAGTTTTTCTGTGTATTCTTGCCACCTCTTCTTAATATCTTCTGCTTCTGTTAGGTCCATAGCATTTCTGTTCTTTATTGTGCCCATCTTTGCATGAAATATTCCTTTGGTATCTCTAATTTTCTTGAAGTGATCTCTAGTCTTTCCCATTCTATTGTTTTCCTCTATTTCTTTGCACTGATCACTGAGGAAGGCTTGCTTATCTCTCCTTGATATTCTTTGGAACTCTGCATTCAAATAGATATATCATTCCTTTTCTTGAATTTTACATTTGAATAATTGTACCATTGAGTCAATTCTTATGTTTAATGAAATTGAGTTACTGAATGGGGGTGACATCTTGAGATACTCAAGTGTAGGAAGGAACACAAATGAAGAGCCAATTTTCTCACATTCTTATTTTGAAGCACACTATTCAGCAACCGGAGGGTTGTGAACTTGTTTGACAATTACATTCAGCAGGTATATCAATATAAAGTGTTTAACAACTACTCCTTGTTGAGAGATGCTCTCTGAAACCATGTGCAGGGGGATTTAGAGGCTACTTATCTACCTCAGGCTTCCCAGGTTGCACTAGTGGTAAAAAATCCACCTGTCCAGTGCAGGAGACATAAGAGACGTGGTTTCCATCCCTGTGCTGGGACGATCCCCAGGAGGTGGGCACAGCAATCTACTCCTGTGTTCTGGCCTAGGGAATCCCATGGACAGAGGAGTGTGGCAGACTATAGTCCATGGGGTCACAAAAAAGTCAGACATGGCTGAAGCGACCCAGCACGCACACACACCTACCTCACATAAATAAATGTATTATGCCAATGGGACAGAAAAAAAATATAAGAAATCATTTCTCAGCATGAGCTTTGAAAGTAACACTAGCATGATCTTCACTCATGCAAACTACTTAGAAAACTTCCCTTCAAAACAAACCTTACTGAAGAACTAAATATAATGTATCCATTGCTTGACTAAGAGAAAAAAAACTGATACTTTAGGGTCCTTAGGTCTGGAATTTCCTTCATCATTAACACTGATTCATTTTGCTTTCACATTTAGTGCTGAAAAACCTGGGGTTAATTACTAGATTATTCTCATTTACATCAAAGATGTTTCATTGCTCCTAGGGCTTTAGAACTTAAGATAGTCATTTGAGAGGAATAGGTAATAGGAATTAAAATGAATAAAATAATGTTTTCAAACATCTTCTTTATGTAATTCATTAGTTTAAAAATGTGTTGTTTGAATTGAATCAATATATTGAAATTGAGAAAGATGAGATGGACAGAAAGTATAACTACCAATATTGTAGGAAATGTTATAGGTCAAAGAGAAATCCTTGCTTCAAAGAAATTTTCAGTATCCAAAAAAAAAAAAAAAAAAAACAATTAGGGCAATTAAATGTGTAATTTGAAAGGTCAAAATATTTCCAGTTTAGGGTTCTTGTTCATCATTATTCTCACACAAAAAAAACTTAACTATTGCTAATCTTCTCTCTTTTGCAACCAATCCAGCAAATTGTTTTATATATATATCCCTGGGTCAAGAAGATCCCCTGGAGGAGGGCATGGCAACCCACTCCAGTACTCTTGCCTGGAGAATCCCATGGACAGAGGAGCCTTGTGGGCTATAGGCACAGTCCATAGCATAGCAAAAAGTCAGACAAGACTGAAGCAACTTAGCACACAGACAAACATATTTCTAAATATAATTATATATTGTTATATGCACATACATATGCATACATATATTTGTCAGAAACTACAGCTCACATGCTTTCTTAGTCTATGATGAAATACATTCGACTATTTTTGTCTTTTTGAAAATGCATGATATCAAAGCTCCACAAGTGTAGAGACTATGTTTATTTTGTTCCCTCTTGTTTGCTCAGTGGTTGGCATGTAACAGGAACAAATTTTGTTAAGGAAATTACTGCAGTGACCATTTCATGATGACGGAATTCTCCAGAGAAGAAGGCACATTTTAAAGGCATCATTTTTCAAATGAGTCTCTTCATCTGGAACTGTGAATCTAGTGATCCAAGTAGTTCCGTGTTTCTTTTCTAGAAGTTGTTTTGCCAGTGAATACCACTGTAATTTGAACAGTTTCTTTCTTTGTAGTGTACTTCAGTGCAAGCACTGTGAGTGGACAATTCTCTCACTAATAAGTTGTCTCCTTCGGGGGTTTTCAAAACATCATCTCATTCACACATTTAAAAATGTTAGGGTTGCCATTCTCTTCCTCTAATAAATTATTCATGCTAGAGTCAAAAAATATGATATGTTACATTGAAACCTAGCTTGAAATAATTTAAGTGATAAAGAGACTGTAAGATAATATTTAGTTAATTTTGGCAACAGTTTATTATAATCATAAGTGAAAATTGTTTTAGAACTAGACAAAATTAACTCAATCAAGGGCATCTACCATAGATTTACAAATTCTTATGCAACTGGAGTGTCAGCATATTTGAATCTGATAACCACAGAAATATGCCAAAGGATAGAGGGATCCCAGATGTTTTATTAGACAGAATGGGGGATTAAGTGCTCTAAATACTGCCTTGTGCATTTTTACATGTCTATATTAATATTAGAATATTAATACATCTATCCTAATGCATTCCCCCATGGCACATCAAATTTACCTTGTAGGTAGGTTGATTCCATACATAATCATGTGTGTGGATAATGGATCATGTATTTCAACCTGCCTCTGAATTGATTTAACAAAATTGAAAAACACTGGAAAGACTGATTTCCTTCATTATTTGAATTACTAGATTGAAACAGAAGACACCTATGCATACTGTTAATGTTTATTTCTTGCATTCTTTAAAATTTATAAAATTAGATATGCTTAAATATTTCTTAATTTTGAAAGTGGAGTTGTTTCTGGAGCCACAAGAAAATCTTAAATTAAAATATAGCACACAAGTAATCCTGTACTTCTGGAAATTACTCATTAACCAAAATACGTATTCTCAAAGAAATAACAGAATGCTATTTTCCAAAGTCATTAAATCATGTTCGAAAGAAAATATTTATAAAGATTGATTATAAAGCATTGCAAATACTTATTTTAAAATTCTAGAAGAAAAATGGGACTAATGTTTTCCACATTATGAATATAGTTATGCAAAAGTCTCTAGAAAAAAATGACTGGAAGGATGTACCTCAAAATCAAACCTGCTATTGTTTTAATTAGTGGGAAAAAAATAGCTTTTCTCTTTTATACTACTATTTATTATCTAATCATCTATAATTGCAGTGTCATTTTATAAATACACATGGAGTAGATTTTATTTTAAAATGCAAGTTTAATTCTTGCCTTTTTTTCACTTTAAATTTCTTCTCAATGTCATGTTTTTTCCTGTTTTGATCCTTTTGCTTTTGTTAGCTGTACTATTTTCTCTACTATCTCTTCTCGTTTGCTTCTCAGAGTTGTCTCTGGATCCCTACTCGGTCATTGTTCTTCTCTCTTCAATGCTTGCTTCTTTAATCCCACCAGCTTTTGTCACATTCTGGTTCTTTGTTTTCATCTCTGCCCTTAATGACAGCTCAGCCAGTTTTTACCCATAATCAACTCACTATCTCTTTTTTCTGACCGTTCAGCCTTCTCTATTTCTAAAGAGAGAATGTTAAATTAATAGCAAACAAATAGCTTGTTAATGATGTGATTTATCATCTTCTAATCTGTTCTTGCAAAGATCTTTTTCAACAATAGAAATTTTGTTGAGTCTTCAGTGCCCATGGAATTATGTTCTTTCCAAGGGGACTGGCCAGCTTGTTCTGTCTTACAGTGTATTGAAATTCACATACGTTCTTTTCCTCTTGCTCCTTTTCTGCTATTTTCTATTGTGCTTTTTCTTTCTCCATCACCCTTTTCCATATTGCTGTCAACCCACCATACCACCTTTGTGTTTTCCAAAAATTTGAAAACTGTCATCAGTAACTGAGCACATATCCAGGGAAATCCCTTGATTGACAAGCTAAGTAATGAATGCTGTGTTGAGAATGTGGTCTTTAAAGCAGATAGACTTGGGCCTAATTCTCAGCTATGTGACTTTTGTCAGTGACCAAATCTCTCTCAACCTTGAAAGTGAAAGAGTTAGTCAGTCAGTCATGTCCAACTCTTTGCAACACCATGAACTTGCAGCCCGCCAAGCTCCTCTGTCTATGAAATTCCCCCAGACAAGAGTAGTGGAGTGGGTTGCCATTTCCTTCTCTAGGAGATCTTCCTGAACCAGGCCTCCTGCATTGCAGGCAGATTCTTTACCATCTGAGCCACCAGGAAACCTTGATTCTTGCTTATTTTCAAACAGGGGCAAGCATGTTCTCATAAGCTTCTTGTGGGTATCGAGTGAAAGATCATAGGTAAATGTGCTCTGTACACTCTGAAGGACTGACCAGCCTTGCTCTTTGCCATCTGGTCCACACCTCTCCCTTTTTCTCTCTTCAATACTCTACTCTGTTCACTGCTAAATGCTACATTCCAGCTACACTGAGTAGGCAACTCCCTGAAAATACCGTGCTATTTTTGATGTTGGGTTTGCCTGGAGTATTAGCGATCCTCTCTCAACCTGGCAAAGTTTTCCTTATCTTCAAATTTCAATGGAAATGTTGGTGTCTCCAAAATCCCTCCCGTCTTACTCCCCCAGTCTCACCCCACCCCCCTGGGCTAGAGGCTTCCTCTATGTTACTCTCTGCCCTCTGTATTTCTCTGTAATTTTTCTCATATGACTCTTTATCTCTCTCATCAGTTTTCTAAGCTATGAGTTCTTTGCCACTTTATCTCTTCTCTCGACACTCTAGCGTCTAATGGTGTATCTCATGTGCTACAGACATTCTATAAACATTGGATAAATAATTGGCATTCAATGAATGCCATGAAATTATTTGCAGCAGCAGATCATTTAATCTTATTATTGCACTGAATTAAAACACAGAAAAATAGATACATAGATGATATATATGTCCTCCTTCACATGGGTACTGCATATTTGCCATCAAGTGGTTGATTCCACAGTCAATACAAAGACTATTTTATTCTTCGTGGTCTTTTTCCATCCTGAAGCAGTACCCGGGTGCCCTGGGAGAAAAGACTACAGATTTCAGGGAAGGCATTGAGTTTGGTGATAGAGGAGGGAAAGAAAAAAAAGTCAGAAAATGTTAGAGAATTAACATGAAATGTATGTAATCCCAAAATGGAGTAATTTGACTAGAGAACAGTAAACCTGCAGAAAGGAAGCCTAAATAATTACTGTTCACTTCCAGACAGTTCCTTGAATTGGATTCATATTGAGCTAAGGCTATCAGAATTAGAGGCAGCTGTATAATCCGAGTGTCGTGCAGCATACAGAATCAGATTGAGTGCTTGAGCGTCTGCACCCCAGGAAATTGATTTGACGACTATGTCAATTACTTCTGGCACCAAGCTTTCTGTGGGTTGCATTACAACTGCTCTCTCGGTCAGCTGTGACTGCCTCCCCATCCACGCCTATTGTTTTAGATTTATTTACTGCACCAGCAATCATAAATCATGGACTTTTTTTCTATACCATCTGGAACTCTGGTGTCATTGTTTGGGTCACTTTTGATTGCTCGCTCTTATTCTCAGCTACCGCCAAGGCTGATGTATCTTGAATTATGAAAGACTTCCACCAGGAGCTGACCTATTTGTGAGCAACCTTTCAGCATCTACATATGTTTATTTTCTCCAACACATAGCTGGGTAAAATAAAAATTGTATTCTCTAACCCTCTAGGGATTTATTTCTTTGCGTGCGATACTGAATTTTTAAAGATCACAATTTGCCTAACAGTTTGCTTGCCAACTCTCTGTGCATTTCCATTATACTCACAAGGTCAAATGTAACAGAAGGATCATCATTTTTTCCTTGGTGCTGGGAATGTAATTTTCCCAATATTCTCTCCCCAACTCAATCCCTACCAGAATATTCCATTTTGAGCCTAAAATTAGAGTTAAGTTTGTTACTTTGCTTTTTTCAAAAAAACAAAAACAAATAATGCTTAAGCAATGATGCTAACACACTTTTTGTCTCTTTTTATTCTGGGTTCCCTATTCTAAAAACGGCGGTTAACTACTCCACCACTTTCCCAACAAGCTCACTTGAAAACATTTTAGCAGTGTTCTTTTTCCGACCAATGACGCTGATGTCTACCTGCACTGACAATGTCAGCAGATTGCTTTCATTTTATGCAGATGGTTCACTGGCAGTCCAGATCAAATCTGAAACTGTGCTATCAAGCAGTTTTTATCTAGAGAAGCAATTTGAATATTGGAATTTTGTTGAATTTCCCAGGCCACAGCTGCTTGCATCTGACATCTGCTTCAATTTTTGGAGCAGCCAATTTTTTTCTGGCAATCTCAAGGTTGAATTTTGTAGGGCTGTGTTCATAATTACTTAGTCCTCATCAAGGATCCTTCCCTAAGGAGGGTAATGATCCCCATTGCACTGTGTATGGTAGAATCCTGACTCTTTTCTATAGCTTCTTTTAAACATCAAATGCCAGCTTAACTATGATTAGGCAAATCTCCATTTTCCTACACCTTTTCCCATACAAGAAACTTTATCAGTGTTTCCTTGGTGGCTCCGTGGTAAAGAATCTTCCTGCTAATGCAGGAGATGAGGGTTCAATCCCTGGGTTGGGAAGATCTTCTAGAGGAGGAAATGGCAACCCACTATAATATTCTTGCCATGGACAGAGAAGCCTGGGAGACTACAGTCTATGGGGTCATGAAAGAGTTGGAAATGACTTACCGACTAAACAACAAAAGCAAACATCATCAACTATCATCTGTTGCAGTCTCTATCAAATTGAAGGGAGACAATGAAGTATCATTGTTAGAATTTTCTTAAATAAGTTATCCATGAATCTTCAGTAGATATAAGAATGCAATGAATTTCTCATTGCTCAAGGATCCTAGAGAGGCTGTGGATATCAAGGTATTTCTTTTCTCCAAGACAGAGCCCTAAAGAATGTAGTCTAATTAACGTTACATCTTGCTATATGAAAACTACCATTTCACATCTTTGACAGTAGCGCCTGCTTACATAATGGCATGTCAAATTACATCTGATCATTTTCTGTGATGTTAGGTTTGCAACGCGCCAATAAGACATGATATCATCAAAGCAACATAGTGGATACTTGAAAACCTTTCCTATTTGTTGCTTCACCATCAACCTTTCAGAATGCAAAGTGACACAACATATGTGTCGAGTATAGTATATTTAAGGTGTTTTAACCATTGCTTGTTTCTAAATGATTTTTAATCTACCTATAAGGCCCAAAGATGTGCCATGTTAGTTATTAACATATTGTCATATTTCCAGATCATCTGAATAACAGATCTAGCAAGAAAGCAAAGAGTAATATTACAAGAGCACCTGTGATTTGCTATTGAAAGAAGTCATAAAAAGCACACCATTTTCTCTTTGTTGTTCGAAGTTTGAATATTAGCATGTTGTGCTTTTGCTTTTAAAGAAAAATATAATAAAAGGCACCGCTGGCAAGGTGCGATATTACTTTAGACATGTGTCTGCTATGTTCCCATCTTCCTTTTACTTCCTCCCTGTTTACCCAGCTAAAGAGAAGAGTGATGAACAGTTTGACGTGTTATTTTTGGTCAAGAAGCTACAGAAAGTGGAGATTTCTTGATCTTTTGCTAGGCACAATTGCAATTCTTTTCCTTAGACTTTTCAGAGCTAGACAATCAGAGTATTTGCCTCAAGATTCCCATATACAATGGGTCTTTAAAATATATCAAGGCAAAAGGAAAAAATACACCACAAGGCTGCTATTGATGGGTTTTCAGTGATAAGATTTTATTTTAGATTTTCACCATCAGAGAAAAATGTGGAAAGCCAAAAAGATGAGGTTGTAGTGCAGAATTCTGAAGGTTAAAATGGGACATTCAAGTCAGAGTAATTTCTCTAGTCTATTAGCAATCATAGTTCTTGTTGAACAGAAACCAATGTTAAGCAAGAAAAAAATTATTTTCTGCAATTAAGAAGACTCAGAAGGCAATCTTTTATTTGTGTTTGTCTCATTTGTTTTAGGTTTACCAAAATAAAGGGGAGTCTTTTTTGGATCATTGGTGAAAACCCAAAGTATCATCAGTGACTGGAAAAGTGAAGTGAATGAGACATCAAAGAAACATGCATTATAATGCTGTTTAACATTTTATTAAGATTGCTATTGTATGGCAATGCATAAAACAGTGGATATTGGGCTCATTACATCAGTACTATCTTGGCACTTTCTGAGGTCACTCTAGTCATCTTTTATTCATGCTGTCACTGGAAATGGAGTTATGCTAATAGAGCTGCGTCAGCCTACGGAGGCATAAGGAGAGGTTGAACATAAATCCCAGGCAGTAGGTTCATCAACAGTCAGGACTGTAGCAGTAAAACTGCACCAAACAGGGCAGAGGGGCCCAGTTTGAAATCATTGTCCTCTGGTCCCTCGATGACCACATGTCAGGTAAATCCCATGTGACCTATTCATTCACCATCCATTCATTCATTTATTCATTCATGTCCACTAACAAAACAAAAACAGCAATGTAGAAGTAAGAGTTCTCATGTCAACCCTTTCCAAAATAAGGTATGTCTCTACCATTCATAGAGCTTTAAAAGCCAGAGATTTGTGCCAGATTTGGGGTCAGAGATGTAAAAACCACAAAAAATTATCATGCATCTTTTGAAAATATTTTAACATACTCATCTTAAAATTTGCCATTATTTTGTTCTCTTTCCAGTTCTTACTTTCAGTTTAGCAATTTCTAACATCTCAGCTAAATAAAGTTTGACTTAGTTTCTCAATGGCCCACTTTTCATTATCTTGTGATAAATGACTGAGATATCATCCAAAGGAGACATTTCAATGGATTTTGCAAGGGTATTATTTTCTTTTCTGAATACTATGGATGCTGAGGAGGATGGTGCATGCTCAGTTGTGTCTACTTGTGACCCCCATGGACTGCAGCCTGCCAGGCTCCTCTGTTCATAGGATTCTCCAGGCAAGAATACTGGAGTGGTTTGCCATTTCTTGCTTCAAGGGATCTTACCCAATCAGTGCTGCCTCTCCTGCTTGGCAAGCAGATTCTTTACCACTGAGCCACCTGGGAAGCCCTGCTTAAAAGAATATATTGTCTAAAGTAAATTAATATTTTTAAAGGTGTATCTTTACTAAATCTTTAAATAAAGAAATGAAACAATTCTCTTATTTATACAATCTCTAATTTTATGTCTCACTAAATGCTGGCAATACCACCATGTGTGCTTATTATATGTGATTATATTTAACTGATGAAATAAAACATGTGTTCTTCTCATTGAAAGATTATTACACATTCAGAAATTTCTAATTTGAAAACTAAAGACTTAATTTAATTTTAAAAGATAACTTTAAACAGAGTAACTGACTCCTTAGTTACTCTAAGCAGTCAATAATGTGTGCCATGAGTTAATGTTAGATAAACTCAGTGCATGTATGTATTGCTCTTATTGTTTATAATGGATCTAAATAAAATGTCAAGAGGTATGGAATATATATGGGAGCAAATGCTGATAATGACAAAGCCAAGCTTGTCAACAACAGTGTTAAAACCAATGTGCTTAATTTAAAAAGTGAAGTCAATTAAAATCAAAATAACAATGCAGTATGTACAAATGTTGGAATAATCATTAGGCCTTGCTGAATAATGGAAGAGTATAGAATTTTTTTAATGGAACAGCAGGGGCGATACATTACACAAAGCAACAATCTACAACAATATGACAATCGAATTACTTCAACCCCATTAGGCAGGTGCAGAGGAATAATTAACATGAATTTTTCCAGTGAAAAGGAAAAAATATAACTTCTTTACCCCTTCAATAACACTAAAGTTTACATTCCTTCCGATCTTATATTTAGGATTTTTAGAATGGCAACCTATGAATGGTAAATATCTCTGATTTAAAAAAGTTAAAGTTACTAGTCAAAGAAGATTTCTGTTTATTTCCCATATAAATTTTGAGCAATATAGGAAAGATATATATGGAGCCCTTGTGGTATAATTCTAACTTGTAAATTGTACTTTGCCTGTATGCATTGCTTTTGATTTTTTAAGGATTAAAAACAAAATAATAAAGGATTTGCACTAGTTTCTTATGGTCTAATCTAATTCAGAGATAAAAGGCATTCCAGAAAGCCCCAGGCAGTATTTGTTATCTTATTTCCAGCTCAAATTCAAAACAAATTGTGACCTCCAGTTTAAAGTGAAGAGAGAGTCTGCTCAGTAAAATGCCAATAGAAATGAAAGTAAATTCACATTTCTTCATGAAGGGCAAAAAGTTTAAGGTCTCTTTGCTACTTTCTCTGACAAAAATATCCTGTTTTAAAACAGTAAGATAAAAATCTGACTCTTTCATTTACTTCCAATGGGAACCATTTAATTTATACTGAGATAAATGGCTATGTACTGAAAGGGCTGAAACTTTTTATGTCTTTCCTTACCATCAAGAAATTAAAAAATGAAAACCCCTCATCCTCAGATGACCTCTTCAATTTAGATAGGTCTGAATCAACTAATATGTGTGGAGGTTTTCATAGGAGAGGTGACTTAGTTTAGAAAAGATAATTGTTTGCCCTCATAGGAGACCGTTTATCTTTAGTCTTGAAGTACTTCACTGGCAAGGTCTCATTAATCCCTATTTAGCTTTTAAGGAAGTTCTTTCTTCCTCATTTTGAAGAAAGAGGCGCCAGATTTCTCCAGATGCAGCAAAGTATAAATGTTCTCCTGAAGGTCATCTTGTAGAGTCAGTGGAAGAGTCAGAATAGACCCATTGATTCTCCTGTGGTGACGTTTTGTTGGTTGGTGGGTAGACATGTCACGCATGTCAAGAGGAGGGTGGACATGGCTGACGATGTGAACTGAAAATCATTACTCTATGGAAGCCATCACTTTGCAATTCCAAAACAATCTATCCACATTTTATTCATAGGTTACTATGAAAAGTAGACTATTGAAGTAGAAAAGAGAGTTTTAAAAAATTTAGTTTGGCCCCATTTTTACGAGGAGAAACAAAGAATCTCACAGGAAATTTTCAGTTCCCAGCGATTATCTGTTCTCAATTATCCAAAATCTGAGTCTTGAATTGGTATAATATCAAGGGATTTTATACATACAAAAGTTTGGCCCTAATGTGAGAAATGCAATCAAGTATTTTCCCATGTGGTCTGGAACTGAAAGTACAGAGTATGAAATTTCTAGTTGGGCTCTTGGCCAAAACATTTCTTTCTTCATCCTCTAGCATGCAACTCAGCAAAATGTCAGAATGACAGTTTTTAGGTGATTTGGAAAGATAGTCTACTTTCTCAATTTATGAGAGCTATTGCATAGTAAAATAAAATATTGGTAAGAAAAAGGTCATCTTTATTGATAACAAGTCAACAAGAATGCAGTAGGTTTAACATATAGATAAATAATACATTTTTACATGCAAAGTATTAACACTCAAAATTAATTCTATCTTTTAAAGTGTAGTTTTAAAGGCATTATAAAAGCATAGATGGGTGTTTATAAGAACTCACATAAACTGAGGGATTTAGAGTAACTCAATCTAAGTAGAACTATGCTTCCTATGGTTTGTGGTTTGACCTCAGTTCAGTTCAGTTCAGTAGCTCAGTCGTGTCCGACTCTTTGCGACCCCATGAATTGCAGCACACCAGGCCTCCCTGTCCATCACCATCTCCCGGAGTTCGCTCAGACTCATGTCCATTGAGTCCGTGATGCCATCCAGCCATCTCATCCTCTGTCGTCCCTGTCTCCTCCTGCCCCTAATCCCTCCCAGCATCAGAGTCTTTTCCAATGAGTCAACTCTTCACATGAGGTGGCCAAAGTACTGGAGTTTCAGCTTCAGCATCATTCCTTCCAAAGAAATCCCAGGGCTGATCTCCTTCAGAATGGACTGGTTGGATCTCCTTGCAGTCCAAGGGACTCTCAAGAGTCTTCTCCGACACCACACTTCAAAAGCATCAATTTTCGGTGCTAAGCCTTCTTCACAGTCCAACTCTCACATCCATGACCACAGGAAAACCATAGCCTTGACTAGACAGACCTTAGTCGGCAAAGTAATGTCTCTGCTTTTGAATATACTATCTAGGTTGGTCATAACTTTTCTTCCAAGGAGTAAGCGTCTTTTAATTTCATGGCTGCAGTAGTGGAGTGAAAAGAGACACATAGAATCAAATTGTATCAGATCATAAAATTGAATATATGAAGACTATGTGGGAGAACAAGTTAATAATAAATGGCCACACTGTAATGGTCAACAGGCACAGGAAGAGATGCTCGACACCCCTAATTATTTTGAGATGAAAATCAAAACTATAATGAGGTCCACCTTCCACTAGTCAGAATGGCCATCATTAAAATGTCTACAAACAACAAATGGAGAGGCTGTGGAGAAAAGGGAACCCTCCTATACTGTTGGTGGGAATGTAAGTTGGTACAGCCACTATGGAGAACAGTATGCAGGTTCTTTGAAAAACTAAAAATAGAGTTGGCATATGATCCAGCAATCTCACTCCTGGGCATATATTCAGACAAAACTATAAAAGAAACATACACCCCTATATTTGTCGGAGCGCTATTTATAATAGTCAAGATATACGTGCTTAATTGCTCAGTTGTGTCTGACTCTTTGCAACCCCACAGATTGTAGCCCTCCAGGCTTCTCTGTCCATGAGGATTCTCCAGGCAAGAATATTGGAGTGGGTTGTCATGCCCTACAGCAGGGAATCTTCCCAACCTAGGGGTTAAACCCAGGTCTCCCGCACTGCAGGAGGATTCTTTACCAACTGAGTCACCAGGGAAACCCAAGACATGGAAGCAACCTAAATGTCCAGCAACACATGAATGGATAAAGAAGGTATATATATACACAATGCAATATGACAACGAGGAAAAGGGACAATTATGGATGCTAAAATGTCAGGCCTTGGCCTGGAATCAGTTCCTGAGGACATTCTTACCACGCTATTAGAAATATGAAAAATGTGAAAACAGAGTTTTTCATAAAGTCAATACATCTCAAGAAATCTATCAGTTTGAGGTTGTCTTTCCTGCATTTATGCTAATTAAAATGTTTTTAATTTATAAAATGTTAGTGATTATAGCTGGTAGGTTATTTAACTTTTTAATATACTTGTATGGGAAATTTGGAATGTCCTTAACCATATAATAATTACTCTTTTCAAGAGAGGTACCAGATATGATTCTAGTATTTTAATAAACACCAGATTTTGATATTTTAATAAAAACTAACTTTTAATAAATAACTGTCACAGTTGCTTTTCTTAATATTAACTGAATTTCTACCTAAAATATTTTCAAGTATATTTTTGCATATATATTTTGCTGTTCATTTTTTAAAAATTCATTTCACCATAGTCAGAATTCTTACTGAAATATTTCAGAGCTCAATATCCAGCAATAACTAACTGAAAAATGTAATTTAGTAAATTATCTTTTAAAATATGAAGACAAATATTTGCAATTTTCCTACTATGACATGTAAAATTAATATAGTTTTACCTAGGTAAAATATAAGCTTATATCTAACTTAGTAAATGCATATTTTTCAAAGGTAAAATGTGAAAATAAACATCAAGAACAGAAGTAGCCACACAAAAAGTATTCTAGGGTTATTTTTTTTTCCAAAGACTAACATCCTCAAGTAAAAACAAATTCCTAACTTCAGAAATACTATCATATACTGAAACATATTAGATATATTTTTAAAATATAATTTTAAGGCATATTTCCTAAGAGTGATTCTTTGGAAACCTATTTAGATAATTCATTTTCACTGTATATTTAGATTTCAAATCACTGATATTTAAAAATATATAATCGAATGATATGTCTTTCTCTGAAGCTTTTATATTAGCAGGAAATTAAACATGTTTATTATTTTTTTATGCTGTCTACCAGTTTACCATGGGCTTCCCTGGTGACTCAGATGGTAAAGAATCTGCCTGCAACGCAAGCAACCTGGGATTGATGCCTGGGTCAGGAGGATCCCTTGAAGAAGAGAATGGCTACCCATTCCAGTTTTCTTGACTTGAGAATTCCATGGACAGAGGAGCCTGGCCGGCTACAGTCCATGAGGTTGCAAAGAGTCAGACATGACTAAGCAACTAACACTTTCACTTTCACTTTACCATAAGTAGATAGAATTGCATATATTAAAAATGAGAGATTTAGATATGTTTGTTGATTTTAGCTCCATTCTCCCATGGTTGTCATCAAAATTTCTTTATCATAAAAAAGAAGCCCTAAAATAGTAAGAGACATAAGTATATGGAAACTTAATCGTTCTTTTTTAATCTTCTATTTTTTTGACTTTCCTTCAACTTTTGCACGATATGGAAAGGAAAGCAGTCTTTGTAATGACAAAGCTGACCAATGTACCCTTAGGGAAAAGATTCATTTTCTTCAAGACTGAAAAAGGCAGATTTTGACACCTTAACTATAGGTGTAAAATTTATAATTAACCTTTAGAAATGAGCTTTACTCTGGCCAGTGACAGTGAGATACACTGCCCAATACTGACAATATCTTAGCTGTATATACCAACACATCCATCCTTTTAGCAATTTGATATTTACATCAAAGGGACTTGAGTAATATGTAAGGGCTAATTACTTAGAGCTGCAAATGCATATGTCAATAGTGACAGAGAGTAGTTTTCTTTTAGCTTAAATCTCCAAATAAATCCTTTTTGCTAATTCAAATATTAAAAACATCCCTTTGTGTGATTCTTCAAAAGTGCATTTGAAGGTTACAAAATCCAGGGGAAAACATATTATAAGTGAACCAGAGATTTCAGAATATCATGAAAAGATTGTTTTCATTTGGGTCAGGTTTATTTCAGTTGAAAGTGATGTTTGGAATTTTTATCCACCCTAAAACAGAATCCAGTGAATATATAGTTACAATGTTTGAGAAAAATCTTAAAATATTGCAACACTGAACTACTAGGTTAAGCGGACTTCAGTTGGAAATTCAAAAATTGTAGAATAATATGTGTGTGTGTGTGTGTGTGTGTGTAAAAAAGAAAGTTCTAAGCCTAACAAAGCCAGTAATGCATCAAAAAGCTAATGTGTCATGATCAAAAGGAAATTCAAGGATGGCTCACTAGTTATTTTTTGGTTTTAATTTATTTATATCTTTAGCTTATTTTTCAACAGCTCTTTCTAGTAACTTGATGTGTACCCTTGGAGTATTAATGTTTAAATAAATTAAATTAGATGTTTATATATTATACATGAACAGGTCACTCACAAAAGAAAAAAATCAATTTTTCTAATAAACGTGAAAGAAAGATAACCCTCTCTAGCAATAAAAACATGAAAATAGTGGAACAATGGGAAACCACTTTTTATTCACTAGGTTAAAAAAAATTTTTTTTAAAGATGATATCAATTTCTCATGAGGAGGCGTGAAAGCAGTTTTATCATCCACTGCCTATCAGAATATGCATTGCTACCCCTTTCCCAAGAATTTAGACAATTGTTATTTAAAATGTAAAATAAATGTATCCAAGCCAATAGAAAAATTTTTTAAATTAATAAACATCTCTTAAAACAGAAACGTTGAATATGAAATAAACTTGTGAAATAGTGCTGGGAATATTAATAGGGAAAATCACTTTAGATTGATTAGTAAGTGGGTACATATAATTCCACTTTTGTGTATATGCTAGAGATATTTGAACACAATCACAAAGTGGGGTGTGATGATTAATTTTGTATGTCAACTTGATTGGGCCACAGGGTGCCCAGATGTTTGGTCAAACATTATTCTGGCATGTCTGTGAGGACGTTTTTGGATGAAATTAACATTTAACTTGTTAGACTGAGCAAAACGGATTGCCCTTCTTTATGGGGATGGTCCTCATCCAATCAGTTGAAGGCCTGAACAAAGCAAAACTGCTGGCCTTCCCATGAGTGAAGGGGCATTTTTTCTGCCTAACTACATGAGCTGAGATAGCAATCTTTCCTTGCCTTCAGACTCAAACAGAAACATCTGCTCCTCGGGGGTCTTGAGCCTGCCGACTTTCAGCCTGGAACATATACCATCAACTTCCCTAATTTTCAGGCTATAGGATTCAGAGTGGACTGACACCCTAGGTTCTCCTGGATCTTTAGTTCACTGCATTTCTTGGAATATTTTCAGCTTCCATAATTGCAAGAGCTGATTCTTTCTTATAAATCTCTCTCTCTCTCTCTCTCACATACACACCACACATACATACACACGCACACCTTCCAATTCTCTCTTATACTTGCTTCAATCAGGTTGTGCCCGACTATTCATCTCTGCAAAATACTTCTGCCAAGTCCCTAATGACCTCTGCATCACAAAATTCAAGGCAAAATACCTATCTCAATAGTGATCATTGATTTGTCACTCCCTGCTTTCAGATATGCTCTCTGCTCTTGGCCTCATAAAAATCTTAAGTGGAACAGTTGGAAAACTTAACTCCTAGTCATTTACCTCTCTCCCCACTGTGTATGTTCCACCTATAGTCTTCTTTCCAGCTTGCTTTATAGCAATCCCAACCTTTCAGGAGTTCAGATCCCAGATCATGTAATTACCTTTTACTACTCTGTCTCTGTCAGAGGCTACATTTATTAGTACAACAATGCCAGAACCCAAACATTTCTTTTTACCACCAAATGCCAAGCTATTATTATTTCTTACTTGGATTATTGTAAGACTCCTAAAATGTCTTCCTGGTTCTATCTCTGTTCTTCTTTAGGTGACTATCTACAGATCACCCATCAGGCATTTTTTTAAATACACTCTATTTTTCAGAGTGATTTTATATTCGGATGGCACCCCACTCCAGTACTCTTGCCTGGAAAATCCTGTAGAGGGAGGAGCCTGATAGGCTGCAGTCCATGGGGTCGCAAAGAGTCGGACACGACTGAGCGACTTCACTTTCACTTTTCACTTTCATGCATTGGAGAAGGAAATGGCAACCCACTCCAGTGTTCTTGCCTGGAGAATCCCAGGGATGGCGGAGCCTCGTGGGCTGCCATCTACGGGGTCGCACAGAGTCAGACAGGACTGAAGCGACTTAGCAGCAGTAGCAGCAGCAATATTTAACAGAAGATGCAGAGACTTCCCATAAACTTCCTGCCTCCACACATGCATTGCTTCTCCTGTTATCAATATCTCCCTATATTTGTTACCTTTGATGAACCTTCATTGACACACACCATCATTTTTTCCTTTCTTTGCATGAAGGGTTAAGAGGTTCTTCTACAAACCTCAGGTCTTGTGCTTCCAGGTTTGAAGAAGCTTCTTGGAAAATATTAGTTGGATATCTTTCTTCATGTTAACCTCTTACCGCCCCTTAAGATAATTCACTGGTATCAACTTATACCCACAAGAACTCAGATAAAATAGATAGCAATGTATGATAATAAAATTTCCATTGGATTTGGAGTCAGATAAACCTTGATTTGAATCCTGGCTTCAGGCACTTGTGAGCTGTAAGAACTTGAATAAGTTATTTAACCTTTCTGAGTGCCAGGTACTTAGTTATACCTGTGACAGGCAAAACATGAAACATAAACAGGTGTCCAACACAAGATCAGTTCAGTTCAGTTCAGTTCAGTCACACAGTCGTGTCCAACTCTTTGTGACCCCTTGGGCTGCACCACACCAGGCTTCCCTGTCCATCACCAACTCCTGGAGCCTAGTCAAACTCATGTCCATCGAGTCGGTGAGGCCACCCAACCATCTCATCCTCTATCGTTCCTTTCTCCTCCAATACAAGATAGTTATGACTATTACCTCATTCTGTTGGTCCTTTGCTGATGCAGGCCCTTACAATTAATGGTGATTATTTTTAGTGTTATTGAATTTAGATAGACTTTAGAAGAATAGGTCTTGGGAAGAGAATTTGGTAAATATTTCATCATTGTTATCCCATGGTACAGTAATGGCCTGAAAAAGTTCACATGCTTGCAAAGAAGCTAAATTAACCGAGTGGACTGGGGAATGCAAATGTGACAAAGAAATAGATTATAGTCTATCTAAGATTGAAAAGACATTCAACCATTTCTGTAATGTTAAAAACTATACTTGGATGCTCACAGTCAAATTTTACTGATAAAAAGGTAGTCAAAACAGATGTTAGATTAAATTGGCTGGTAAATTTAAAGAAACTGATTAATTCATTGAAATCACTTGAATAAGCAGGCAGCCACAAGTACATATGTGGAAAATCTTACAATATTCTCTTTTTTCCTCACTAACATCAATTCAAACTTTTAAGTTTCTTTTTATCAGAAGCTATCACCCAGCCACAAATCTTATGATAACCACAGGATGCCTTCTTACATCATGAGAAGTAAAACTAATAATTAACTTCAGCTATAATAAACTTATTATAATAATGTTGACTGATGAAAGAAAGTTTATAAAAATATTAATAGTATATGGAGAACAAGTAAACTTCTCCCTGGCATTATTATACATATTATAATCCCCACTGTTTTATTGTTTTTTAAAATAATGGCCCAATATCTTTTTTGAAATACAAATGCCTTGTCTTTTAATATTGTTGGTTATTTAATGGCTCAGTGGTAAGGAATCTGCCTGCCAATGCAGGAGATGCAAGAGACGTGGATTTGATCCCTGGGTCAAGAAGATCCCCAGGATTCTTGCCTGGAAAATCCCATGGACGGAAGAGCCTGATGGGCTACAGTCTATGGGGTCACAAAGGGTTGGATAAGACTTGGACTGCAAGGAGATCCAACCAGTCCATTCTGAAGGGGATCAACCCTGGGATTTCTTTGGAAGGAATGATGCTAAAGCTGAAGCTCCAGTACTTTGGCCACCTCATGCCAAGAGTTGACTCATTGGAAAAGACTCTGACGCTGGGAGGGATTGGGGGCAGGAGGAGAAGGGGACGACTGAGGATGAGATGGCTGGATGGCATCACTGACTCGATGGACTTGAGTCTGAGTGAACTCCGGGAGATGGTGATGGGCAGGGAGGCCTGGGGTGCTGCAATTCATGGGGTCGCAAAGAGTAGGACACAACTTAGCGACTGAACTGACTGACTGACTGACTGAATATACACAGCAGTACCAGGAAAACATTCAAATCATATTCATGTTATTTCTTTCTGCCTCTAGTTATCATTTAGGAATGGAAAAAGTGACTTTTTAATATTTGTTGTTCATCTTAGTCTTCATTAGATTTCTTTTTTTAATCTATAAGTCCACCTGACTGGGAGGTGAAAAATTATAACAGGGCTTCCATCTGTGTCTAACCAAGTTACTGAAAGCAAGCATGATTTCCCACTGTGGACAATTAAAAAAATGGACAAAATATACTAAACAATAGTTTTCAGACTGTAATCCCAAGGAGAAGAGAATCCCAGGGGTAAGTTCTAAACTTTCTGCCTTTAAGCGCAAAAAAGACTAAGGTACAGAGAAGGCAAACTCAGGCAAGATGAAGCTGAACAGACAGACTGAAGTTTGAGGAGCCAGAGATGGCTGGACATCATGGAGCAGGGCACAGAGAGAGTAGACATAGAAAAAACTTCAGAGGGTAGATATAGAGAAAATCTGTACTGCGGGCTTCTTGTGTCTTCAGCTGCAAACCAAGCTGCTTGTGAACAGAAAGAAACCTGAGGTCAAGAAAGAAATCACTATCCAGAAAAGAACTTAAAGACTAAAACTTATAGGTAAAAAAATTTTAAATAGCTACATTTACTATCTTGGGAGAGTAGATTTCTTAGATGGACACAGCACAGACCACAAAATTTTTACATGGATATATTGACTGCTCAGTCACTTCAGTCGTGTCCGACTCTGTGCAACCCCATAGATGGCAGCCCATCAGGCTCCCCCATCCCTGGGATTCTCCAGGTTATAACACTGGAGTGGGTTGCCATTTCCTTCTCCAATGCGTGAAAGTGAAGTCGCTCAATCATGTCCGACCCTCAGCGACCCCATGGACTGCAGCCTTCCAGGCTCCTCCGTCCATGGGATTTTTCCAGGCAAGAGTACTGGAGTGGGGATATATTGATTGAACTTCTTAAAATTAAAATCACTTTAAAAAGACATCTTTAAGAAAAATTAAAAAAAACATGTAATAGGCAAGGAGATCCTAGTAACAGCACACAGTATATATATATATATCTGATAAAATGCTTGAATCCAGAATATCAATGAAGAAGCCTTCCAACTTAGTAAGAACCTAAGCATCTCAGTTTTCAAGTTGTGCAAAGGATTTGAACAGACTCCACAAGGACAAAATATTTCAATGGCTGGTAAGCATGTAAGTGTTAGTTGCTCAGTCATGCCCAGCACTGCAACCCTGTGGACTGTAGCCCACCAGGTTCCTCTGTCCATGGGATTCTCCAGTTAAGAAGCCCGGAGTGGGTAGCCATTCCCTTCTCCTAGAGATCTTCCTGACCCAGGGATCAAAGCCTGGTCTTCTGCATTGCGGGCAACTTCTTTACTGTCTGAGCCACCAGGGAAGTCCCCATGATGCCAGATATCATTAATCAGCAGTAGTCATTACGGAACTGTAAATTAAGACCTCAGTGGTTTATCACAAAATACACTAGAATGATTGAAATTTAAAATACAGTAACAGGTATTGGTAGGTACTGAGAGCAACTAGAGGTCTCATTTGTTAATCTTGGGAATATAAAATGGTATCCACACTTTGAAAAACAGATTGATATTCCTTAGAAAGCTTACCACCCACTTACCATATGACCCAGCAATATTACTGCTAGGAATCTAAAAGAATTTAAAAGAAAGAAAAACATTTGTCCACACAAAGACTTGTTCACATTCACAAATGTATACTGAAATTTTATTTATAATAACCAAATTTGGAAGAACACAAATGTCCATCATCAGTGGATTATGACTCAACATGGATGAGTTTGACATTATGCCGAATAAAGAGTCAAAAACAAAGAGAACACATTCTCTGTAATTCCACTTAAATGAAATTCTAGATCAGACACACTAATCTACAGTAACAGAAAGTAGAACAATGAGTGAGTGGTTTCTTGGAGTGGGAGAGTGTGGTTGACTGCAAATGGCAAGTGATAAATTCTGAAGATAAAAACCTTTTATATCCCAATTGTGGTGGTGGTAACAGAAGTGTATACATATAACAATTATTTTATCTCTATCCTTATACTATACTTTATTAAAGTTGTATTTAAAAGTAACAAAGAACCATAAAATATAACTGCATTTACAAAACATGGTATAATATAAGAATGTAATTTTTGAACATATATAAACTCTTCAATTAGAACTGGACATGGGACAACAGACTGGTTCCAAATAGGAAAAGGAGTACATCAAGGCTATATATTGTCACCCTGATTATTTAACTTATATGCAGAGTACATCATGAGAAATGCTGAGCTGGAAAAAACACAAGCTGGAATCAAGATTGCCAGGAGAAATATCAATAACCTCAGATATGCAGATGACACCACCTTTACGGCAGAAACTGAAGAGGAACTAAAGCACCCTCTTGATGAAAGTGAAAGAGGAGAGTGAAAAAGTTGACTTAAAGCTCAACATTCAGAAAACGAAGATCATGGCATCTTGTCCCATCACTTCATGGCAAATAGATGGGGAAACAGTGGAAACAGTGTCAGACTTTATTTTGGGGGGCTCCAAAATCACTCCAGATGGTGATTGTAGCCATGAAATTAAAAGACACTCTTTGAAAGGAAAGTTATGACCAACATAGATAGCATATTCAAAAACAGAGACATTACTTTTCCCACAAAGATCCATCTAGTCAAGGCTATAGTTTTTCCAGTGGTTATGTATGGATGTGAGAGTTGGACTGTGAAGAAAGCTGAGTGCTAAAGAATTGATGCTTTTGAACTGTGGTGTTGGAGAAGACTCTTGAGAGTCCCTTGAACTGTAAGGAGATCCAACCAGTCCTAAAGGAGATCAGTCCTGGGTGTTCATTGGAAGGACTGATGCTAAAGCTGAAATTCCAGTACTTTGGCCACCTCATGAAAGGGTTGACTCATTGGAAAAGACTCTGATGCTGGGAGGGATTGGGGGCAGGAGGAAATGGGGACAACAGAGGGTGAGATGGCTGGATGGGATCACCGACTTGATGGACATGAGTTTGAGTGAACTCCAGAAGTTGGTGATGGACAGGGAGGCCTGGTGTGCTGTGATTCATGGGGTCACAAAGAGTCGGACACGACTCAGCAACTGAACTAACTAAACTCTTCAGTGTATCAATTTTTCACATTCACATATATGCTATATTTAATGAGGTTTGAGGGTTTTTTGCACTTTCATATTATGTAGAATGGATTTACTTTGTTGCTTGTGTTAAATTCTTTATTCTGGATGAATGTTCCTTCTCTGTAGGGAAAATAATGTAGTTATCAACTGTACAGACTAATCACTCTGAATTAAACATTTTCTTTTGAATAATGCAATTTAAACCATCTTGAATATTATATAGATTATTGGTAAAAGTAATTAAGGACTAGAAAAAAGGTAATTATAATTTCTGATGGATGAATTGATAGGGATAAAGTAAGCACCGACCTGAACTCTAATCTAAAACTAGAACTAAATTAAACAAAATCCTAAAACTTAAGTTGTGTTTTTAATTGATTTTCACACATCAGTGCACTTCCAAGTACCCTATTTTTATTGAGGACAGTAAGCAGGAAAGATATTATGGTACTTGTGACAAGGAATGAGTCCTCTGGAAATATCTTCCAAAAGATAATATGACATGCTGTTTTTTTCTAAGACCTACATATTCTTAAAGGAATTTATTTCCAAATGGAATTTCTAAAGTTGTTGTTTACATGGATTGGGGAGAAACAAATCTTTCTAGGATATTAGTTAAATAATGGGCTTCCCTGATGGCTCAGTGGTAAAGAATCTGCCAGCCAATGCAGGAGAAATGGGTTCGATCCCTGGGTCGTGGAGATTTCCTGGAGAAGGAAATGGCAACCCACTCTAGCATTCTTACCTGGGAAGTCCCATGGACAAAGGAAGCTGGTAGGCTACAGTCCATGGGGTCACAAAAGAGTCAGACAAGACTTAAAGACCAAACAACAGCAAGTTAAATAATAATGAAGGATTGATTTCAAAATGGTATTGACTAAGACTGGTTTAGGCAGTCTGATTTATACAGTATCACATTAATGAAAATTCATGTGTTTTGGAATTGTGTACCTCCCTTGCATGGGTTCATGGTAACTGATGTGCAAAGCAGGGACATGATTCAGATATGCATGAGTTTCAGTTAACAGTACTGTGTCTTTGATATTTCCCTGTTAACATGTATTCTTGATGAAATAAAAGAGGAGAGTGAAATAGCTGGCTTAAAACTCAACATTCAAAAAACTAAGATTGTGGCATCCAGTCCTATCATTTAATGGCAAATATGGAGAAAAAATAGATGGTAGATTTTATTTTCTTGGGCTCCAAAATCACTGCAGACAGTGACTGCAGCCATGAGATTAAAAGACACTTGCTCCTTAGAAGAAAAGCTATGACAAGCCTAGACAGAGTAGTAAAAATCAGAGAAATTGCTTTGTTGACAAAGGTCTGTATAGTCAAAAGGATGGTTTTTTCAGCAGTCATGTACTGATGTGAGACTTGGACCATAAAGAAGGCTGAGCACCGAAGAATTGCTGCTTTTGAATTGTGATGCTGGGAAAGACTCTTGAAAGTCCCTTGGACAGTAAGGAGGTCAAACCAATCAATCCTAAAGGAAATCAAATTCACTGGAAGGACTGATGCTGAAGCTGGAGCTCCAAAACTTTGGCCACCTGATGCGAAGAGCCAACTCATTGGAAAAGAAGCTGATGCTGGGAAAGATCGAGGGCAGGAAGAGAAGGGGGTGCAGAGGATGAGATGGTTGGATGGCATCACCGACTCAAGAGTTTGAACAAACTCTGGGAAATAGTGAAGGAAAATGAGACTAGTGTGTTGCAGACCATGGGGTTGCAGGTCGGATACAACTTAGCAACTGAACAATAATAACAAAAAGATCTCCTATATCTCTATTTAATGCTTGTCTTTACTCTCTAAGGAAAACGACATTTACAGTATGGTACATTTCTGTCAATTTCTCTTCTATTATATATGTATATATATATATACACACACACAATATGCATGTATACTAATTTAGATATAGCATATGTAGTATATTTATACACACATATATTTATGACACAGTCATAGATGAATGCTAACTTGATTTGCATTTACTAATTTTTCTTGAAAATGAAAATACACATGCAATATTCTTATAGGTACAAATTTGTTGCATCCCATAAAGTTTTATTATTATTTATTATATACTTTGAGATTTTTTTATTCTTTTTGTAAATTAAGGATGCTTTAAAATTTGCAACTGTTGGAATATGTATGTTTAAAAATCAATGCATTAAATCAATCAGATTGTCTATTAGCCATGATACACAATTTTTTCATGTTAAGGAATTTTCCTTCTATAAATAATTTTAAGCTTATTTGTAAAATAATGGGTTGATACAGAATTTATCAAATATGGCTTTAGTTATCAATAGAAAAAAATCACATAGAGACATATATTAATGCCTTTCCTAAAATTAAAAAAAACTAGCAAATTTCTACAAAAACCTAGGTTGATTGTGTTTTACATTTTAATTTGGGGCTAAGTTGTTAATATTTCTGTAGAATTTTTGCATCAATATTACAAGTTAGATGGTTTTTTTCCTATTTGTTTTGGGATATTTCAGTTAGGTTTTATTGTCAGTGTTATGATGAACAGATATATTTCTTTAATTCTTCCTGCACTTCACATTCATTGACTTTCTTGGGTGTGTTTTATGAAAGTGAAAGTGAAGTCGCTCAGTTGTGTCCAACTCTTTGCAAACCCATGGACTGTAGCCTACCAGGCTCTTTCATCCATGGAATTTTCCAGGCAAGAGTACTAGAGTGGGTTGCCATTTCCTTCTCCAGGGGATCTTTCCAACCCAGGAATCGAACCCCGTTCTCCTGCATTGCAGGCAGACACTTTTACCGTCTGAGCCACCAGGAAGCCCAAGGGTGTGTTTTATAGTTTTCATCAATTTTGGAAAATTTTAAGTCATTTTCCCTACTTTACTGTTCTTTCTTCTCTTCTTTGGGGACTTCAACTACACATATATTATACTCTTTGAAGTTGTCCCATAGCTCACTGATGCTCTTTTCCTTATTAAAAAAATTGTTTTTCCACTCCATGTTTTATTTGGATAGTTTCTTATTGTTATGTTTTCAAGTTCATTCATTCCTTCTGCAATGTCTACTCTGCATTTGACTCCGCCAAGTGTCATTTTCATCTTAGACATTAGAGTTTTCATCTCTAGAAGCTTTGTTTAAAATATTTCTTATGTATTCCATGTTTCTACATAACTTTTGAACATATGGAATACAGTTATAATAAGTCTCTTAATATAATTGTCTGGTAATTTGAACATCTGTGTCGGTTCTGTAGTAGTTTTGATTCGTTGATCATTCCCCTTATTATTGGTTGTGCTTTGCTACTTTTTGCATGCCTGATCATCTTTAATTGGATGCCAAATATTGTGAATTATACATTGTTGAGTGCTGGGATTTTTGCATATCATAAATTTTCTTGAGTTTTGTTTGGGAATGTAGTTATGTTACTTGAAAATATTTTTATCCTTTTAGATCTTGCTTTTATGATTCAGTATGGACACCCAGTGTGGAGTTCAGTCTAACTATTCTCTACTATCTAGACTTATCCTTCTGATAATTCTACTTGGTTTTCTGTGAATTATGTTTCTCCAGTCTTACTGATGTGAATGGGTATAATTCTCAGCCCTCTGTCACCTTGAAGTTACTGTTCTCTCAAATCCCTTCAGCTGGCTCTTTCCCTAGCCTTGGGTAATATTCTTTGCAAACAAATACTCTGGTTTATTTGTTTGGGGAATTATATATAATTGATATCACATAACATATTTTTCTGGAAGACTTCTTTCACTCAACATTATGTTTGTGAGATTCATCCATGTTATTGCATGTGGAAACAGTTAATCCATTTTATTATTTTGCCGTATTCCATTGTATTAATATTTATCTATTCTACTAGTGGAGAACATTTGGTTGTATCCAGTATTCTCTTACCAGCTATACTGCTGTGAAATTTTTATACATATCTCTTGGTAAACACGTTCACACATTTCTGTTACATATAAAACAAGGGTTGGATTTGCTGAGTTCCTAGGGTATGCATATATTTATTAAACTTTACTGAATAATTTCAAAAGGTTTTCCAAAGTTGTTATATCAGTTCATATTTCCACTATAAGTGTATAAGAGCAACAACTCCCCCACATCTTCAACCAACTCTTTCTAGTATTACTTTTATAATTTTAGCTACTTTGGTAGATGTGTAGTAATACCTCATGTAGGCTCAATTGATACTTCCCTGATGGTGAATGTAGTTGAATGCTTTTATATATCAATTAATTGGTCATTTGGATAGCTTCTTTTGAGAAGTACTAGTTTAAGATTTTGCATATTATTTTATTGCATGCTCTTTTTATTAATTACTTGAAAGAGCTCCTTTATCTTGGCTATGAGCCTCTTATTATATGTATGAAAATATCTTCTACTTTGCTATTTGCTCTTTCACTCTCTTTTGAAGCACAGCCATTCTTAATTTAAGTTCATTTATATAGATTTTCTTTTATGAATAATGTTCTATTTAGGAAATTCTACTTCAGATTATGATGATATAGGTCATATTCAAGATTGTCAAGATACAAAGTCAAGTTTGTTTTGACTTTCAGGTAAAGAGGTACAGTCCAACTGCAATTAATTTTTATGTACAGTGTGATACAGGGATTAGAATTAATGCTTATTCTATATGGAAATCCAATTGGCCTGGTATCATTGAAAAAATCATCCCCTTACATTATAGTACTATCTCAGTGCTACCTTTTTAGATAGATATTTACCCCTAAGTGTTTAAAATATTGATAATATTTTAAGTGATATTGTCCCTTAAATTTTGTTTCTTAGTTATTTCTTATATTTAAAAATGCAATTTATTTTTTAACCTAAATGATATCCAAAATCTTGCTAATTATAACAAATGCCAATTCTGGAGAGGTTTCAATGCGCTGATTATTTTCTTTATTATGGTCTGTGTTTTTATGTTTATTTGTATGCTTGGTAATCTACACCTGAATGACAAATATTGTGAATTTTACATTGATACTAATTTTGTATCTCAATTTTCTTTGTATTTATACATAAAGTTCTTCTGATACTCTCTTTATGAGTAACTAAGTGAGTGAGTGAAGTTGTTCAGTCATGTCAGACTCTTTGTGACCCCGTGGACTGTAGCCCACCAGGCTCCTCTGTCCATGGGATTCTCCAGGCAAGAATACTGGAGTGGGTTGCCATTTCCTTCTCTCTTTATATTGTTTACTAAATCTTACTTTGCATTTCTGTTTGCAAAATGGCCTGCTTTTCAGTTTTGTGAATTTTCATTCATTTATTTATCCCCAGTTGTTTAAGGTCTCTTCCATTTCTGTGTGTTTTCCACCTCAGACTCTTTGCCTTCCTAACCACCTTATATATAGCTGCTAGAACACATGCATGCATATTATATATAATGTGCTTACACACAGGATTACTCTAGTAATCATCATAGTCACAATCAGCAACTAGGCACTTAGCACATACTATACGCCAGATGCTAAAAATATAGTACTTCTAACATTCACAAGATCTTTCGAAATGATTCTGTTCTCATGGGTGAGAAGACTGAGTCTCAAAAACCTCTCATTTGTGTAAGGTCTCAGTTCTCATATAAGGAAAACATGAACCTAACATCTCATGTTAAGAGTTAAATATAAGACCTCATGTACTGTATGTTCAGTGTGTCTGACTCTTTGTGACCCTGTGGACTGTAGCCCACCGGACTCCTCTGTCCATGGGATTATCCCAGCAAGAATTGTTGAGTGGGAGGCTATTTCCTCCTCCAGGGGATCTTCCTGACCCAGGGATAGAACCCGTGTCTCTTGCATTGGCAGGCAGATTCTTTACCACTTGAGCCACCCAAGGAGCCCAACTTACAACTGCTTAGCCCCAAAGACTGTAGTCTTGAAGGTTCCATAGCTCACTTCTATAGGATGTGTTTTATATTGTGAATGTTGTTATTTTTAAAGTCCTTTCGAATGGACTGTAAGCTTTGTGAGGTCTTTGAGTTCTTTTATATCATCCAAGCACAAATTGCCTCAGCAGCCAATAAATATTGAGCAACTGGTTGAATTTTTGTGACAGAATTCCTCAAAATAAGAATAAGCAGGTAGCAAAGGTGAGTTCACCCCAGAGAGGCAATAAGGCTCTTTTGCTCCAAAATTGTACTCACTGGACAATGGTCCCTTGATGAGAGAAAATAGCTCTAGAAAAATGAGTTAGTAACAATGAGGTCATTTTCTCCTTGAAAAAATAAATGGCTTCAGTTCAGTAACACCTGGACATTATATTTTACTGATATCCTCTGAAAAGTCAGGGAATAGAAGACCATCTCCAAGGTTGTTTCACAACTAATTCAGTGAATTTTCAGTCTTCAGTCAAGGTTACAGTCACAAAATGGGGCATCTATCAAATTACTGGACAATGCAGACTGAAAGAACTTCCCCTAACCCTATACACATCCACCCAAAAGAAAAAACATGAAAACTTTGATTAAAGGAAAAGATTTACAACCTAGTTTGTGCTCTCTATTCCATATATCTTCCATATATTCATTACAGAATTGTTCAGTTCTTTCCTTTACCTTGGTTAAGGTGATGTGATAGCTTCATTATGAAATGTAAGCGTTTCCCTCTCTGGCTATTACTAGATTGAAAAGATTAGATAGAAATACAAGTAAAATGGACATAAATACAGAAAAGGAATAGCTAACCTAGGGAAACCTATGTATCTTCCTGAATTTGACAAAAGATTTGGGGATTTACAAACAACTATTATTAAGCTATAAGTGGTTGTAAAAACATGTGTTTGGATGTTGTAGGAATGTTGTTGTTGTTCAATCACTCAGTTGTGTCCAACTCTTTGCAACTCCATGGACTGCAGCATACCAGGCTTCCCTGTCCTTCACTGGCTCTGGAATTTTCTCAAACTCCTGTCTATTGAGTCGATGATGTCATCCAACCATCTCATCTTCTGTCATCCCCTTCTCCTCCTGCTTTCAATCTTTCCCAGCATTAGGGTCTTTTTCCAATACTTTGGCCATCAGGCTCTTCATATCAGGTGGCTAAATTATTGGAGCTTCAACCTCAGTATCAGTCCTTCCAATGAATATTCAGGGCTGATTTCCTTTGGGATTGAGTCTTTGACCTCCTTGCTGTCCAAAGGAAGTTCAAGAGTCTTCTTCAATACCATAATTTGAAAGCATCAATTGTTTGGCACTCAGCTTTCTTGATGGAAGAAGGAATGGTGGAATGTAACCATTGAAATACATGAACAATGACTTTTAAATAGAGTCAGATTACTTCGTCGTGACTTTACTGATGAGTAAAATTTATTAAACTGTTGCTTTCTGAACACTCATTCTAAGAATAAAATGGGATTAGATTTGATATTTTAAGCTTTAGCTACTGTGACTAGTGGCATTTAATTGTGTGCAATATATTCAAGTAAGCAAAATTGCAAATAGAACTGAATGATCTCTTAATGTTAACTGCGGTTTTTATTGACTCATTTCCCTCTATGTTCCTTAAATATTTTATCATTCTGTTTCCCTGTTGCCTTTTATGCATATTTTCAAGCAAGAGTTTTCTTGTCCTACAGTGTTTCAAATTAGATCACCCTGTTACTGTACCTATCAATATTGTAAGTAAACACTATTATCCCTGTTAATATAAATTGATCAGCATTTCATTTATGGTGTAAAATTCTATTACTGTCCATTAAATTCCCTGAAAAAGAAGACCTTAATCTGTGAGACATCTTTCTTTTATATGTAGCTAGAAAATACCACCAAATTCTCTTGGCAATTTAGGGTTTGTGTTTAGAAACTGGATGTGATTAAAGAAAAACACTAAATGGATATGATTTGTAATAACAATTGACAGGGCTTTAGGAAACACTCATAAAATGGTATATAATAAATTCCCAAATAATGGAAAGATTTTCTTTTAAAGACTAATGCCAATTATTTTTAACTATTATAAAAATAGTTTATAATCAACAGATTTCCTATTTTATGATATTTTTAAGCTGAAATCCGAGGATCAATTTTTTTTAAAAACTACATGGGCATTTTTCTGGCATTTATATAACCTATAAATCAAACTCTTTGAAAGTTCCTGTTATCTAGGTTGATGCTGATTCCTTTGTTTATTCTTAAGTTCATTTTATTTTTCTCAGATATAAAAGTCACTGGACAGCTCTTCTTATGTGGCTTTGTTCTTATAAGGAACGTGAAACTAAGAGACTCTCTGGATAAGCCCAGGTGTGATAGGAAAGTGATTTCTGTATCAGAGTGGCTTATTGGATCTGTTTCTATGTTTGTTTTCTGGATTCAGTGGCTAATTTGGTTTCTAATCATGCCTTTGACCCCATTTCCAGCCTGTTTGTGGTACGGGTAAAAGAGAGACCCTGCAGTAGGTAATTAAGTCTGCAAATGCAAGGCTGCTTACTTTTCATGGCAGCAGATAATCAGAGTGCTGCTGCTCAAGTGTAAAATGCAGAAATTAATGATCCTATATAATACAGATTAAGGCTTTCATTTTAAAAACTATCAGTGCAGAAGAACAAAGGTAGGAAGAACAGCATGATATTTGGAATTCCAATATATAGTAAAGCTTGCAAATTTTGAAAGAGCTTTCTAAGCATGAAACTAATCAAAATTCGCCTTGTGTTCTAAGGTGATTGATGAGTTCAGAACGCAAATATGTGACTGCCCCATTGCATCTTTGAAAAGGCACAATTAGACACATTTGTCCATGTCTTTTCACTTGTAAACATGCTCTATTGTTCACTCAGATCAAATGGTTTATGTGGAAGCATTTAGCATACTGAGTGCCACATAGTAGGTACTCAGTAAATATTAGTGTTTGAGTAAAAAAGATTCATAAAGAAATAACAAAGCAATATCCAAGAGCCATGAAAATAACATGCACGTGTTTAAAAAACACATAATCTCATAAAAATGTTTATGTACTATTGTTTACCCCAGTCTAAGGGGCCACAAAGAGTCAGACATGACTGAGCACACACACACACACCTTGTTACCCAGATATTTTCACTGTTAGGGCTCAGTAAATCACAAAAGGACTCCTGCCATAGAAGGGTATAAGTTTACAGAGTATCCTTCATACAAAGAAAACTAATTTCCAAAAAAATGCCAATATTTGTTGATACAAAGCTTACCTATGCTCCAAAAAAATGTATACATGGTACCACATGATCCAGTGATTTAATTTTCACTGAGTCTAAGCCTACTGATATAGCTGATATAGCAACATGATCAATTTAATCCAAGATTAAATCTATAGATTTTCCCTGTTCTTTCCTAAATTGTTAGATCATTATGATAATATGCTTCCCCATGATTCACTATTAACCATTTTGTCAATGATTTTTTTTCCTACAAAGTTATTTTTCATTTGTCACTGATAATAAACTGGTTAATCTGATAAATACTTCATTAAAGTAACAACAATGGTGCTATACTGTTTGTGTTCCATACTGAGAAATTTAGACACAGAGTAAAAACAGTAGAACTTTCCCAATGGTACAGTGGGTAAATAATCTACCTGTAATGCAAGAGACACAAGACACAGAGATTTGACCCCTGGATTGGGAAGATCCTCTGGAGAAAGAAATGGCAACCCATTCCAGTATTCTTGCCTGGAAAAATCCCATGGACAGAGGAGCATGGCAGACTACAGTCCTTGGGGTCATGAGGATTCGGACACGACTGGGCGACTAGTACAAAAACAGTGACAATTGTCATTTATAGGAACCCCCAGTCCTTATCAATAAAAATGTATCATTTTGTTCTCTAATTTATTCAGATTCTCACCAGGTCATGCTCAGTGCCTCTTAGATTGGAAAATACATTCACAGTGCCTCTGAAATATTGCTTTAAAAGGTAGTCAACAAGAGAACTCCAAGCTAAGCGACTCATAAAGAGACAGCACCAGTCCCTTTCAGCAGTTGGGAAGACATTTGGTGTGTTGATCTGGCATGGTTCTAAGCTTGTATTAGAAAAATCATGAACACATGAAGAGCAGCATTTGTTGAATATTGGTAACCATTCTAATCTATTTATAAAATATGCTAGGCAGCATTGTTTTCTAAACAGAGAGAAGTGGATTTCTGGCATGTCTTCTCCATCAGATTTTAAATGGCAAGAACATGGTTTGATACAAGCCCAGAAGCTACAATAATGAACTCTGTAGTCAAGCCCTTGTGCTTTGCAGTTCAACATTCACATTGGCCAGAACACACTCAAGGGTTTAGTGTTTATTCATTGTTTATTCAATAAATACAGTCCATTGCAATACAAATTTGCTAATTTATGTTCAGTAACCGTAATGCTGTCACCACCACCAATAGGAGAAACCAGAGTCTCCTTGCACTAACATTGCAAGATCATGCAGATATTTACAGCCTAATTGATCTATTCCTTTTGCAACAAATTATGCAGATAGGTGTTTCATCTTAGAATTTTCCCGAAAGCAAAAATTAAAATCACTGCTTGGTTATCTTGAACCAAAATGATGCTATTTAAAGTGGGATACTACAACTATTGAACAAGCTGACTTCTCAGGAGGGTCTCTTATTGTGCTGCTGCCTGGAAGTGGATATCTGGCCTCTGACCCACCGAATAAAAGCCAACAGGGGGAACTCCAATGCTGATGCTGTCTTGATGAAGGAATGAGGACCCAGAGTCCTGACTCACTACTTCAACATTTTCTCTTTTTTTTAAAGATTTTTTTGATGTGGGCCGTTTTATGAGGTCTTTATTGAATTTATTGCAATATTGCTTCTGTTTTATGTTTTGCTTTTTGCTATGAAGCATGTGGAATCTTAGCTCCCTGACCAGGGATTGAACCTGTGCTCTCTGTAGTGGGAGATGAAGTCTTAACCTGCACTGCCAGGGAAGTCCCTCAACATTTTCTTAGGCTCAGTTTCATGGTTTTGACATCTTTGAAAGATTTTGTATCCAAAAAAAGCCCCCAATTCACATGCAATATGAACTGACAAAATCAGAGTGAGTACAGGAGATAACAGAGGACTACAAGCCAAAGATAAAGGACTGAGCAAGAAAAATCATTCCTATTTCCTTCTCTTTAAAGAATCAGTTTATTCACATCATTTGGTTTTAGATTCAGGCCTATTTATTTAGTTACCAAAAAATAAGAAATAAAAGCAAAAAAAGAAAACTGAACTATGATGTTGGGGCTGTTGTTTTGTTTTTAATGTCCATTGGTCTTCCCAAGTGGTGCTAGTAGTAAAGAACCTGTTTGGCCATGCAGGAGACCCAAGAGACGCAGGTTCCATTCCTGGGTGGGGAAGATCCCTTGGAGAGGGTAGGGCAACCAACTCCAGTATTCTTGCCTGGAGAATCCCATGGACAGAGGAGCTTGGCTGGCTACAGTCTACATGGTTGCAAAAGAGTTGGACATGACTGAAGTGGCTTAGCACACACACACACGTCAAGGTTTTGTGTTTCTTAGAGCTAAGAATCCTTACAGGTTGACTTTACTATTGCTACCTTGCAGATGAGGATAAAAAGAGTTAGATTAAGGACTGGGGAATGTCATTCAACCATAAATAGAAAAGCTGAGGCTCAAATGCTCATTTGGAAAACTGAACTAGTACAAATAAAACTGAACATCTTTAAAAGAAGCAGAATCTAGCTTAATTTAGCTTTGAAGCATATATATTACCATATGTAAAATAGATAGCCAGTGGGAGTTTGCTGTGTCACACAGGGAACTCAAAGCTGGTGCTCTGTGACAATCTAGAGGTTTGGGATGGGGAGGGAGGTTCAAGAGACAGAGGACATATGTATATCTATGGCTGATTGATAATGATGTATGGCAAAGACAATCACAATATTATAAAGTAATTATCCTCTAATTAAAAATAAAAAGAAGAAACAGCATGGCAGAAAGGTAATGTCCAGTTCTGTTGGTATTTATAACCATTTCCCACTCTCCCATAAGAAAGGCTACAAAAAGTATACTAAACTACTCTTTTTGACTCTTGCTATTTATCCTGAACATTCCTCTGATTCTTCTTAGCCTTGAATCATTTCCTTCTTTCTTATCAATTTGTCTCCTTTCCACATCTAACCCTATGAGTTTATGCCAAACTTGAATAGTTTTCCTTTTCTTTTCTGTCTCAATTCCAGATGAGGTTCCTCAGATTAACTGTTCTTTACTCCATGCAATTCAAATGAAAGTAAGAGGCTCTCTAGATTGGACCCAGAATCCAGAAGCCAGAAATGCAGAATTCTGTGTGAGATTCCTCAGGCTTAAATGTTTGTAATTTTACAATTCTAAAAATAGGTATAGCCCCCAAACATCTGTAGACTGATCTAGCATTCTAGATCTAGTCTAATTCTTATGACTTCTGTACTATAACAAAAAGACAAGGAAATGGGAAATATGATAGAAACTTAAGAAAATTTATCACTCTAGAATGCCAATATGTAACAAGAGGAATTCTAGAAAGAAATGATAGTTTTTCCAATTATGTAGATTACGACATATTTACCACATAGCCCTTAGGCATGATTTACAAGGGGAAACAAAATGGAGCTATTCTAGTAGGGAAACTATTCCCAGAGAATATCAAAGGCTTCCCAAGACTTTTTTTTCCAAAAAGAAAATAGATTTTATTCCAAATGTTTTGTGATAAATAAGCTGGAAGATCTCCATAAGATGATGAAGAAGACACATACTTTTCCTGTCAGTTAAAAAACTTGGATATTGGAGATGCCAGAGGAAAAGATTTGTTCCATAAAGCCGTGGTCCAAACATGAAGTGAATGAACTTGTGCTGGAATAATGGTGGTCAATAATAAATGACTGCATAGATTGCATGCTCAGTTGTGTCTGACACCTTACAACCCGTTGGACTGTAGCCCGTCAGGCTCTTCTGTCTGTGGAATTTCTCAGGCAAGAATCCTGGAGTGGGTTGCCATTTCCTCCTCCAGGGGATCTTGCTGATCCAGAGGACTGAATCTGAGTTGCTTGTGTCTCCTGCATTGCAGGGGGATTCTATACCACTGCACCAAGGGAAATAGGTAATATGTATTTGAATATGTATTACCTTTTAAAATAGAATTTAATTCAAATCAATTAATGTAATTGATTTAAGAATATAATTAGTTTTAATAATTGTCCTGTTTAACAATTAGCTCACAAAATTTGTAAAAAATTAAGAATTGGCTAAGAAGGGGCATCCCAGGTGGCATTAGTGGTAAAGAACCCCCTGCCAGTGCAGGAGACATAAGGGACACAAGTTAGATCCCTGGGTTGGGAAGATCCCCTGGAGAATGAAATTGCTACCCACTCCAGTATTCCTGTCTGGAGAATCCCATGGACAGAGGAGCCTGGCAGGCTGCAGTCCATGGGGTGGCAAAGAGTCAGACATGACTGAAGTGACTTAGCATGCATGCATCAAGAGGCTACCTGAGCTGGCTCCCAGGGCTTCTTTACCTCCTATTATTCAGTGTCTAGCTCCAGAAAGTACAAATCCATACTGAGCCTTCATCAGTTTGGTGGAGGGGTTCCTTTATTTAAAGTGATTGATTAATTGTTTTAATTGTGGTGAAATACAGATAGCATGGAGAAGGAAATGGCAACCCACTCCAGCATTTTTGCCTGGAAAATCCCATGGACGGAGGAGCCTGGGGGCAGGGAGCAGCTACAGGGGTTGCAAAGAGTCAGACACAACTGAGCAACTGAACACAAGAACACAGATAACATAAATTTTACCATGTTAACCATTTTAAAGTGTGCAGTTCACTGACACTAAGTACAACTATCATCACCATCCATCTACATAACTCTTCATCTTGCAAAACGGAAACTCTGTATCCATTAAACAGTAATTCTCCATCCCCTTTCCCTACAGTCCCTGGTAGCCACAATTCTACTTGTCTGTGTGAATTTGGTTTCTCAAGGTACTTCATGTAAGTGAAAGAATACAGTATTTGTCCTCTTGTAATTGGCTTACTTCACCTAGCAAAATGTCTTCAGAGTTAGTCCATGTCACGGTGTGAAGAGAGGTTTCTTCAAGGATGACCAGTGGTCCTTGGCAAACTTCAGAAACACCGGGTATTCCCTCTGCAGGCTCCTCGTCCTGCTTGTCCTGCCTGCCATAGGATCCTGTCAGACAATTTTCTGCTTGAGTCAGGGACCAGACATTGTTGAAAATATACATGCCAGGACTTCCCTGCCAGTCCAGTAGTTCAGACTCTGTGCTCTCAAGGAAGGAGGCAGAAGATCAAATCCTGGTTGAGGAGCTAAGATCTCACGTGTCCCTCACCAAAGCTAAAAGAGAAAGAAAGAAAGAAAATACACTTGCCAAGCTCTCCAAGTTCCCTTCACTTGGGTTAGGGTTACCCTCAAAGAAACCCTATATTGTCCAATATTTATATAATAAATACTCATCTTCTCCAATATGGTCTGGAAGGGGTTAATGAATGACAAATCCCTTTGGGATTATATTTGCTACAGGACTCTGGAAGTCCTAAAGCATCTACTCTTCTCACCTCTGATTGGTGTTTAGTCACTTGGTCGTGTCCAGCTCTTTTGCGACCCCATGGACTGTAGCTCTGCCAGGCTCCTCTGTCATGGGATTTCCTAGGCAAGAATACTGGAGTGGGCTGCCATCTCCTTCTCTAGGGGATCTTCCCGACCAAGGGATCGAACCCACAACTCATGCATTGGCAGGCAGATTCTTTACTACTGAGCCACCTGGGAAGACCCTTTGTTCATTAGAATATTAAAATTTAAAGTGATACTCATTTTCTCTCTTTCCAGCTCTTCTCTTCTTTCCTTTCTTTTTGTCAAATGTTCACATTTCTAACTATATATTTATATATAACTGTCTGTCTACTTTTTTTATTTTAAAAGACACATGTTTACATGTGATTCTGTTTTTATACGTAGCATTTCTTTCACAAACACCTGGATATATAATCCTAAGTAACACTTTTTCATAAAGACAGATTAAAATTTACTAGAACAAATACTCTTCTAGTAAAACTGCACTAAGGTCAGGTGGTCTGGTATTCCCATCTCTTTCAGAATTTTCCACAGTTTACTGTGATCCACACAGTCAAAGGCTTTGGCATAGTCAATAAAGCAGAAATAGATGTTTTTCTGGAACTCTCTTGCTTTTTCGATGATCCAGCAGATGTTCCTGACCTGCTTCTTGAGAAATCTGTATGCAGGTCAGGAAGCAGCAGTTAGAACTGGACATGGAACAACAGACTGGTTCCAAATAGGAAAAGAAGTATGTCAAGGCTGTATATTGTCACCCTGCTTATTTAACTTATATGCAGAGTACATCATGAGAAATGCTGGGCTGGAAGAAGCACAAGCTGGAATCAAGATTGCCGGGAGAAATATCAATAACCTCAGATATGTAGATGACACCACCCTATGGCAGAAAGTGAAGAGGAACTAAAAAGCCTCTTGATGAAAGTGAAAGTGGAGAGTAAAAAAGTTGGCCTAAAGCTCAACATTCAGAAAATGAAGATCATGGCATCTGGTCCCATCACTTCATGGGAAATAGATGGGGAAAAAGCGGAAACAGTTTCAGACTTTATTTTTTGGGGCTCCAAAATCACTGCAGATGGTGACTGCAGCCATGAAATTAAAAGACACTTACTCCTTGGAAGAAAAGTTATGACCAACCTAGATAGTATATTCAAAAGCAGAGACATTACTTTGCCAACAAAGGTCCGTCTAGTCAAGGCTATGGTTTTTCCTGTGGTCATGTATGGATGTGAAAGTTGGACTGTGAAGAAGGCAGAGCACCGAAGAATTGATGCTTTTGAACTGTGGTGTTGGAGAAGACTCTTGAGAGTCCCTTGGATTGCAAGGAGATCCAACCAGTCCATTCTGAAGGAGATCAGCCCTGGGATTTCTTTGGAAGGAATGATGCTAAAGCTGAAACTCCAGTACTTTGGTCACCTCATGCGAAGAGTTGACTCATTGGAAAAGACTCTGACGCTGGGAGGGACTGGGGGCAGGAGGAGAAGGGGACGATAGAGGATGAGATGGCTGGACGGCATCACTGACTCGATGGATGTGAGCTTGAGTGAACTCCGGGAGTTGGTGATGGACAGGGAGGCCTGGCATGCTGCGATTCATGGGGTCGCAGAGAGTCGGACACGACTGAGCGACTTAACTGAACTGAACTGAACTCAGTTAAATCAGGTTATTGGTATCCCATCTCTGCCCCTAATGCTGTCCCCAGACTTTCCAAGGCATTGCCCACAACTAATTGTTCCTTTAAACTTTCTTTCCCATTATTTCTCATTTATCTCTTCCTACAATTTTTTTCCAAAGCAGTTCTTCATTTTATAGTAACGAATTCTCATAGCTCCTATGTAGTTTAACTAGTAGGCAATAAATTAAGAACATATTTGAGAGAAAAACAAATGTTATATATTAAGGTATATATATATGGAATCTAGAAAAATGGTACTGATGAACCTATCTGCAGGGCAGGAATAGAGATGCAGATGTAGAAAATGGACTTGTGGACACAGTGGGGGAAGGAGAGGGTGGGATGAATTGAGAGAGTAGCATTGAAACTATAATTACCTTGTGTAAAATAGAAGGCTAGTGGGAAGTTTTGCTATATAACACAGGGTGCTCAGCCTGGTGCTCTGTCATGATCTTGAGGGGTGGGGGTGGGAGGGAGGTTCAAGAGGAAGGGGATATATATATATATATATATATATATATACAAACTTATGGCTGATTCACAATGTCATATGACAGAAACCAACACAACACTGTAAAACAATTATCCTCCTACTAAATATAAATTCAAAAAAAAAGAATGTATTTAAATATCATGGTCAAACTGAGATCTGGCACTTCATGCTCTCATTGATTGAATTTCTCCAGTCTCAGATAAAACTGCATGGGCAAAATTCCTTTCCTATCTGTAAAGATAGGGAATTGACTAGGAAGCTCAGTAGTTCTAAACAGTGCCCTTCTATGCCCAGGTCATAAGCAATTAAAAGACCAGAACATAGTTAGGCATCCTTACATCTTTGGTGCCTAGTACTTAGAACTTGAAAAATTCACATGTGTTGAGTGATGTAAGTCATCAATATAGAGTCACATCACAGCTTTGTAAGATGAAATGGGAGAAACAGCCTCAATAAGAGAACAGCAGTTAGAAAAATAAAATTATCATGCTGTTTCAGTATTAACTTTTGGCAGAAAGGGAATGGAAGGTTAGAAGAAGCTAGTTGGACTGTACCTTTTTTTTTCTCTTTCATCCCACACTGGACTATTACTCAGCCATGAAAAAGGAACAAAATTGGGTCATCTGCAAAGACATGGATGGACCAAAAGTGCGTCATACAGAGTGAAGTAAATCAGAATGGAAAAAAACCCAAATATCATATATTAAGGCATAAATGTGCAATGTAGAAAAACAGTCTATGTGATCCTATTTGCAAAGCAGACATAGAGATACAAACTTAGAGAAAAAACAATGGGCTCCAGAAGGGAATAGTAGAGGTAGGAGGAATTGAGAGATTGGGATTGACATATACACTATTGATATCATGCATAAGGAGAGAGTATATACGTATGGCTGATTCATTTTGCTGTACAGTAGAAACTAACACATCATTGTAAAGCAACTATGCTCCAATAAAAATTAATTTTTAAAAAAGAAGGAGGTAGCTGGAACCCAATTTAAGCTACACACTATTATTAATATATATATGTATTCCTAATATACATATAATATTAGTGATTTAAAGAGTACACATTGGTGCCAAAATACTTAAATTTGAATCCTGACTCTGCCACTGTGTAACTGTGAGACTCTAGACAAGACATGTGGTACCTCTATCCCTCGGTTTCATCAACATAAACTGATATTAACAGACCAACCTGATAAAGTGGTTGTGAGAAGTGGATCAAAACATATAAAGCTTTAGCACAGAGATTAGAACATAGGTGTGAATTTATTTTTTATTTTTTTTGTCATTAGTTGACCATTTTATCATCACTTAGAGGTGGGTATTAATGCCACCAGTTTACATCTAAGGAAATCTGAAACTAAATACAAAAAGTTGTCATGTATTACACAGTAAAACAACTTTGAACTCAAGACAGAGATTTCTGCTCATGTATCACAAAAGATGCTTTTATAAAGCACTGTATTTTATTCTGGCTAATTATTATTTCTATCAGTTACTGTGCAGAGTTCTAATAGCCATGTTACCATGCTCTGAAGAGTTCTGAGTTCTGTAGAGACGTTTACTCCTTCTCTTCATGGCCCTACCTTGCCTGCCTGTTCCACTTCTTGTATCTGAGTTCTGAAGTTTGATGCTCTCCTCTTCCAGCCCATGTGGACAGCCCTTCACAGGTCTGGCAGTATGCCTGCCAATAGTAATCCCTTCCTCCTGATGATTTTTACTCTAATCATTCTATGGAATTGATAGAAACAAGTACATACAACCAGACTGAGCATAACCACCTCAAAATCAGAACAAGCAGAAACTGAGTGAAGATCTGAAAGGAATGATATGAGTAAGATCCAGATAGTGTATGTATGAGCATTAGAGAATCTATTTTGTCTCCCCAGAGAACTTTTGCTCACTCACTTGTGTTTCTCTGTAAGTTAGTAAGGGTATTTGTTAATGTACTTAGTTAATGCATTCAACTGTACCACAGTGTTAACTTGGGACACTGATACCTCAAGATGGAGATTTATACAGAATAATAATAATAATAACAACAGTATAATAATTTGTTTTATAAATTTCATGAAATGATTGCCAAAATAAGTTTAGTGAAGATCCACTATCTTATATAAATACAAAATGAAATGAAAAGAAAAAAATTATTCCTTGTGATGAGGACTTGGGATTTTCTTTCTTATTAATCTACACATATAACATACTGCAGTGCCAATTATATTTATCATGTTGTACATTATATCCCTGGTGCTTATTTATCTTATAACTGGAAATTCGTACTTTTTGGCTACCTTCATCCAATGCTTAGTTTCAACTTATTTAGTCATTAGAGTCTAAAATTTATAAAATTGTGAAGTATTTGAAACAATACTTCTTCTTTAACTTTATAGTAGTTTTATTTCATCTAATATGCTTTCCAAATTTTTGTATATTACTATTTCAGACATGCAGATGAAAAAACAATGCTGCCTAGTGAAACATCCTTAATTATAATTATCAATTTGTATTGTCTGATGGTCTTGCTGAATTTACTTTCAGTCTTGATGAATTTATTTTAAGCAACAATTTTCCTTTAAATTGTCCTCTTATTTCATCATGATTCTGTGCCAAAACAGTTATAAACATTAAACTTAAATTCTTTACCATAATCATTGTTAAGATTTTTCATCAGTTTTTTCCTTCTATAAAATCCTAAAGTCATCGTTCCAATACCTTAATCTTTTATACAAAATCTTTACTATAATATTGCTGATTTGCTTATTGTTTGGCTTATATTGCTTATTCTTCTTAATTCTTGCCATTGCATATTAGTTATTTTTCTACCATAATATCTTTTTTCTATACTCTGTTAATCCAAATATCATATTTTCTTTGTATCTTTCAGCAAACTTTCTTGCTTTAACACATCTAATTTTTGCATATTTTTAATATGGCTAAATTGAGCATGTATGAATTATTTACATTATTTGTGCTGTTGAATATGTTTTCTTTTGCCTTCCACTTGAGAATATGACCCACTTTTCAAAACAGATAAATCAATTGCTAACAAGAATCACATTTTATCAATTCATATTTATCTTCTTTGGTCAAGATGTATTCTCTAAATTGTACATTCTTAGCACATTTCATTGCCTGACTAATAATAGAGGAGCTTGGGGAAAAGTGAAAATGGTAAAACTTTATTGTACATTTTATAAACTTTCCTATTTTACTATGTCTTAGGTATTTGGCTGAAATTCATGAATGTGAACGTTGGAACAAGTGTCAGAGGTCATCAAGTCTGATCTTATATTTTACCAATAGGACTGTTAGGCCTCAGGTGGTGCTAATGGTAAAGAATCTGCCTGCCAAGGCAGGAGTCCCTGGGTCTGAAGATCTCCTGGAGGAGGAAACAGCGTCCCATTCCAGTATTCCTGCTGGGAGAATCTCATGGACTGAGGAGCCTGGTGGGTTATAGTCCATGGGCTCTCAAAGAGTCAGACATGACAGAGTGGCTGCACAAGCCTAGAGAAGTAAAGGCACACGTGCGTGCATGCATGCTAAATTATTTCCGTTGTGTCTGACTCTGTGTTACCCTACAGACTTTAGCCTGCCAGGCTCCTCTGTCCATGGGATTCTCCAGGCAAGAGTACTGGAGTGAGTTGCCATGTCCTCCTCCAAGGGATTTTCCAGACTCAGGAATTGAACCCGTGTCTCTTACATCTCCTGTGTTGGCAGGTGGGTTCTTTACCACTGAGCCACCAGGAAAGCCAAGCACTATTTTAGCCTTCCATATACCATGCCTGAGCTCTGGGATACTAAGGGGCCATGGCTCTGTGCTGGAACAGAGGTGCTGGAACAAAGAGATGCTACGTGCTGATCATGGCAGCAGAACAAATCTACGAAGGAGTGAAAACAGAGTACTCTTCTGTGTTCTATTTCTTAGTGTTGTCAATGAAACTACTGTGCCTTTGTGAGAACAAATTCTGTCTTCCTCAGAGGCTACATAACTCCCTAATCGTAAATTAGTCACTTTGGAGGCACATTAACTCTTCCTGGCCACTAGGGTGTCATTATGAGGAAATCTTCCGTTTCTAGGCCGTTGGTTGGAATGATAGCAAACTATGCTAAGTGGGACCCCAGTGGCCTGAAAGACCTAAGGTACCTTCCTTAGTGCTAAATTTGCTGCAAAGCTTAGGGATATTCCCCCAAACCCTACAGCTCCCAGACACTTAAACATGTTTTAAGGTTTTTATTTTGGCCAAAGCTGGCACCATATCAAGTTGTCTTTATTTTAACTTCAGAGGTCTCATACCTGCTCTCCATTCATCCAGTATCTAATCCATCCAGGGGCCCAGAGTCCTCACACTGCCTCCAGGTGTTCAATTTTTTGTGCCATCAAGACTTGTGATCAAAAAAAAAAAAAAAAAAACAAACTTGTGATCCATCTTTATATTTTGCTCTCCTGGCTCCATACTCCTCCCTCTTCTACAATGAAATACATCAACATTCAATTCCATTCCCACAAGAGTCTACACCAGCCAGGATTTGTTTTTTTTTTTCTCAATTGAAATATAGCTGACACATAAAATTATATTAGTTTCATATATACAACATAATGTTCAGATATTTGTATATACTGTAAAACAGAGGTAGTTTTTATTAAGGGGCAAAATAACACATATTATGCTTTTAGTAGTGTGAGTTGTTAAATAATGGCTTAATAGTTAATCATTAAATGATTCAATAAAGTTAAACTAATACTGACTTTCATAGATAATAGTGAATTTACATCTTCCCTCTAAGATATGCTTTAAAACTGAGTAATTTATCTCATTAGATCAAGAAGCGCATTGATATTATAAGAAATTTAAAAGGCACAAAAAGTTATAAAGTAAGACATATCTCCTTCAGTCCTTGATGTGATCCTAAAAGTCTAGTCTCCCCCTTCTGTACAGCCACTTATCTTACAAGTTAACTGTGCATTTTCCTATGGGAAACCTATAAATATGTTCACAAATACACAAATATATAGACAATTCTTTTATACAAATTTTAGCACTTAGATACATTGTTATAAAACTTGCTTTATTCACTTAATTATATGGGCTTCCCTGGTGGCTCAGACCATAGAGAATCTGCCTACAATGCAGAGACCCAGGTTTGTATATGCAAATATATAGACAATTCTTTTATTCAAATGCTAGCATTTAGATACATTGTTATACAAATTACTTTATTTGCTTAAATATATAAAGTGGGATGATTCTATTTTTATATATACTGAGTAGCAGCATTATTAACAGCTATATAGTTTTCCTTCAGTTCAGTTCAGTTCAGTCGCTCAGTTGTATCTGACTCTTTACAACCCCAAGGACTGTAGCACCCCAGGCTTCCCTATCCATCACCAACTCCCAGAGCCTACTCAAACTCATACCATCCAGCCATCTCATCCTCTGTCATCCTCTTCTCAGGCCTTCAATCTTTCCCAGCATCAGGATCTTTTCCAGTGAGTCGGTTCTTCACATGAGGTGGCCATAGTACTGGAGTTTCAACTTAAGCATCAGTCCTTCCAAAGAATATTCATGACTGATTTCCTTTAAGATTGACTCGTTTGATCTCCTTGCAGTCCAAGGGACTCTCAAGAGTCTTCTCCCAACACCACAGTTCAAAAGCATCAATTCTTTGGCACTCAGCTTTCTTTATAGCCCAATTCTCACATCATGTATGGATATACATGACTACTGGAAAAACCATAGCTTTGATTAGATGGACTTTTGTTGGCAAAGTAATGTGTCTGCTTTTTAACATGCTAGGTTGGTCATAGCTTTTCTTCCAAGGAGCAAGTATCTTTTAATTTCATGGCTGCAGTCACCATCTGCAATGATTTTGGAGCCCAAGAAAATAAAGTCTCTCACTGTTTCCATTGTTTCCCCATGTATTTGCCATGAAGAGATGGGACTAGATGCTATGATCTTAGTTTTCTGAATATTGAGTTTTAAATCAACTTTTTCACTCTCCTCTTTCACTTTCATCAAGAGGCTCTTTAGTTCTCCACTTTCTGCATATCTGAGGTTATTGATATTTCTCCCAGCCATCTTGATTCCAGCTTGTGCTTCATCCAGCCTGGTATTTTGCCTGATGTACTCTGCATAGAAGTTAAATAACCAGGGTGACAATATACAGCTTTGACATACTCCTTTCCCAATTTAGAACCAGTCTGTTGTTCCATGTCCAGTTCTAACTGTTGCTTCCTGACCTGCATACAGATTTCTCAGGAGGCAGGTCAAAGTGGTCTGGTATTCCCATCTCTTGAAGAATTTGCCACAGTTTGTTGTGATCCACAAAGTCAAAGGATATGGCATTATCAATAAAGCAAAAGTAGATGTTTTTCTGGAAACTCTTGCTTCTTCAATGATCCAGCAGATGTTGGCAATTTGATCTCTGGTGCCTCTGCCTTTTCTAAATCCAGCTTGAACATCTGGAAGTTCACAGTTCACATACTGTTGAAGCTTGGCTTGTCGAATTTTGAGCATTACTTTGCCATCATGTGAGATGAGTTTGATTGTGCAGTAGTTTGAACATTATTTGGCACTGCCTTTCTTTGGGATTGGAATGAAAATAGTTTTCCTTAGAATGGAAATATCATGATTTATCTAACTAATCCCCAGTGCTGGATATTTAAGGGTTTTTCTTCCAACCTTCTGTTATTACAAACAATGCCACATATGGTGTTTATTCATTTATTTATTTTTGTCACACCATGTGGCTTGCAGTATCTTAGTTCCCTAACCAGGGACTGAACCCAGGTCCTTGGCAGTGAAAGCAGAATCCTAACTACTGG